>NC_026501.1:1601009-2279176 GCF_000182925.2 Neurospora crassa OR74A
TTGTTGGTATTGGGGTTGTAACCCCTGGGCCCCTTGGGGGCTCTGCTGGCGATGGGGTCGATGTGTTGCTGTGATAGGGAAAATGTCAGTCAATCTGGGCTCATCATACGTTGCTGCTGCTTGTCCCGGTATCGGATACGACGTACCTTCTTGCCAGGTTGATCACCCCCTCCTCCCTCATACGGCCTCTTCTTTACCCTCGGCGTGAAAGTCGTCTCCTGAATGACCGGCAAGCCTTCCCTGTACTGTGTTGGCTGCGGCTGCTGCGGGGCAGGCGAACTTCCGAACCCGTTCCCGGTATGACTTGGAGTATTGCGTCCGGAGGGAGGTCTGGACGAACCCATCGCACTGCTGCCGCCAACAGCAGCAGCCGGAGGAGAAGACCCCCTAAAGGACGATCGATCCCCCATTTGCACATCGCTATCCTCGTCCTTCACCTCGACCACCTCCCGCTTGATACCGCTTGGCGTACTTTCCCTGGTATTACCAGTGCTAGTAATCGCCAGAGCCTCGAACGCCGCAGCAGACAGCTGTGGCCCCGCCTGGCTTAGCATGCCCATGATATTTCCCGTGGTATACCTATCGCGCCGCTTAGAATCCTCAATGAGTTTCGCCCAGAACTCACCCTGCATGAGAGCGCGGGAATCACCGAGAATCCACAGTGAAGACCGCGCACGCGTGAGACCGACGTTCATACGACGGATATCTGTCATGAAACCGATACCACCTGTGGGGCTGGCACGAACGCATGAGAAAATAATGATCTCGCACTCTCGTCCTTGGAAGGCATCAGTGGTATTGAACTCGATTTCGTCCGTGATGGCGTCGCCGAAGCGCTGGGCAAACTGAGACCGCAGCCGGTACAGCTGGGCCTTGTAAGGAGTGATAATACCGATCTTGCCCTTGAGGTCGACATTGCCGTAATCGGCCTTGAAACGGCGATAAAGTTGCATGGCGACCTTGAGTTCTTCTTCGTTGACCAGAGACTGATTCTTTGGTCCCCGCTCCTGCGAGCCGCGGACGTCGAAGAAGCGGTACGGACCAAGCAAAGTACTGCGGTGCCAGGGCTGGAGGCGCGATTTGGCCATGTCGTCACCGTCTTGTAGGAGACCTTCGTAAAAGGCGGCTCTGGGGAAGGAGCTGATTTCAGGATGCATACGATACTGGGTGTCGAGGAGATGTACGTCCTTCTCGTGATTCTTCTGCATGCGGACGAACAAACTCTGGTCGTAGCCGTACCGTGCAGCGGACTGCGAGAGAACGGTAGGTGGTAACTGCTTAGGATCACCGACAAGAATGCACTTGGAGCATCCGTACTTCAGGGGAATGAGCGCACTGAGCTCCACACACTGCGCCGCCTCATCGATGATGACCGTCTCAAACTCCACGTTCAAGTTCTTGAACATCTCGTGACCGCTACCGCTGAGAGTGGCGCACAGCACCTGAGCCTTGTCCAGAATCTCCTGCTGGACCTGTCGGCGTTTGATTTCGGTCTCTCTAGCAAATGTGTTGCCGCTAGCTTTATCCGCATCGATGCGCGCTCCGATGTGCGCCTGGCGCCGCTTGAGTTCGTCGAACTCCCGCTGATATTTGTTGACCAGCTGCCTGTCGTCAATCGTGCGCGCTGCTTCCAGTTGAGGTCTGAGTTCGGCAATCTTCTGCTTGATCTCGCCCGCTTCTTGGTGCAGCTTCTCCCGGTCAGTCGGGCCTTCATCCTTGTTCAACTGAGCCTCGAGTTTCGCCTTGACCAGCTCATCAAGCGTGACATCCTTGACTGCGCTGTTGATGGCATCACTGCGACCGAGACGGACCACCTCAATTTGGTGAGTTGTTCCGTTCTGGGTCTTGACACCATTCTTCAAGCGCAACACCAATTCGTCCACAGCGGCATTACTGGGCGCGCAAACAAGCAGCTTCTTTGCTGGAGCGTTGTTCTTCGCAGCTCCGAGTCCCGGACGCCCAATGGCCACCCCAGCGGTAGGGTTTTTGAGCACGCCGGTCAGAAGACAGCCAACCATTGCCACAATGGTCTTAGTTTTACCGGTACCTGGAGGACCCTGGATAAGGGTGAACCCATCGTTCTCCTTGGCGTTCAGGATCGCCTTCGCTTGACCTGGGTTAAGATTCCAGTTTTTCATGGTGTTCTTGATGTTCTCCTCGCCAAAAGACAGCATAGGAGACGGTTCAGCCCTCAATACCTCGTCCATAAGATCATAGTACTGTAAACTTTCCAGGGCGGCATACTCGCGTTCAATGGTCGTCATGTTGGTGATCTTGACAACGGTAAACTCCGAGCCAGGCAGTAGCGCAGGTAGAATTTGGTTCCCTTTGGCATTCAGGCGGTAGACGACCTCCACATTGTCTTTTTTGTAAGTTGTCTTCCAGATACGCGAAAGACAGTGTAGCTCTTCTGGCTCTTGAAGCGGGTTTTGGCCCTTGGAAATGATGACAATATCTCCTTCAGACAATTGACGGTCTTTGTTGATTGCAACTGGAACCGACGCCGTAACTTCCATGAACTTGTCGACTGTCATGCGACTAAGTACCTTGATGCCAAAGGGCTTGGACGTGGTTTCATCCTTGGCTGTGACAAACGAGCGCCAGGCTTCATTGATGAGCAACGGAAAGAAGGTTTGCTTGTAGCTGACCGGGTCCTGGTAGGTATCCGAGACGTGATCACAACGGTACCCGTTCGGCGGATCGTTACCTTCGTGGAAGATGTCCCACTCCAAGATGGCCTGGTGCAACACATCCATAGGGGGAATAAGGCGAGCGCGCATATCCTTGGCGGACCGCTCGATCTTGACCTTCTTCACCGGTCCGCGCATCTTCTCAGCCAACAACCGATGGGCGCGACGCTCGGCCTCAGTCATATTCTTCTTTCCAGCGGCATGGAGTGTGATCAACTCGTCATCGTCAGACTCATCTTCGTCTTCCGATGATGAACCAACCATGATCTCATCCTTCAGCACTGGGGCGTGGTCTTTGCCACGAACTCCAGCAACACCAGCCAGACCTGAGCCTTCTCCCTGGACCAGCTTCGGTGGCGCACGCAGGGCCTTTGCCCTCGCGATGGCCTCAGCATCTCGCTTGGCCTTGGCTTCTCGCTCAAGCCGCCTAGCCTCCTTGATCTTGTCGGCAGCCTTTGAGTCGATTTTGGGAGGAGCCTTGGCTGGAGCCTCAGCCTTCATCGTCTCCAACAGAGCATTCTTCCGCCTCTCAGTGGCCTTCTCAAAGGCAGGCGTAAGCGAGGCAATGTGGTCTTTGAGTGATGCCTTTGAGAAATCAAGCTTTGCCTGTTTCATAACCGGCTTGACCTCCTGCTTCACAGGCTTTCCACCAACGAACTGCGCTTCGATGGCAGCATCGTCCCCGAGCGCCTTGAGTAGCTCGATCCGTTGCTCGTTGGTGAGATTCGTCTTTATGGGGTAGTCCGTTCGCCCATCAGTCATCTTCCTCTTCTTCAGCATATTGTTGAGATAGGCGACTGTTTTTGGCGGAAGATCCATGCCGTTGTCTTGCAGACGCTTGATCAACTTCTTGGTGATTTCGATAATACCGGCGATAAGATATTTATCGCGGAGTTGCAACATGTCCACTAAGGGAAGCGAGTGTATTCTCGGCGGCTCCAGGACCAACTTCATGCCCTCTGAGCCGTCGTCACCGTTTGTCGCCGAGATGCTTTGAGGACTGCTAAGTGCCGAAGCCATGAGACCGTCTTGGGCGAGGAGCTTCTCTGCAAGTTCCATCACATCACGACAAAAGTCCTCCATGACTTTCTTGTCCACCTTCACGTGCCAGAGTCTCATGGATCCGAACGAGTGGCCGACGGCTCTCCATTCGCAATCCCACCATCCCTTGACGATAGCATGTTCCGCAGGGGTCAGGGTCTTGCGTCTGAGTTGACCTACAGACGGATCACTTAAGCTATTGAGCACGAATTCACAGCATTTCAACAAGTGTTGCATGTGACTCCACGGATTATTGGAGTCTTTGGCGTTGGTGATATGGTTTACGGCGCCAGTGAAGGCCTCCAGGAACTGGCTGAAGTACTCCTCAAGCATCTTATTCACGGCCTCAGATGGCGTCATCTCACCTGTGATGGCTTTGATCAACTCGAAGCCAGCTTCGCGAATGGCTTCCTCACCGTGTATTAGAGTCGCCACGATGGGCTGGATGGTGTTACTCTGCGGATCCGAGCAGAAACTGTCAAGATCAGCCGGGTTGAAGTCAGACAGGCGGCCTAACATTTTGCCAATTGCCGCCGTTTGCTGTTGAAAGCGTCTGTTGAATTTTGCATGCTCGTTCTTGAGCTGGTCTTTCCGCTTAGGGATAAACCGTTCGATACTCCTGAGAGGCATCGTAGCTCTCAACATGGCCTTGGCGAGATCTGTTTGTCCGTTCCAGACGAGCTCGAGGAATGACTCCCACAATGCGCCAGAGTCCCTGTTTACGGCATCTTGAACAGGCTTTTCCTTAACGAAAGCGTCCCACTCCATCAACGTCGCCTTCGCGTCCAATGCCAGGGCAGACTGTATGATAGCTATAGCAGCCTGTGAGAGGCCAACGTTGTACTTGTCCGCGGCCTTGAGCCTGGTCGCGTCAATGATGACTTCCTTGTACTGAATCACTCTGTTGAGTAACTGGTTGACCATAATAAGAGACGTTCCTGTATCAAAGGATGGAAGGCTGAGGTAGCCGTCCAAGCATTCTCTCAAGGTCACCAGACCAGCAAGGATGCAAGTGGCCTTCGCTTCTGGGGCTGCGCCTGCGTCGACCCGGAGAGTTTCGAACAGATGCCGAAGAAGAGTCTCGCAAACGTCTGACCGCCGCGCTGAGGGAAGGGAACGGATAAAGGCCCTGACCCATTCTGCCAACGCTGGTATTAGTTGACCGTTGTTTTCCTGGTCCTCGACCATCATGTCCGGCTCAAGAGACTGGTTTAAAAAGGGCCGAAAAGCCGGGCTCTTGAAGATTTCCTCCACAATCATACTCGGAGTGACTTGGTCATAGGCGTCCCAGAAAGCCTTTGACGAACGCTCCATTAGCGTACGAAGTGCTTTCAGTATCATGCTCAAAGCAGGGACGTTATTGGTGCCGAGGTTTTCGAGAGCAAGGAAGTAGACATTCGGTTGTACTTCCATACCGCGGAGGTTTTCCAAAATACTCTTTTCGCTCATAGCTCGCAAAATGAGGAGGAATCCGCTCCAAAAGCGACACAGCCGCGCCGGGGGCTGTATCCCCCTATGGCCGAGTATATGGGACTTGAGGCCGCTTCTGACAGCCCATTCCCACTCCTCATCGGTGAGGCTTTCCGGCAGCATCCGTTGCCATTGTGCCTCTGCAAACGCCCTGTGCACCGGATACTCTTCGAAAAGGAAGTATGTCATGGTCGGAATTGCGCCTCCCACCATCTTCAGCGGCTTCTTAGGCTGGACATGTTCGAATACGTAATTGAATATCTCTAGGTTTGCTTTGTTGGTGTTCAAGTATGCCATGCAGCAGAGCGATTCGAACAAGGCGAGACACGGCCAAAGTTCGATTCTAACGAGCTTCGTAGTCGGCATGGGACCGTCCCTCTCAAGGATGAATTTGGCTCTCTTGAGGCCGCGCGTGATGCGCTCTTCATCGAAGGCTTCGAGGTTTTTCTGTAGATTCCGCAAGAGCTCGGCGTTGTCTCGGGAAGTGTATCTGTAAATCGGATTAGCTGGGGTCACCAGGCCTACGGTGGACCAAGTAGGTTTTTGCGAATACGCACTGATCAATGGCTCTGATGAATTGCTGGCGTGTCCTATGCCATGTCCTGGCACATTGGTCACATTTTGTGAGAAAGAAGTTGACACGCTCTTTCCACTCGTTGATCCATTTACCAGCCTCTGGCATCACCAACAGAAGCGAAAGGCCGTAGGTAATTCTACGTCTCTCGAACCCGTCAGCGATTCGCTTTTGCTTTTCTGCCACCGTTGTTCCGTTCGCATCGGGGAGGTCTGGCAACGCGTAGTCCGTATCGTCATCGTCGCTGAGCAAAGGGCAAATTGGATGTGCGTCTGGAGGAAACTCTTCAAAGGCTTGATGCATCTCCATCATAGCCATCTGAACGTCCGCGGTCCCCAGCTCTGGGTATTCCATTTTGTCTGACATCTCGGCGGTCGATTCAAGAACGTGATGGCTTCTGGTGGTTGTCTAGGCTGACGGAGCTTGGAGGGCGAAGTGGGTTGCGCTTCGATGGTCGCAAGAAGCAACCTTCAGCGCAAAGCAGACGGAATGGTTTAGAGAAGCCTTTGCATCGACAAGAAGCTTTCGAGGTGAGCGACAGATATGCTAGAGGAACAACTTGTGCGGCAAAAGAATGACAAGAATAGTTGAAGCAAGATGCTCCAGGCAACCGAGGACGAGCAGTGATGCTTTGTCGGAGGGCAAAGGCCGAGATGGCGATGGATGTGCGGGTATCGCTTGCACCCACAGACAAAGGGTTGGAGGAAAATTGTATACCAATAGGACAGAAGAGAAATCCGCGCTCGTGGGGTTTTATGTTCCAGGCCAGTGAAGGAGTCTGACTCCGTTCTTCTTTCACCAAGCAATCGGTGAAGGTTCTCCTGTTGTATGTTGGAGTTGACGGTGCGGCTGTCAGACGGGAGCTTCCTCTGACATGCCAGAGCCAGCGTCCACAGTGCCTGGGAAAGGAAGAGGAATGGACGCTGTAACGAAACCTAGGTTCTGTTGTTGCGCGTCAATCCAGAAGGAACCGCGTCAGACCTAAAGTGCGTGGGGCCGCTAAAAGTTGCAGGGGGGGCAGAGGGGCGCGGCAGGCAGGTCCGATGGTCAGAAACAGGCAGCTGCTCAGCAGCTGTTGCCAGTAGCCAGATGGAGAGCTCCTACATACTTGTATATCATGGTACGGATTCGCCCAACTCCCCATCTCTTCCATGAATCACCAATCTTCGAACATTGAGGTCAAAAGGCCTAGGGAGCTTTCATCCGTCACAACAGTATCAAGAGGGTCTCAAGTTATGGCGGGCCAAAGAGTCAGACTGGAAATTATTGCTTTTGGAAAGAAACCAACTACTTCCAAATCGACTCTTTCCGGCGTTCCCTGTCTATCCATCTCCATGGTCTCCTCCCTTCCCCCGGTCCAGCAGGTGTTCCAACGGGCATTCGGGTGCCTCCCTCCACTCCTTCGTACCAGGCCTTGTCGCCTTCCGGCACTTGAAGCATTGTTGTCCATGGCGGATAAACAGCTGGTGCAAGCCATACTTGAGGTGATCCGGCACTTTCACGTCGCAGTGTCTGAAGCAGTCCTCAGCATTCGCTTTCTCCGGCACCCAACCGAGCCAGCGACAGAACCGGTGGACATGCGTGTCAACTGCAAAGCAGGGCATGCGAAGACAAAAGAGTGTAACGCAGGCAGCACTTTTGATGCCAATACCGGGATACTGGACAAGCTTGGCCATGGCCTCGTCTTTGGTGACGGTGTGCATGTGGTCTAGGTTCAACGTCTCTGAGAAGGCGACTTCTCGCTTACCGCCCGTTCCCTTGTTCTCCATTGCCATCTGCGCCATCTCCAACGCAACCATGTCGAGGATTAGCTTGATATGCTTGGCCTTCTGGTTTCCGTTCCCCGAAACCTTGATAGCCTGGGCCAGCTTTTCCTCTGGCTCGCTGGCAACCTTTTCCCAGTTGATGCTTCCGATGCCTGAGCCGTGTTCTCGTAAACCGTACTCTTGAGCTACGTTCCTGATCGCTCGGTCCGCCATGGCCATCAGTGTGTTGCCGCTAATCAGCGTCCGGAGGAGGGCGTCCAATACGCAAGGTACCTCGCCACATCCGGCCTTCTCCAAAGATGCCTTGGGTATTTCCTTGGGTTGCTCTACCTTGCCATGCATGGTTGCCAAGACGCGGTACACATCCTCGCATGCTTCAGAGGTAGGAGCCTGACGATTGGGGTAGGGTGAGAACCCTGGCGTGAACCCCATGGGATTATTTGGGCCCCTTCTCACTGGCATTCTGTAGTCAGGGCTGTCACGGTCCACGGTGGCTATTCTTGTGGCGGTGACCTTGGCTGCCTTCTTGCTGGTCTTGACAATAATATGTCCATTGCCGCTATCGAGGTTTTTGTCGGTTTCTGTATTTGGCCTCTTGGAAGACGACCTGGTACCCCGTCGATCCCGTTCAGTGTGTTCCTCGTCTTTGTCGTCGTCGTCGTCGTCGTCGTCGTCGTCGTCGTCGTCGTTGGGGGTGTTCACCTCAATAGTGTTATCCAGAGAAGTGCCCATGATGTTCTCTACAGCTTCTGTCGCAGCTGCATCTTTCGTCCGATCCTTGATGATGGCGGACTGAACCTTGGTCCGGCGTTCGGTCACACCTCGGGTATGATGTACCGAGATATCATCAGGTCTAGTCACTTGTAGGGGCCCTATACTGATCGGCGTCTTCTGCGCCTTCACATCCTCGGTCCGAATCTTTGTAGTTTCGAGCGAAGTTTGACTCTGGCGTTTGGCCACACTTCGCGTTAAATGCACCGGCGCATTGGAAGAACTGCTCAGCGAATCTGGTGTCTCTGGAATTGTACCAGGGGTTGGCAGAACGCCCATGCTAGGAGGCAAGACATCCCGACCACCTATGTACTCAACTAATTAGCAGGCTGAAATCGAGAGCAAAGAAGTGAGCGAACCTTTGAGAGGATGCGCCGGCGTGGCATGTCCCCGCTTCCGTTTCCCTCTCGTCCAGGATTCAGCCTCAACCGAAGCTACAATAGTCTCAGATACATGATCTGGAACAAGGATCGGATTCTGGAGGGGGTTCGCAACCACGATGTGTTCCTCGGTGTTTACTTTGAGCCTCTTGGCGGCTGAACGGGTTTGAATTCTCATCGCAGCGATCGACGCAAGTTGCTTTGTGAGTAGTGTTCCACTTGCTAGCTAGGAAAACGAACAATGATTGTGTGCGTATAGAGTAAGAGCGATCGCTTGAAAAGGAGCGAACAATGGGCGTGGAATGTAAACAGGGAGATACACGTTAAAGTAGCGGGCAACTCTCCCCAAGTGGCAAAAAGGAAGCTGCTGGATGAACGTGCAGGAACAATGTTTCATCGGCACTGTGACATCAAGAGTTCATCTGTAATCCGGTGTTTATTCATGACTGAATGACTGCTAACTATGACAAGGGCTTGGTAATGGGAAAGCAAAAAAAAAAGGCATTGGCTGGGTATCTTTGCAACCATGATGAGCAGTTCCCAGAAGTACTAGTGTACTTGCTTTCGCGTTTTACTTTTACAGACTGAAACACCGCACGATGTTAGCAGAAGTTCAGCAACGCAAAGTGTGATACATCGAGGTATGAGATATCCAAAGATTCAGATAACATTTTTCTCCGCAGCAGAATGCTAGGCAGTCAAGGTTTTGATAATTGTCAAAACATCATGGAAAGGGAGGTAGTTGATGATGGAAAAAGAAATTGGTAGCTCACCCTTAGTATAGATGCCTTGGCTTTACAAGGCTGTTCTCAGCTGCATGTCTTTGGCAGCGCAATACATACATGTATTGTTGTTTGCATATCCAAAGATCAAGAGCTCAAAGTTGCGTCCGGGAGAGGGAAAATGGGAATGGAGGTGAACGACAGAAGCAAGTTGAAGTTTGCGAAAATTGAACGTGAGCGGGAGTGGGGGCGCAATCGGTGGGGCCGGCACCGGGATGTTCCGAGGCGGCATTACTGCGTACACTACCTCTACGACATTTGGCTTGGTCCTGATTTACCCCTAACCCTCGCCAGCGTGGGCATGGATCAGGGCATCGCGTTCTTGCCAGTCTCGCAACTCCAAGCCCGTATTAAAAACCAGTCGCTGTCGGTCCCAAAGAAGTGCGCCTTGGTCGAATGCTACGATGATCCTGAGCCATGCTGAGAAGCGTGCAGAGAGATTCCGCAGTCACCAAGGTATGGGTCAACAGCTGACGAAAATGACCTAAGGCCTGAGCGAAAGCACCGATGATTCACCTCCAACTCACCCAAAATCTCCTTTGAGTCCCAGAAAGAAACATGATGGCTCGTTCTAGAAATGTAGCCGTGGAGGTATCCATTGACTTTCCGTGTTCTTCAAGGGGCAAACATCTCCCATATCCCCATAACCTTTGACTTTGTTTGGAACGCTTAGTCTCAGGTATTCGCTACCAACATAGATCGCATCACTCCTCAATATGAAGACCTTCCATCCGATATTCTGTTTGCAAACAGCCCAGCCGTGAGACCATCGGGTTAGATTACGATTGCTGTGGCCACGGGAAATAAATCTCATCTTCTGATTCATCCCTTTTCCAAGGTCTACTGCCTGCCTCACGGATCGACTTGCGTGCTTATTTCGGATTCTTTGCGTGGTGGTTCATCCATCTCGGCGTCTATAAAGCTTGGCCGTCCCTGGACTCTTTCTGGATTTCACCCACAGCAGGTATCACTGTCACTACTCTCTCGTGAGCCTTGTTCTTGTGTGAAATCCCTTCTCGTTCCAACATCTTGATGACATTCAGTTCTTGTTCACCCTGCACCTTTCTTTCCTGTCACACTACGATCGTACGGTAAAACGGATATTTGTTCGCCATTCAGAGGGTCGGATTATAACATCGAGGCGGACTACGTCTTCTAGCAACATTTCAACCTTGACGAAGTGGATTGGGCGCCACTCTGCTTCAGTAAGTTTGCTCGAAATATATCGTCCTCCTTCCTCTTTGACCCTCAAATCTTTCTCACTCTCAACATCACCTCACACGTTCCCCGCATTGCTTGGATAGCTTTTGCCATCCGCCACCACTCTCCATATCTGTAGTTGCCGACCAGCTAACCCTCTTCCTAGTCAACTGACGAATCGTCACATACCGACTGTCACTCCGCGTCCTACATTCCCGCTCAGCAACATCTACCCCCCCTCCGCAGAATGGCCGAGCAAAACCCCTTTGTTATAGACGACGAAGACGACGTCATTCAAATCCATGATGAAGAAGAGGTCGAGGAGGAAGTCGCTGAGGTTATCGATATTACAGAAGACGATATCGAACCCTCCGAACTTGACAGGGCCTTCGGATCAAGACCCAAAGAGGAGACTCTACCTTCTTTGTTATTGCGCGACCAGGGCTTCATTGTACGACCAGGGATGACCGTCGAATTGAAGGCACCCATCGGCAGATTTGCGATAAGCTTTGTCCGGGTTAATTCGATAGTAAAGGTTCGGCAAGCTCACGTGAACAACGTTACGATAAGAGGCCACGGGTTCACTAGAGCCAAGGAGATGAACGGAATGTTGCCAAAGCAACTCAACGAATGCTGTTTAGTAGCATCAGTTGATACTCGCGACCCTCGGCCCTGGAGGGAACAGGCCATTCTCGACATCAACCCCGAGAACGTACTGACGACCAGAGAACTCCGCGTAACGAACGCCCAATTTCCCCGGTACCGAGACAAGTCTGCAGATATGGCAATCAAGAGACAACAGGTGAAGGACATGGGCATTTTGGTATGCCGCTACAGCTACGTCGAATACCGCCACGTCGATAAACCTCGCGAATGGTCATTTATTAGAGTGGAAGAAAATGAAGCAGATGAGGGATTTCGACTATCCGACGACGTACTGGTGAATGGCTGGCGTGGTGGTAAGGTTCCAGGAGGGTCGTTCCTGCCTGCGGGACAGGAACATGGACATGGACATGTTCACAATGTTGACGATCTTACATCCACGCTTCCATCTTTGACAGCACGTGGCCCGAAACAAGTGCCTTCAGATCAGAAGTATACGGCCGGTGATACATTCGCCGGAGCCGGTGGTGCTTCACGAGGAATTACGGATGCTGGAGTCCATCTAGAGTTTTGCGTCGACAATTGGGAGCACGCGGTGGCGTCGTTAAATGCCAATTTCCAGGGTCAAGATACCACCACTTACGACATCGACATGCATAACTTCATTGTCAATAAAGAAATTCGACATCGCGTCGATATTCTACACTTGTCGCCTCCTTGTCAAGTATGGTCTCCGGCCCATACACGACCCGGCCAGAATGATGAGAGGAATCTCGCAATCCTCTTCTCCTGCACCCATTTAATCGAAAAGATCCGGCCTCGCCTCTTCACTGTCGAACAAACGTTCGGCATTTTACACCCTCGGCTCGATAATTTCTTTCAGAGCCTTGTCCATGGATTCACTGACCATGGCTACTCTGTCCGATGGAAGGTGGTGAACTTTTCTCATTACGGCCTACCTCAGCCTCGGAGGAGGTTGATAATGATTGGTGCTGGCCCAGGGGAGAAGCTGCCCCCATTTCCCTCACCAACTCATGGCAACGGTCTTAAGCCCGTAACCACAGCCCGGCAGGCTTTAGCAGCCATTGATGGGAGAAGGAGATACCCTCTGCATCAACCCTATTTACAGCCTTTCCCGACGCGCAAAGCACATTGGGATGGCGACAAGCCACTTCCCTATACGGTCACATGTGGTGCTGCCGAAAATTACCACTGGTCTGGCTTGCGTCAATTCACACCCCAGGAGTATGCCCTCTTACAAGGCTTTCCGATGCATCACAAATTCGCCGGAAACTATATCAAGAAACAGATCGGAAATGCATTCCCGCCGATCTTCGTCAAGTTGTTATATAAACATCTTGTCGAATGCTTAGATAAACGGGACAATATAATCCGTCAGGCACAGGCACGCACCGAAGAGGCCGCACCCTTTCAGACCCCGAGGAAACTAGTTGGAAGTGTCGGGCGCAATGAGGTTGGAAGTGTCGGGCGCAATGAGGAGGACGACGGGGAGGTTACCTTTTTGAGCAGCCGGAAACGACGACGCCAGTTCGCTGCCGTCGAAGTAATTGATAACAATAACCGCATTTCCACCCACCGAAGCAAGAGGGCGCGGCGGTTGGTAGGAAACACACCCCCCTGTCAACAAGCGGCAGCAGCTCAAGCAAAGCAAAAGACGATCATCGATCTAGATGAGGACATTTCCAACCTAGATTTGGACCAAGATCGAGACGATGACAGATCCGACACCGCAACCATACGTGAGTCCTCAGTAGAGGTAGAAGCCTCGCCGCGAGTGTCACCAGTACGACGACATCCGGCGGCACCACCTTCTTCACATCTACCTCTAGGCCCCGCCGGCCTAACAAACCCAATTCAAGGAGGCCCAAGTACAAGTACAAGTACAAGGACGGGTTCAAAGGCCAGTAGTTCCTCCCAACAACAAACTCATCACAACAACATGCAAGGAGAAACAGTCCGGAGAAAGCTGTTCTTCGCAGTCCCACCATCCAGAACAGAACCCTTTAGCTCACCGAGCTCGACAAGCTCCACCTCGAGTTCCACTACAGCTTCTTCATCAGCGGCAGGATCGTCCAACGGCTCGAATTCTTCGAGTCCCGTAGTCAAGAAGGAAAACCAAAAGGGGACGAGGAAGGAGCCAATGGAGCTTTTCGACGACTAAAGACTAAAGTCTTGATCCCCAAAGGTGCGAACCTGGAAGAGCTGTACCTTACCTCTCAACGAGGCTCTCGATACGGGGTTTTGGAAGTGATTATGCCTGGCCATGCACGACACACACGGTATGGTTGAGTAGCCAGCCTCCCGATAATATGCGGTTAACTCTATATAGAAGTACTTGGGAATAATGAGGTTGGAAGCCAGGGCAAGTGTGAGGGATCACGTTGGGGAGATATTGCTTGAAGGTTTCACTACCATGTTTGTTAACTATAGAGCATCATGGATTCGTCGGAGTTTGCTACTGTTGCTGCTGGGTTATCCTCCGAGCCAGTATAAAACTGGTGCCTCTGATCTTGAAGGAGTTGGGCGGTACAAGTCTAGACCTGGTAGTCGAGAGCAGCTGAGGATTCAAGATCTGTGTCCCTACCAGGCAGTTTGAAAGCACTCGGAAGGGCCTTAGGTGTACTGAACCTGCTCTGTTTGCCTTTGCGACCACGAGGCACCGCTCAACATGGTGCTGGAGTAGACATTAACGGACAATACGCGCTGGGCTGGGAGTTGGTTGCTATGTCATCACATCCACGATCTCCCAGAAATAGAGCGCAGCAGATTTGGGTCATTGGACTTTACAGTATGAACTTTTCATCATATAGAATCTTCGGTTGCAAATCGGAGTGAACCACTCTTCAAGCGTTAGAAACCGGATGTACGTCAAGTGGGATAGACTAAATATACACAGGTCGAGCACAACGAATTGTAAAAAAATGGATTGTATGTATCACTCATCAGGGAGTGTCATCAAGAGTTGTCATCAAAGGATATCCCATCTGGGCTACAGCCCGTTTCTATGTTCCACTGATGGCCGTCCATAAGTAGATCTACCTACCTGATAGCTGCTGAAGGCCGATTATAACTACTTTATTGCTAAATTTACTTCCTCTGTTCAACTTTTCGCTACTTATTACCAACTGCTCCGTTGTGAACCTAACGCCGGTTTCTTTATTCCTCAAAGGCCCAGCCCTTGCAGAATGCTGACAACTCCATAGCCAAAACTAAATGCATTTACCCGACGAGGTTCAAGATGCTGAACCAATTATACCCCATGATTAAAATGCCGAGGTGCGGGAACGCGATTACTCCTCCTCGCTAACGTCACTCTCCAATTCCTTCGCAAGTTCCGCCTCCATAGCAGCAATCTCGGCATCATCAATACCATCAGCGGCATTGGCCTGATTATTGACCGGCGCTGATTCTTGAACGTTCTCGAACTCTGCCTCCATATCGGACCCATCGTCGAAACTGAAGCGGTCAGGAGGAGGCAATGGGTTCTCGTGGTAGCTATTGGTCCTTGCTAATGCCGCTGGTTTGTTGATCGGGCTGGGTAGGGCCAAAGCATCCACCATGTCCTCGTCTTCCTCCTCTTCCTCATCGTCGTCCTCGTATCCGCCACCTTCTCCATCGGCGTCTTCATTGAACCGAGACTCGAACTCGGCGTCCATATTGACGTCCTCTTCCTCGTCCGGGTTATAAGCGGCCGCAAACTCGGAAAAGCGCCGGGTCAGGGCGAGAGCAGGAGAAGCATACTTGTTGACTGCTGGCTTGAACCGTTCGGGTGGGGGACCATCGGGGTATTCTATCGTCAAGCCACCATCATCGTCATCCTCATCCTCGTCTTCGGAATCAGCGGATGTTGGCTTGCGGCGCTTGGTTGCGTGTCCCTCTACCTCTGCACGCGGCGGCGAGGCAGGCTTGGATGGAGGTAATGTTGCGGGATTCTGCTTGTTTTGGGCTGACTTTCCTCCTCTTCCCCTGCCAGCAGGGGCGTTCTTGGCAGGCGCTTCCTTATTCCTGGATGCGGCTGCTGATGCCTTTGGCTTCGCGGCCGGTTTGTCGAGAATAGTGCCCTTGACATCCAAAGGAGGGAACTGCTTCGCGGCATTGGTGTCGGTCGGTGTTTTGGCAATGTTCATGTTGAACATTGAATCGACCTGGTGAAGGACGAAAGCCTTGCGGTCTGGGTCGAAGACGAGCACGTATTGGCCGTCTGCTGCAGTGCGGACGCCATTGTATTGATACTTGTCGCCGTTATCATCGAAGCCGAGGTTATACGAACCATCCTTAGCGGACCGCTTAAGCCTTGATTGGCTCGGGGCAATGTCAGACGAGAGGGCCGGTTTGTGATTGTCTGTATATTCCAGGGTCAGTGATGAACTGACAGTAGCTGTGCAAGCAAGAAAATAAAAACTTACAGCGAATGCCACTGACTGTTTCTTTGGACGCCTTGCCTAGTAAAGCATCACTAAGAATGATGGGGTAGTTGCCATGCTTTGGTGGGTCCATAACGGCGCCTGAGGTGGCCAAGAGTGTCGACAATGGGCTGTCGTTGGTGAGCTTCACCTCTCCGATGAGCTTTTGTTTGGCACCGGCCGGGATGACCGTAGGGGCGAGCAAGGGGGTGAGCGAGGGGCTGAGCAAAGATCTCGCGGCGAGCTCCCTAGCTTCTCTCGCGGCTCCGGCACTTTTGGCGGATTTTGCCCGTCTCTCAGCCTCAATCTCTGCTTCTTTGGCCTTTTCCGCGGCTCGTGTGGCGGCTTCAGCTTGAAGCTGTGCCTGTGTTTGTCTCCGAAACGTGGCTTCGCGTTTTGTCTGGCCGATGATCTTCTTCAGCTGCGAGCCTTTGCCCCGACGGAAACGAGCGGGCTTTGGGCGCTCTTCAATGCTTTCAAACAGAGAATCGCCGAACAGAGACTCGCAATCTGTTGTGTCGGGGTCGTCCGGAGGTGTGACGGGTCCGTCGACGGGTTGGGGCGGCTGTTTGGATTCGGCCGTGATAGACGGAGCAGCGGCACGAGAGGACGATGCAGTTGTAGGCTTTTTGGTGACAGTAGGCTTTTTGGTGGCAGTAGTAGGCTTTTTGGTGGCAGTAGTAGGCTTTTTGGTGGCAGTAGTAGGCTTTTTGGTGGCAGTACTGTCTGTGGGTTCCCTGGGCTTCGCAGGCTTCGTGGTTTGCTGCTTGCGGACAGGCGGTTGAGAAGTAGCAGGCGAACGGCGGTCGGAAGGACTGGTCGCGGGTCGGTCAGTTAGTCTGGAAGGCGTGACGGTTAGGAGATACAAGAAACAAGCAAGCAACGAGGCAAGCAAAAAGTCGACAAAGAAGAAGGCGAGACGTAAATGGTACGATGCAAGGTGGAGGCCAAGAACAACAAGGGAATGGTGAAGTGGAATGGATGATGGAGTCGGATGATGAAAGGAGGAGGGTGACGGAAGGCTGGCGCAGGAGCCCGCGGGAGGGGAATCAGATGGATCAGATTCATGGGTAGTTCCAGGTTCCGGGCCGGGCACTTGCGAGAGATGTGGGACAGTGGGACTGCCCTGCCCAAGCGGCGATCATCGGACAGTGCCCTCCCCCTGCCCTGTCTTGCCTGTCTCGTCTCACAGCTTGAGGTGATCACAGCCTATTACGGCGGCTGAGAGGCCTGCTGGAAAGTGCAGGGCATAGGGTTCAACGGCGCAGCAAGTGACAATTGAACGAACTTACCCCGGGTTTCGGTTCGGCTTGGCGAGAGGATCCGCACGGGCACTGGTGGTGCGTGGGGTACGAGTGGGGCCGCTGCCCGCCCTGGGCTGCCGTGTGGGACATCCGCTGGGGCTGTTGTACCTTGAAGAAGCAACGGCCAACGGGGCTTGTTTGTTGGAGTTGCCCCTAGGGCTAGCAGCAGTCTGAAGAGGACCCCCTGCCCCTGGAGTACCACGACCTTCCTGACGACTTGTCGTCGTGCCCTTTGCTATTTGGTAGGTGGTACGGGCTGAACCAGGCAGGGGAGCACGCGAAAGATAGGGTCTGCTTTCCGGGGCTTGAGGAGGAGGAGGAGGCTCTATGACCTTGTCGACACCAGGACGAGACGTCGACCCATTGGCAATCTCGTCGAGGAGGTCGGCAATACCCATCTTGTCTGGAATAGAGAATGATGAATACACAAGGTAGATGTTGAAAAGCGTCAGCTTGGAAAGAATATAATCAAGATGATGGATGCTTGGTGGTGTCGAAAATCTAGACGAAGTTGGGCATTTTTCGACTCTGAGTTGCTTGGAATAATAGGAAAGGAGGGAAGAGCAATAGGAAACCTCTGGTGAAACTTGTAGCTTAGGGGCATACTGTCTTTCTGGTATCAGTGGCTTGCCTCTTCTTCGGACTTCCGCCTCGAGTGAATATAATATGCGGCCCGTCAGTGACTAACCTGGAAACCTTGGTCGTCTGGTGTTCCAGTCCGGATCTGTTAGCGTTCTGAGCGTTTGCCCCGCAAGGTTTTAACATGAGACCTCGGACAGAGCAAGTTTATCCAAACTTGCTGCATAAATGTGGACGTCCGACTGTGAATACATATTTATACATATTCAGGATCTGGGTGCATCTGTTCATGCCGATATGTGCATTGTTAATCTTCCATGCATGCAACACTTAAGTACTTGCACTAGATTCCCGCTTTTACAGATGCTCTCTTTCCAACTCTTCCTTATTCACCGCGCTTCTTCCCGTCTGCGTGACGGTACAATTTACTTCGCTCGATTTCGACATGGAGTACCCAAGTTCAAGACATCAAAAGAGCACAGACAAGTTGTACAAAATGTTAACGAATATAGACGTCAATTATCCTCGGGCCAATCTTGCTGTTCGCTGTTTTCATACGAGGCAACGAAGAGAGTTCATGGTCCCCATTCACTAGGTACTGAAATGCCTTCTTGTCAGTTGCCATCCGGTCTTTGCTTACCTGGCCAAGTGGCCGGCCTACTCTCACTACAATGTCCGGCACCATGCTCTTATGTCTGGTGGAAGATCCTTTCTCTGTTGCCATACATTCACCGTTGAAGCTTCCATGCTTGGAACAGTTGCGCTTGCCTGATTTTGCAAGGATACAATTCTGGCCGCCAGAAGAGAAGCCACGCCCTCGGACGGACAGTTGGACTCTGCCTTCTCGAATGAAACGAGGATGACATGATGGGGGAGGACCATGCTGGAGTTCCCAGCTGGCTGCGGTTAATCACAAGCCCATCCAGACACAGGGCACCTCGATCTTCTTGGTTGTCCAGTCTCTTCACATCTCCCGATCTCTCCACGTCTTGCAACCGCAAAGCGCATTCCAAGCCTTCGGTTCTTTTCTTTCTTCTTTTTCTTTTTGGAACTTTTTGGAGTCTTTTGACCTTGGATCTTGTTCTTCACCATTAAATCCGGTATTGGATGTAGCTGTCTCACCATGAGAGCCCATGGGACCGAGGCCAGTCTTCTGTGCGCCAGGTTGATAGCCGCCCTGTTGATGACAGCCGATGTGATTGCAGGTTACGATCTGGATTTGAGCTCAATAGGTCATCTCCCGCCGCATTTGCTGCCCCTCATCTGCAGTGCATGCTACTAACATTCTCTCAAGACTCGCTCAAGCATGCCGCCAGGTTCATGGCTGAGGACATGATGTCGTTCTACTCTGGCAACCAACCGGGAGGAATTCCAGGCCTGTTGCCTCAGCCTTATTACTGTCAGTGAAGTGTGCAACAAGCTGACCCCCTTGAGCCATCTTTTAACCTGATAGCACTATCTATAGGGTGGGAAGCGGGCGCTTTGATGGGCTCGCTCATTGACTACTGGTACTATACCGGCGATACACAATGGAATGACCTCATTCAGCAGGGACTGCTTTTCCAGGCCGGCCCAAATAGTGACTACATGCCGCCCAACCAAACCATGACAGAAGGTAACGATGATCAAGGGTTTTGGGGAATGACGGCCATGTCAGCAGCCGAGTCCAAATTCCAGGATCCACCGAGCGACAAGCCGCAATGGCTGGCTCTGGCACAGGCCGTCTTCAACACGCAAGCTGCCCGGTGGGACACGCAGAAATGTGGTGGGGGGCTCCGCTGGCAGATCTTCGCCTGGAACCAGGGCTACGACTATAAAAACTCCATTTCCCAAGCATGTTTCTTCAACATTGCCGCCCGCCTCGCTCGGTACACGGGCAACCAGTCATATGCGGATTGGGCCGATAAGACGTGGGATTGGATGATCTCGTCCAAGTTCATGGATACGCAGACTTACTACATTTACGATGGGGCACATACAAGCAATTGCTCCGAGATCACTCCTTATCAATGGACGTATAACAGCGGTGCCTTCCTTCTAGGCGCCGCAGCCATGTACAACTATACCACGGGAAACACGAAAGAGGTCTGGCGAAGCCGAGTCGATGGCCTAATCAACGGTCTTGGTGTCTTCTTTACAGGCCCGCAACGTAATATCATGACAGAAGTCGCCTGTGAGCCTGTCAACCTGTGCGATCTTGACCAGCAGAGCTTCAAGGCATACCTTTCGCGCGCCATGGCCGCCACGACAAAGTGGGCGCCATGGACATATCATCGCATCAAGCCTCTTCTAAAATCCACAGCTATAGCTGCCACATCCACGTGCATCGGCGGCAGCAACGGTCGTATGTGCGGACTCAAGTGGACGGAACACGGCAAATGGGACGGCACAACGGGGGTTGGCCAGCAGATGGCTGCGATGGAGCTTGTCCTGGCCAACATGATCGAGCAGGTCGCCGCTCCCGTTACTAACCATACGGGCGGCACGAGCGCAGGAAACCCAGGAGCCGGCGGCGGGGATGTTGGTAAGACGAATCCGTTTAGCATTGCGGTTCCTTATTCGCCGCTTAGCACTGCCGACCGAGTCGGTGCATGGATCATCACCGCTGTTATTATCTTGGGGCTGGTTTGTGGATGCGTCATGCAGGTTCTGGACGAAAAGAGCAATTTGAAGACATGGCAAAGGCTTTCAACTCTCCATCCGGACGTTTTCTACGCCTGTGGTAAACACTGGCGGCCTGGGCATGGAAAGACCGACCGCGACGGGCATGGAATCGAAGTTGAGGGTCATTATGATTGCAATCGACCGCGCTTCGACATCGATGACACCTGTGCTTTCCAAGGCGAATGCTACGATGGTGATTGTGGCCACATTGCCGATAGCAAGGAGAAGGACACCGTAATCGAAATTCACAAGGAGTACGCCGACCACAGACACAGCTGGCACGGGGTTCCGCCGCCCCCGCCACCGTCCCAATCTTCAGCTCGTTATTCATCTACTCTCTGCGCCGGAAGCAAAAGTGGAAGCAGCGGAAGTGGCTTTGGAGGTAAGAGAATGCCTCCGGCCAACAAGAGCATTATCTCCAACCGCCTCAACCATCTGAACCACCGCCACAGCGTGCTGCAAAAACTGCAAACACAGCAGCATCAGCATCAACAGCAGCTGCTGCATGAGAACAGCAGCCACATGCATGTGCAAGTCCCGCATACCCCCCTCCGCCACGACGATCACCACAACCGCTGCTTCCATAGTAACAGCGATAAATCCCCTCACAGCGCCTGGCGTAGTCGCCACAACCATCCCAGCACCCAGCCGTCTTACTACTGGGACCTAGACAACACCAACGGCATCGATCCCGCACGGCGCGTGTCCCAACTCTCGGGGATCTCTGCGCTCCCAGGAGGTGTGTCGGGCTTGGTACCTGATAGCGCGACTGGGTCTACCCCGAATCCCAAGCGTCAACCTGACCACAGCAGATCAGACGAAACAACTGGCAACAGCGTACCGGCTGAGTTCAGAGCTCGGGATAGCCATGACCATCGCCGTGAAGAGCAGGGAGAGGGGGTTATTGTCAGTAATGGAATCATAAACGGAAACGCCGCTCTCGGTGACAGGATCAAGAACTGGAGGTTGGCGGATAAGGAGAGGAGAGAGGCGAGGAATAATAGGGGCGGTGGAAATCAGTTTGCGTGGGATAGTAGTGAGAGTCTTTATTGGGGTAGTTGATGGAGGAGTTAGCAGGAGAGTGTCTGCGCTTTCTCAGGGATGAATGGGAGGTTTTGAGGATGTTTTGGCTACGTTTTGGTGTTTAAGACTCATTTGGTATGTCATGCATGGTATTGCTAAGGTCCGGCATCTCCATTAACTTTGGGTTGAGTTTGGAGTGTCTTATGGATAGGAGGGATGACCAGCAGGTACATCATTTCCTTTTTATTGTAATGTACCTACTATGTTGCTCTGCATTGGTTATTCTATTCCTTGCATCTTCAATCTGCTTTTATGCTGTCGCAGAAGGTATTCTTTGGTTAACCCAGCGACATGCATTGATTACAGCCATATTGCTGTGTGGTTATAGCTCCCCCTTGCCAAGCCTTTCCTATTTCGGAAGTTTGTTTACTTTCCATCGCTCGCCAAACCCGGATTTACTCTTCGCAGTTCGTGATGCATCATGCGTATGCCTTTTAGCCGATCTACCGCCAATTCCCCATCAGGATACTACACTACCGTCCTAGCACGCAATATGGTTTTAATCGGATCGGAAATAAGAAAACTTCTTAACCCACCCCCGAGGCGCGATCGTCATCGATTTGAGCCACGTTTCGTCGACCATTTTGCCATGACTCCGCTCGACATGGGCACAGTTATAGTAACACCATAAATGACACCGCAAACTGAATAACACCGTAAATGATACGGCATAATACTACTGCAACTACATTGCAACATGAATGCGAGCGCACATGAATGAGTAGAACGAAAAAGGAAGGGGAAAAAACAAGAAGGGAAGGTGGGTTTTCCCGAGGCTCAGGTTACAATGAATGCGACCGGGTCGGAGGTCGGAAGTCGGAAGTCGGAGGTCGGGGTCGGGGTCTGGTCGAAAGCCCGCGCGGGGTCATGAGGATGATCTTGTACCAAAATTGAACTAGCATGGATTCACCGTCGAGAATGAGAATTGAAGCGAACGGAACGGTGAGTCGATTGCGGGGGGAGGAACATCATTATTCAGGAAGGAGATTAGACGATTATGGAAGGTAGTGAGCAACAGCCGAGCAATGGCGACAGTAACCAAACAAGAGGGAAGGTCCATAAAAACGTAAAAGGTCCCCCCGCCTGCTAGGGCAGTCACATACACTACATCGCACCGATATCATTCATCATTCCAGCAGTTGTGCGTTTGTGCTGGTGCACATGTTACATGCTTTATCCGGCGGCGATACCTGTCGACCGACATACAAAGGTTCACTCAACTCCGCAGTTCTGACTCCCGACGAGACAAAAGTCTTTCTCGTCCGCGTGAGCGTCACTCACTCACTCGCGAACGAACGAACCCCGCGCCAGTAACATGTCAATGTGTTGAGGTTGTACCACTTCTACACCGTGACCCGCGACACAAACACCCAGAGACGAGAAGAGCGGGGGAAGGAGAAAAGTGGTTGGGATTGAGTACGCAGGAGAGGTGTCAGTGAACATTCAGCAAGCCATTGAGAGCAAGCATCTCAAAACAGAGAGTGAGAAGACGAGTGGCTACCATCTTGGAGACCTCGATTGAAAGTCGTTGGAAGCCCACCTTTTATGCTTGCCCAAATCAAAAGCTCGTCGAAGACAAGTTAAATCTAAAATCGACAGCGTCTTTTGTTGGACAAGAGGGGCAGACTAAGACTGTCTGTGCGGTTGTTATTCTAGCAACTTGGGCTCATCACCTCAACTCCCCGTTTCCCAAACGACGGCATCCAACCACGGCGCATTTTTACCAAATACCACTACGACGACAACAAGAAAGCAACCGCCAAGATGCTAACCCCCACGACCCTCCTCCTCTTAAGCCCTCTCCTCTACCTCCTCACCCTCCTCTTCCGCACCGCTCTCTACCGCCTCCGCGCCCGCTCCCTAGGTTGCAGCCCCGTGGCGGTCTACCCACATAAGGACCCTATTCTGGGACTGGACCTGTTCCGCGAAAGTTTGCGAGCCATGAACACGCATGCGCTGCTGCCGCTGTGGGACGCTCGATTCAAGAGATATGGCAACACGCACTACACGCTGACGTTGGGGAAATGGGTACTGATGACGAACGAGCCGGAGAACGTCAAAGTGATTTTGGGCACGAAGATGGCCGAGTGGCCGATTGATGGACCACGGTTGCATGCGTCTGTGGCGGTTTTGGGAAAGAAGAGTATTTTTACTACTAACGGGGCTCAGTGGTATGTCGTCTCCATGTTCTTTGGTCGGTTTCGGGTCATGATAATGGAGTGGATTTTGGTTGTGTTGTGAAAGGAAGCTAATGAATCGTCATTGCACTACTGTAGGCGCGAGGCTCGAGGAATGATCAGACCTTCGTTCGTCAGGGACCAAGTCGCCGACCTTCATTGCTTTGCCAAACACGTCGGCAACTTTCTCAACGCCATTCCCAAGGACGGATCGACCTTTGACATGCAGGAACTCCTGCTTTCTATGACCATGGACTCGTCTACCGATTTCCTGCTCGGTTGCTCCACAAACTCTTTGCTCCAACCCTCGCCCGAAGCCAAGCAGTTCCTCGAAGATTTTGAGTACACCAGCCGTGAGGCCGCCAAGAAGTCTCGACTTGGAACGCTTCTCAATTGGTTGCCAAACGGGGAGTTCCAGGCGACTGTGACAAGAGTGCGCGAGTATGTGCGAGCCTACATAAGGAAGTCCCAGGCGGAGAAGACCGACAAGAAGGAAAGAGACTACGTTTTCCTGCATGAGATTTTGAAGTCCGGCGCCGATGAGGAGCACGCCATCGACCAGGTCTTGTCCGTTATTATTGCCGGAAGAGACACCACGGCTGCGGCGATGACGGCGTGTTTCTACTACTTGGCTCGCAATCCGGAGGCAGTAAAGAAATTGAGGAAGGAGATCTTTGATATGGAGGACGAGATGCCGACCTGGGAGCAGCTCAAAAACATGAAGTATCTGAACATGATAATCAAAGAAGGTGAGTATTGTGCCCGGGAGATAGAACTTATGGAGAAATCGCCTTATTGCTAACAACAAACTTGAAGGTTTGCGGCTGTTCCCTCCCGCATCAACTAACTCCAGAGCGCCGATCAAGGACACGGTCCTACCCCGAGGTGGTGGCCCAGATGGCAAACAACCCATCCTTGTGCCCAAGGGCCAAGTCGTTAGGTGGTCGCTGTACAGTCTTCATAGACGTAAGGATATCTGGGGAGAAGATGCCCATGAGTTCCGTCCAGAGCGGTGGGATGAAAACCTTCGGGTCGGGTACGTGATTTTGTTTTTCCCTCTGTCAGTCTCTCTATCCGGAACTTCTTGTGGCTGACACAGCTTCCTCTTCGCTGAACAGATGGGAGTACATTCCGTTCTCCGGAGGCCCGCGTATATGCCTGGGCCAGCAGTTTGCGCTTACCCAGATCGAATACGCCCTTTTCAAGTTCTTCCGTGCCTTCAAGAGCATCGAACCCCGGGATGACAATGGCCCGCTGCTGCTTCGCACGAATCTAACTGTGACCTTTGCGAAAGGCTGTCTGGTCAGTGCGACACCCGACTCTAACTAGGTGGTAACACCTCTGGAGAGGGGACTGAGAGGCGGAAGAGATCCAGAGATGTCGTTAGGTAGCATGCGATTTGGTTGTTGCTTTCGGTGTTTTAAATCTGTGTCTCGCGATATGAAGAACAGTCTGTATTTCGGCCAGTCCTGGACGCACAAGAAGCGTTTGCATTTACTTGTTTTTGTTGTTAGGTCTGCTGTGTTCAGTTGCACAACATACCATACGGAATAGTATGAGGAGTGTGTCAACCTTGTACGACAACACAAGATTGTCCGGGTGATCTTACAAGTAACAACCACGACGGCTGAGCTTGACAAGCGTCCTAGCTGTCTGTCGGCTTGACACTTGCTGCACCTTTAGCCGCGAATGCGGCCCCGAGCAACTGAGCAAGCCCCGATTTCGAGTTTTGTACCAAATTGTCTGGATTTTGTTGAGCATGTTGGGTCCTCCTTTTCGCTAGAGTGCTGTGTCTGTTGTGCCCGATATTCTCCTTGACTGTTGCACGGGCTTTACCTACGGTATATCGTCTAGGTGCGACCGACAGAATGACGGGATGGCTAACCAGGAGCGACCTTGTGCATAGCTTTGCGGCCATGTTTCTGGCAGCAAGAAGTTGCCATGACCCTGACTGCGTAGATTGGTGTTCGGGTTTGTTTCTCTCCAGTGATAGCACCTCCGTCGTCACTGGAAACCTATGGTAGTCTAGTGGTCTTGCGCAAGATGTAGAGAATCAGCGCCAACATCGCGAGTTGGCTGAGATAGCACAGATTGTTGGTTGCCTAATGGAACAAAATCTGCATGCGTGTCAAATCTGGTGTTTCTCAGGTTTCGTAGCGTGGTGATTTCTCTTTGGCCACGAGGAAGAGCTGCGCGATGATGAGATGGGAAGGTGGAAAGTGAAAGGGATGACTATGAATTAGGTTTTCATAGAACGGCCATAGGAGGCCGATACTGGACATTGGACAATGTCCAAATAGGAGGGAAGCACAGATTTGTCAACTACTTAGTCCTTGAGGAAAGAGCATTCGCCGAATCCTCACCAAGTGTGATGCCGGCCCGGGGCATTCTTTCCGATCTTGGAAAGTGGACCGAGTGGTGCAGTGGTTTCCATCCATCTCCGACCTGCTGGCAAATGGGAGTTTAGGATGACCTTTTTTTTGTCGTTTTTCTTTTTTCGGCAAATCTTTCTCTGTTTGACGTTTCTTCCTCCGTTCTTAAGTTCCAATCACAAACCTGACATCGCCCTAGCGTGTGACTATCCATACGTTTCCGTGTTTCTGATGTCAAGCTACTTCGTCTTCTTCCCCGTTCATTGCCAGGCGCATCTTGGTCAATGCTGCCGTATTCAACCCACCAGTGCACTTCATTGATCTTGCATATCTGGGGGTGGCAACATGGGCTCAATTTCAAAGGAAGAGATGCCCACCAGGCTCGCCAGCTCGGCTCTCCCTTCCTATACTCGCCATAATGTGCGCAGCCTTTCTGTCTTATTCTCAGACTGACCAAGAACTCGTTCAAGCTTAGAACACTAGTAATGTCGACAAGCAGTTCCCTGCGATTACAACCTTGGCCGCCGCAACACATTAACATCAACGTTGAGTTACTCGAAGCTCCTGACGCTCAGCTGCCGAGCATACCAAGAGCAACCGAGTTTCCGTGATCCATCATACCGACACACTCTTGATACTCATTTAGAGGCTCTCGACAGTCTGCTTCAGTTTCACTCCACTGATGCTCTGAAAATAAGAGCTGGGTATTTCTTCTCTTCGTCAACGACCGCCTTGAACGCAAGGCCATCACCCGCTCTCGGGATCTGCAGAGGTAGCTATCATTCAAACATCCCTTGATATTATCCCGCATACGGCAAGAGACCTTAGCGCTAAGCATGATTACTTGCCAGAAATCACCCACGCATATCTCTGTACATCAAAGGTATTAACCTCTCGAGATGGCTCAAGACAACATTTCCGCCGACCAGTCTCGAATTGTTTCCGACCAAGAACCGGAATACAAGTTTGGAGTGGTTGATATTGGTATCATTGTGGCCTCTTGTGTCATCTTGGTATCCGTCTTCGTCGGTCGATTCTACATCCGCAGGTTACAGCACCGTCGACAGCTGGACATGGAGTTCCAAGCCCGGCAGAGAGACCTGGAGGCTTTGTACGAAGAAAACGGCAAACAACGAGTGACCAGTATGGCATCATATATCGGCTCTGCTGAGCCATCAGTACTTAAAGACGACGTCATTATCCAGCCCAAGATCAACAATGGGTCTGAAAAGCAGGTGCTGAAGCCTCCCCTTTGGCGTTACATCAACTCGAAACACCAGCGTAACGGCTCAGTCACACTCGCTATTCCACTTCACAACCGGGATAACTAGGTCCTTTGACCTGCAACTTCTGTTCACCGGTGGATCATTGGGTCCACCACCTTTCGGTCCAGAAGCTATTCACTCCTTCTAATTAAGATTTCCCGATGAGCCTCATCACATCTGCTGTTTCTTCCTTCTTTCTTTTTTTCTGGTTCAGTTCAGTCACGTTGAGGTGCATAATCAGGGGTTATACCGGTACCAGGTTTACGTGGGTTTTGAGGGAGGTGGAAGTTCACTCCGCAGCTGTCGGTGTCGTTTGCAACCTATGGCCGCCCTTTGGCGTCGCAAGCCACGCATCTAAAAGGTTGTCAAGTTTCATTTCGCAAATGATCAGAAGGGAATCTGATTGGGGGTCCTGTCAGTTCGGTTCGATAAAAGATGCCGCTGGCCATGTGTTCCCATGCATGCATCCATCACACAAAAGAGGAGGTGGATACCTTTTTCTTCAAGATTTCATACCTACTCTATCTCTTTCACCTTCTAGCTGTCATGATAGTAATTTGACGTATCCTCGCTTGATGTTTGGCTTCTGTTTGTGTTCGTCAGCTCGGGCCTTTTAGTTGCATCGTTTGCTCTGAAGACCGAATCGTTATGCGGCTGGCCGCCGAGCTTTCCTGTGTTCTGTTCCATTGCTTGTTGCCCCCCTCTCCTCTTGTAAGACAGGACATTCTCGTTGCGTAGACAGAGCAATGGTTACTGTTCAAATTCCAATATGAGGCTCGCCAGCCCTTAGTCCTCCTTTTCTGAGTGTCTTCATCCCCTAAGGCTCAGCATATCCATAGCCACTCAAAGGCTTCTGTCACACTATCGGTTGTGTTAGCCGTTCGTTTGGCATTTCCAATTTTCTCAGATACGCTTCTTTACTACCATCTTGTCAATCAAAAGGTCCCAGTCATTTGAGCTGATTGTACAGCTGGATTTGTCCTCTGTCGGGCCAAACTGAAGTAACTGGTTGGAAACAGCTACCAAAATGGCTACCTATCCGCGCCAAGCCTCGTGGATTCATGATATCGCAACATCCTCGCTCGAGGTGGGCAAAGATGTACGTCCGCTTTGCTGAATGTATTAGAAGACTCTGATGATTATTGAATAGAACTCCATGCCACGAAGGCATCCCATATCTCATTTGTGTATTCTCCATCACCTGCTAATGAAGGTATGACTAGGGCCTCGACGATGCTATTGCCTGTGGTAAGTTCTATTGACTTGATACTGACGCTGGCTCTTGATTTCTCTCCTGATTCTCTTACATGACAAAGACTCACAAAACTGCATGAGACAGGCAGGCCTTCCGGATCCCAGCCTAGCGCAGGCATTCGTAACCATGCCTATCATGAGGAGATCGCGCAGAGTCATATAAACATAGGACAAGAGGGCCACGGCCGTCCATATGAGGACGATGACGGTACGATGAGCGAAGGATATCTACATGCGAATGGAAAGTTTGAGGAGTCTGTGGGAGACCAAGACCGCCCTCGCTCGCCGATCAGAGGTGAAGAAAAGGAAATCGAAAACCAAAAGTGAGTACATGCACTCAAACCCAGTAACATATTCGATGGGCTCAAGACGATCTTCGTTTGTCGTGGTACGTGATGAATGACTGACAGAGCCCTGGTAAGTAACTCCTGCTGCAATGGTAACAACAACAACAACAACAACGAAACCCCAGCGTCAAATCACGCCTCTGCTGGGAACTCTCCTCCAAGGGAAAATGGAGGGGACGCCTCCTCCTACAGCGGCGTCACGCCGAACCAGAGCTTCTCGAAAGCCCATCGCAACAACAGCAACAGCGCCGAACTGATGCTTCAGGGAGTCTCTTCCAGAAGCCCCACGCCCTCACAATCACCGCAGAGTCCTGAAAGACTTGGTTATAATGTGAGTGGGTATTTCCAGTCTTGTGAGGAGTGTTTTATTGCTGGGATGTGCTGCATCCATCGGACGGCGGCGGCGGCGGCGGCGGCGAAAGCGATAGTTATGCCTGACGGTAGAGGTAGTCTCATCCATGATGGTGGCCATGGCAATGGCAGAGCTGCGCGTGAGCGGCATGAGTGGCTTGTTGAGCGGATGAAGGAGAGTTTGGCGAAGATTGATAGCGCTACTCACGGTGGTAGTGTGGTTTCGCGGAGGGGTGCTTGATTGGAAGTTGGTGATAATACGTGAAATGGGCGGGCCTAAGGCCAGGAGACTTTAACCAGTTGTAGCATTTTCGTCGCGTTCTCGTTCCAGCTTGTGGAGGGAGGCCCAGTGCTTTCCTTATGCCTACCATTGTTAATATCGATGTTATTGGAATACTTTTATTTGGGACTGTGTCATGGACATTACTCTCTCTTCTATCCAAGACAACGCCTTTCCGATCCCAGGATGTCGCTCCCTCCACTCAACCCCCCCCCCCCCCCCCCCCCCCGTTACTCCTCAGGCACATCCCCAAACCGATACTGCGCCCAAGCAAAGCTCCCCTCATGCAGTGTCCACGTTTGCACACCCTTATCCTTCCCCGCCGCGCCCGCCGCCACATAGATGGGCATCAAGTGATCCATCCACGGGTGCGCCTGTCTGGCGTCCCCCCTTTTAACCACCTCCCTCATCCGATCCAGCCTGCCCTCCGCATCGCCCTCCACCGCCTCCTTCAGCGCATCATCGAAGCTGACCGCGTAGGGAAGCGGCCTGGGATCGCCCCAAGTAAACTGCATGTCCCGCAGGTTGTGCACCGTCATGCCGGTACAAATAATCACCACGCCCTCATCGCGGAGCTCCTCGACCGCCTGGCCCAGACGATAGTGCGCGTCCGGATCTTCCGACTTGAACAGCGAGACTTGCACCAAGGGAACGGTGATGGCCTGGTCGGTGTTGGGTGGAAAAGCGACGTTGAAGCCCGAGAAGACGCCGTGGTCGAGCCCGCGCTTGAGACCCTTGGACTGGATGTCTGCCTTGGTAAGGAGCTGCTGGATCTTGGCGGCTAGTTGGGGGGATCCGGTAGCAGGGAAAGTCGCCTTGTAGAAGTGGTCGGGAAAACCGTAGAAATCGTAGATGAGGTCTGTCGGGCCATCGCCGTTGTTGAGGTGGATCTCGGAGGGGGTGGCTTGCCAGTGCGCGGAGAAAACGACGACGGCCTTGGGCTTGACTTTTTGGATGATTTCCTTGCCGATGGCTTGGAGGACGGGGTAGACGGGGTGTTTGGTGTTGTATTGGACGTCGGGCTGAGAGAGGGTGTTAGTTGATGGTTTTGCATTGAAGTGTCGGGAGTGACTGAGAAATGAGTGAGTGAAACTTACTCCTCCGTGAGAGAAAAAGTACACAGGGGGTCTGCCCATTTTGGAAGAGGTCAAGTTCGCTGTGGCGGCGGCCTGGAGCGGCGAGGTGGAAGTAGAGGTGGTGGTGGTGATGGGGGCGTTGTTCAAAGCTGTGGTGAACTTGTTGAATGTTTCGCTTCGGACCCGGGAGAATAGGCCGCGAGCGGTTGAAGAGGAAGCCAGGAGGATCGCCAGGGCGGCAACAAGAACAGGAACGATCATAAGAGGTCGGCTACGGGGCCGCGGATTAGGCATTTGTTTTGGAGGAGGAGTGAAATGAGGCTCAACAGACAGCTGAAAACAAGGGTGTGAACACCTTGATGACCGCCACAACAGAAGCGAGTCTGTCCTATAAAAAGGGATAAGAACTTATTCGATTTGAAAGCATGTCTAAGCAATCCCCAGTCTCCATCATCATCGCGGTCCATTCATGATGGGCTCCGGCTCCACTCGAGCGGTTGACACAACGGAGCCCATGACATGATGTGACCTCGTTGGCTTCCGTGAAACAGACGCCGAGAAGGTGGTGAAAGATTGCTGAAGAATGCTCTCGTCAGCAGGTTGGTCAGGCAAATGCACAGGCCCCTGCTTCCGCCGCTGCAACCCCCGCTTCAACGCCGACAAGTCCGACGACTTTGGTGGTTTACACTACACACCCGGACTAGACATACATAGTGGTGTCCCCACCATGCTTGGGGTCCATTCCATGGGCTACCAGGTTTCCTCTAGGGTTATACGTGGGAACCAGACTTTTCTCCGGCTTACCCCACCATCCGTATTTTGCGGGAGGCCCCGCTTCGCCGGGTTTCCACCATCCCCGCCACTAACGGCTCCGAGATCCGTTCCTCGAAGCTCCCCCGCTCCAACAGCAAAGACCCCGGTTAAGCATCGGCCCCACGTGTGAACTTCGGACGGCGCTAGTCAACCACAACGCCATCGCTGCTCCGGGAAACAGCTTCTTGTTGGACTGACTTTCAACACATACAATCATCACACACAAAAATGGCCTCCCTTGCCCGCCGTCCTCCTCTCCTCGTCCCAGCTGTGGCCCGGCACACGGCCACCGTCATCTTCATCCACGGCCTTGGCGACACTGGCCATGGCTGGGCTTCGGCCGTTGAGCAATGGCGTCGCCGCCAACGCCTTGATGAGGTCAAGTTCATCTTGCCCCATGCGCCTTCGATTCCCATCACTGCCAACTGGGGCATGAAGATGCCTGGTTGGTATGACATTGTAAGCTTACCTACCTACTCTGTGTAGTACCTGGCTCCGTCCCCGCCAAAGTTAAAAGTCTAACACCACAGCTATAAAAGTTCGCCATCGATGGCAGCGCCGAAGCTCTCCGCCGCAACGAGGATGAGGCCGGCATCCTAACCAGCCAAGCTTACTTCCACGATCTGATCCAGAAGGAGATCGACTCGGGCATCCCGGCCGACCGCATCGTCATCGGCGGCTTCAGCCAGGGCGGCGCCATGGGCCTGTTCAGCGGCCTCACTGCCAAATGCAAGCTGGCCGGCATTATCGCCTTGTCCTCGTATCTCCTCCTCAGCCTCAAGTTCGCCGAGCTCGTGCCCAAGCCCGAGTTCAACAAGGAGACGCCCATCTTCATGGCCCATGGCGATGCGGATCCGGTTGTCAACTATAAGTTGGGCACGATGACCCGTGACTTGCTCAAGGAGATGGGGTACAATGTCAAGTTCACGACGTATCCGTAAGTACCTCCTTCGGTATCTCAGTGCCGATCAATTTCTCGAATGTTTCCATGCTGACTGCCTGGGATTGCTAGGGGTATGGGTCACTCTGCCTGCCTGGAGGAGTTGGATGCGATCGAGGATTTCTTGACCGAGAGACTGCCCAAGGTGGCTGACAAGTCGGAGCAGAAGTCCGAGCTATAGGTCCAGTCTTTTATGGTGAATATGCTAGCGTTACTTGCTTCAAATACAGCCTTGCTTGTTCTTTTGTCGGATATCCCCATACATAGGTAATACTCTGATACCGCCTGGGTACATGGAGGTATTTTGGATTCAGACGTTTTGCCCGCTTGTGTGTGTTTGTGCTGTTGGACATCTGATCGTTGTCTCGTTGCATGCTTTTAGGCATCAGGAAGTACAGGGGGGGGTGTTGGAGTGTTTAGTGTAGTGTACATGTCATGAACTCACGACTCCCAACAGGTACACTACTATCTATCATTCGTCAATCGGCCATGCACCACACACGTTCAAGGACATCATTATCGCGTTAACACCCGCTTGCGCTTCTCGTCTGGACGTTGGGTGATGATGAAACACGATGGCTCCCGTTTCACAGCAGTTGCTTGCGCGGCGATCTCCCCCGAATACGGTTAGTCAATCTTATCAGTGGGGGGTGGGATTGCGAGTCCAGTGACAGTGGCCCGCTGATGTGGGATGCTGGCCGTCGTCAGTGTCACAAGCCTTCCCTTGGGAACGTTCGCTGGATTCGAGGAGTCGTCGTGGCTCCATCCGACGCTTGAAACCCCACTGGCAAAATCCCCGAAAACTGGACATGGTCCTGCTGTCACCTCATCTGGATCCCAGCATCCCATTTGCATTGCCCAACAATCTGGCACGACGGTGACAACAGCCACTTCAGGTTGCCACTCGTTGCTCGTTTTCTTGCTTGTCTTGACTGAGAGATCTCGATTCGTTGCTCTTGGTGAAATGAGTTATAAAATAACCTCGAGAATTTGTCACAACATTCAGGTTGTCCCTTCTTTAGGTTGCGCACCTCCTCGCGACGGGACTGGAGCATAGGTATGGACCTCTAGGTTCCCTAGGTAGAGGTACATAGCCGGAGGTATCGTGGGTGTAGAACCCGCCTCTACCACCTACCACGATAGCGCGATCACCCACAAGGCAATTTTAGTGTAGTGTAGAGGCGCCCTTGGGCCGGGGGAGGCATAACAAAGTCTAAAACCGACTCAAACACCAAAAGGGAAGGGTTCCACCGTCCCCTCCTACAGCGGGGGCATCTCGTACCCAGAATCCCAGATTCCAGATACCACCTATCCGCTAGCCTGTTGCGATCATCGTACCATTCGAGCCGAGTGCCAACCTTCTACGATCCCGGCCATTACTTTTTTTTTCTATTTTTTTTTTTTTCTAAATACCTACGACCTGTTTGTTGTCGGCTTTCTTCTTCCCATGTCGCACCAGCTCGAGTAAACAAAATTTCTTTGTTTTGTTTTGTCTTTTTCCCCATCTCGATCGACGCCCTCGAGATCCGCAGCAACCTCACCTCCAGAGTCCAGACCTCCAGCGCTTCAGCCACCGGAATAGAGGCAAGCAGCCGCCATTTTCTAGATTCTGCTTAGTATAAGCATGGCGCCCAAGTCACCTCCCTCGCCAACCCTCTCACAACTACCTCCGGTGCCATCGAGCCCAACCTATTCATACGCCTCTACCGCAAATGCGAACCTGTCGCAGTTCAACCTGCCACTGCCGCCTCCGCCCAAACAGGCGCATGCTGTCCTTACCAAGCACGACCTTGAAGCATCGCAGGCCGCATATGCAGACCTCGTCTCCTCCGCCAAGGCCTTCCGTCTGGCCCTTACTTCACTTTCCACTGCTGCCTCCGCCTTCGGCTCTGCTCTCGAATCCTGCGCCCGTCTAAAAGAAGCCCGCGCCGAACAGATCGTGTCTGCTCCCTCCGATCGAGGTGGTGGAAGTCCGGTACAAGGCGGCCAGGGTCAAGGCGGCGGTCCTCCCCCGCTGTTGATGGCCAATAGCTTCACCTCCGCAGCTCAGGGCACCACAAAGTCGACCTGCACGGCCGACACCCTGCTCACCGTCGCTGGTTTGCAGCACCTCGTTGCCAACCACCAGCACATTCTCTCCGAGACGGTCTACCGCTCGTTCGAGGTCCCTCTTCTCCACGAGTTAGACAAGTGGCGTGGCGCGGTTGAGGATGAAGAGGAGAGTTATGCGAGCGCGGTGGCCGTGCAGTCCAAGGAGATCAGACGGTTGGAGAAGGAAGGGATGAAGCTGCATAAGCAGCGCCGAAGGGACGTGGCCAAGTTCCGGAGCCATCTCGTTGAGTTGACCACTAAGTTGGATGGTCTTACAACGCTGCATGGCGAGCATTCCAGGACACTCTTGAGAGAGAGTCAAGACACCAGCGCCCGTATCGTGGAAGCAAGCTGTTCGCTCGTCCGAGCCGAAATTGACATTTTCGAGAGTATGGCGCGGAAGGGGTGGACAGGTGGTGGACTTGAGGATGTGCTGGAACAGGGTCAGGATCTCTTCGCCAGCGAGGATGTGATCGCAGACAGGACCGTTGGACATTCTGACGGCAGGTTCGGTGGGGCAGGAGGCAACATCGTCGCAGGCGGTGCCGGCGATGGCGGCATAGCGAGCGGCGGCGCTGGTGAGGGAAGTAAGCTGTTCAGCATTCTGCCGCCCAGGAGTATTCTCGCCGATACAACAGGCGGGGGAAGAGAAGATACCCTAAGACTGGTAGGCAACCATCACCAAAGCGAGAAGAAACACTGAAGACATGGGGGTACGAGACTAATCAATACTTCCAATAGAGCCTCGCAGGCGCTATTCACTCTCCCGATAACCAATCGACAGTCGTCTACTCTCCCCGCACACCCCCACGAGACAAGGACACGGAGAGTGTCTTCTCTTCTGAAGGTGTCAACCGTCCGCGGGGACCACGCCCCTTCTCCCCTCAACCGCAACCTCTTGCTCTAAATCCCAAGTCCCTCTTCGGCGCCTCCGACCCTCCATCCCCCACTGCCGGGCCCCGAGAGAACGACGAAAGAGAACAGGACGCTCTCTTCTCTCCACTTGGCAACCAATCCCTAACCCTCCCTCTCCCCGGTAGCCACAGCACTGCTGACGGCGATGACGACGAAGACGACGAAGCCCTCGTCTCTCCCTGGCGCGACCAGATCCCCTACCGCTTCCGCCCGCCTACCGAGCCGGACGAGGAACAACAACAGCAGCAGCAGCAACAGCAGCAGCAGCAGCAGGGGCACGAGATTCGGCCGCGAAGCAACCAAAGTAGCAGCAAGCGAAGCAGCTACTCCGGCCGCCTTAGCATCTCGCTAGGCATCAACCGGAGCTTGACCGGCAGCTCGCTGCAGAGGCTACAGCACCCGTCTGCCGCATCCACATCCGCCCTTCCCTCCGAGGAGCACGAGCTGCGAGACGGGAGCTGGAGCTACAGCGGGCGACCGGGATCGGCGGGTGGGTTGATGAGTTTTGTGTCCGCCTCCAGAATGGATGTCGCCACCGGCAGCAGCAGTGACGACCAGTACCAGAGCCAGGACGAGTATACTATTCACGGCAGTCACGAAAAGAACGGGGAAAATAGCCATGGCGAAAAGAAAGAGAGGGGGGACATGGGCGAAGAAGAGAATGATATCACGCCGACGATAACCCCCATGACCCCGCCCACGCAAATGGCGACGGTAACGGCTAGTTAAGGAAATTGGCCGTTGCTACCGTCGGCGACGAGTCACGACCACGATGATGAGGTCGATGAAGAACCGGCTCTGGCTCGGTTACCTTCTACACCATCCTCTACTGATGAAAGGACCAGGAGGTGGAGTGTGGATACAGATACCAGAACCGCAAGTCCAACGGCCGCCAGCCGTGATCCGAGCAGGATCCTGATGAGTCTTTTTGACGTTGATAAGATTGTTGGTAGAACGAGAAGCATGAATATGAGCATGAACATGGGTATGAAGAGCACGAGCGCGAGCAGCAGGAGGCCGAGCACCACACGTACCTCCAGGGATTCCGGGGACTCTAGGGACTCGAGCGCCGCGAGTCCTGTTGGGTGAAGGGAGCCGTACAAAAAGGAGTAGATTCAGTGCTGCTGTTGGCAGGAGTACGAGTACGAGTATGAACGAACGTACCGGGCGGTCTTTTTTGATGGGCTGGCTGACTTGAGTTTTGCGTCTTTGGTTCACGACTGTTACGATTACATAGCTTTCAGGAGTATTTGTTATTTTGTTAGCTTGTGTTTATTTTTTTTTTATTTTTTTTTCTTAGTTTGCATGACGATTTGTTTCGTCTCACCAGTTACAATGCGCACCAAACAGGCAGGCAGGCAGGCAGGCAAATAGATTTCTTCTTGTTTCACGTTGTTCACTGAGTCCTGAGTTTCTCTTTTCTTCACGTCTAGATAGTCATGAATTTGAAAAAGTCTTTTACGCAAAGTTCGAACCACTACCGTAGATCTCTGTGATGCTGCGTTCACTGCTTGTAGGTGAGGAAAAGCGCGAAAAGGATCAACCTAGACTTGAACAACGTCTTATAGGACAAGCTAAACAAGCTTAATGCACAATATAACGTACTCTTCAATCTGGAGCAATTCTCGACATTGGTATCATTCCCCCCCATCACCACCGCCGCTACCGATGCTTAACATATAACAGCAGCCTTCTCCCCCATGGTCCATATCATGATCCAACCATCCTGCCGCATCCATCCATCCATCCATCCATCACGCCTTTTGCCAACACGTCCACCTCCCACCCAGCCCAACGCCCTTCCTAGCCAACTCACTCATCCTTATCAGCACTCAACACCTCCCCCCTAAACAAGCACAACCTCGCATCCAGCCACCACATCAATTTCCAGTACAGGCTCGCCCGATCCCAGTCAAACTCGCCGTTCTCCTTCCTCGGCACCTCGTTCCCAATCATGTTCCCACTAAACCACTTGAAGAGCGGCACGTGGTTCAGCACGCGCTGCGTGTACGAAGGAGCAGGAAGCAGCGCCTGGTCGACGGGCAGGAGCTTAGCCTTGCGCACCGTCGGGATTGCCCGGCAGAACTCGCTGTCCGGATCCTGGGCGTCGACTACCGAAGACAAATGGTGGGCGCCGCCCGCGGTCGAGTGCGCGAGCGAGTCCAGCCCGTGCGTGAAGGCGCCGGCTACGGCGCCCATGGCCGCCGAGGTGATGGTTGCGCTGGAGGTGTCGGAGATAGTGCCGGTATCGGCGGTGCGGGAGGAGGAAGGGGATTGGTTGTTGCCGTTGCTGTCGAGGTAGGAGGTGTAGGGGTTGGTCATGGTCACACGGGAGCGTGGTTGTTGACCAGATGAAGCGCGGCGGTTGTTTGTGGCGGCGGGAGTGACGCCGTTGCTGATGAAGGAGGCGTTATCGGGTACGGCTTCGTCGCGGGCGGGTGGGACGCCATCGTACGGTTCGGCGAAAACGAGGTGGCCGAGGATGGCCTGGGGAGAGGCAATCATGGCTGCTTCGGCGGCCTCGGCGGAATCAAACGTCACCTTTACCCAGTGCTCGCCGCCGTCGACTCTGTTGACTAGTGCGCGCTCTTCGGCAGTCAAGGGCCGTCTTCGCGCATAAAGAGGGTCGCGCAGTTCGGACTTGTACCGCCTGTTCTCGGGCGGTGGGTCGCGTGGGTAATCCTCGCATATCCTCCCGGCGAGCTCCTCGTAGTGGTTGATGGCGGCGTACTGGTGCGAGACGGAGCGATAGCCGCGTAGTATGACTTCGGTCGGGCGGTGTTTGTTAGACAGTTGGGTGGGCGCGGCGTTCTCATCGCCGAGGGAGGATGGTATGAGAGACTGTTTCCTTTGGGCGGCTGTGAGATTCTGGTCTGGGTTCAGGTTCGCGAGGTAGTTCGAGAATACACGGTCGGCGGCGGCTATCGTGGCATCTTCCCTCCTGGCTGGCGTTGCTGTCTTGGACCGCGACCGACGTGTTGACTTGCCGAAGGAGCCTGTCTCGTGGACTGCCCTTCTCGAGCGGGGACCATCTTGGCTGTTGTTTATCTCAAGTCAGTATCGGAGCTGGTTTGTCAAGCCTAAGATGACGGCGGGCAAACGAACTGTGGGAACACCATGGCATAAGGTCTTTGAATGCCGTCGTCACCGACGTAGAGCTCGTCATCGGGGACGTTGTGGAGGATCAAGGGCGCCATGTCAGGCACGGTATTGGGCAAGCTATCTCGTAGTGATGTGGAAAATGGGCAATTGCTATGTGCTATGTGCAGGGTGTTTGCTCGCGGTCGGATAACGGTGATGATCCTAGAGGACGGTAGGAGCGGTAAGTTGTAGCTTCCGGTTTGTTCCAACAGCTCCTGCCGGTACCAGGAGAGAATGTGAAGTTGTCGGACTGGTCGGAGTGTCGCAGGTGGTTCAGGACAAGAAGTGTGGTGGTTGCATGCCCAGCGAATGAAGATGCGACGCGACGGATTTTTCGATGCGCTATCACCTCAATGCTGAAAGTGCTGGACTGGAACTGCTGAACGTCAGCCCAATTGGGATTCTTGCTACGGCAGCAACAACAACAGCCTTTCTAGGTACCCTGTCCCCTGTCCCAGCGGGCATTGGACGGTAACCCCTCGCTCGACGGGTAGGGTCCCGTTAGCAGCCAGCATCAGCGACCTAGCATGACTTATCGATAAGCGCTGCCTGCCTGGACGGGAGCCCTGGCGCCCTGGCTGTCTTGACTGCTGTACTATGTACGCAGCACGCTATGATGCACTCAATCACACCCACAGCACAGCACTTACTCACCGGTGTACCTCCGTGGTCCGGAGCCTTTGACTTGGTATAAGACCGACGACACACCCTTTCCAATTCCATTTCTGCAGTTTTCCTTGTTCTTGGTTGTTGACCACCCCTTCGGATTTGACCATGTCGCTCAGAGAGAGGCCAGGCTCGTCCTCCAACCAGGACAGAAGGGAACCCAGATACCATGTCTATGTCCGACTTCCCTTCAATCGGGGCGACTTCGTTGATCCTCCACCAGTACGTTTCCCGCACTGTGTCTCTAGTCGTCCCCGTGAATCACGCCAGCTAACTTGACCTCGCAAGGTGAGCTGGGACGACAGGAAATCCGAAGCGCTATGGACGATTATCTCAGGGGTATCGCAGACAGAGATTGACTGTAAGTCTAACTTGTCCCACAATGCAGGCTTCATGCTAATGACTCTGATATCTAGGGCACGAGCTGTGAGTCTTCCTCGTCCCTGGCGGTGCGCTTCTGCCTCGAGTATTGACACTGTGCGTCGCTATAGGGCAGTCCAGTTCGATGTCACAGTCGAGTTCCTCCTCCAGATGGTCTCCTATCTGACCGAGCGACACACTGCCCAACTGCGGGCACAGATGAGGAAAGCCGCGAGTGGTCGCGGTTCCGCTGCTCCGTCACCGATTCCCGGCGGCGAGCCTGTTGGGTACGCCGAAGGCTTGAGAAGAGCTGGTTCTGTCGGCGGCCGTACTTCAGCTCTCTCCATGCGCAAGGAAGCTCTCGCTCCGAAAGACGATGTCAATACTCCTGGGATACCCACCGCTAAGACGTCCTCTAACACTCTACGACCAGCCATCTCGCGCAACTCGTCGCAAACCACTTTGATCCCAGGGCAGAACCCGAGCCTCGGTGCTGCCCTTCCTACGACGACAAACAACAAGATAGCCAGCAGGCTAAGCGATCCGCAACGCCGGAGAGTATCACTCTTGTCCATTAACACCAAAGACGCCTCTTCCGGTGATGCCATTCACGAAACAGACGATAACCGATCCTACCGGCCCCCAGAGTCGCCATCGCCAGTCGCCTCCACATCACCATCCTCCGACGATTCAGACTATGCCGAGCAAATGCAAAGCCGCTACATCCGCCGCCCTCCACGCTTTCAATCAGCAGGCCAAAGTAAAGCCTCTGATGATGACGATGACGAGCTCGCTTTCCTCCCTCCTACTCGGACCAGACAACACCAGCACCAACAACAGCAACAGCAACAGCAACACCAACCAAAATTCCAACAACGTCATAACAGTGACAACAACAACAACAACAAAAGCAACAACCCAACAGGCTCCACCTCAACCTCAGACGGCAGCGGCGCTCTAGATCTCTACGCAACCGTGACCAAGCTCCCCCTGAACTACCGCGACCATCAATCGTCCCCTCGAAACAGGATAGGGTCGTCTGGATCACAAAATCAGCAGCAGCAAGTTGGTCACGGTCACAGCCTGAGCAGTACGAAGAATCATCCCCAATTATCCACGATCCAATCGCAAACGTCAGACTCGTCTACCAGTTCGGCGGCCATCATTCCTAGCAACCCACGTCGACTTGCTAGCGGTGAACTGCGTGTAGGTACGAGTGGTGCAGGTGGTACAGGTGGACCTGGAGCGAGACTCCCCGGCCCACTGTCCCCAAGAAGGATAGATATGCTGTCGAGAGAAGGAAGCGAAGGGGCGCCGAGTATGGGGAGTAGTTTTAGTGATCTTGATGGTGAGTTTGGTGGTTCCTGTTGTTGTTCCCTTGTCCCGAAAGTCTTTCCGTCATCCTGTCTCCTTTTCCTCTCTTTGAAGACGACATGGATGTGAATGAACAACCGATATATTGACCAAACTCTTCAATGCAGATGCCTCGGTAACTCAGTCAGCACTCGAGGAAGCTCTAGCCAGTAGGATGCAGGATGGAACGATTGGTAGTCGGATGAGCATGATCGGGCACACTATTAGGAGCAAATACTTGCCCAGTAAGGGGAATCGTCCCTAGAGGTAGATGGAGACGGTGAGCAGACACTTCTTCATTGAGCGTTGGACAAGCCGCACGTATATTTCCTGCGGCTATGCGAATGTAGTGTACGAGGCTCGTCCCTGACGAAATCGTTGAGACCTTAACCGAATGGTAGTAAAGATAGACCGAACACATTACAGTCAGTACATTTAGACCTATAGTATACTCTTACTACGCATCCAAGCATCTTTATCACACCTCTGAACTTGACGTCTAGTCTAGGCAACTCCTGGATAAAGATATCCCAAGGGACTATAGCCAATGTGTTTTTGAATTATCGTAATCCCTCCTACAGCTTTGCAACAGCCTTTATTAAATACAACGAGCGGTATTGGACTGACTCACTTGCCTAGGTGGTTGATTGCCCGCTAAGGCTACGGCCAAAGGTCTCATCAAGATTTCGGGTTGCATCGGTAGTGTTACTACTGATGACAGCAAAATATATAAGTATGGCATCTTCGTACTGTTCGCAGTCCGCCCGGGTGGTTTCAGGACATGAAAGTCGATATTCTATCTACATGAAACTAACGTTATGGCATATAGGTCGGAACAGTCCTCGTCCATGATGTTCCGCCTCCAGACATCCGAAAACGACCACCTGCATGCAGCCTTATACTATCTATATCAACCAAATCGTCTCCGAGTCCCTTGAGGATCGAATACCTCCTAGTGTATACATGGATCTCCCGATATTATAGCGAAGTAGGTGCTCGAGACATCCCTCCCCAGATACCCCCAAGGTCAAACCTCCAGCAAATCCTCCTAATCAACATATGCAACTGACAAAGACCGCATCGTTTGCTGCTCTGGTAAGAAGTTGTCGAATTGCTCCGCGCTAGTGGATGTAAATCGAGGAAACCGCCGCCCGAAAGACACCGCCATGCACCCCAAGGCGCCGGCCAGCCATGGTTCCGTTACATATGAACCATAACCGTCCTATCTATCAAGCCTGAGATATCCTCCATGCCCAGGCTCGCCAGAATCGACACTCCGCCAAAGGCAATGCTGCAGTAGTACACCCACGGGTACGCCCTCACGTACGCCTCTTGGCCGGCCGCCACGATCACCGCCCAGCTCTCGTCCGTGACGCCAGGCAATAGGCGGATCTCGTCCACCAGCGAAGCGCCCGTCAGCTCAATCACCACGCCAATGATCTCCTTGTTGGTGATCCCGCTCTTGATGCATGCTTCCACTACCAATTTTGTAAGCTGCGGAACCAGCTTCTGAACGAAGACATTGTAATAGACCGTGTATCCTATCACGCCGCCAACGATACGGATGGAGATGGTCAAGGCTGTAATCGTAGCGATGAAGTCTCTCGGCGAGATGATAGTGGCGATGGTCGAGGCGGGTACGACGATGCCGCCTACACCTAGGCCGGCGATGAAGAGCACCGCGTACATGGCGTGGATATTGTCGAGACGAGCGGAGGCAAGGGCGCCGCAGCCGATTGTCATGATGCAGCAGGTGAGGAAGACGATCCATTTGATATGACCCGGGAAGCGGGCAATGAGGTAGAGGGATATGACGCAGCCGGCGAGGATACCGAAGGGGAAGGGCATGCCGCGGAAGCCGACGCCGTAGGGGCTAGGGAGATGGGTTTTTACGTCAGTGATTCGAGTTTGAATATGGAAACAGGACGAAGATGTGTGCAAGATTCAACAAAAGAGAATTGCTTACTTGTTGCCGTAGACATTATAGGCCTCGCTTGGCCATAACATCAGAACAGAAAAGAAGTTGGCACCGGATATGAAGGTGATGATCATGGTCATGATGAGTGTACGGGGAGCCGGGCCCAAGTCTCTGGGAATCATGGGTGTCTTGGCTCGATTGAACTCCCAAATGCCAAAGACAATCAATACGAAGAACCCCAGAATCAGGGGAACCAAGACTCTCGGACTTGCCCACGGATACTAGGGAGTGTTTGTTAGTCATTAAGCTTAGATAGAGCCTTTACGAAACGATCGTAGCATTGCCTGTCTTCCACTGACCTGATATCCGCCACCCAAAAGACCAAGTTCCAGCAAAACCAGCCCAACGATAGACAAGAAGCCACCGACCACATCCATATCCTTCATAAGCGAAAGCTTTTGTTTCCAATTGAGACCTTCTGTCGGCGCAGGAGGATGATAAAAGAGGGCTGTCATTACAAGCCCGACCAATGCCCAGCCGCCGGTGAGAATCGAGATATACCTCCATGTGGAGAAAGCCGAGATGATCTGGGAGTACATGACGGAGGGCAAAAGAGGAATGATGGTGAGAATCATGCCGGCGATGTAGTAGCCACGATGCGCAACAGGGGCGAGTTCTGCTGTTCCCGCGAGAGCCGTGAGCTCGTTGATACCGGTGCCAATCCCGGTGAGAGCCATTCCGCCTGGTTAGAATATCAGTATGGAGCATTGGATCGGTCTCAACAGGGAAGCTGTTCCGGATGGACTTACCGATGAAGACATCCATGTTCTCAGCAACACCACACATGATCTGGCCAAAAACGATGAAGCTACTTCCGGCCAGAGCAACCCAGCGGCGTCCGAAAACGTCTGAGAAACGACCAACGAAAGGAGAGATGGCGGCAGTGGCAAGTAGGTGAGCAGTTATGAACCAGACCCAGCGATCAACTCCTCCAAGATCGCGGTAGATGAAGACAGGTACGGCAGCTGGTAGATCGGTTAGCTGGATGTCCACTAATTGATTTGAGCTTCAAGCACCACAATCAATGTCTTCTTACCAAACAGATACAGAGGCGCTTGTGCATTGGTCCAGCAGCAAGCCAAGGCTGCTAGAGCCATTGCTTTGCGGACACTCAACCGCTGAACATGACAATGTCAGTAATGCTGCCACGGAAGGTTCGATGAAGATATCTCCTACAGTGGAATCTCCATTGTGCTGCTCGAAATCTGTCGAGGTGCTCGGAGCTTGGTGGTTTTCGTCGAGGGCCTTCGCTGCGCTGGCTTGGGTTCCTTCTGCCTTTTCCAGACCGGGAGGAGGGTTGTGAGCCAGGGCCTTCTCGGCCGCACTTCCAGTCGAGACTTTATCCTTCTCGTTCGAGGACATGATGTTTGCCTGTCGCATGGACGACTGTTTGCCGAGTCGGTTGAGTCCTGGTATTTGAGTCCAGATACTTCCGGCCGCAACTAAACAGCCTTGACGACAGTGGCGATCCGTGTGTTGTCGGGTGACTGAGAGGGGCAACTGGTTACTTTGTCCAAAGAAATAATTATCAGGACGTGAAAGATACAAGAATTCCTGAGCCCCACCCAGAAAGTGGCAGCAGAACGAAGTGAAAGGCTAGGTAGTGAATGGTGTTCCGGTTAGTTGTCAGCAGGAGATGCCGGCAGGTTCGTTCTTGTGGCGGCACCAGCTGCAATTCCGTTCGGGAGGTCACCTAGGTCAGGCGACGAAATCTCGACTTGTTCGACTCACCGTTTGTTCCAGTAGACTACCTAGGTAGGTACAGTAGTAGTAAGTATGGTGAAATTTCCAGGACCTGTTTCCAATCACGTCGGTTGGGTAAAAGTATCATCTTGACTGAGGAAGGTACAATTCTCGCGGTGGTTGGGGACTCGGACTGCAAGGGCAAAGGTGAGCCTGACCTTGGTGGCGCGTCCCCGTACCTAGCCGTACACCGAACACTTGCAAGATTGGGCGTTAAGGACACGAAAAGCAGGCGGCCCAAAGAGCATCATCCATTGTTTCAACGGCCGTTGTCCTTCAGAGACTTGCTGCCCGGCTGCTAATAACCGACTGGGTAGACCATAGACCGCCTGGAGAGTTCCGTGACACAAAGATACTCTGTGTTACCCAGATGGGATGAGATGTATAAAATTGGCTGCAAGTCCCAATGAGAAGCAGGGGTGTTGCCCTCGCACATCCCGTATCCGCGACCTAAAGGTTATCCTGCCATGCGTGGGAGCAGTTGCCATCCGTTCTGGTCCTGGTCCACGGGGCCAAAGGAAGACCCGGGGCCCGCGAGCCGCTGCAGCTTCTCGACATGGGCATGGGCATGCACGCAATATAGAATACATACCAGTGGTCACAAAGCAGGAGTTGGGAGGCGATCAAGTTATAACTGTTGATGTTGGAGCCGTGCTACCTCACTGGCTCCGATTTCCGAAGTGATATGGACCATGACGAATTTGTGAGAAACACAAAGCTACCACAATATTGCTTAGCGGTAGGACCGTGTGCCAAGGAGCAGCCGTTGACAGGTGAGCTCCGACGCTGTACCTACCAGGGGGAAGTTCGGTTCAGGACAACCGTTGTGTGCCATAGTTAGGCCTCGCCTCGTACCACCCGCACGACGACAAGACTGGCGTGGCCGATGAGTGAGCGGCAGCGTACTGGGGCTATCATGGTCAGCTGGCTCACTCTGTACCCGTTCTTTCGTGGCATTGAACATGTGCGGGGAGGTCATTGAAGACCAGAGCTGAACCCTGTTGAGGCTTCTGTTCTCGTGTGTTGTGGGGTAAAGATTCAGAAAGGGAGTTGGCATGATCGTGGGGGAACTAGTTCGAGTGATAGCGGATGGTCCGATGTAGTTATCAACAAGGTGTTCGCCGTGCCGGCACACAAAGGAGTGTACTTGCGATGGCCGAAGGGGTGTTCATAACATGGGATAGACGAAAATGTCGATGGCTTCACGGTCTCGGGTTTTCGAAACAACACATGATAGCCAATGTTAAATCATCCGTCAGCCTGTCTCCGTCACGTCATCTTCAAGGCGGCAGCAGTCGCGCTGGATTTTGGATTGGCCGGCATGTTTGCTGTTTGTGTTACCGTCGAGTACCGTACGTACATGTGACCAAGGGAGTCTGACTGACAAAGAACGAAACTTGAGCCTGGAGATTTGAACGGAAACCCAGAGTGCGTGATCCCTTTTCCATTCCATACCATTGTTCTTCCCAGTTACCCCTGAGCGATCCACTTTAAACCTAAAAGTACCGGAAATCATCAGCAACGAGGGTTACTACCACGAACACGTTTCACTGTCATACCTTCCCCTTCGAGGTTCTTGCATCATCTGTTACAAGCCCAGCGGACCTTAACTTTAATCCAAGTTGAAGCGATACGCTGGTGACTCGTGGTTACTGGCGGTGAGTGCAAAGGTCGAGACTTTGGTGCCACGAGTAATGATGCAGGGGCGGCGCCTCCAAGGTATAAACCGCAAACAATGAGATGATTGCATAAAACGCCTGAAGCGACCTTCATTCACGTATCTGGGCTTCACCGTACTCAGTCAGGTTAAGTTCTCTTTCGCCTCCAGGCCTCGTGAAAAACACGTTCTAGTCCACTCCAGCACAACAATACTCATACCAAGGGACAACAGAAAGGTGGGCAAGAAACAGGGCTTAGATATCCTTATATAACTTGGGGATGCAAGGTGGCAAGATATGCATCACCTATGTAATTGATGAGTCGTATGTAGACCACTCCCAATAGTGCATCTTGAACTTGTGTCAATTTGAGGAAAACTTAGTGTGGAACTCCCGGCATGTTTGCTATTGGGAGAAGTCCGACGAGGGCATTTTTTTCCTGGAGTCGTCTCCAGCAGCAAGGAACTACAGCTTGTGATGAATCGTGCTGAGGAAGTGGCTATTTACATTCAAAGTCTTGTGCAAAGTGTTGAATTAAGCCAGGGGCGACGTGAACTCCTTAGAGTGTCAAATGCTTTGCCTTCAAAAAGGGGAAAACTGGCGATCGACCATCGTCCGAGGATCTCAAGGCGTTTTGGCTGATTTTCAATAAACTGTACCATGGCAGATCTCTGTTGTAGCAGTGATCCGTAAAGGATCTGAAGAGGCTGCGTGGTCTTAAAACCTGCCCAGGTCTATTCGGAAACATTAGCCTCTCGGGAGGGTTAAATACAGAGCAATCAAGAGAATCTCCACGGTGATGTCTTCCGTACTAACTTTAAAATACCCGTAAGCAAAGGGTCGTGAAGTTGAGAATCCTAAGCATGTTTTTCATAGTGTTGCTCATTGACAACGGCCAAACTTTCCGAGGGACTTTTGCATTGGAAGCTTGGGTAGAGATGGAGATCTTCCTGAATTCCATCAACCCAAAAAAAAATAAAAAGAAAAAAAAATATAAAATATAAAATGAAATAAAAACCCTCACGGACATGTGGTGACTTGCTACTGATTGAGAATCTGCTTGCTGGAATTCGCGAGTAGTGACGGGGCAAGCTTATCCACGCCGTTACAGTCACAACGGCTCAATGCAACGGTCAAGGCAAGTACATACATTTAACAGGGATAGGAGTTAGCATGCCGTTTTTATATAAAAAGATACCTGGACCCCTCATCTCCTTCCCTCACATCAAGCACACCAGACACTTCTCACACCGACATGTCCATGCTGTTGAAATACACCTGGAAATCCCGCTCTGTCCCACAAGAGACCTTCAGCGGCTGCCGCTTCTTCTCCAGATCGCACCAAATGGCCGATCTACTCTCCTCCCTTACCACATTCGAGGAACCCTACCCGGAAAAGTCTGAAAAGCCGCCATCCGTCAACGAAAATGCCTACTTTCATAATGAGGCCCGCGCCGCCTTGCGGGGGGAGCGTCTTCCCGAAGACTGGAAAAATGATCTCTACCGCTGCGCCATCCGCGGCATACGACACCACGAGGCGTTTCCCAGGTCTGCAGAGGTTGTGAAGCTCTGCAAGAAGCAGCCCGAGAGCTACTTTGCGCGGGCACGTAACGCCCGGCTCATTATGAGCAACCAGATTCCTAGGATGAAGACGGACGGCGCCAAGCCCTACTGTTTCTGGCACCCTGATACGCCCAGCGAAAAGACGCTCCGGCGCCTAGTAAAGGAGTATCCCGACATGGCATATCTCGTGGGCCGCGCGTGCGCCGTGGCAGGATACGACGAGCTGTATCACGAGCTCGGCCTCCTTCCCGAAGTCTCGATCGCCGAAGAGGCTAGAGAACAAAGCGCGATTTCGAACAACCCGGGATGTAAGGCCATCTTCGAGCACATTATGAAGCAGCCGGTCTGCTACGCCGTCTTGGACGACTATACTAGGACCATTAACCACGAAAATCCACAGTGTCCGGCGTTTATGAACGGCGACACGGCCGTCCTATCAACACTAGATGTGACGGTCGGCCCGGAGGACTACTGGACTGAATGGCCCGGTAGTTATTTTAACTTGGATAACGAGGCGTTTCCTTTCGATATTACCGAGACCGCCCACGTTGGCGAGGTCACAACGGCCGCATCGTATACTACCGCGCAGCAGGGAACGATGCCGCCGGAATACGTCGAGCTGTTTTACACGCCTCTGCCGCTGCACCTACCGACTACGGTCAAGGACCCACTAATTATTATGGCCGCGTACGAAGGCAACCTGGACCGTTACCTGCGCTTGCGCCGGCCGAAGATGATTATGGGCGAGTACGGCGCCGTTTTGCGCGGTATTTACCACAACACCACCTTTGCCAAATGGTGGTCGGTGCAGCCACGGGACGGGTACAGTTACCATACTAATTCGGGGAATATCCGGGCAGCTACGCTCGCGCGCTTTATTATGGTCAACGACCTGTCCAATATGACGGCCACCGATCCCAAGAAATACAACGAGATGCCAGGCATGATCTGGTGGCCGCTTATTCCCGCCGAGCGCACGCTGGAGGCCCTCGCCAAGCTCCGGCCGGACATGCACCTCCAGGTGGCCATGGCGTGTATTGCTGGTAATTATACGGAGCTGTGGGATAAGCTGGCGCCGGAGCCGTCTATACAGCTGTGGGACATGGCTTCTTGGGAGCGTGACAACAGCGTCCGGAACCACTTTGTCGATTATCTTAGGAATCGTGCTTCCGAGCTCGGACTAAAGGTCCCTGGCGATCTGCCGGAGGTCTGCGACTATCCTGCTCACGACTGGTGCTGGGATGCGGCGAAAATTCGCAAGGAGCCCGACGACCGACATGGACCCAACCCCATGGGGTGGTTGCCGAGGGAAATCACGATGCACCAGACGGACGACCGTCCAGACATTGAGAATATCTACGGGGCATGGCAACAGGCTAACGTGGCTGGGTGGGAACTCCACATTGCTTCGACGGAGGAGATGAGGGCTAAGATACCGGACGGTGAGAGTGGCATGTGGGTTAGTGATGAAATTGATGGACAGGCGCGGCCGCCAACCAGGGACACGACGGATACGGATTCCCTAGAGGGGTCTTCGCAAGAAGCGGATGACGACGATGACGACGGCGACGACGACGTAGAAACAAGCAGTTAGGATAACGATGGGAACACAATGGACTGATTAACAGAATTGGCTAGTAGTTGGGTCGGTGACGACCTGCGAATCCCTGGTGTTGTATGTTTTTTGCTTGTCTTTTTTATCTCCCGCTTTTTGCCCTTGTTCTTCTCCCTTGACACTTTATTTTTAATCCTGTTCTCGCCATCTTGTTCTCATGGTGTGGATCGCATGATGAAAAATACAATACTAACCAGCGATTGAGGCTCTTACGATTGTACATCGTCAAAGACTCCAAACTGAACAACCGCGTTGTATTCAATATGCCGCCATCCTTTGTCTCGATCAACTAAAAGTCAGGAACGCTGTAAAATTAGCACCATTTGACAAACTGTATAAATACTAGATGTCAAAATGGAGATTGGTTTGACTGGACTGTCTGTCCGTTGATTTCCATCAAACATTCGTCTTCCAAGTTGTTGTCGCTCTTTGATTTTAACTGCTTGGAACAGCAGCCGACACCACAGTCATTACAAGATATTCGTTGCGACTCTCACGAAGAAAAAAGGAAACCAATAACCATGATCAATTGCGAATTCCTTCTTTTCATCCTCCTCTTCCTCTCCTCCACCGGCCTCGCCCTTCCGACATCCCCCACCGCTACCAACACCTCCTCCTCCTCCTCCTCCTCCTCCTCCTCCTCCTCCGCCTTTGGCTTCTACCTCCCCCGCCCAATTTCCTACCCCACCGCCTTGATCGGCCCCCGCGAAGAAGGTCCCAAAACCTTCTGCAAGAACTACGGCCCTGTAATCGACCAAACTTCCGCAGGCTCCCCCTACAGCGTCGACTGCAAGCAGATCTCCATCAACGTTGGCGCGGGCGGCTCGTGGAAGTGGATGACGGGTTCCAATCCCAAGATCATCGCCAGGTACGGCACCTGTCTGGTGGGCGTGGAGGGAGGGGAGGGCGTGCTCTGGGGAAACTGGCTGAAAACCGGAAACATGGATGTGGTCTGGATGATTGAAGAGACGCTTAAACTGCCCTTCTATAATGGGGAAAAAGTGGGCAGTAAGGGGACTATGGAGTGTACTACTTTGACGTTGCCACATCGGGATTTTGCTATCAAATGGGGGGTTTGGCATACGTAGGTAGGCTCGCAGCAGGGGGGGGGGGGGGGGGGGGAAGAGGTAAAAGGGGGTTAGTTATAGGTGGTCTGAGAAGGGTGATGTAGAAATGGTTGGACTGCTGGATCTGTTGGTCATCTTTGTTGGCTTTTCTTCTTCAGATGTACAACCTGTCGTTTCCAGAGTCCCGTACTTTTTGTCGTTTGTCGAGACGGGTGCGCACATGGGTTGTTCGATTGACCGCTGACAATACAAAACCGTTAAGAAGACTCGCTGCTTCAAAAGAACCAATTTGCCCATATATAGAACCATGACTATCGTACTCCGACAGGTATCTCGTCGTCATTCGTCCTCCTCACTATCAGCATAGCATGATCATCGATAACCGCAAAGATCATCTCTCATTCAGTTCCGTACTCTCATACAAAATCTTCTTCCAGTTGATGACTGCCCTAGATGCTTTCCGATCGAATCACCTTCTTTGACTTGCGAGGTATTCAGAAGTGATAAAGAAAACACAAAGGGTAGCTGACACATCGTACACACCCAAACAAGTAGAAGAAAAACATAGGTATCTCTGAAAACAAAACATAAAGAGCAAGAGGACACGCCGCCTTTCTTCTTCCTAAGGCCACTCCCTCACAGAGCATAATTCTCCGTATGCAAAAAGATTTCCTCCAACATATCATCCCCCCAAATCTCCGCCTGCAGCCTAGCCACCGTGTTCGCCACACCAACCCGCATACTCGCTGGCCCACACACGAAGACGGCCGTCCTGCGTCCGAGAACGCCTCTGCCATCGGGCCCACCCGTAGCCCACTCCTTGAGCATGTACCCCAGGTCCGGGCGGCCGTACTCGACGCTCCAGCCGCCGTCAATCTGGTGCGGTACGGGAAAGGCGAAGCGCATGAGCGATTTCTGAAACTCGGTCGGCGTGTTAGGAAAGCCAAAGTCAAAGCCGGAGGGGGGCCCGAAGGTGGAGGTCGCACGGGTAGCGGGCCGCTGGGCTGCTGGGAGGTTATCGGTGCGGAGGTGGGCTAGTTCAGGGGGCCGAACCGGTTGGGTTGCTTGGGTAGCAGGAGCAGATTCGGTAGTGACAGCGGCGGCAACAGCGGGGTTGTGTCCAGGCGGAGGTCCAGGAGGAGGAGGTGGTATTGGGTAAGGTAATTGTGAGGCATCTTGGCCAGAATAAGGGTTGTCGTTGTTGTTGTATTCGACTCCTTCTTCGTGTTGCTCTTGCTGTCGGTCCGCTTGTTGTTGGTGGTCCGGGTCCTCAGATTCTCTCATGGTCACGTAGCTGGGTCGGCCCTGTGATTCAGGATCACCACCTGTTTGGGCAAGCCACTGACTGTATCGCTGTTTCGCTGCTGGTGGTGCGTAATTGAAGTGCGGAGCCTTGTCAGGCCGTGGAGCGATGGCTGGAAAATGGAATTCGCCATCCTTCTTGATGCCGTCCTTACTGTCGACTGGGTTCATCAGCGATGGGTCTTTGACATCGCGCCCTTCGAGCTTGCGGAGTGTATCCTCAGCAACGGAATATCGATGGTTAGGTGGCGGCCCCGGAGGCGGAGGAGGGAAATGATGAGGTTGTAGATATTTTTGTTGCGGCAAGGCGGTAATCCGGTCCTCATCTTCAGCGCGTAGCTCACGCTCTCTTTCCGGATCGCCCTGCGCCTCCGCCATGATCAGCGCGCTGTTCCGCTTGTTAGCGATGTTTGAGACAAACCCATCCAGCTTATCGTGGAAAAGGTTACTCAATGGTCTCGGCGCGCGGCCGTGAGATATTCCAGCATTTAGTTGCTGGCGTTGTGCAGATGTGACAAAGAACTTGCAGGTCACGCTCTCAGGAGGCGCTGCCTCTCTGCAGATACGGAGTTCTTCGCGGAACCAATCCATGGCCTCGAGACGCTTCAGTGACCAGACAACCACAATCTTCTTGGTAATGGCTTTTCCATCACGCATCCTCTTGATGAGGTTAAGTAGCTGTGACATCAGAGAAGTGATGCCACTACCGCCCGCAATCAAAATGCATGTATCGAAAGCGGCCAGGTCCCGACGCATGCCTCCATATGGCCCATCAAGAAAAGCACGGTAGGTGTGGAAGGGTCCCTTTTCTATGGCGGTTTCGAGGACTTTCTTTGTGAAGCCGCCGTACGGCCGAAAGACCAACACGCAATCCCTGTAGTTCTCGCCGTACTCAGAGGGAAAATCTTGGCTGCACAATGAAGAAATGGTGAAGGGATGGTTCTCAAAGAGAGAGATGCCGGGCATACGTAGGTAAACGTATTGCCCTGGTTTCCAACGCATCTGAGTTGGAATAGTCACTTTGATGGCATTCTCGGTCATGATATTGATAGCCGCCTCGTCGCCAATCAACCAGGCCATTCGCCATGGTTTGGCCCAGTTCAAGTTGAAAAGTCGGATAATGTTGCAAACGACGAAGATGCCAACGGAAGCAAACAGATAACCCCATGATAGTAAGAAGTTCTTGGTGTGCCAGAAGAGCAAGCCGACGTAGATCACGCCAACCGGTATGTGAAGTATGACAAACACCTCATAGGCCATTCGTCGGATGAAAGGCAGTGAGCCAACACAGAGCCAACATAAAGGTACCAAGCAAGCAATCCCGGAACCATAGATGATTCCGCTGCCGGGGGGGAACAGCTTTTCGAAGACCTCCATACCTCCATCTTCCCACACTGGCTGCACATAGAACGGGACCATGTGAACTAACGAAAGAAACAGGCACAAGTATCCAAGCCATCGGTGAAAGACATTGAGGCGCTCGGGGCCGATGCCGGTGATGAGGGTAAGAAGGTTGGCCTTTGTGCTCGTGGCGACGATCCAGGGGGTCATAGCAACCGCAATCATGCCGGCACGGATGGCGACCGGGGGAGAACCGAACCGAATGCTCTGCCAGTAAAGCGGCTGCTGGAGAAAGCAGTAGATCGTTACGAAGGCAATGGAAACAAAGACGCAGAACAAGACGGCGAGGGATGAGAAGGTGAACCGATGTTTCTTCCATACAATATCGGGAATCGGCCGGTAAAATACCCATCGGAACAAGGCCAACGTGTCATTGACAAAGCCGATGGACGAGAAGTGAGCTTTCGGCTTGAAGTCTTTCTCTTCGAGAGGCGGTTCATCGGGAAAGAAATGTCGTCTCGATTCTGCTGCTGTCATTCCTGTGGCTAATGCTGCTGACCTGTCCCACTCTGGTTCCAGGCTGTAAAGCTGTCGAAAGTGTTCCTCCATCTCCTGCTTGTATATCGCCTGTCGAATCTTGTCCTGCCAGAAGTGCCATATCCTCATGAACAACACGAGACCGACGATGATAAGCGAAAAGTACGTCCATCCCAGTCCGTATTTGCCGGCTTTGGACCACGGGTCTACTGTCAATGCTTGGACTAGACCAGGGGGACTGTTAGGCTTGAGCGGGATGGCGATTCGTTTTGCTAGACCGCCGACTGCTTGTGTACTGCTTTCGGCAGCGCGTCTGAACGCCGATGTCATTGATGAATCCATGTTGGCGAGTGATGAAAGAGAGTGTCCGGATAGGGCGGCTTTATAGTCGCGGTAACGGGAAACGTTGGTCGGATGACGAAGCACACCTTACTTGGTCTGATCCAACAAGGGCATACCAGATCCCCCAAATTAAAGATTAGAAGCGTTAGGTGATGGTGAGGTGGCCATCGGTGAAGAATCGAGAGAGGACCAGATAATGTTAATGGCAAAAACGAGAAGACAAAATCGAGGAACGATTCAGCGCTCGGGAGGGGAGGCTCGGGAATATATGATGGACCTGGACCGGTACCAGCAATGAATGGTAAGGTATTCGGAACTCGGAAAGGTGTCGGAAAGAGTTGTCAGAGTCGTCTCGAGGTCCCAAAGGCGATGATACGGAAAGTATTCAGGTAATTGTGATCCCTTTAACGGTGAAAATGGTCCATTTTGTGCCAAGACCAAATCTGGCCAATCGGTTGGTCTTATTTTATCCACCTCTACATCTGTGCCCATGCAGCTACCTCGATTTCACCAGCTTTTGCAGCACTTTTATCACTGCAGAAAAATTGAGGGCGGGTGTGGAGTAGTCAGGGGTATACTCGACCAATACATTCTCAGTATCTGCTGGCTAACGCTGCTTGGCTGCATCAGCAAAGTCGCTAAGTACCGTAAGTCTCCAAAGTCTTGGCACAAAATGGACCATTTTCACCGTTAAAGGGATGAATGAACGTTTAATCCATGCAGTAAGACGAATTGGCAAGCTGCAGAATTCGTCCGCCTAGGTCGCAGCAAGTCGCCAGCCGCTATCGTTCGGCAGAATCCACCCGTGACTCTCTGAACCGTGATGGCGGGCTCAAGGTATAAGCTTGATTGGAAGACCTCAATAGTTCCCCCTTTTTCTTGTGTGGAGATGGTGATCGAAGGTTGCAGTCAACAGGAACGTCAACGCCTCGAAGACAGGCCAGTCAAGAGCCAATGGCGCACAGTAACGTCAAGATGTTCTGATGACTGTCAGTGGCCGGGCAAAAAGTCGGATGGTCATGGCGATGCGAAAAAGGCTTGATAGGTACCAAGCTCAGCGGTTGATCGGCCTTTAATATTGGCCAGCCAGGGTCCTGGTGTGGGATCTCCCCCCTGCGCCTCTTAGTCCCGTCGAATCCCCCCGGCCGTCGCTCATGCTTGCCCGTCACACAGTAGCGTCGACCATCAACGGCACCCACACGGCAGATGAGCACCACGGGGTGTCTGCAGAGCTTTTGGGAATCCAGAAACCGAGGCTAGAGACATGTTGATGAAAGAAACCAAGGCTAAAGAAGTTCTCGATGGCCATGGTAGAAGAGCATGTAGACCAAAAGTGGGTATGAAAGGGGAAAGGGGCATGCGAAAGTCGTTGGTTCGAGCTTGCAGATGTTTCTGAGATGCATGTCTCGCAAGTAACCGCACACCCATACTTTGTACAGATGTATGTACATAGTAGTATACGAACAGAGAGCATGGATGGCGGTACATCCCGCTCGAAAGCTTCCTAGCGAGCTAGGTGACATGACGCCTGTAAATCCAGACGTATGTATGGGGTCGTTGCTCGAACTGGCTTCAAGACAAGCAGATGACAGCACATGGTATGCGGTCTCGATACGGTAGCCACAGCCGTCTATCTGCCTTCTCAAGCCCACGTCGACAACAAACGGCACTTGTTGTTGTTGTTGTTGTTGTGTGGCATAAGATGGTGAGAGCGTGTAACGGTGAGAGTCAGCATGAGACGCGGGGAAGCGTTCCCGGTAGAGGCACTGTCGGGCAATGACAAGAAAGCTTATCAACCCCCTCTTGGTCTATACGAGACGGTTGCCGTAGAAAGGCTCTTCCTTCATGATGTTGTCTTGGTCCTCTTGGTGGAAGAGACGGGCCGCCAATGTTTGCTGGAAGTGAAGCATCCGACTGTGACTGTGACTGCCATCCACTGCTTGCATACTTGCTCGAAGCGAACTGACATCAACAGCAAGTCAACACCAACTGGGAATGGCTCCGTCCAGCCCGCCCCCACGGCAGCCCCCCAACGGGACACTGTACGTGTACGCCGCACCCGGACTGTACACTAGTCCCAGGCCTGGGCTGCCAGGGCACAACCCGACAGCACAGTACACTAAGGCAGGCACAGCGGCCCCGCTGCGTTGCCATGCCACGGCCGCAGTTGGGTCGCTTCCATCAATTCCTTTCCACAAAGCAGCAGCATGTGTTGGTTCCTCCGTCATTGGAGTCTGGCCGCTCACAGGAGCACAGCAGCTGTGGAAGCAGGCAAGGCAGGATGCAAGACACTGGTGGCCGGTGTGTGAACACGGTACGCGTACGGCAGGAAAAAGAAAAAATAAGGAAAATAGGAGTGCAACCTTGGGTGCTCAGGATTGGTGAGAGGAACGACAACCTGATTGGAGATGATGCGTGATGAAGGAAATTGTTCGATGGCGAATCAACGGCCACAGATGGCAGGTCCAGTTCAGTCATCCAAGTTGACTTGAAAGGGTAGCGGAGCCGAGTCCTTCATGGAATGCGGGTTCCCACGAGGTCCACATCTCATCCCCGAGCACATCACTTCGCGGAAGGAACCTAGCCCAGGCGGGCATGAATGGGGCCAACACCATCTGTGGGCGGCAATACAACGTTGCTGATTGGCTGGAAACACTTCATCATCGTCAAACACTACCGACAACCCTGACCCTCGCTCACTGTCCTCCATCCACAATCAGTTCCTCCATCAATCAACCTCACTCCAGTCGTCCTATACAGTGTACTTGTAGGAAGCAAACATCAACAGAAGCACGGTAGACGACGCTCGCCATACGCCAGCGGAAAGAAATTATCGCCCATTCGATCAGGAATGCTCGACGACATGCGGAAAACGTCATGACGATCTCTCGGGTCTTGCACCTGTGTATGTACGCAGCACAAGGCGAACCCAACAATGGCTCGGCTAAAACTCTGTAAACCGTCACCGTTGCAGTCGAATTCTTCGTTTACATGAATCATGCTGTGGATAGATACTACCTGCCTGAAAGGAGCGGCCTAAAGGAACCGACGGCGAACTGACCATCTTCGAAGCTATCCATCGCAGCTTGTAGCACGGTACTGCAACAACGACGGACAAGTGCGAGATTCGTCGCTGGAAGTTGCAAGACCCTACCATACTTTCATGCTACCGGTCACTACCCATACACACTAGTCTATGTAAAACATTTCTTGGGTTTCCGTCTCCATGCCACCACCACCACCGAATCTCGGCCGCGTAATGGGCCGGCCGGCCGGCCGAACTTGCAATCATCCATCCAGGCATGAATATCGTTTCAGCTCATCTACACATGAACCGCCTTCCCAACAACCTTGTCGTCAAATGCCAAGGCACTGATATCTGCGCTCAGCGGCCGTCCCTGGACTAACTCACTCACCACAATGCCTGTGCCCAAGCTCATGCTGATCCCCCACGGCCCATGGCCGGTTGCCAGGAACACTCCTCCCTCCGCGCCGGGCTTCGTCCGAATTCCGCCTCCGAGGTGCTCATCCGGCACCCTCGCAACAATAGGCAGTCCCCACGGCGTCACCGGCCGGAAGCACAAGCCCTCTCTCACCACCTCTAGATCGTCCTCTCCATCATCCCCTGACCCCAGCAGTTCCCTAGCCGCCTGCTTGACCAAGTCTATAGACCCGGTTTGCACCGTCGAACCCTCCGCTACGCTCGGCAGCGGCACCGCCGCCGAGTTCAAACCCGCAAAGTAGATCTGCCCGTCCACTCTTGAAAAAATCTCCGGGGAAAAAGCGGCATGGCTCGTGTAAACCGCATGGCATCCTTCCCCATCCACAGCACCTGCCCATCTCGGGCTCTTGACAACCAGCGAATGGCCAGCCAGGCTGGTCACCGGCAACCTCTTGACCGTCTCCGAAGTAGCCCCAAATAGCTTCTCCCACACCTGCCCGCTCCAGCACCCCGCCGTGATGATGATCCTCGAACATTTAACCTCCCTCTCCTCCCCCGTCATAACATCCTTCAATTGCACACCCCTAATCACCCCCTCACCATCTCTCAACACCTCCACCGCCTCCGTCCCCTTCGAAACCTTCACCCCCTTCCCCTCCGCCTCCCCCAACAAAAACCGACAAAGCCTCTCCGGCTCCAACTGCGCCGTGTCCCCCTCCCCGCCAATGATCTCCACATCATCGCCCTCCCGCCTCCTCAACCAAGCTGGCGTCTTCTCCTTCAGATCCTCTACACTCACCACCGGCACCTTTTCCTTGTTGTCTCCAAGCGCCGCCTCCGCCCGGCTCGTCCCGCTGCGCAACCAATCGTCCCCTCGTTTCTTGACGCCCTTGTCGACGGCAGCGGCCGAGTATCCCAGCGAGGTAGAAGGGGCATAAGACCAATTGCGTCGACCGTCGTGGGCGGAGGCCAGACGGGCGTGCTCGGCGAAGGAGAGGGCGCCCAGCGAGGAGACTTCGGCAGCGAACCAGTTGCGGGCGAGAAAGCCACCGGCGAAGCCCGAGGCGGACCAGAAGAGGGAGGGGGAGGGGTCGACCAAATGAATTTCGGATGGGGGAGAAGGGGAGGAGGGCTGGGAAGAGGAAAGAGAGAGGTAGTAGGCGGTTGAAACGCCGATGATGCCGGCGCCGAGGATTACCGTTCCGGCACTGGTGCTGGTGGTGGTTGTAGTTGTGGAAGACATTGTGACGTTCGGATGGTGAAATGTACAGGGCTCTTTCTGAGTGTAGGTGCCGATGGGTTATAGGTAGCTTTGCTGGTGGTAGATGTGGGTAGATGGAGACAGCTTCTGAGGCATCCGCAGCGTCAAGGAATCATTCGGGCGTTCGGCCTCTTGATGGACTTGGGTAGATCTCAGTCAACCAATTCAAGAGTCAAGAGATATCTGGTCCGGTCAGCATCGCCTAGATATATGGACTTCCCTTTTCGTAGGCTATTTAGTCAAACCCTTATCATGTCCTACAATTGGACATCGGAATGAGGGGGAGACCGCGCCCTTCGTGTCATTCTCGACCCCGGAGCCCCAGACTTGGCGAGACTAGCTCCGGGGCTATCACCAGTATGCATGTTGATAACTTGATGTGAGCAATCTGTCTGAAAAACACACAAAGATAGGGTGTAACGCTCTTCACAATGGAGAAGCATGTGTTCCGTCGGGTTGTCTCCTTCCCATTACCTACAAAGTTGAAGGACCCAAAGCAAACAGCCTCTTTAAAATGAATAGAGACTACAGAGACAAGTTGAAGAACACTCTCGCATCGCAAATACTCGCAGGCTCAAAATTGATTGGCAATGCTCTCATTGCAGGAAGACATGCGCCAGCAAGCACAATCATGGTGCCGCAGTGTCGGTTCGTCTGAAAATGAAAGAGGTCACCCAACTGCCCACAATGATTCACCCACTGCGCCAGTGCAAGCTCTGCATTTGCCCTGTAAGAAGCAACGAAACCAGATTGATTGTCAGGATCCCAAAAGATCCCCCCTCTGGTACATCGCCATCAGCGTTTCCGGCTCTGGAGGGAATGCCATTAAGTCATAATGAACATCCCTAGAAAGTCCCCGTTGTTGTGTTCCCGATACGTAATCCGGAATTCGGCCGGGTATCCATCTGCCCCGCAATCGGGTTGCCGGGGATTGTGGTGGGGTTCACAGGCTTCACCTTTTGTTGCAGTTGGTCCAAGAGCAAGGCGTCACCACATGAAATCTCTGACTTCACGAAAAGCACAACAAGAACAAGCTCCCCGGGTTTCCAAGGAGAACAACGACAACAGCCGCAACTATTACCAGCAAACCAAACATCGAAGCGCATCTATAGCAAGCTATACACGACTTGACGCGATGTCAGAGCCCAAAGTCATCATTGTCACCGGCGGCAGCAAGGGCATTGGCCTCGCTGTCGTGCAGGACCTACTGAAAGCCTCCCACAAGGTTGTCCTTGTTGCCAGGACGCCAGTCAGCGAGCTCGCGAAGGATTATCCAGGCCAGGTCACATTTCTGGCTGCCGATATGACAGTATCTGATGTGAGTTGCGATCACAACCATATTGGGACATCGCAGAATGTAATATGATGGAAAACCAAATGGATATTAACGTATCTAAGACTGCACACCGAGCTGTAGAGCTCGCTCTGATCTCTTACGGAAAGCTTGACGCCGTTGTTGTCAACCATGGAGTACTCACTCCCATCACTCGCCTAGCCGATGCTTCCATCGAGGACTGGAAGAGTCACTACGATGTAAACGTCTTCAGTGCCCTTTCCATTGTGAGCTTTACACCCCTAGACCAATGCGATCAAATAACAGGGCTAACACAATGGTCAGGTCAAAGAAGCCATCCCCCATCTGCGAGCCACCAAGGGCAAGATCATCTTCGTATCCTCGGGCGCCGCTATTAAGGCATATGCCGCTTGGGGAGCGTACGGCTCTTCCAAGGCCGCGTTAAACTCAATCTGCCGCCACGTCGCCGTGGAGGAGCCAGACATCACAGCAGTGGCAGTCAGCCCAGGACGGGTTGATACTGACATGCAAAAGGAGCTACGCGAGAAGGGCCAAGGTGTCATGTCGGATAAGGAATACGCTGACTTTGTCTCGGCCTTCGAGGAAGGTCAGCTCAACAAGCCCGAGTGGCCTGCCCAGGTCATCGCGAAACTGTCACTTGACGCCAAGTCTGATCTGTCAGGTAAATACGTCGCGTGGAACGGCCCAGAGGTTGCCGAGTATCGCGAGTAGCAATAAGGTATCTAAGGCAACTTTTGTCTAGTCAGTAACCATATCCAGAAAAAAGTTATGAAGACATGAAAAGACAGTGATGGGGCAATAATCAGTCGAAAGATGAAAAGGCTGTACATGTATCTACATAAAGATTCAGGACTAGCATGGAATGTAAGTTGATTCATCAGATTGCCGTGCTTTCTTTTTTTTTTTTTTTTTTCAGTGCTCGTGCTTGAAAAAAAATGGTACCTACTATGTCAAGTCTTCACTAAAGCGCAAGCGGCATTCCTACCTCCATGGACAAACTGCTGGAGGATGGATCAAGTGATGCCACATCATTGATAGGAAGCCGTTGCGCAAAAGCATGAGCGTCTGTACTCATCCGGGTCTGCACCAGGGCATTAGTCGTCGATGACACGTTGAAGTCGGCGCGTCGACGAGATTTAGTTAAGTCGAGATGGTTCAGGAAAGTTGTGTCCGTCATGAAGTGTCGGAATTGGAATGAAAAGTACAAAGCATCATGTTGTCGGCTCGAAAGTAATCCATGTGGTACAAGACCGCAGGAAAACGGCATACCTGATTATGGTAACCATTGCTGGACACTGGGAGAAACTGTTAGCAAATTTGCTGACGAGATTGAAACTCCAGAACACACAAAAACACAGTAGTTCGTTTTCGATCAGTAGTGACGTTTGGCTTGTCGGTGTCTATCACCATAATTGTGTATGATAGGGGCGACACGAATAATCTCCTCATAGAAACACAAAACCACTGCGTTCTTGTGCTGGCGGGGAGAAGGGGAAGGTGTTCTTACCTATCATGAACATTGCTCGGTGTAACAATGAGCGGTCCAGTCAAGTGATCCAGCATGGAAACAGTGCAGTTGCCTGCGTGCCCCAAAGGAAGCGCATGGTGTCGCGACTGAAAGAAAGTAGAAGGGTGAGGGAAGGAAACGCTGAAGAAAACAGAAGTTAACGACGCGATGGATGGACCCCAAATTTTCTCGAACGGAACAACGATTTCGGCGGCAGAAATTTATGGTGGGGTCCCAGGTCACAAGTGGAAGGGAGGAAGGTACGGGTCCACCGAGCCTTCACTGTTGCGAGTGGGCCAGAGCCTGATGATGACAGTGACACTTGGCATTCCTTCACCAGTTGCGACCAGGTGACCAAACTATTGACCTCACAAAGCTGAGAGGCGGGGGGTGTGCGGTTCCAAACGCGCGCCAGACGACTCGGACGATTCAGTTTGATTCACTCACACAGACAAACCTGGAATGATTGAGGAACTGTGGCTGGTGCGCCTCTATGTACGACTCCGCCACAAACCCATGGTTGCCCCTGTGCGCGCAATGAACCAGGGCCAATCGCCCAGTTGCCGTTGGCGGCAGCTTCCAGGCCAGCCGCACTTGGGGTTTGGAGTGAAGGGAGCGGTGCCAATGTGTGTGTATAAAGGCAACCATCCTCACCGTGGCACCTCCGAGCTCAAAGGGAGCTTCGGCTCCCTTGACCATCATGCCACTCGACCTCATAAAGACTTCAAAACACTTTGATTACACCGGCCGCATATCTTGAGAGTTATCACTCGCCCAGGCAGTTGGGGGGTTTTGCATCATCAGCCACATACCTAGTCGATATCCGACCCCTCGAGGCATCAATATACACCATCCCACGACGACCCACGTAGGAGGCTCTTGTTTATCCACCAGCCAAAATGTCCGATCACGAATTTGGAGGTCCGTTGTCGCTCTGTATAACCTTTTGTTATGTTTCTGTTTTCGTTTTTGTCGGGGGGTGCAGGGGTTCCTCGATGACCATTGCCCATTTGCTTGCACCTAGGCACGGTTGAGTTGGCCCAATGATGAAGCCACTCAGCCTTACACTCAAGTTGAGTGGAGTGAATCTCCCTCATGAGTCCAAACCAACAACACTCCCTTTCATCCACTCCTTCTTCACTACCTATTGTTGAAATTCGAGTGAATAAGAAAAGGCATGCCACAATATACTGCAGGGAAAAGTGTTATGTATATGAACAACATGTTCTTGTACGACAGCCCTCTCAACCCCTTCCTCAACCGAGAAATGTGGCGATCATTCAGCCAAGATGGACGAATATTCCGGATACCGTTATGCATACGCTTCGGAGCCATGGATCGTCTCTGGCTCTGGAGTCTCACCACCTCCGAGTAGCTTGCTTTTTGATTCTTTCCTTTTCCTGGTTTATCATGTCTTTTTACTAACAAGGTTACTGTAGGCAATGATGATCTCTCACTCCCCAAGGGTACGTTAATTTTCAGTCAGGATACTGGGATGCCGTATCATCGAGAGATGTGGTGGTGGAGGATAACGCCAAGCAGTTGGGGGAACCAAAGGCTACTTTTCGGCTTGGTGAGCTGGTAGAGACGGTATCTTCTGGCTAAAGGAAGCCTATCCTCAAGCAAACGGAATATCGGATGGACCACCTTCACCAGGCAGAAAGAAGTCTTTACGTCTCGGGAGCTGCGCCAGTTGCTCAAGGTTGTGCAAGATTTCAAAGGGTAGGAGCTAACCTTCCACACAGCGACGGTTCAAAAGATTGTGAGCGAGATCCTCCCATCGTCGACTGGCCTGTCATTCGCCAAGGAAGCACGGGATCTTCTTATTGATCTCTGCGTTGAGTTCATCTCGCTCGTATCGTCCGAGGCGAATGAGATTTCCGAGAAGGAGTCGAAAAAGACGATTGCTTGTGATCACATCACGCAGGCGCTCGAGCGGCTCGGTTTTGCCGACTACGTCCCCGCCGTCCTAGAGGCAGCTGCGGAGCACAAGGAGGTCCAAAAGGTACTTAGAACGGTTATTATCTCCAGGTTCGGTTGTGTCTTTGTTTTCATTGGCGAAGCTAACACACATCAACACAACAGGGACGAGAGAAGAAAGCAAACAAGTTCGAGCAGTCCGGCCTATCACTTGAAGAGCTCGAGCGAATCCAACGGGAGCAGTTTGCCGACGCCGCGGCGCGACATACTTAAGAGGGGGGCAAAGTCGCGGCGTTGCCGACGCTTGTGCGTCTACCAGTGCCCGAGCAACAGCCGAAATAGCGGATGGGGTCGCCTCGGAAGCAGTAGAGGCAGAAAAAGAAGAAGAAGGTGATGCATCAAGCCGATGCAGAGCAACAGCCGAAAAGTGGGAAGGGGCGGCCTCGGGAAGCAGCAGCAGCAGCAACCTCAAGCCGATACAGAACAGCTCATCTCATAGCGGAACCAGAAAGGAGAGGCCCGGCTACAAACGGTTGAGAAGGCGAAGCCGGTTGGGAATGAGGACCACCAAGATCTGAGCGAGAGGAAGGAGGACAACAAAGAAAAAGGGAACAGTGACTGGGCTAGCTACATTTCTTGGCTAGTACGACCGGTGGAATTGCATATCAATGAGCAAGAGGTGGTCACCATCAGTCGGAATGAGCAACCCAAGGTCTCGGCGGAACTCCTTCCGGACAGATAGTAAAGGTCCGGGTTTGCCTAACGAAGCTGAGGCGTGGGGAACAGCGATAGTTGAAATCTGGAAGCAAGTCGGTTGGTACTGAACAGTTGGAGGAAGAAGCGAAAGTAGAGAGAGAGAGAGAGAGCCTTGCATTTACGTGGTTTTAAGTTTGTGTTTGTTGAAGATCGGGGTTGGGAATTTAGTTGGTACGCGTTGTATTGGGTTGGAGGGCTCTTGGAGAAAGAGAAAACCCGATCAGGGGGTTCTGGATTATTCTTACTTGGATGTGCGCCTTACACATGGATAGGTGTGGTCAAACTTTGGGGTGTTCTCGGCGTCAAGTTGTCGGCATAACCTCCTTGTTTTCGTAGGAATATTCAGCGAGGGTTATGGTTAATTGGTTGCGAGCGGGACATGTATGGTGATCATATATGCTTGAGCATTATGAAGCTACCATATTTGGATTTGAAGAAGATGAGTCCGAGTCTGCATCCTCATCGCAACTGGGTGTCAACCATGACCAGCTTACCGAGCCTTTCCGGCTCCCAAATACCACCATTAGGACAAATTGAGGTTGAGAAACAAGAATAGACTTTCAAGCTGTAAGGGGTGCGCGTGCAGTATTTTACTTTTCATCTCATGATTAACCAAAACGGCCCACGAGAACCGTTCATTGGAATCTAGGCGTATCTACAAGTGTCGTGGTGTGGCTTGGCTGGCTTTTTGGAGAAAAGCCATCCCATTCATGCTGCTTCCGCAGCAATCTTCTCCATCATGACGATAACAGAGGTATAATAATTTAGTAGCCTTCCTTGCCCCACTTGTTGTACTTCTCGTGGAGAGACTGCGGTAGAAATCGCTGTTAGTCAACCTGTTCTTTCTTCGCCCCCTCTTCCACATCGTGTGGCCTGTCTCTCGGTTTGAGGGACATGTGATATCAGGAGACGGGAGACCTGTTCGGGATCGTCGTGATTCGTACCTTGGGGAGGGTGACGTTGGGAACAACGACAACGTTGACGGCGCTGGGGGCATCCTTGGGGGCAGCAGAGGGATCACCGCCGGGGTGGTACTGGTACTTGCCAGCGCCCGAACCGGACTCCCAGGGCATGGAGTTCTTGGTCTGGGGAACGGCAGTCTCGGCGGTAGAGGCGGTAGGGTTGCGGGCTTTGGGCGTGGTGAACACAAGATGTTAGAGCCTTTGTTCGTATTTTCGCATCCTTCTCTAGATTGGGGACGAGATAAGCGACATACCGAAGTAGTAACCGGCACCAATGAAGGCGGCAACCATGACACCACCGAGGACCTATACTCAGAGCAACACGAACTCCCACGTTAGCTTCCAAGCTTGTTTGTTCGTCTTTGTCCTCCCCTCTTGTTCTGCGTGACCATTGCATCATATCCCGCTCCTCCTGCTGCAACACTCTAAACCCGCCGCGCGCGCGTTTTTGAAGCCTTTTCTCTCCATCCGTTCCCCCGGCCCGGCGCAAGAATCCAGCTCGCCCAAAGCTCCTGCGGAACCTCCCTTCCCGACTATTCGGTAAATCGATGTGTTGAGGGAAAAGCGAGGCACGAGGTCCCCCTATTTGTTCAAATATCACGCACCAGAATCTCGGGGTTCTTCTTGGACTCGGTCTTGAGAGCCTCCTCACCAGTCGTCATGCGACGGACGGTGGTGGAGAAAGCACGGCGGGCAATGAAGGAGGCCATTGTGATGGTGTGAAAGGTCGGGCTGGATAGCAGTTTCGACGAACGGGTCGATGGGGAGAGTTTGTTGTCGAGGTCGGTGGTGGGGGTTCCGGCGAACGGGAGGTAGCTATGGCGTCAGGTGCGAAGTGTGTTTCGGGGATTTGAGAGCTTTCGGCTTTCGATGATGCAGCAACAGCACAAGCTTTGAGGTTTCTTGGTGCACGGACCCTTAGACGGCCTGGACGGGTGGATTTGACGGGTAGAGCGAAGTCAAAAGAGGGTTAGGGCTGGACGTGTATGCAGCTGGTAGTACATAGAGGTATCACAGTGTGCAGTGTCGCAAAAGCCGGAATGTCTGCGGTGCTGCCCGACACCCGATCGGACGGCAACAGTGGGCCCGGCATCCCAAGTTCAGATGGGATAGAATGAACCAAACCTCAGCTACAGTCAGCCAGCTGAGCTCCGGCTGGTTTGCCCACGTGTGACGGGAACCTGGAGTACATGATGCGTGCGTACTGCGGTATGCAGCCACCTTGTTTGTGGTGATCCGAGTTTGAATTATCGCATTCCGTCCTCCGTACCTCTAAGTTTGGGCATGTCTGTCGTCAACTTCACGAAGTACACGTCTTCTACGTATTGGCACCGCGTCGAGGTGACGGTTCAGAGGCGTTCATCAGGAAAAGGAGCCCAGGCATAAAAATCGAATCTGGGAGGTTCAATATCAATAGGGAGCGCTAGGTTGGCTCAGGGGCAGCTTGGCAGTTTGAGGGGACAGGGGCCACAGTGTTCCATTGCTTAGTATGCAGCCGTGGCACCAACACCTCACGCAAGGCGAAGCGGAACTGAAGTGAGGTGTACCAGGCACACAGAGGACCTGGCAGACGGGAGGAATGCTTTTCCATGTCACCAGTGGAAGAGGTGCCCGTGGAGTGGGGTCATCACGATCACCAAGCTAAAGGATGCCTCGGGGTGCCTTCTTACCTGGGGCTGATGAGCCAAAAAGAAATGACGGCGCTGCATGGATGACACGGCCCATTTCAATATCATCTCGAACAACTAAAGTGCCCGGTGCAAAGGCCGGGCCTACCATACGCTTGACATTGACTGGGGGTTTAGGAATTGCTTTGCTTATGTGGGAGCGAAAAAGGACACCCAAAGGTCACCCCCAAAATGAGAACGAACGGGGGATAATGCGAGGCTCTTGGCCAACCACCTACTCCTTGCAACCAACCCATCCATCCCGTTGCACAACACTTTTCGACTTTCCGTTTAGACTCGACCCGAAAAAAAGGCACAAGGCAAACACCACTCTCTCTTCGCACTAATCCAAAAGGCTGAGATCTCGCTCAGCCGTCCACTCCTTAACACAGCTGAAAACCAACAAAGTTGGATTACGGATACGCTCATTATTTTCGTCCGACCGAGACCAGGGTGATTTCGCCGCCATAGGGAACTTAAGACAACACTCCTTCACCAACGACCCGACGTACGCACTCGCACATACACACCGCAATCCCCTTGCTGCAAATAAGCACCGCCAACTGCAACAGCAAAACGGCAGCCGACCTGATCCCGACACATCAGCGACCAGCCAGCTACTCAGCCCCGACTTACGAGATACCGTATCCTACCGAAACCCTTCTATTGCGCCGCCATCCCGTCGATCCGTGCGTCATTGCGTCAAGCATACCACTCACTCCTCCGTCTGATCTCAGTATCCCGACACCCCGTGTAGCGCGCCCGGACCTCGAAACTCCCAAGCGACGTCGTTCACGTATACTTGACGCTGTCGACACATTTGCGCCCGGTTTGTAGTCCGCCGCAACTTGTCATATCCATCGCCGACCTCTTTTTCCACCGTTGGGAAACTTTACCATCATCGCTCTCGAATCATAGCCATGCTATAGCGTGGGATCTCCCGACATCAGCTACTAGACATCACACACACGCCGTTCTTGCGCGGTCCAAGTGCGGGACTTGGAGGATTCCCTAGCCGACACAATGGCATCCGAAGAGGGACCTTCAAGGTCAGCCTCCCCGACAAATGTCGACAACACGTTCCCACAGTACCCTCCTCGAGCCGAACTTACCGTTGCTGGCCCTCCCAGCCTAATATCTTCGCGAATGACGGATATTGGCACGGAAGATGGCCAAGGATCAGATACAACACCACGCGGTGGTGGCCCTTCGAGCGCTAACCCCAACAGGAGGAGTGGCTTTTATTCGGACACACAGTCTCGTCCCGAGACGTCTGGGACCGGGCTATCGTCAAGGGGTCCGTGGGCGCAATCGGTACCTCTACGCCAACAATTGACGGGGAAGCGAGGAAGCATAGCTGGGAGCATCGGCAGTGCAGGAGGTCGCCCCATCAGCGCTGCGAGCAGGAGTCATGTCCCGTCTCTAACGTCCCATGGCTTCTTTCGTCCGATGAGCTCGCAGAAACTCCAGGCGCAAAGGGGCGCTGGGCGCCCGCCAACAATGAACCGCCCATATGTGATCACCGGAGAAGCAGGGGCTCGCAATAGTGTCATCTCAACTGGAAGTGGCCGCATTGGGGCACAGATTGCGGAGGATGCAGAGCTGCGTATGCCCTCCAGGGGAACCGAAATGACGGAGCAGGAAACAATGGAGCGCATGACAGCCAATACGAGTCCCATCAACGGATTTTTTCCTACTTCGAGTGTTACGGATAGCGTCCGGCCGCTGCAGAGTCCCGTCGATGCTCGGAACATTAACGTAGAAATGAACAAAGACTACAGAGAGGAAAGCCCGACAACTCCACCAAGGTCACCAACGAGGACGTCGCGATCTTTCAGGTCCAGCTTCTTGATGCCGAGGATGAACGAGTCCGGGATAACGGGCTCCAATAGAGAGATTGAGGGCGGAGAGAAGCTGCAATCAGCTGCCTCGTCTCCCAACATCCCACCCCAAAGTTACGAGAGGCAAAGGGCCAGATTCAAAAGACGTGCAAAAAGGCAGAACCGCGCGAATCTTGGGAAAAACTACGAATACTTCGAAGGAAACACAGTTTTCTGCCTAGGGGGGCGGTTTCAGAACACAAAGCAACGCCCGATAAATATAGCAACCGGGTCACTGATCGTTCTCCCTTGCATCCTCTTTTTCATCTTCTCGGCGCCTTGGATCTGGCACAACATTTCACCCGCGATACCCGTTACATTTGCTTATCTTGCTTATATCTGTGTATCTTCGTTCCTACACGCCTCGGCATCAGATCCAGGAGTATGTTACAGCTTGTTACCCTTTGTGAGTGAGTGACTGTCACGCTGACATGTTCTAGATTTTACCGAGAAACTTGCACAAGTTTCCTCCTCCAGAAATGGAGGACAGCCCGACAGGCCCGCCAACGACCGACTGGGTTCTAGTTCACTCGGCAGAAGCTTCAACGGCAGCAATGGAGGTCCCGATCAAATACTGCAAAACATGCCAACTGTGGCGTCCTCCACGCGCTCATCACTGCCGCTTGTGCGATAACTGTGTTGAGACCCAAGACCATCACTGCGTATGGCTCAACAACTGTGTCGGTCGTCGCAATTACCGCTACTTTTTCACGTTCGTCAGCTCGGCAACCGTTCTTGCTCTGTACCTTATCGGCGCCTGCCTGGCACAAATCCTGGTGTACAAGAACCAACACCATATCAGCTTTGGTCACGCAGTCAATCACTTTCGCGTACCCTTTGCCATGGTCTTTTTTGGATTTCTGACGTTCTTATATCCGGCTGCACTCACCGGATATCACATTTTTTTGATGGCTCGCGGCGAGACAACTCGCGAATACCTCAACTCTCACAAGTTTCCCAAGTCGGATCGATACCGTGCTTTTACTCAGGCCAACTGGCTCAAGAACTGGTTTGTCGTGCTATGCCGGCCAAGGCCCCCGACTTATTACGGATTCAAGGTCAAGTATAACCAGGGTGACCAGCGGCTCGGATCCCATCGGCGCTGGCAACAGCCAGCGGTTTCTGACTCGAAAGAGGGCATGGAAATGCAGAACGTCTCGCCGCAGTTGCCTCAGACAGGATTCATGGGACCTACAGCATTGCGAAACTCGAATAATGGGTCGACGGCGGAGGTCAGGGCATGATATTGATGGTTTTCTCCGCATCCTGCCATTTTCGGCGTTCCTGTTTGACTTCGATACATATAGCACACCTGCACACCCATTTTTACATATACCATTAGTACGCATCAACGCACCATTATTTTTCATGTTTTTATGTTGTCCCCTTTTTTCCCCCTTGTTTGTCAGATACCTAACGGCACGCACGGCTTTACGTTGTTTTAGAACATGCGTGCACCAGTCTGAATGAAGAGTTCTTTTTTTTTGTTCTTTTTGTAATCAAACAATAACAGCGAGCATAAACTTGTATACAGGAGGAGGAAGAAGAAGCAGAAGAAGAGTAAAGCCAGGATGAATCAGATGAGGGCACAGCGCCCTAGTGGCCCGTATCTCATTGGCAACGCATAGGGACGGGAGCAGCAACGAAGGAGTTGGACGGACAGGCCTCATTACTGTACGAATTTTAAGTTCTTTTTTATACCCTGATGAGAGTAGCTAGTTCCCAAACTTCGTTTGTGGTTTTCAGTTAGAAACTTCTATAATACCATATGTAAACAGCCTCACGTGGCATTGGTCTCGTACATATTTCACGTTGCTACTAAGCTTGTTATCAACGGCTTCGTTGAGTGGAGGCTATGTAGACAGATACATATGCGTTCAGACCGCAGCGGGCGGCGTGGTAATGTTCAATCACCGGTTTCAATACAATAAAATATACAATGTACGACTCCTAGTTTCTGGTTATTGAGATATTGCGAATGATTCCAGCGAAAAGTTATAGTATCGCTGGGAAGCATAGGTACGGTCAGGTCGTTGTAGGTAGATAGACACATGAGAAAGGGACCCACAATTCACAAAAGAATTGTTTGAGAGCTTCAGTCCAGACATCAATCAATCAATGACACGAACCTCACCTTGTCAAAACCAGTCCACCACAGCTCAACAACCACCTTTCACGAATTACCAGCTTACAAAGTTCAGCCTTCTTTTTCTTTCCTTTTTTCCCCCCATATATCTCATCTAAACCACTCGGCCTTCTTTGACCCACGCTTTCTATCCCCGAACAACTTCCGTCACCCAACTCACCACTCGACGCACAAAACAAGACCGAATCGAACCATGCTCCCCCCACCAACCCCCTCCTTCCTCACCCGCAAATCCAAAATCCTTTCCCAGCTCTCCGTTCCCGACGTCGAGTACACCGACGCCTCTCCCAAAGGATCAGTCGACGTCGCCATTCGCGAACTGATTGACGAGATCAACCATGGTTACGAAGGATTGGTGACGACGAGCAGTTGCGCGGGGAGGGTGAGTGTTTATTTGGAGGGGGTGAAGAGGAAGAAGGACAACAAAGCTTCTGGTGCTGGTGATGTTGAGGGAGAGGGAGAGGGAGATGGCGAAGGAGGTGAAGATGGGGTAAGGGCATCAACAGCTACGTCTACAGCTGCGGCGGTAGCAGCCAGCTCCTCTGGAGGTAAAGGTGGAGGGGAATGGCTGTTTGTTTCTCATGATCCGTTGGAGACAGTTGACGCCAAGACGGGGAGGGAGTATGATGGGGACCATTGGATGGAGGTGTTTGGCTTGACTGGGAATGGGTCTGAGCCTGGGTCTGGGGATGATGGTGATGGAGATTCACAGCAAGAGCAGCAGCAGCGGTTAATTCACTTCAAGTTCGAACCCATGGTACGTTCTTTTCTTCCCTTCTACTTGCATCCCCCCCATCACTAGAGCTTAAACTGACCCCCCTCCCCAACCGCCCTAGATCCTCCACATCCTAACCACCTCGCCCTATCACGCCCACCTAGCGATCCAATCCGGCATGACCTCGGGCTTCCGCGAAACAGGCGCCGTCTCCATCTTGCCCCGTCTAACTGCTCCCTTTTTCTCCTCCTGTCACCAGTGTCGTACTCACCACAATCACCTCCAGCAACAACCATCATCATCATCATCATCATCATCACCATCATCATCAACAACAACCCCAACACCAACAGAATCCGTCACTCCAAACCCCATAGTAGCCATCCGCTCCATGGGCCTCTCCTTCGAGTCCCTAATCGGCGTCCAACGCGGCTCTCAACGACAGTCCTTGGTGTCCCCGGAATACCTGTCTCTGCTGGTCAAGATTGCCAACGAGCGGTTCGAGGAGAATAAGAAGAGGATAGCTAGGTTTCAGGAGGCACTGAGGTTGGCTTTCGGTGAGGGAGCTACTACTGCTGGTGGTGTTGAGGGACAGAAGAAGAAGAAAAAGAGCGGCGATGGTGAGAGTGGTAATGCGGAATGGGAGGATGCTGAGGCTAGGAAGCAGAGGAAGAGGGAGGAAGGGTTGGCGAGACGGGAGGAGGTTAGGAGAAGGAAGGAGGAGGAGGAGGAGGAGAAACGGAGAAAACAGGAGGACATTAAGGAGGAAATTTTGGAGGAAAATGCGGGCAAAGTAGATTTGGCGGAGGTGGTGTTGCAGGTGCCCGATGTTCTGTAGAGATCGTTGGTATGTAGTTCCCTCTTGACCCAACAGTATCTGTTTTAGCGGACAGGTCTTCACGTGGCGCTGAGTTGACATGTGGTGCTCTCTCTCACTACAGCCGTTGTCAAGGCAATGGAAACTTAACGTTGATCTATACTCTTGCTTGTCTTCTCTTGAGAGTTGTTTGCCGTTCTTTTGGATCGTTGTCTTGACCTGACTGAATAGACTGAAAAGAAAGCTTAGCCTTTATCTATTACCATTGCTCCAAGCTCCAAAGCCACAAGTCTTCAGCTTCTTGACCTTTTTGAGACATCTATGATACACGCTCACATACACACACTTGACTGACTGCAATGTCGCAATCAACCCTGTCAACCAGTAACCCCAACCAACGAGCTGCTCATCTCTGCTTATCCTTTCGATTGACTGCAGATGAACTCAACTAGCAGCTTCTCCCTCTCCTTTTGGTCCATGAGAAGACCCAGCTGGCCTCGTCATCCCCTTCCACTCATCCCCAGCCCCCTTTTCAACACTTTTTGGGCTGCGCAAAAATGAGCGCACAAAGGTTTCTTGCTTTCCCTTCCTTACACCCAGGCCCACCGCCAACATCCGTGCCCAGTCCAGGTATATCCCCTCCTGTATATCCGTCTGTCGGTATGTGTGTGTGTATGCCGGGCACCCTAGGTGCGTTCGGGGAAAAGCTTTCACTCAAGTCTCAGAGAACTTAAGCAACAACCTTGTCAACCCATCCCTTCTCCAGCCTCCGCACCTCCTCCTTAAAAGCCTCAACCTCCTTCCAGCAGTCCAGCGGCCGGCGGTCGTGCTCACGCAGACACCGCACCACCTCGCTGCGCGCCGTCTCCGTGCTCTCGGGCAGCGGGCGCACCTTGCGGTGCTCGTCGAGTTTGGCACGCAAAGCCTCGATTTCCTTCTGGACCTTTTGTCTGCTAATGTCGTTCTCTTGTTGTTGTTGCTGCTCGTCGGAGGAAGAGGATTTAAGAGTTTCTTGCAGCTTGGCGGCTTCGGCGGCCCGGAGTCGCTTCAGCTCTTCAGCGACGCGTGCTTGGACTTGGAGCTCGAAGGCCTGTTGGCGGGACATGTCGGTCTGTTATGTTTCGTTGTGTGTCAGTTGAAGTTTGATGCGTATTGGTTGAAGGCATTGAGCTGGCTGGCTGGATGGCTGGATGGCTGATATGAAACGGTTTATGAATCTGCTGTGTAGGCGAACGGAGGAGACAGAGGTGAAGGGACGCAGTAGCGTGGGCGTGGGAAGAGTAACCGGTTCGCATCGTAGGCAGAGGCAGGACAGTATAGCTCGACAGCTAAATGGCACGGACGGAGACGGCATCATACCTCGGGGCTAGACTCCAACTGCTCGACAAGAGTGTGCGATACACCAGCCGGGGCGGGCCTGGTTAGTTGGGTTTGACAAGTCAGCTTTCCCATACTCTCTTAATAGTCTCCAGAATCCATCAATTGCCCAGAAAGAAGAATGACATACGCCTTCCACACATGCGGCGCCGCAGCAGAGGGCTTTGAGGCGCTGGAACCCATTGTGAATTTGTCGCGGGGTTTTGGTGGGAGGATAGAGCGGGAATTGGTGCAGGGAGAGAGGCGAGGTAGGAGTTCGAGACCGGGAGCTTCTATCTACCCTGATGTCACCGGAGGAGGATAAGGGTAGGTAGGTAGGTAGGTTTTGCGATTTGTCTGGTTGCGCTGCCGGCTCGCGAATTCCGCTTCGCAATCGGCGACTGCTGTTGTCCCGCTAGCGCAAGCAGGTGCGCTGACTTGCTTGTGATTTGCTAGCTTAACCCTCTGGAAGCCTCTTATCGAACTGCCATAGTTAACCCTAAGAAGCTCCGAGTTTTAGGGAAACTCCGGACATGGATGACGGAGTGTACGGTGCTGAAAAAGACCTTGGCAAACTGTGTATCTGGAGGCGTCACTGCTGAGGCTTGATACTTACTTATACCTGGTTCACAAAGTGCGAAGATGACCTGGACTTATAACATCGAATGATGCCGACGAGTCCGACTAGTTTTACCGGAAGTAAGCATCTTGCACTCTGAGAATTGGAAAACATTCCAAAAAGTTCGTCGGTCTATCGATTTCCAAGCACTATAGCAAGGTTTCGGAAAGGACTAGTCCAACAGCGCCAGCCATACATGCGCTACTACAATCATGGCCGTTTGACCTCAACAGAGCTATAGTATAAAGCCATGGCCATGGCGCAAAACCTCTTCCCCCCGAAGTAGCAAAGTTGAACACCGAGATCCTACGTAATCGTTAGTTTATAGAAATCCAGCGAGACCATCCATAGGCCAACTCCTTATATATATATGTAATTTTTTTTCTTCTTCTTTTTCTTTGTCAAGGTACGCCTGAATCCCTACTCCAACCGTCAACCGGATGATGCCCCACCTAACCTAGACATATCGCCTATATCAACTCCTTGCTCTTTTAATTCCCAAAGTCCCTCTTTATGAACTCCGCCTCCGCCATGTCTTTCTGTGTGGGTTGCTCCTAATACCCATACATATTCGTTCCACCAACCCAGCTTTGCATAGCACCGGGTTGCCCCTGATCCGACATGTAGTAGCCCAACTCGTTCTCATACCCGTCATTGACGCCCAAGGTACCGGGTTGCGGGTAATACTGCTGCGGGGTTGCTTGTGGGTCATACGGGACTTGTCCTTGACCAGCCGTGGTCGTTGGAGGGACGCCACCGGCTTGTTGAGTGTCAAACGCTTCGATGAGCAGGCCCAGCCCATCTGTTGACTGCCGACCAGCTACACCAGCGGCGACAGGTTGCGGTTGCTGCCCCTGTTGCAAAGGGGATGTAGAATCTTGCAGCTGGGGAGCGGTTGGAGCAGGAGTCTGCTCCTGCGGTTGTGAGGATGTAGGCACACGCAGACTGGGGTCGATGAACATCGCGGGAGTTGGGACACTGGGTTGTGCCGGGCTAAGGATCGCCTGTTCCGGACTACCCTGTGGTACAGACTCCTGCTTTTCGCTTAAAGCTTGCTGTACCTGTTGGGCCTGTTGGGCCTGCATCTGAGCAGCAAAGGTTGAGTGTAGCTGCGATGGCTGTTGTGCCTGTATTTGTACCTGCTGTGCCTGTTGTGTCTGTGCTTGAGCCTGAGCCTGAGCCTGAGCCTGAGCCTGCGCCTGAGCCTGAGCCTGGGCTTGTGCTTGTGCTTGTGCTTGTGCTTGAACCAAAGCCATGTGAGCTTGAGCCTGGGCTTGCTGTTGCTGGACAGTCGGCATCTGAAGGACGTGAGGTATTTCATCTCTCTGTGAGAGCACGAGGTTAAAATCAGCCTGCCGAGTCCGTGAACGAGGGGCCTTTTGGAGGAAATGATCATAACTTACGCTGTCCGCCATGGTACCCTCGTTACCAACTATCACGCCGCTTTGGGCTGTGTAGAACCGTTCCAGATGCTCATACCACCTAGTTGCCAAAGGCCATATGTTCCTACTTTCTGCCAAGATGCTGAGAACACGAGCAACCATTGAAGGGCCTTCGCGAGTAATGGCTGGCTCAGGGCAGACTGATTATGATGTCGCGTTAGCTTACTGTCCTAGAAAGAACACTCTTCAGGGCAGATAGCTTACGATTTGGATATTTGCACAAGTAGCATGCGAGGAAGCCACAGCTGTAAACGCAGAACGCCTAAATGGGAGTTCAGTCAGCATTCATTAATTGAGTCAGATCCCATCAGTACTTACCGCCATCTGTGCCCCAGGACCTTCCTCGGGTGACCGCTCGTTGTATTGAGTGTCAATTTGTTCGTACAGATCTCTGACGTTGCTGAACAGTTGACGAGACATTTCAGTCCAGAAAGCTGTGCGCTCTGGTTGGGACTTATCGTCGGACAAGATACTATGATGCGGTATTGTCAGCTCGAAGTCTTTGCGCTTGACCGGGGTTACTTACTCGGTCAAGTATGCCTTCCTAAGAACAATATTGCAGAGCCGCGTTATCATCGTCACACCGAGGTATGCCTACGGAGATATTAGCGCTGAGTAGGCATTTGCTTTCCATGTTTCCTCCCTCTAACTCACCAGGTCCTGGCCTTCCTGCTTGTAGCCCTTAAGGAGAAAGCTACTCCACCGATGATCATTAGGCAAACCCCTCTCCCATTCCGCAAGGCGGTTGACCATAATTGCATACTCGCTTTCTGGCTCCCATGGATCCGTAACTTTGTCGTTGCTAAGCACCCGGCGGGAGATCGCTCCCCAGAAGTAATGGGCCTGGATAAGCGTTGCAAATAGGGACCGACCCTCGTCGGTAACAAGACTAGGGTTCTCCAAGGCTGGAGGAGTGTCCTGGAGCGCTGCTCTCGACTTTGGAATTTGACCAGTGGCGAAGTCCTTCTCGTTGCAAGGCAATAATGCTGTGATATCGCTGGCTGATAGAGATACGGGGCACCGCGGACCCGAATGGAGGTTGTCCTGACTATGGAGCATCCACTATCATTCAATTAGTCACAGACCATTTCGCAATCCCATCATTCCATCTAATGTAAGGATGAGCCACGTACCAAGGTGCGGCGGGCGGACTCTGCCCTCATGATTAGTTCCTCCGAGGGGTTTTCCGGCAGCCTGTAGGTCTCCTCCCTATGCAGTCCCATCAATGTGGCCATACGCATAGCAATTGCCATGTTGATCGAGCTCTGTTGTTTCAAGCTGCTTCCCTGCTGGGCAATACTCAACAGGTAGAACGCCTGGCATCTCTCCAGGTCCGGATCTCTATACAGTTCGCGGCAAGCAACCTCGGAGGCGCGTTCCATAAAGACTTCAGCAGCCTGAACAGCACCGCCAAACCGATCCACCAATGTTGGCGTCAGTCGGGCCGAAATGCTCAAGATGCTCAGCAGGAAAAACACGCTGACAGATCGGTGGTTCGTCCGTAGCCGCTCGGGAAAGTGTTGCTTGTGGATGAAGCCCAACTGGAAGTAGTGAGCTGTGAACTTGTGGACGGCTTCGACTATTTCAGGCAGCGGCGGCAGAAGATCCCATTCATCGTAGCCCTTGATAGGTCTGGGCACCGCCGGCGCTGGTGAGCGTACGGGTGCATCGAGGATTTCGCGCCGGACCTTTGCGGGGTCTCGTTTGGTCGCCTTGTCGGCTCTGATTCGAGGATGTCGGTATTCGCGATCTTGATCGGGCTGGCCACGGACGGGGAACGTACTGGGGAGAAGGTTTGTGATTTTAGCAAATGATCAGAGTAGAGACACCCTTGCGACAGGGCCTGCATGCATCATGGGAACTCTTACCAGTCAGCCGGACCAAGTCCAGCATCGCGGCAAGCCTGGCAGGGAGGTTGGGCCTTGTCATGGAGACATTTGCTTCTCATACGGCGGCATCTGTAAAGGGCAACACGTTAGTCCTTCGCTTTCACCTGGGTACTCGCGTGACGTTTGGATGATGCCAAGTCAATCCGGCAACTGTTCACATACCTTCGGCAAGCGATTGGAGCTCTTCGCTTGATGACAGGTGCTGGAAGGGCTAAGCCAGGAACTTGTCCAGGAGTTCCGACAGAGACTGGGCTATTGACCTGGCTTGGAGGTTGGCCGGGAAGAGGAAATTGGCCAGGGATTTGACCAGAGAGCTGTTGCCCGTTGATCTGATTGACCTGGGGTTGCAGTTGTTGCGGTTGCTGCTGTTGCGGTTGCTGCTGCTGCTGCTGCTGTGGCTGACTATTGGTATTTGGCACGGGGCTTGACAAATCGAGTTGCATCGGAGTCTGAGGGGAGTCCTGGTCCTGGTGCATCTCGACGTCTTGTTGTGGTTGAGGCGACGCGGCCGGCATCGAAGCCATCGCCATGGGAGCTGGCGATGGCGATTGCTCGGCCTGCTTCATCTCCTGGTCCATCTTGCCGGCAACGACGCGCGCGGCGCTTTGGGGCCCGTAGGAGGATGAGGAGGATGCCTAGGGCAAAAAGAATAAAAAGATGCGATAATGGGACGCCGGGACGGCACAACGGCGATGTTTTAGTTGCAGATGACAGACCAGAAAAGGTAGCTGTTGAAGCTGTAGATTTGCCGGAGCGGCTTCTTGTTGGTTGCGGGGCGGATGATTTGATTGCCGGCAGGGCAAGATATGGTCCAATCTCTACCGCCAATTGCCCTGGATATGTGCTGCACAGGGCAGGCCCAGATGGGTGAAAATCGAATGCCGCGCGCCTGAATTTGAACCCTCGGGGCAAAACTTTCGGTCGGCACCCACCCGCCCGTCGCCAAATAGCAGCCCCAGGACCCACACTCGGAAGACGAACGACGGGACAGTGAGAGTTCGAATCCAAAACAAACTCGATTTTGATTGACAGCAAAGACTGTGGTGGAAATCACTTGTTATCGTAAAGAGGCTTGAGAATCAGCCCTGCGAAAGAATGGATAAGGTGGGACCTTCAGTACCAGTTTGAAGATTGTCTGAACTGAACTGCAGGCATCACAAGTAGCACTTCCGCCATAAAAGAGCTACACGTGATTGGTCGCGTGCCGTATAGTTGATGTATAAAAGTGTGCAGGTAGCGGGCACTATCACTTGACAACACTCAACAGCCCTAGGGAGGAAGTTATAGTTTACATTGAGCCTAGCAACTGTCTTTTTATTTTCTTTTTTCTTTTTTTTTTTTTCTGCTTCGCTGTTTCTACTAGACAAGAACACTTCTTCTGATATCATATCGTGTTAGCTTCATCAAACAAGAGCCTTGTTCTTGCCGTAGCCAACCCATATACGACTGTGAGGGTACATGTGAATGATCCCCCGAGAGAAAGTCCAATATTCCCGCCTGTGCCTTGACATACTTCCTTCTCCTGTTGAATGTTAAATGTTACATGTTGTTGTAGGTAGTTCGGACAAGTGGTGTGAACAAAGGTAAGTAAAATATAAGTGGGAGTGGGAGTATGCATAACAAGGGATTGTTTGTTTTGAGGGAATGGTTTCTTTCTTCGTGTGTCTCTACATGATTGTGCGTTCTGCGTCGGATCGCCCTATGATGCACTTCCTTCTTCCTTTTGCCTTGGATATCAAAGGGAAACGTGTGCTACAGGGTGACGCGCAGTACATGATAAATCTCTTCTCTCGTTTTCCTCCTTCTTCTCTATCGCTGACCCGAATAACGCCCAGGATTCGTGTTACCAAATAACAAACCAGTGCTAGCAGCCGCGCGCAAGGGGGACGAGGGATATAAAGGTGTGTTGGTGCTGTGTGAAGTGTCATTTAAACGAACATGATGTATAAATTAGTGCAAAACCATCGAGGGGGCTTGTATCACATCATTTGTGCATCGTGTTACTGGAGGGATTGGGTGTAGTGTCGTGGAATCGTGTCGCGTTCGTCAGGGATTTGCTGCTAAGGGGCTTGGGGGTAGTGATGGGATAATGCATCTTCCAAAGCGACTACGGGAGTGAAGTGCTTGAAGTGACGCTAGTGGCCCTGAGGGCCGACGAGCTGAGAGAGCACCTTTGGGATTGTCCTCAGGGCTGAGTGAACCTCATGTCTGGATCATGCCCTGGGTGCCGCTGATCTGACGCTTGACCTGCTCGCGCGCCCACCGAGCAGTCTCAATGGTACGCTGCTGGAACTCGCGGTTCGACCGAGTCTCCTTGATCATGGCGGTGATCCAGTCCTGACGGAAGACTTCGGCCAGCTGGCCGTTGGGATATGCGTCCGCAAGATCACTAGATAATCGTTAGTGTTTCTATAATGTGTTGTCTCAACATCATGCCAACTTACCCGATGACACCCATAGCGGCCCGCATAAGGGCTTCGCTGCGGTTAGGATCCTGAGCAATAGTGTTAAGAAGCTCAAAGATCGACTGAACGTAGGGCTCGAGAACGTTGGCTGTACGACATTTGTCAGTCTCTGCAAAGCGCGCTTAAGACCGAGGAAACTTACTCTTATCGCTGCCCTTCATGGCACCAATGATGCCACCCCAGGCGTCCATAATACCCTCACGGAGAGAGATCACATAGTCGAACATCTCATAAGAGCCCTCGGCGGAAGCGGTAACGGTAGCAGCCTGCTGAAGGACAACAGCAACAACCGAGAGGTAAGCCTCAAAGTGACCGCCAATAGCGCCAGCAATATCGCCGAAGCACTGCAAGATTGCAGGCTTGAACTGGTTGGCAAGAGCAGTGCTCCTAAGATTGTTAAGGAGATAGTTCATGAACTGATCGCAGTATGGCTGGCTGCGTTCGCCCATGGAGCGAGTGATATCGCTGACCAGGCCGATAGCCATGGAGCAGAGACTCGGCTCTTCCTGGTTTGCCAGGGCATTGTACAGGAAGGGAGCAAAAGCGTCCATGTACTTGGCAAAGTCCTCCTCCATGGCGTTCGCAAGGCCGCTGATGGCTGCGAAGACACCTTCAGGAACAGCCGACTTGCCATTAATAGTGTTCAAGAGCTGAAGCAGAACCTGCATGATGCGGTCGCCTTGGGGAGTGATCTCCTTGTCCAGGCGCTGAATGATTGCCTGGAGCACGGTGCAGAGACTGGTCTGCATATCCTCGAGAGTGATCTTGTCTTCAACGCTGACAACTTGGGATTGCAGGGGCAGTGTTTCCTCCAAACGTTGAAGGATAACATCCGAGAGGGATGCAACAGCAGGGAGACTGTCGTTGGCAGCATTCTGCACAAACACGTTAAGAACCTCGTAGGCAGCGGTGCGAACTGTAGCGTCACCGTCAAGCTTCGCCGTCACGGCGAGCAAGTTGGTCACGCACTGGTTGAAGTGAGGAGTAATGGGGTTTTGCGCGGCACCATATTCGCCGCCAAAACGCTCCGCGAGGTTCATCAAAGCCCAGCAGCAGGACGCGGCCATTCTGGGGCTGCTCATGAGGCCGTTGAACAGGGAGGTGATCAAGGGGTCAAGGTGAACAGCAGGATCGATCACTTCCGAGCAAGTTTCTGTAATTCTGCCAAGAGCGTATGCGGTCGAGTCACGAACATGTAAAGAGGGGTCCTCCATCATGCCGATCAAGGGCTGCATGCCAGACTTGACGATAGGCTCAAGCAACTTCTCCTCGGGGCCGTCCATCATGGCACCGAAAGCAGAAACAGCGGCATCACGGAGGTGCCAGTCGTCAGCGCGAAGGTTGGCTTCAACGAACTGGATGACTGGCTGGATGATTGCCGCACCAACAGCCTGAGAATAGAGTTGGAGACACTGGTACGCGGCACGCGAAATGTTGTACTCGTCATCAGCCGCATCCTCATCTTGCTTGGTGAGGAGCTGTAGGAGCACAGGGACCACTTCGAGTGTAGCAACGCGGGCGAAGTTGTAGAAGGGGCGCATCTGCTCCGAGCTCTCAACCTGCAGCTGTTGTTAGTGGGATTCTTGCTCAACCAAGGTGGCAGTGAAACGTACCTGAGCATTGTCATCTTCGATAGCAATCTCCTCTTCGCAAACGGTACTCCAGAACTCAACTGCAAGCTTGGCCACATCCTCGTCATCGCTCTTCATGCCCAGGATGGTGAGACCAAACAAAGCCTTTTCCATGTAGAAGCGCATGTTCTCGTAGTAGAGGGCCATGATGCGGTTGAGGCAACCATAAGCACCCTGCTGTATCCGAGAGTCCTCGGCCTGTGTCGCCTCGCAAATAACCTGCATAATGTAGTTGCGCTCGCCCTCATGCTTAAAGTTGTTACCGACAAACTCAAGAGAGTCGCCGAGGGCGGTAATGGCGGCAAGTCGAACTTCGCGGTTGGGCTCCTCCTTACGAGCACCTTGGACAACAGCTGTGAGGATGGCATTGGAATGTTGAACCAGGCTGTTTCGTAGATCGACATCTTGACTCTCGCAGATGAAGCCGATGGTGGTCAGAGAGGCCTGCTTCTGGTGCTCGCTTCCCTCGCTAACATTCTTGACCAGGGCGTGCATAAGGTCTGGCCACTCGTTTCGTGGTAACTCGATGGTAGCGATAGCCGCGATAACCTGCGCCGAGGCCTGGCTTGCCTGGGTACTGCTGGAGGCGAGGGTCTCGAGGGTGAGCTGTTTCACCCGTGTCTTTGTGTCTTGGTCTGTCTGCTGAAGCCATTTTGCTTGGAGCTCTGCTTGCCTAGCGAACTCGCGAGCACTGAAGGCGTTCTTGAGGGCGATACCGGCCGCCGCTCGGATGTGGCTCTGGGCGCTCTCATTTGCCAACTCTTGGACAAGTGTCACGAGGTATTGAGACTAAGAAACAGCCAAGTTAGCGTTTATGAAGGCCTTGCTGTGGGGACGCGACACAGGAGCAACGAGGGGAGGAGGCCATACGAAGTTTGTCTGAGCGGCTTGGCTGAGCTGCTGTTCGGCAGCATGTCGCAGGGTCGCGTCTAGAGACAAGGAGTCAGCATGTGCGTCACGGCTTGGACGAGCTGACGCGATTCATCATGGCGAGAGCGGCTGCCAAAAGGCAGGAGGGTCGGGGCATGGGTGAGGATGTCGAATATATACTGACCAGGACTCAGCGAGTTGGTGAGGACGGTGTTGATATCTGAAGAGCCCTCCATGGTTGCGGTTTGGATGCCTGGTTCGGAGGAAGAACGGGTCTCTCTCCAGCAAACGAAGCGGGTTGGCGGTGGTAGTGGGAGAAGAGGGAGGGGGGGGGTTTCCGAAAGGGAGAGAAAGTCGGCCTGGGCTTGATGCAACTAAAGTTTTGCTGCGTGGAACAAGCGGGGGGCGGGAGTCCAAGGTTCACGGTCCACAGCAACCTTGAATCTTAATCGGGGCAAGACTCGATTTGCTTTCGGTGAGATCAGATCGAACCGCAGAGGCGAGGCGCAGATGCAGAGCCGTGGGTGGGATCTGGATGCCAGGTGATGGCGGTTGGTGGATGGATGGTATCGATGCGGTCCGTCTGGAGACGATTGCGATGGGGATAGAGAGGGATGGATGGGGGATGGCGATGCGAGGGGTTTGTCGCTGTTCCGAGCGTTCGCCTGCAAGTGGAAGGAGAGAGGAGAATCCAGACACAGTGCAGTGCTGACGCCGAACTGCGGGTCTTGTTTTGCTCGAAAATTTTGTCAACAATCGCAGGTGCTGATGCTTCGCCGTGCTGGTGAAGGTGCAGGTGGGTGGGTTGTGTATGCTTTCAGTTTCGATGCTGTCCGGCTGGGGGGGGGGGGGGGGGGGGTGTTGTTGCCTGTTGTTGTTGGGAGGGACGGGAGCCTGTAACGTATCCCAGTACCTAGTGCTGTGTTTGGTGTTACCTTCGTCGCCTGGCTCGTGCGGTTTCTTCGCTAAACTTTTGCTGACCAGGCCTGAAAGGTCGACGGGAATGCTCGCCTGCACCAAACGGCTCGCTCCGTGTTTCTCGGGAAAGAAGGAATTAGACGTCTCACTGCAGGAAACGACTTGGGAAGAAGGGACAATGAAATGCAAAACCTCTGCAAACACTTCAAGAAGACGCTTTGCCCACGGGCAATTGAACAAAGTTTTAGGATAAAGAACATCTGTCCTTTCATGTGAAGTGGAAGTAAAAGATGGCACATGGTGTACCTAGGTACCTATGATGGATGTCTCCAAGAACACAACTGAGGTGGCCAGGCTCCCACGACGCCCAAGGCTCAGTGCTTCACTACTAGCAACTACACCCTACCCGGCAACCGCAGGGCTGCTAGACGTTGAACGGGGGTCCAGGTGCCGCATTTGAAGTGGAGGGCTGAAGGCCGGGGGGTCGTGGAAAAGGGAGGGTGAGAGAAGTGACGTTTCTATCCGCTTCCAGATGTGCACTGTATCTTTTCTTAGGCGTTACCACCAACTCTACAGAAACTTACCAACAACAGTTACCTGCGGACCAAGGTTGAGAGACCTATCCTCTATGACGCACACCCCCTCCCCGCCCAGATTGTGGTCTCTCTTAGTTACAACTGAAGTACCTACCTACGTATAATGTTGCTTCCCTGGCGCTTGTTCAAAGGTCCCTGCCTGCCTGGCCGGCTGCCAGACAAGCCAGACTTCCATGCTAACAGGCAAAAGGAGATGGGGCTCTCATCGGCATTGGCTGCCTAGGCTAGCAGTGACTTCCCTCCCTAATATGTAGGGGGTCTCTGAAATCCAAGAAGCCCCCATCCCTTTTCTTCCAGAACACCCGTCAACAGAAAGCGTTGTGGATGTAGTGACCACTTCTAAACTGTTAGATAAAGAACGCTCCTTGTCGTACCAGTTAATACCTACCTACCTAGCGATTATAAGAAGGTACCACAGATTCACGATCAAGCTCCCTCTCCAGCATCCCTCGGGGATTGCTGTGTCGTCCGTATAAGTCTTCCCACCAAGATAAATACCTGCACTTAATAAGGGACAGCCAACGGCTATTTGGTTGGGTTTCCAGGGCCTACACTAAGACAGAAAACACTCGGCCTCCATTACCGTTACTGTTTTATAAAGTGCATAACAGACTATTTTGCCTCCCTTCCATAAGCGTGTTCTGGATGCATATCTCGTCCATGGCCTATCCTTACTCAATAGCAGACCCCCTCCTTCCCCGGTGTTTCACCCGAAAGGCCGTGCAACAAGGTGGGAGAGATGAGAGGCAATGTTGTCGAAGTTTTGCTAGTATGGAAGCAGCAGACAAAGAATGCATGAGCTGAGTACCAGAATAGCATGAAGCATCTGATTTTGATATCTTTCATTCTCGGGCCCAGGCAGGCCGGGTTCATCTTCGTATGGTACTGCACTGTCAGTTGCCGTAGCAGTTGTCCTGTATTCTGGATGTGTGTGTGTACGCAATCTGTTGCTTTGACATCTCTTGTAGTCCCGGTTACGGTCATCAGATGTTTTCATTTTTGGGTGTAAGCATGACCCCAAGCCCCCTTTTTCTAAGGCTTATGAAAACGTGGACCCATTAGATTGTCCCAAAGAAACTCAAACGCGTCCAAGTAGGTTAGGTATCTGTGAACAAATGCGCGAAAACAAACCCCTCATTTAAATGTCGTTGGTAACAGTAAACAGTCAAAATCCCCTGGTTGGGAATTTTGGTTATCGCAGAAACTGTGACTTTTTCCCAGCCCATCCAGAACCACCGTTCACCAACCCTTATGCAAATGCTTCATTCCATTTCATTACTTGTAAAAGCCAACAAACTCACATCTCGTCCGCTTGGGACTCGAGGGCCTGGATGATGCTCTTGCCATTGGCGCCGTTGGGTACGCTGAGGTTCACGTCACCGCTGACTTCCTTGTCGGCAACAGGCTTGGGAATGATCGGGCTGCCGACGCGGCTTCCAACGAACTGTAGCGAAAGAGGAGTCAGTAATTATTCTCGAAACCAAGCATCAAGGGGTTGACGGTAGGTGAACTTACGTTGCTCGCCGCGCTGAGAAGAGCAATCAGAGAGCTCTGTACAACATCGGCGTGAATGCCAACACCCCAGACCTTCTCGGTTTGTCCGGCTGCCGTACATTCTATGTAGGTAGCAGCCTTGACATCACGGCCACGGCCGACGGCGTGCTCCTTGTAGTCCTGGACATCCAGATCCACGCCAACGCTCTTAAGGGCGTTGGCCAAAGATGAAATAGGTCCGTTGCCGCGGCCTCTGAGGTTGTATTCGTGACCCTCGATAGAAATGACACCCTCGAACACACGTCCAAGGTTCTTGGTGTCCTGGGTCTTGCCCGGAGCGGGCGGCGCCGGCGAGCTGGATCGGTCGGGGTTGATCGAGTAGTCGACAATGTTGAAGCGCGGGTTCTCCTCGAGGTAATATGTTTTCTTGAACAAATCGGTAATCTCGGTGGGAAGAAGCTCGCGGCCCTTCTCGTCGGCGATCCTCTGAACGACCTTGCTGAAGGCAACCTGTAGGCCACGGGGCATGTCAAGGTGGAGGTGCTGCTGGATAATCCAGGCAGTGCCGCCCTTACCACTCTGAGAATTGACGCGGATAACAGCCTGGTAATCACGTCCAATATCCTTAGGGTCAAGGGGAAGGTAGGGTACCTGCCAATAATCGGTGTACTCCTTGCCCTCCTTTTCGCGCAGGGAGAAGCCCTTCTTGATGGCGTCTTGATGAGATCCGCTGAAAGCGCACACGACGAGAGAACCGCCGTAAGGTGCACGAGGGTGTACCTCAATCTTGTTGCACTCCTCCACGGTCTTGATCACCTTGCCGAGGTCGGAGAAGTCAATGTTGGGCGAGACACCCTGGGTGTAGAGGTTGAGGGCCAGGGTAACCAAGTCAACATTGCCGGTACGCTCTCCGTTTCCAAACAGGCATCCTTCCACTCGATCGGCTCCAGCCATCTGGGCCAGCTCGGCAGCGGCAACCGCACAACCGCGGTCGTTGTGGGGGTGGAGCGATATGCACACCTTCTCGCGCTCGGTAATGTTGCGAGCAAAGTACTCCACCTGGTCGGCGTAGATGTTGGGAGTGGCCATCTCCACTGTTGCGGGGAGGTTGAAGATGATGGGGTTTTCCACTGTGGGCTCCCAGGCGGCCTTTACCGCTTCGCAAATGCGCACTGCGAACTCGGGGCTGGTATCGGAGAAGGTCTCGGGGCTGAACTCAAACGCCCACTCTGTGCCGGCCATCTCGGGGTCGTCCTTGGTCAAAGACTTGACCAGAGCTGCGCACTTGCTGGCCAATTCGACGCTCTCGTCCTCTGTGAAACCGAAAACAATTCTCCTGAAGCATTCGCTGGTAGCCAAGTAGATGTGGATGATGGCCTTCTTGGCTCCCTTGAGGGACTGAACTGTGCGGCGGATGAGATCTTCTCTGCAGGGCGACAGAACTTGCAGCCAAACATCGTCGGGAACGGCACCGGGAGTCTCGATAAGGCGTCTGGTAAAGTCGTAATCGGTTTGCGAGGCGGAAGGAAAGGAAACCTCAATCTCCTTGTAGCCCAACTCGGTGAGCATCTGGAAGTATCTCCACTTCTGGTCGCCGTTCTGAGGGGAGGGTTAGCTAAGCTCGGTGACAAGACACAGGTCGCAGGTAGGCAGGAGAGGCGGCACGCATACCATGGGGTCAACCAAACTCTGGTTACCATCGCGAAGGTCGGTGGCCAGCCAGCGCGGGGCCTTGACGATAGTCTTGTTGGGCCATTGCCGGTCCGGGAGGTTCAGGGGAGGGAACGGCTTGTATTTGGTGGAGGGGTCCTTGAGCCTGAGACACGCTGTATGTTAAAACCTGTGTGCGCCGTGACACGGAGGTCACCAAGGTGGACTCGACGTAGTATGTTGTGCTTACATCGGCATCTTGAACACGGTACAAGTTGGGTGACTAGGCAACGCAATTTGGACAGAAGATGGGAAAGATCAAAGAGTGCCCGACGTTGTGACTGACGTGCTTCGGGAAAAAGAAAGACGGAAAGTGGGGTGAAGGTATGCAAGATCCCAAGGCAAATCCCCAATTGCAAAGTACGACTGGTTAGTTCAGAGCGGGAACGAAGACACTTCCCCAGAATCTGACTGACGAAAGATGATACGTTGCCCGGTATTATACCAACTCGGCGCCCGAACTCGTGAAAGTCTTCTGAGTCATTCCACCTGGTTCTCGTCTTGAAAGAGCAGCCGGCGCGTTTCCGGTAACGGGGCGTGATGGGCCTTGCTGGGGAGATCTTCGCGGGGCCAAGCTTCAACTCCAACAACCACGAGACGGGGGATCTGGGTTGCCCCACTCTCCCGGGAGGACTACAACCCTTTTTCGCCCACTTCAAACACTGGTTGTCGTCTTGAATGTCGGGCAAATGTCCAAGCTGACTCTTCCATGTAGTGTTCCGCGGGTATGCTGTGCATGTTCATCGCCACTGGTTCTGGTTTTGGGTGTTGGCATCTTTTTCCATAACGCCTTGCTGTCTGCTATCGTCAATACAGATGGCACAGACGACATAAAGGACGGCTTCAGTTAGCTGCTAACTGTTGGTGCAAGCCCAACGGCGGGCCACTAAATAATTGTCAGTCACTCATAACTCAGTCATCCCTCCTATAATATGGGTGAGTGCCCGTCGATCTTCTCTGTGAGGGGAGCCTCTTCCCTCTGCCGTACATGCACGACAATAATGAATTGGCCACCCAGGATTGGCTCGTTCGCTATGAATCTCTAGCAAACTTTTCCAGGGACAACACGTCAATTGGACAGCCAAAGCCGTTCTAAGGCCGCCTCTCCACTGCACATACTACTGTACACTAGTTGCTCGTCCGGCCTCCCGGGCCCGAGAAAGCTGTGTTTACTTCGAGAACTTCCATGTGGACGACCAGTCCTCCGATTCGGGGGTCCGGCGCTGGCATACCACTGCATACGCCATCCCGACCTGAACCTTGACGCCATCAACGACGGAGATCCCGGGCTGGACGGCTTGCGCAATGGTTGGACAAGGGACAGGCCGCTCCCAATTTGGACTAATAATAACAGGGGAAACATCCCAAAAGCCCCACTCCCTTCTCCGCCACATGTATCGTCACCGATGATCGGACTTCTCGTTGCCGGGGGGGGGATCATGCGATTGCCTGGAATGTTTACTTCTAACCCGTTGGAAACCGAATTTCGACAGGCCTTCGCAGTCACCCTTTTTCTTTCTGAAGCACGGATTCATCAGAGAAGAAAAGATCATGCAAAGAAACATCTCCTATTCTCTCGGGGTTGGCCCCTAGCGTGGAAGTTAGTGCATATCCGCTGTAACGTCGTCAGAAGCCATGCGTCATGCCAATCCAATGTTGTGCGGCGCCAGCAAGGTGTCTCGCGCCCTGTCATCTACAAGTGACAAAAAAAGAAGTCATGTGAAAGAAATAAGCCTTTCCAAAACTCTCACCGGGAGTGCTTCACATCTCTGAAACCGGTGATTCGACTGGTCAAAAAGACACACACCATGATAGATAAGGTCATTCTCGTCAATAGCTACGAAAGTACCCATTAATCACAAGCCACAAACCTCGGACTTCAGATCTAATCCCGGATCAACACCAAAGGCAGCCTGATGTCATATCTTCAAGTTCCTTACCAGGATAGTGTTGCCTCATCCGTATGGATGTTCACGTCTGCTATGTTCTTCTGGAATATGACTACTCTGCTCGCTCGTACTCAACACCAAGTTCTAGTTGTGACTCATGAAGCTTGACTTCGCGTGCCTCGCTTTGTGGTCTGATCATCCGATATCGTTGAGTACATCCCACTCGTGAACGTCAAGATACGCGTCAGGGCTGGGAACGCCTTGTTCCTCTTCTCTACCTTCATGAGTACGTTCTGAGCGGAAACCCATGTTATTAGAGCATCGTCTACAGACAGTACAACCACAAGGTAAATAGCGCACAGATTCATCACAGATATGAGAAGGTAGTTGTAACTATCATCATAGATGCTACGTAGGTATTTACAGCAGGCGCGAATCGATATGTACAAAGAGGCCATTCCTTCTAATTTGCCTTGTTCACACCTGATATTGAAAGCCAACAAAAAGAAGATAAAGAATTCGCTTCTTTCTGAGGAGATCGAGAGGTTTATCGCCATGCTAGGTAGGTCAGAAGGTGGTGGTCAGGTAGCCTGCAAGCAGCCAGCTAGGAAAATAAGAAAAGCATAGAAAAGATAGATGCCCCTAACAAACAAAAAAAGAGAGAGAAAAGGATGCCTTCTCCCAAACCCAGAACTTGAAAAGGATGGAGATTACCAAGTAAAACTTTCCTCCACAAAATCAATCACCGTCCCCCTCTCCCTCTGACAATTCCTCACCGCATGCCTCACATCATCCGCCAACCCACCCGGTCCGCACACCGTCACGCACATGGCCCCCTGCTGCTCATGTACCTCCTTAGCCATCAACATCGGTATGTTGGGCCGACCAGGGAACATCTGCACTGATCGCGACGCGCTCGCCATCTCCCTTGGGTTCTTCGGCCTCGTCACGAACAGTTTGATGTGCAGGATCTCTTTTCGTCTTGGCAGCCTCAGGATCGCGTCCATCCACGGCCTGATCCACTCGAGAGACTCAAAGTCGCGCACAATCCAGATCAGCACCACACGCCGCGTGGCGACCGTGCCGTCCGCGTACCCCTCGACCAGGTGGCGCAGGTACGAGATCTGGTGCGTGATGCCCGTGGCGCCGCAAAAGAGGACGGCCGTGCCGTAGCTGTCGAGCGAGTGGTGGCCCGCGTAGGGCCCTTCGAACGCGGCGCGGATCGTGATGCCTGGCTTTCGGCGGTCGGCAGTGCCGGCTACGGCATGGTTGTACAGCATGCGGGTGAAGCCCGAGTGGGCGCCGATGACGAAGGAGACAGAGGTGGCGACGGGTTTTTTAATGCTGAGACGGGAGGAAGGACTTGCGGCTGCGCCAATGTCCTTCTCGGTGATGGGAAGCAGTTCGTCCTCGGTGGTGTGATCGACCCAGGCGATGGAGAACGGGTGGTTCTCCCACGAGCGGATGCCGCTGAAGCGGAGGTAGGCGTGGGTGCCCGGCTGGATGTCGACGTAGCGCGGGAGGCTGAGGGTCACGCGGCAGGTCTCGCCGGGCATGGGCTCGACGAAGGCAGTGGTGATTCCGCGAGCGCGTGACCAGTTGCAGTAGGCGAGTCGAAACATGCGTGCGAACCGGTCGGCGATCCAGACGCAGAAGATACCGATGATCCAGGGGAGCTGGGGAAGTCCGCCCGGGAGGGTCGCGGTGACGCAGTGGACCCACGTCGCAGCGAAGGAGACAAAGGCGAGGATGATGTGCGTGTTGAGGAAGGTCTCGTAAAAGGCGTGGCGCACAGGTGACAGAGACAGGATCAGAATGGCGACCATGGCGGCTGTACCGACCATTCCAGAGCCGATGAAGCGGTCATTGAATGTCTTCTCTTTGACGCCAGCCCAGCCATTGTCGGCTACCTGGACGATGGCCCATGCAATCAAGTGAAGGAGCACCTCAAAGACCACGACACGGCCCATCCATCGATGAAGAAGATTATATGTGTCGAAGCTAACTTGTAGGAGACCAATAAGCGGGTTGTTTCGGCCGGCGAGGATGATGAGCGGAACCATATTGACCATAGCAAGAGTGCCCGACCGTCCGCGAAGTTCGGCCAAGAACGAGTACTTGTTCTCGTTGCCCCAGTTGAGGATGAACATGTACGCTAGGTTGCTGGCCAGATAAAGGAGAAGAAGGACGCTGTGAAGCCTCGAGGGTAGAGTACCCATGTTCATGGCGCTCGAGAGTCGGATTTCGCGGTTGTGGCGTTTGTTCCATAAGGGGGCATAGATGAGATTCCTCTTGACACCCGGCATCCAGCTCCATTGCTTCACTTTCCAAAAGTGTTGCCTATCGCCTGGGATAGACATGGCTGAAAGTAACCGTAGCTTCGCCCATGATAGCTCTATGATTCTGACTCCCAGTACCACGACAGCAACCGCCCCCATACTGAGCCAGAGTGTATCCCTAAACAAGAGGTTCATAGGTTGGTTGACTCCGCTGAGTCCTGTGTTGAAGGGGGCGATGGTGGGATTCGCCGCCCTTTCGGGTAATGTATGTGTTGCTGCCATATCTTCGTTTCGTATTTGCATTGCTGGTGTGAAGTGATCGCCTGGGTTGTTGAAGTCGAGTGCAGCGAGCCTGCGCCGCTGGATAAGATCCATTTGCGATGTTGTAATGTTTGAGGGTACGACGTGGTCCGGTGGTTGGTAAGATCCTTAAACGAGGGTAGAGAATGCGGGTAGAAAGCTAGGAGGAGCTTGTGCCAGTAGTCTTCGCGCTCAATGTGTCGATTCGCTGAAAGAGAGTGTGCGGTGATCCAGATTCGTGAATATTATCGAATGAGATGCCAGCTAGTGTATAATCGTATCATGCTCGGGCAAAACCGAGATAGAACGTTCTCCCGAGACAAGAATCTCGAAATGGCCAAGTGAAGCGCCCAAGCCGCCCGTTGGGCTGGGTTCAGGGGGATGAAGCAAACAAACTCTTGGTCTGTCTTGGTCCCTGACTATTCACTTGTAAGTATCGGGGGTAGAGGCGCTTGCTTGTCGTTTGTGCGGCGCTGCGCTGGGCCTCTGAAGGATAACGAAGATCAACTTTGGATCTTCTTTGCCTGATAATACCCGTGTGACCTCTGACCGAATCCCGTGCCGCCTAGGTAAACCCCAGAACTTTGTATTGTAGGTTGCCAACTGACGATTTTCCCCTGTTGGTTGATGATGGGCTGTGCTGGCGAGCCTAAGCTGATCGACCAGGGCAAACACCGCAAACTTGCTGGTAATTGTCGCGGCGGAGGGCCCTTTTATCTAACCGAAGAACCTGTTGGAAAGGTTGCTTTGCCGTCTCTTTTGCGCAACGGGCAACGTATGATTTGCTGGCAGCTGGTGACAATAGTTTGTCGCTGGGGTGACTAGAAGGCGACGGGAAGGGTAACCGTTGAATCGTTTATCGTTCGGTACTGTTTAACTTCATCCACCACCAAAGAAAGACCTTGTTTCCGGGGAACAATTCCCCGCGGGCCCGTGACGGCGGTAACGAAAAAACCAAAGGCGAACTGGCGGGCACAGTCTGTAACTGCCGGTGTGTAGAATCCAAATCTGACAAATGACTTGGAATGCGAAATGACGTAAAGTGAATGAGAGTAAGGGGTAAAGAGCGAAAGGGGCTTGAAATGACAGGCGCCCTGTGTCAGGTACGTAGTTGGCTGTTCGCAGAAGAGGTGGTAAGTAAAGAGTGCAATGGTGAAAAGAAAGGCAGCGCTTGACACACTCACTGGATGTTACGAAAGCGATCGTTATTCAGGTCTGTGATCAATAGAGCCGCTCGCGTGGAATGGTCTGGCGAGTCGCTGATTCTCTCGTCCGTTGAGATTGCCCTTTCGGGAATTGGATGAACGACAGTTTAAGTGATGAACCACAAAAACTCCACAACCAGCCGAGGGATGGAAACGGTACGTGGATCGCCGCGCGTACCCAGAATAAAAAATAAAAATAAATTAGAGATGGACCTTCGCGACCAGACCGCAGGGGAAAAAAAGATTTAAAGAGCAACGCCGGCTTGGTGTCTGCAGAAACCAAGAGGGCATGACGCTGTTCCATCCAACAAACGACAGATATGTTCCTCGGCGGCAATCTGCTCCCTCTGCCTCAGCCCAAGCGGAGTAAGACCGAACAAAATTCTCTTTTCCCCCCTGGAGCAGTGGCGGATGCAACGAGGACAACTCGGCGGTCGAACACGCATATACGGAAAGAATCCCGTACGACGAGCAACCACAATCGGACTGTCCTGGGCCGACAAAAGAGAGCCCCAGCCTGGGCAAAGTGGGAGTGTGATTTCACACACCTTGACACTTCACTTGTCCCAATTTCTCTTGTCCGGAAATCCAACCGGACTGGCGGGATGTGGATTCAAGCCCTCCCAGAGCACGGGGCCCTGCAACGAATTGTAACATCGGGTTCGCTTCGCCCCATTCCAAGGAGAACTAGCCGGATAAATCGGAGCACATGGAATGAGGGAGATCCTATCGTGGATCAACAGGGCAAGGATGTATTGTCCAAGAGGCCCAGCGGTGCTCAGCCCACGGGCAGGCCAGTCCCGAGGGACCATTGGAGAGGACCGTACGCCTGGCTGCCATGCTCTCAGGGGCAAAAACGATGACGGGTGGAAAAGTCCAAAAGGATTGGTGTACAACAAACGCAAGATGCTGCGGGGTGGTAGTTGGACCACGCAAAAGGGAAGCTCCACCATACGGCCTGAACCCAGGGCTCAGCTTCTGAAACATCAAACATTGCTGCTTGATGGTAGGCCACTTGCTAAGCGGACCGTATTTCCGCTTCCTCTACTTTCTCTTATGTTTTATGGCTCCATCCCTCTTTTTCGCTTGATATTCCCTTCCCCATTTGCCCCCAGGGGGGCCTTCGTGGCTGGTCTCCACGACATTTCGGAGATCGTGCCATTCCCAGATAACAAGCTCTTGGGCCCATCAGCGCACGGCCTGGGAGCTTGGCTGTTCGATCCTGTACGTACCACGTCTCCATTCTATGCATTGCCCCGATTCACAGGCGTACGGTAACACCGCAACAACAGAGTGGACGGGGTTAGCGTAGGAACCCGAAGTGCGTAGTCTCACGACGTTAGGAGAGACGCCAATCAGCTATACTTGCTATGCAAAGGGCCGGCAGTCGTCCACGCCCCTAACAGATCTCTTGGCAGGCTCGGGCGGCTAGGGAGAGAATGTCGCGGGACGACATCGAGAAGGGACCATGTGCGATGCTCGACGTCATGATACGAAGGGGAATGCCAGTGAACGGCAGCCACGAGTCTCCCAGCCTTTCGGATAGGAATCGTTATACTCGTCAGGGATTCGAAATCTAACTAGCGGCTGGCGCGAGTAATAAAGGCCTGGGCACTTCCGTGCTCGAGTTGGTGATGTTTACGCAAGCGATCCGAGGTGAACATGGCCCGGCCCCATGACGATTCAAGCTCCCTTCTTTGACTTCTTTCTGCAAGTGGTACGAATCTAGCAGATTAAGTCAATAGCGGCCCCATTGTGGGGAATTGACCCCTCCAAATGCTCCTTGTCATTATATAAACGTGGGGGGAGGGGGGAGGAGCGCTGCCGACGCAACAGAACGGCAGGACGAAGCCAAGCTTTTTGGAACATTGCTGCAAGAAACATCGAGACTATCGGAACCAACCGGCTTTAGAACGACGCCCTGTGGACCTCCAGCGTTATCTTTTAGGTTCGCGGAGGTACAAGGCCCGGTGTCATCCACCTGGCGTAGTCCTGCCAAGGATCACAATCATATATACGGCCCTGGGCTTGACGTGAAGCTGACTGCTTTCCCTTTTGTGTCCATCAAATTGTGAAGCGAACGGAAAAGCGGCCAAAAGTTTGTGGGAGCTTATTCCTTGCATTACTGAGCACATCATGGCAATTTTGCTCGGCCATTTCTCGGAACCAACTCTTCATGACTTGCGTTCGGTGACTTCAACATTCTGCGTGATGTAGTATGTATACAGGCTCACATTCGGATCGGAGGGCCGCTATCGCTGTTAGAGCGAGGTAATCTTGTCCGGTTGCAACCCCTACTTGCTCACGGTACACAATTGCTCCCGCTGATTCTGACCCGCAACCAGGCAAAACGGAGGGTATTCAGAGCTGTAATGCTGCGAGAAGGTGTATGAATACAGTTACGACAAGTTGTTCAACACGTTTCTGGGCTTTCTGGGCTTGCTCCGACTGTTTGAGGCATCCTGGTTGAAGTTGTTTTGCTGGTTAACGCGGAGACCAGAACATGACCTTTGGATCTCGATGGCAGGCTCAGCTAAAGCGAGACCCAAGATGGAGTCCGGGGTTGCATCATCAGTCATGTCAACCCTTCCAGTTCCCGATGTCGATATTCCTTTGGTACAGCGACCCAGCCGTATCAAGCCATTTCTCTGGTGGAAACCATGGAGGTAGACCATTAGAAGCTTTGCTTAAACCCCGACCACCGCGAGGCCGTCATGCAGGCTTCTTGGTGGTTGTCTTCCATCAGGCAGCCCATCTGGTTGAAGCAGAGCCCAACCTGCCCGATATGCGGTTCATCTTGTGATCCCCAAGGACTCCAGCCTCACGAAGACGTCAGGTTTGACACGCGATATGCCGGAAAAGCCGTGTCTCCTTGCCGCGATTTGATGGCCGATCTTGCATGAACTTTATAAAGTGTATTTGATGTCAGAAGCAGTGAATTTCCCACGGCATGACGTGATAATGTTCGAAAACTAACCATTCAACACCCGTCAACTAAGATCTTGGATTCTTCCCGGTGCGCGCGTCCTTGAGTATCAAATCAAGCTGTATCTGGTCGGGCATCCCTCGCGGTGGGCAGGGTGCCTCCAGAAGACAACTGGCTCAGGCAAGCGATCCGGCTATGCCTTTGCCGGTCAGCGTACAGGAGGGCTCTCCTTATATAAGGGCCTCCGGTCATTCGCTGAATCCTGAGAACTTCGTCTTGATGAAAGAACTCAACGCCCGTATCCTTTCCGATCTCTAGGGCTCCGAGAGATAGCTGAGCGGTTGTGAGGATAACCGAAGATGAACAGTCCGATGCTGGTTGCTCGACTGCTCGGTTATGAGAGCCCGTGACGAAGCTGTAGAATTTTTTATTTTTTTTCTTCCATTTTTTTTTTTTTTTGGTGACACGATGGAAACACTTGGAACTGAGTTTATTCGGGGTGCTTTGATTGAGAAAAAGAGGCATTGTGCTCGGCGTGTTCAGTATGCTTCTTGCTGTGGCTATTTGATTGAGTGCAAGGAGGCATTTGAAACCGGAAAGAACAATTCGAATATGCAGTGGCGCAAGACTCGGGGCCGAACAGTCATTATAAAAATTGTAACGGGAACCATGAATTGGGAAATGGCAGTGATGGACAAAGGTCCGGAAGCGGAAGGGTTAGTGAACGAGAAGTGACTGAACGGGCGAGAGGAAGGAAGAGGACGTTGTAAGCCATCATATGCCACAGACATGAATGAATACATTTATCAAGATGCTGAGTACCCGTAGATCTCGGTCATGCTTACGCATAGTGTATGTACATATCCGAGCCACCCACCCAGTACTCGCGCCAAGGTCGCCGAACCACATCTGAAATGCGGACGTCCGAGCTTTCGCCGTACGCTGACGAAGGCAAACGCATCATCACGACTGATCGACGAGCCATATTCGCCGGCGCCTTGACTTCTACAGCACCTTTTTCCTACCACACTCACGAGTTTCTCCACGAGGCACGAGCATACCAAATCGTACGCACCAAGCAGCACAGAGGCCAAAAGAGGGAAACGGGAAAGGAAGTTGATCGATATGTCTACCGTCGCAAGGACTGGCGAGTCAGCCGGCAAAGTTCTGTCGCTGGTATGTAGCATGCCTTTCTGCGCACTTCTTTCCCTGGATCGTAAACGGTATTTGGGCTAGAACAACGCAAACGCTAACATCGTTGCTTTGAACCAACAGTATCGTCAGCTTTTGCGCCAGGGAAATCAGTTTTCCTCTTACAACTTCAGAGAATACGCCAAGCGCCGCACAAGAGACGCTTTCAGGGAAAACAAGAACGTGGAGGATCCTAGACAGGTGCAGGAACTTGTGCAGAAAGGGTTACAGAATCTTCAGATGCTCAAGGTATGCCGGGCACTCGAGCTGAGACGCGACTTGGAGAATACAGAGAAGTTGACATTGGAATAGCGCCAAACAGTCATTAGCCAGTTTTACCAACAGGACCGCTTGGTCGTTGAGGGCGGGCTCTCGGTAAGTCTTCCTGAACCGTTCCGTGGAGTAGATCAGAGGTGATCTAACAAGTCGCAGGGTAAGGACAAAGAAGGAGGTAAGCTCAGGCAGAAGGATACTGGGTAAGTTATAATCTTGAGAAGCAGATTTGAGAAGAGCTGTCTTGCTAACGAACTGAACCTCAGCTGGGACTAAATGGCTGCAGACGAAAATCCCTGTTTAGTAGTCGCTTTGCACGAATGACACGGGAAGAAAAGGCTATGTTTAATACTATGAGTGAAGGGTTGGCGAAGAGTACACCTGTTCGAGGTTGCAGGAATGATGACGGGATACCAATACCAGCTTTGATTTAGCAGGCCAACAAGTCCAAAGGTGGTGGTCGACGGGGCTTCTCTGATAGCAGAGGATAATTAACTTAAATCAGTTACCATATCAAATTCCAGTGATTCGGCACAATTATGAACGGTCCCTTGGGTATAGATTATGTCTTGGTTGTGTCGTGCCATGATAACCGGCTTTCCGGATCACCGTCAGAACCTGCGAATCCTTGTCGCAACTAGATCGACTCGTTCCTTGCATATCCGAGATCGGTTTGGCAGTGGGGGCTGCCTTAAGAAGGTAAATTGCTTTACCGAGAATTCATGTCCCATTGGCATGGTCAGTGCGACCAGTGCGCGCGACCACTGACTGACCACTGCAGGACGAGCCACTGCAGTCAATCGAAGGCTGTCGGAGAGTGTCAGGTTGGCCGCCGCGACTTGAATGCGACGCGCAACATCCCGCACCTTGTCGACTTCCATCCTTCCATTGACAACATTCTTAGCTGGCGGCATAGGATCGATTTCTTGTGGAAGCTACCTCTGCATCAGTACGGGTTCCCCTTACTCTTCTCTTTCTCTATCACATACCTACCTACCTATAGTTTGCACCATATCGTTACGTAGTCCGGCATCTAGTCGCTTTCAGCCGATCCATCGTTATTGTTCATCATCATCCATCCTTCTATTCAGGTTCCAACACAGTACAGCGGCAGAACAAGCAGCACTTAGAAGCAGTCCCTGGACCGCTGACCTGCACTCACCCACCGACGTTGCTCCACCTCTATTCAAGATTAGACCGAGACATATTCGACCATCTGTTCTGCGGTCCCCAGTATACATCTACGTACCTCCCTCTTGGATAGAGCTATTGGTGTTTTGGATATCGGCACAGCGGTGTTACACTTGTTTGGCGTTTCGTCCTTATCTGCCTGGGCATGAGAAAGAACAGCTAGAGGTTCGGTATCTCAGTAGACAGACCTTCTCACACTTTCAATGGCGCCCACCGTGAGTTTGCTCGCCTTAATCCCGCCTCGAGTTCCTGCTTGCTGTCACAACTGAACTACTTCTGACTATGCGGTTGTGTTTGCGCAACTCTAGTACCATCGATCAGCAGCCCAGACTCGGCGTGGCGCTCGCAGCGGTTTCCCGGAACACGACGACTTCGAGGGTCTACCTGTACGCCAATGGAGACAGGAATGGGTCAATGTAACACCTCCCCAACCTGCAGAGGCTACGCAGAAAAACGATATTTGGGACGTCGAGCTGCCCTTTGGCATGCCCAAGGAAACTAAGCTGCTCCCAACCCACAGCCAGGAGCTCCTGCGCGCCGCTCGCTCTGGCCGACTCTATAAGAGACCCGCTCCGACCGACGACGACGATGAAAACGTCGACATCGACAACATCAAGGGCGACAAGAAGGAAAGCGATGCGGCTGCTGAAGGGTTCACCGTGAAGATGTGGAAGCAAACACCACGTAACATCGAAGGGCCTGCTGAATCACACCTGGCCAAGCGCCATAAGAACACGGTCACATTACCACCAAAGTCGAGGCTGGTACAGATAGCCCAGGGACCGACGGTTACCAGAGCAACCGTCCGGCGTATTGACGCCGCCGGCAACCCCTACGAGCAGACGATCACTTTGGCCGAGGGACAACAAGTTGATGGCGAGATCATATCAACAACGGTGGTGCCGGCACCAGTCGCTGCGGCTGAGGTTGCGGCTCAGGCTGCGCCGCCTGCACCAGTCAGGAGAAGGCCTCCTCCGCCAAAGCGGAAGGCTAAGGGCCCTGGTCGAGGTCGCAAGAAGGGTAAGCTGCCACTCCCAACAACAACGCGGCCAGAGCCGACTAGTGTGGAGGCCGGTGATGCAGAGGTCAAGATCGAGGGCACTCCAGTAAACGTAAGTGTTTCCCTAACGTATATCACACTCGCGCCAGCAAAGCTGACAGTACGGCATAGGGAATCAAAATCGAAGAAACCGGTGACAGTGCGAACCAGGATAGCGAGATGGCCGATTCCTCACAGATTCCTTCCGATGATGATGAGGGCGACGATGGCGACGAAGGGGAAGAAGAAGGCGATGCCGACGAAAGCATGGCTGAGGGCGATACCCCTGGTGTTGATACCAGCATCAGTCAGGACCAAGACCAGGAGATGGGCGATGCAGGAGCATCGGAAGTTATTCGCCCCAGCTCAACTGAAGAGTCAGAAGAAAGAGATGCCGGTAATGAGGAAGATACTGCTGCCAGGTCACGCCTTGGCAGCAGCCTCGCCCCGCCAACGCTCGGATCACTTGCGTCAATGAGACTTGAAGGGAGTCCACTGAAGAATGTAATGATCCGATCGCCAACAGAGCCTCCAGAGTCCAGGTCAGATGTGCCAGGGGTCGAGGGATCTTTCTTCCCGTCTACGACTGTAGACGACGTCAAGACCGAAGTTCCGGCTGCGGCGAAGGAGTTTGACACACAAGACAATTCTGTCGGTGCTGCCTTCCTTTCCGAAGTGGTGGTAGAGGCCGAGCAGCCGGTAGCTGACGCAGTGGATGTTACAACTGGAACCATCGCAATGGATGTCGACACCAACTCTGAGCAGCAACAGCCCGCAGAATCGACTCCATCTGCCGAGGCTAAAGTCGAGGATCTTGGGGCTGCACTAGACTTGCCAGGGTTGCGGCCAGACGCTCCAACCTCCATTTTCACGTCGACCACATCCACTACGGCAGGTACAACAACAGAAATGATAACCACGGCCACAGAAACAGCATCGGCACTGATAGACTCCTCGTCCGTTCCCGCAGACGCCCCGGTGGAAGAAGTCGATGTACTTCAGGAGCAACCTTCAGACGATGCTGTACCCACGATAGCAGAGCCCGTGCTCCAACCGCCAGACTCCCCGGCCCTGCTCCCCACTGCTACGACAGAGGATGAAGACGACGGGCTTAACTTGCTCGGTAGCCTGGAAAGGGAACTAGACCGTCAAGAGGAAGTGAGTCGCGCCGGTAGTGCCGCCAGCGGTGCCGGTACAGGTGCGGCTGCGGGTGCCACTACCAAACAAGAGAGCAACGGTGGAGTGGACAATCAGAAAGACACCAAGGCTGGCGAAGAAAAGCCATTGTCAGAGCCGGAGACACAGGGAGCTGCGGTAGAAGATGGAGGTAATACTGCCGAGTCGGACAAAGTCGGTACTGAGGCTACTGTCGATGTCACTGCCATTGCCGATGCTGCTGCTCCTCCTCCTCCTCCTTCTCCTTCTCCCCCTGCTACTACTGCCAGAGACGAAGAAAAGCCGAAAGAGGCTACCGCAGGCACCCCAGCGGAAAGTCAGGAAGCGGCTAAACAACAAGAGCAGGAACAAAAGGAAGACGTCCCTGCTTCCACTGCACTCAGTGCTGATGGTGACAGTGTTCTAAAAGAATCAGAACCGGAATCGGTCCAGCAAGTCGTTGAACCGCCAAAGCAAGAGTAGGGCGGCCTTAGAGTAGACAAGGAATTTGACGTTGACCGGTTTCGGGGGAAATTGGCTAACGAGCTGAGCTCCGTGCGATAGTGACTCAAAGGGGGTTTTGGTTATTTGAAAAAGGTGTCACTCTCCCGGGAATCGTGTAGTGGATTGTCATTTTTGATAATTCTGTTTTGGGGAAGAATGTGAACAAAAGCTTTGCGTGCTTCAGAGCAAACAAAGGTGGCTGTAGGCTCGACTTGGCCCGACTTGAGATTGAAGATGTCACTCTTAGGTACTTTTGGCATATATGCTCAAGAAAGAAGCGAGGCTGTTTTTCATATGATATTGTGCAAATTTGTTGTTTGTCGACAGCATCGGTTGCCTGCCTGTCTGGCTTACATTCCGCACCCTCTTCAATTTTCATTGTGGTATGTCGATTCATGATCACGTTGAAGGGTGTGCTGCTAAAGCAGAGGTTCACCGCCAAGGCTAGCAGTGTCACGGGTGGTCTTCGCTGTGATGATAAACCTTGCCTTGAACGGGTGCGACCTACGAATCAGAGATGCAGTGGCGCTCTAGAGCACATGACTAACACAACATCAAAATAGCCGCATGTTTGTTAACGTCAATCAGGTACACGGACACTTGCAAGTACACTACTGATCAACTTCACGCGAACATGAGCAAAAATGTGTCTATAACGATGCTATTTGTCTCTAAATTCCAGGACGATCGTACCTAATGCAACTCAGTGCGGCCGACTACTTTCAGGAGTCGCTGATGTATATATTGTCCCCCTGCCCACAAACGCCTGCCCGAATGCCCATTTTGAAACGCCACAATGCTAACAAATACTTGAATGTTTTCCACTCACAATGAAGTGATCATCCATCAACGCACCCAAGGGCGAACATGAAAAAAAAGAAGAAAATAAGAAAAAAAAGACGACGCCTTGATCAACAGATGCCAATCGAGGCCCAAAAGTCTCCCACGTCAACGAGAGATACGAAGCCCATCCTCCCATCCAGCCACCCCCCTAATTATCTTTTACCTCCTTTTCTTCTTTCAAGCCTGAACCGTCTCGACCGGAGCAGCACCCTTTGCCTGCTTCCTCGCGTTCTCCGCCAGAAACTGGGCATACCTGCTCTGCTTGTTGTGGATTCCGCACTCCGTCTTGTTCTTGCCCTTCCAGCGCCCAGCACGCTCGTCCTCGCCCGCGGCGACGGGGCTAGTCGAGTGCCAATCACCAATGGACTTGTACCCCTTATCGAGCAGCTCGTTGTAAGGCACTTGGTGCTCATCAATGTAGGCCTTGACCTGCTGGAAGCTCCAGTTGACGAGCGGGTTGATCTTGACGATGCCACGCTCCTCATCCAGCTCAATGACGGGAATGGAGCCGCGTGCACCTCCCTGGGAGCGGCGGCGGCCTGTGAACACGGCAGCCACCTTGAGTTCCTGGTAGGCGCGGTTCTGCGGCTCCACCTTGGCGATCCAATCGTATAGTTCTTCGGAGGTTTCGTACAACTTCTCGCCGTAGAGGGCCTCAAACTCGTCGACGTTGGACACGTCGGCCGGCTTGAAGACGTGCAGCCGGATGTTGGGGTAGCGCTCCTGCACGCGGTCGACAAGAGCATAAGTTTCCTTGAAGTGGTAGAGCGTGTCGAGGAAGATCAGGTCGACGGGGGCCGCGTCGGGTGACTCCTTGGCCAGCTTGGAGAGCATGTCGAGCGTGACGAGGCCGGTCAGGCCGAAGGCCGTGGTCTGGAAGAGGTTGGGGAAGAGAATCTTGCAGAAGCGGAGGATGTCCAGGGCCTCCATGTTCTCGAGCTGTTTGTTTAGGTGGTCGAGATGAGGCTTGGTGAGAGAAATCAAGGGAAGGTTGGCGGTGGAGGAGTTGGCGGAAGCGAAGCCGGAGTCGACGGAGGCGTTGTCGTCAAACTTGCCGTCAAGCTTGGGGGACGAGGCCCTGGTGGAGGTCTGGGAGTTTTGCTCGGAGGCCATGTTGAAGATGGATGGATGGATGGATGGATGGATGAGGCTTGGTGATGTGTCTGTTGTGGATGGATGAGTGGTGACAGTGTATGTGTGAGACGACCACTTTCGGACAACGACCGACGACGACCTTGATGGACGGTACGATAGATCACGGAGCCAAGAATCGCAGGATATGGAAACAAGACCAAGCAAACCACGCTTCGGAAAATGGGAGCAGAGTGGCTTATAAGAGAATCCGGGGATAAGATGGGCTCGATGGACAAGCATGGAACTGGGGCTGGAATTTATGGTATCTTGTGGAATCCGAGAAGAAAGAGGAGGAGTCTGGGGTTCTTTGCGGTTCCGATTTCAACTCTTGCAAATCTGGGGCACAGAGGAAATCATGACCAAGCCAGAATCATTAGTAATTCCGCAAGTCAACGCATCTGCTGGACTTTGACGCCGGGCATTGAGCACACCATCCACACCTAGGACTGCAGAGAACGGGTCAGCATTGGCCGTACACCCTCCAGGGTACATTGACTGGACCCATGATGGCCGAAGAACGGTGCCAGACCGGGGCTGAAGACGCAATCGCAGCGTCGTTCGCAGTGCATCGGTTTCTTTGGGATGGTGGTGTTGAAAAGGAGGCTGATCACGACATCTGGACGCCCTGTCATTGGTCAATGCCGCCTGGCTTTTGTGGGGATTTATATGCCGTAGCGTCTTCCTCACATCGGACGGTTTGAAAGACGTCCGGCCGTCCGTTGCTTAACTTGGGACCCCCGGGGTACCGATTTCTCTGTGGCGAGCAGAGCGAAGCTCCAACCAGAGCAGGACTTTTACTTGCTCAAAACCCCCTCGCTCCATGTCTTCGCTCCGTACCCCTGGCGTCCCAAAGGCACGCTGCTCTGTCGTCAGAGACCCGAGTCTTGATCATTAACGTCATCACCTACCAAAATTGCATTTTGCTTACCCGTGGCTTGTGATCGTGCTTTCAGGCTCATAGAACATGGCGCATGTTCTAGCGCGATCTGTCAGCCGTTGCCATCTCATGCAGTGTACACTACAGCATGCGGTTTTGTTGTGTTTCGGAAACTCGTTTCTGCTTAGAAACTGTCACCATCCAATCATATCCCTCGGACAATTGCAGCCGAGTAGGATATTCAAAAGTCGCGTGTGATGTCACTTTTCCCCTTCGATTGGCCCCACAAGGCGCGACGTTAGGTAATCCACCGTACATCGAGGAATGGAACTTGAACATTTTGCAATTACTCGGGCTTCCACCGCACCGGTAAGGTGTCGCGCTTCTCTTGGACACACTGCGCATCATGAGATTGGAGGGCATGGAGAGGTAGCTCGTTCTCTGAAAGCCCGTTTCTTTGGAGGGGAAATCGCCTTCTTCTCTTGTCCTGGGCCTTTTGTGCCACTGCCATGGAAAAACTATAACACTACGAAGCAACGTCAACCGGGAAAAGATTTCTGAGGACAGACGCATGTAGTTTCCTACGTGGTGCAAGTATCTGCATACCGCTTACTTTCCGATTGTCAGGATCGAGTTTAGAAGTTCCCTTACCGAGTGCCGCGAGGCCGATATCGATCCGCTCCAAAACCCCAACAGCAAGCGCTCTCTCCACATCTTATGGTAAACCACGGGCATTGAGAGAAACTCACTGAGCTCCATTTTATTTCCCACCGACCTCCAAAAGCCCATTATTCCATCAGCCCAGGATTAATCCCAGACTGGTGATAGACATGGACATGCTGAGGGCAGTTTGGGAACAAACGGGCACAAATACGCGGCCTGTCATGCGATTCTGAAACCCTGTGCCAACTTTGCCTTGGGCACAACGAACCTGGTCGCCAACAGCGCTCTCCTGTTAATCCCTTCCACCCAGGCGCATATCATATGCCACCAGGACGGGGGAAGGCATGGCGTGCCGTCCAGTCTCGTGCTCCGATCCCGGTAAAGCCGCTCCATTGTCAAGGTCCCGGGCGGGGCAGCACGGGTGCCAAAACCAGGCTTTTGGTGGGGTCGTGCATGCCGCTTCCACTTCGGTTAGTGTTCCCAAGGCACACGCCGGAGAGTGAAACCCGATTTTCTATTGACTGATTGCTGATAGCATCCAGTCACACTTTCACCCTACCGCTCGGTCGCATCGACAAAGGCCAGCCCTCGTGTCTCTCTACTTTTTTTTTATTTTTTTTTCGAACAACCGCAAGCGCTTTATTACACTACAACGCGGTCGCCCTTAGGTGTCACTATTCGCAGTTACGATCAGGCATTTAACTGCTTGTCGCGTTCTACTAGGAACCTCGAACACGCCTGCGCCAGTGTTTAGTCACAGCCTCGAGTCGCATCCAGATCACAGCCATGTCCGACAAAAGCAATACCGCCCGAGTTCAACGGCCGTCGCTGTCCTCCAGCATGAGAAGCAGCTCGTACCTCCAGGAGCACCAGCAGTACCGTGCCCCCAATAAGCCTGAGGGGCACTATGGCATCGACACGGTTGTCGAAGACATGAACGCGACATCGATCGCGACCTTGCCATCACCCATTGTCCCTCCTAAGGGCGTCGCCCGCTTCAAGGGTATTCCTTCTCCTGAGCACCCGCCAACCATTGTCGAGAGTGGGCTGAGCCATGAACTCTCCCACCCCAACTGTACCCCGGCTCCCGGCACCAGAAGCGACAAACTCGTCGCAACTCTTTACTACAAGTCCACGGCGCCGCGCATCTCCAATGCTATTCCTTCGCCCCAGCAGGCGTCCTCTCCGGCCGGGAGCCAGTCACCCAAGGGTCGCGCCGCCGATTCTGAGATACCCGGTAACATGGCCCCGACCAGCAGCCTCGACACATTCCCCCTCGAGCCGCCCACTGCCGAACCAGAACCTCTCGACCACCTCTACGGCTCCTACGTCTCGCCCATGTGCATCACCTCTTTCCTCCACCTCATGTCCAGCTTCCCGCTGCCTCCCGGCGCTTCTGACCTAAACTCGGCCCACCGCTGCCTAAAGCTCGATCAGACCCCTGACCACCACCCACTCGTGGTCGAGTTGACTCTCTCTCCCGGCCCTTCGCTTGACTATCTCCCTCTTGCGGATTTGCGCAAGCACGAGCTTATTTACCGGTTCGAGCGCGAGTGGAACGTCGATGTCGCCCTGCGTGCCGACACTCTTTTCCGCAGGTATCCTCGCCTAGTCGTCTTCGATATGGACAGCACTCTTATCACACAGGAGGTTATCGATCTCCTCGCTGCTACTATTAAGGACCCGCCCGACCTTGCCGCCCGCGTTGCCGACATCACCCACCGCGCCATGTTAGGCGAGCTTGAATTCGATTCCGCCTTCCGCGAGCGCGTAAAGTTGCTCACTGGCCTCCCTGGCACCCTCTTCAACGACCTTCGTCCCGTTCTAGAGGTTACCAACGGCGTACGGCCCCTATTGCGCGCCCTTAAGCGCCTTGGTGTTAAGACCGCCGTTCTCTCTGGCGGCTTCCTACCTCTGACGAGCTGGTTGGCTGGCGAGCTCGGCCTCGACTATGCGCATGCGAATGAGGTGGTTATTGACGACGCGACTGGTCGTCTGACTGGTGAGGTCAAGGGTCGCATCGTCGGCGCGGAGCGCAAGCGCGAACTGCTGATCGAGATTGCGGGTAAGGAGGGCATTCCGTTGGATCAGGTGGTGGCGGTAGGAGACGGAGCGAACGATCTGCTCATGATGGATGCGGCCGGTCTGGGTGTCGCGTGGAACGCAAAGCCGAGGGTGCAGATGGAGGCGAGCGCGAGGCTAAATGGCGATAGCTTGCTTGATCTGCTTTACCTGTTTGGGTTCAACGACGAGGAGATTTCGCAGCTCATCCAGTAAAGGAGCTAGTGTGAGTCAGACGTGGAGTAATAACATACGATTGGGATGGGACGGTAGTCCTTAGAGGGGCCATTAGTCTATCATAACGGCCACGTACATGGTATGCCGATGGGAGTTTGGGATGGATATGGTTTCTTGGTATACGACGCGATACCTCCAAGTACATGATCGAGAAAAGAAAAGGTAAGATGGTTGGACACAGAGGACGGCATGATGATAATTATGAATTAGTTAGGCGATAGGATAGAACGATTATCAAAGTATGAAATGGTCCATCTTTTTGCCAGCTTTTTGTCAGCCAGTCTACATAATCTCATGGCAGTGCCCATACCGCAAGCAACTTCCTAGAACATGTCGATCAAATCTCGATCGGATCACGGAAACGCACCCCAAGTGGGTATGACGTATGGTTACCGCAGGAGTGGGCAGGCTGCAGTGGACGCATTTTCTGGAACGTGGGTGTCTCCAGACCCGTTCGTGCCTGTGCGACGACTTTCGTCTATCACGGTTTACGTGCCTTGACCAAACCGGAGATTGTTGGTTTTCTGCCAGAGGGACTAACCAGACTCGTTCACCTTTCCAGAATTAAGGGACTCTGTGCTTCAAGCTCGTACAGGCGTATGATAATCAAAACCTCGAGCAAATACATTATATAATGTTGGATAGGATGTGACTTGGTGAGGCAGAACAAGTCATCTTGTTAGAATTGGCAAGGTTTCTACGAGATGCTTTGGACATCTGATATATACACTAGATGGACCTTAGTAGTGTAAAATTTGGAAAAGAATGAACCATGTTACTTTTCGTAAGATGTAACTATTGTAGAAGGAAGACTGTTTGAGAACCTGAATGCTTGTAGTGTCCGGTCCCAACACTACGATCCATCTATCGAACATCGACAGACTGACGCTTTTGCTCAACAAATTCACTCGTGGTACGAATAAATGATAGCTATAGATATCTGGCACGTGAAAATGTGAATTCCTAGAAGTATTACATTTCTAACCAAAGTAATCCAACTACTACATAGGGGTTCACACAGCATACGTGGTCCACGATATAAGTTGATATGCTAATGTGTTGAAAACACTCGTCGTTGTTCGAGTCCTCGGCTCAAAACTTCACAGCTTCAGAAGCAACTGGTAAATTCCAAGTTTATTGACGACACGATGCCTCGTGTGATCGAGAACCCTCTGGAACACATCCACACATAGTTCATCCCAAAATGACTACCTACGGCTGTTTGTAATTTGCCACCCAGGATCTGGGCCAACAGCTCATCTGAAACCAAAGGCAAGGGAATGCTCGGCGAGGAGTCCCCTTGAGTGAGGACGAATTAGGAGACGAGACTTTTTTCTTCTTCTTCTATCCCTCATCGATGGCTTCAAGTCATGCTTTTACTGGAAAGATCAGGCGCTGATGACTGAATTCCTTTGTTCTGGATCGACTTGCACTACATTACAGTATAGTATCTAGATTCTTTAACCTCGTAACTGACTACATATCGCCCCGTCTGACGCCAATCACGACGTCTCACTGGCTATGGTGATGTTTTGATGGTGAAGTCGAGGTGAACCTCAACGGGCACCTCATCTGTGGTTGCCGTGCCACCAGAGGCCACAAACAGGGGTCCGAGGCTTTGGGCGGCAAACCATCAGGTTACTGGGGTCTCGACGTAACCCACCGAGAAGTCCTCCAATCAGATGAATGGGGGGAAGAGGCGGGAGGAAGGACGAAACCTGAACCGTTACAGTTGTTGAAGGGTTTCCAACGGGCTTTTTGCGGGTGTATCGAACTACGCAGTATACATGCAAAAGTAAAAAATGTGCCGGTTGTCGGTGGTAGGCAGGGCGAGGACAGCAACAAAGAAGAAAGAGGAAAAAAAAAAAAAGAAATCAGAGGTTCGCCCGTCCGGTGGAGGCGGAGGAGGAAGAACCTCATGGTCAACAAAGGACAGGACCTGGTACTTGCGTGAAAGAAAAAGCTTGGTGTTGTCCACTTTGACATCCATTTTGCCAAACCCCACTTGATGGTGCTATTAAAACTCCGTAGACAGGGACAGATGTGCCGGAGAGCAACAAGGAATAAATTTTTCAGATAGCCCTAACCCCGGAACAACCAAGATCACGATTCTCACAAATCAGTAGGTTTCATTGGCGTTTGCATCCGTGTTCTCGTTGGTCTCGGTGAAGCTCGAGCTATGACTCGGGCAACCACGACGGGCGTCTCACATCAGACCGGGATGAATGGGGGCTTCTACGCCACCATTGGCCTATCTAGCTCAATGTCAAACAATCCAGACATGCCAGGTTGAGTGGCATCGCATCTGACTACCAACGCAGCCGACAGCAAGGCATGGACAGCGTGCAGCACCGAAAAAGCCATTTGTTCCCGGGAAAGGCAGGCGTCCAGGCCCGGCCCGGAACCAACGCATCGCGAGGGAGAGCCCTGGAGACGGGGGCAGCGGGCTGTAAAATGCGAAGTGAGAGAAGCATGATTCAGGACCCGAATGAGATTCACGAAAAGGCCGGACAGGGTGACATTCATGGCCACGCTTTCACAATATCTCAACGTCGACATACGTACCTAGATACATGGGAACGTTCGCGGTCAACAAGGTTGGAAAGCAATACTGCCCTTGTGCGGCAACGCTGCGGGGTGTGCCTCACCAGCGAATCAAAAAATTTTGAGTCACGCCGGCCGCTAGAGAAACTCGTTAGATCCATTGTCGTTTCGCCTGTGGTTGGGCTGGAAGCTAGATGCGCCAAAGCCCAAACTGCATGAGCCAGCCCTTCACGGCTACGACGCAGGCGATCCCATGGAGTACCCTCATATCAATAATAATGTACATATCCACCGTGACCACTGAACTACACTAGTCTAGAGTGAAGCTTGTGGGTAGCGTAGGAAAAAAAAAAAATTCATCAACAGTCGCTTGTCCACATCGTTTCCGGCAGCACTCACCGCAAATGCGAGTGTAGCGAGGGATGAAGGGTGAGGCGAAAGCCAGAGATCGGCATCGAGACTCTATTGGAGGGGCAAACTGGTGCTTCACAACTCAGCAAATTCTCAGCCGAAAGGAGGGGCAGAGAAATAGAGGGGCAAGGCAGGCAGGCACACATTCCGAAAGGGGAAAGCTCACTACGTGTATAGGATGACCAATTGCAGCATACCAACAGTTGTTATCAGACTGACTGATTTTTGCAAACTGAACCCGATCACTGGTTTTGTGTGCAATTTCTGATCAGACGAGATTTCGGTGATGGGTGCGATGAAGGCAACAAAATCGCTCTGGAAAATGAAATCAGACGGTACATTTGGAAGAAAAATCCACTTTGGCTAGGGTAGTGTAGTAGTGAATGCGATTGAATAGCGTTGAGGGGCTGTGAACGGTACCCAGCAAACAATAAGTCGGTACGTGAAGGGTCACGCATGGGACGGCAAGGCGCGGCATGAACAAGGGAGGTCAAAGTTTTGACGATTTTGAGGGCTAGCTCCACTTTTTCATTCCATTTTTTTTGTGCCCGGGCTCCTGCAGGCAGACCTGGCCCCACCAAGTCCATTTTTTGCCCTCCCCACTGGACTTAAAATCTCAACCCTCCTCCAAACTATTTCAAGCTTTTCTTCCTCTTCCTCTCTTCGTCGGCATACCTGATTCAAGCAATCTCCTGCCACTTTCACATTTCTAGCGCAAAGTCGCCAGTCAGCACATCAACCGTCAAAATGGGGTACGTTGATCCATCATCACGCTGTCGTCGTTATCAATCAGATCGCGCGCACAGCAGTCGCTCTACGCATCATTTGCTAACAACTGCCACAGCAAGGAGGACAAGACTCACATCAACGTCGTCGTTATCGGCCACGTCGATTCCGGCAAGTCTACCACTACCGGTCACTTGATCTACAAGTGCGGTGGTATCGACAAGCGTACCATCGAGAAGTTCGAGAAGGTCAGTCACTATCTGCTTAGCTCACCATTCACATCGCCATTCCCCTCTGCTCTGCCATTCTGCTGTCTTTGAGCCTTTCCCCGCCGGTTTGGCTTTGTGGCAACCCCTCACCCTCTCATGGTGGGGTTGGGGCTCAAAGATTTTCGCTTGGCTGCGCACAGACCCACTTACCCCGCGTTCAAACACCACGACGCAACCCCAACTCATATACACTCCACATGATGCTGACTATCAACCACAGGAAGCCGCTGAGCTCGGTAAGGGTTCCTTCAAGTATGCCTGGGTTCTTGACAAGCTCAAGGCCGAGCGTGAGCGTGGTATCACCATCGATATCGCCCTCTGGAAGTTCGAGACTCCCAAGTACTACGTCACCGTCATCGGTATGTCGCACCATAGCCCCGCATTCATTCCAACTCATGCTAATTCATTACCTCGACAGATGCCCCCGGTCATCGTGATTTCATCAAGAACATGATCACTGGTACCTCCCAGGCTGATTGCGCTATCCTCATCATTGCCGCCGGTACTGGTGAGTTCGAGGCTGGTATCTCCAAGGATGGCCAGACCCGTGAGCACGCTCTGCTCGCCTACACCCTCGGTGTCAAGCAGCTCATTGTTGCCATCAACAAGATGGACACCACCCAGTGGTCCCAGACTCGTTTCGAGGAGATCATCAAGGAGACCAAGAACTTCATCAAGAAGGTTGGCTACAACCCCGCTGGTGTCGCTTTCGTCCCCATCTCCGGCTTCAACGGCGACAACATGCTTGAGCCCTCCACCAACTGCCCCTGGTACAAGGGTTGGGAGAAGGAGACCAAGGCCGGCAAGGCCACTGGCAAGACCCTCCTCGAGGCCATCGACGCCATTGAGCCCCCCAAGCGTCCTACCGACAAGCCCCTCCGTCTTCCCCTCCAGGATGTCTACAAGATCGGTGGTATCGGCACAGTGCCCGTCGGCCGTATCGAGACTGGTGTCCTCAAGCCCGGTATGGTCGTTACCTTCGCTCCTTCCAACGTCACCACTGAAGTCAAGTCCGTCGAGATGCACCACGAGCAGCTTGCTCAGGGTGTCCCCGGTGACAACGTCGGCTTCAACGTGAAGAACGTTTCCGTCAAGGATATCCGCCGTGGTAACGTTGCCGGTGACTCCAAGAACGACCCCCCTGCTGGCGCCGCCTCTTTCACCGCCCAGGTCATCGTTCTCAACCACCCCGGTCAGGTCGGTGCCGGCTACGCCCCCGTCCTCGACTGCCACACTGCCCACATTGCCTGCAAGTTCGCCGAGCTCCTCGAGAAGATCGACCGCCGTACTGGTAAGGCTGTTGAGGCCTCCCCCAAGTTCATCAAGTCTGGTGATGCTGCCATCGTCAAGATGATTCCCTCCAAGCCCATGTGCGTTGAGGCTTTCACCGACTACCCTCCCCTCGGCCGTTTCGCCGTCCGTGACATGCGTCAGACCGTCGCCGTCGGTGTCATCAAGGCCGTCGACAAGTCCACCGCTGCCGCTGGCAAGGTCACCAAGTCCGCTGCCAAGGCCGCCAAGAAGTAAATTACCTCTTCTTGACCAAGCAAAAAACTTACGAATCTCCTTGCGTTGCATGAGCACTCGGTTGTTTTGGGCACAATGATGAGAGGGTTGGTCTGGGATTTTACGACGGATACAAAACCTCCTGTGCTGAGGACAAGATAGAGGCTAGATAATGACTACAAAATGATGATTCCCCATGAACAAGCAACACACGTCCCCTTTTGTACTTTCTTGCTGTGTAGTGCTCTTGTTCTCCACTTATTTGAGGCCTCTACCTTCGCCTTCTGTTCCGGCCTTCGTCAACTGGCTATGCATTTGTTAACAGTTGTTGGTTGCCTGCACACCTACATCACTAATCTTTCTGCACATTTATACCTCCGTGTTGGTCATATATCTGGATTCCTTGCGCGCCCATCGTCGACCTCGTTCGTCTCGCCCATCTTCCGGTAATTCACTGAACATCCGAAGTCGTCTGTGTAATTGTAAACAGCTTGTCGAACCATGGTTTGTCAATTACATCTACTGACGCTCGCTGACCCATCTCCTGTCTCCTTTCTACTGTCACCTTTTGACTCTTGGATTTGACAGGCATATCGGGACGTCCTGTGCTCTCCTTGGCGGGAGTCGACCTTCGTATTGTTCATTTTCCAGTAATTCCAACGAACAACTGATGGTAGTGGTTTGCTCTTCCAATCGATGTTGTCATCTGCGAAACGCTCTGCAGACCATTTCCTGGCTTCCGATGTTTTATTTTACTCAAAAACTCTCTTCTACCGAGGCTCCATGTGTTGATTGAACCCTCATCTCGATGTTGTCACCTTGTCTGTTGAGCTTTACCACTATTCCATGCTTCGGTTGTTCAATTTGGCAGCTGAGGGAAGTCATTACTCGATCAACTAGGGAAAGGATACTCGTGGAGCATAGAGAGAAGCCTAGCAAAGTATTTGTGCGACGTCATCGATACCTTTCTTCTCTTCCTTTAGTCATTATTTCTCCCAAGGCTGAGACTGGGCGTGTTGCAACTCCCGGTGGACAGGGTACTACTATCTCACCAGCTAGGAAAGGAGTATATCTAGGCGAAGAGAGATGGGAAAGCGTGCTCAGGGGCATGAGAAGATGGAACACTTTATCTATGGATGATGCAGCTACGACTCATTATATTTGCGGGTCACCAATGGTCTTTTTTTTTTTTCTTCCCATTATCACTCCCTTTCTTGTTGTCATGAACAGGTAGGTGGATTCAAGATGTAGGTTGGGAAGACCTCGATGTGGACATTACAAGTATAGAATTCGATCAGATGCGGTTTCCGATTTCCACCATCATGAGACATGACCAGTGATTGATTTCTAGTTTTCTAAGCGCCTTCGACGTTGTATTCAACTATAATGGTGACGAAAATGGGGCCTCGAGATGCTTGATGGTCACGGTCTCTGTCGATTTGTTCTTTGCTTGCAGCTAGCTAAAGAATGTGAAAGATGTAGGCAACTAACTGTATATATTCACTGTAGAAGAAGTAGAGTTTGATGACTTGTAATGGGAATCCAAGTTGCGTACAAGCTTGAGATTTTTGCACAAATTGGCGTTGCTTGGGACGCTATCTGTCTGCTGATATGATGGTCTTAAGCCATGGAACTAACTACGTTTTTCAACAAGAAATGTTGATATATTACGTGGTGAGTATGCATATCTCAGAGTAATTGATCAACACAAGTGTTGCTGTTATGTGCATTGTATTTATCTTGATATCATCTTATCCCAGAAAAGATTTCCTCCACCCGTCTAACCGTTCCGTATCTGAACTCGAACATCTTACACATTTTTACAGCTATTGGATTCTCCGTTGTACCAATCTTTGATAAAACCATGCCAGAACAAATTGAAGATCGCTCCGTTCCACACCAATTCCAAGGCCCTTTTCCCTTTTGCCGTTTAGTGTTTCCAGCCCCGTATATATATATGTATACATATGTGTGTGTGTTTCGACACAGCTCATCACTCCACACGACTAAGATTACCTCCCTTGCCAAGCAGGTGGTGCTCTACCACTGACAATATCCTCAACAACATCCAGGAACGCCTGGAGATGCTTGGGGTCGTTACCGTCCCATGGATCAGTGTCATCAACGACCGACTCCTCTCCATCCTTCCTTTGGAGAGGAGGTAGCTCATCTAGCCACTCATCCTTTCTGATCTCCTCTTCAAGAGCACTCTTGAACTCTTGCTTTCCTGGAGCACCAGGGTCGCGGTCCTCCATATCCTCAAGATCAAGGTTGTTGAGCTCATCCGCTGCTTCCTGTGCGGCAGCGGATCGGCTGGCCTTCTTCATCCCCGAAACAGGCTCTTTGTCCGACTCAAGGAGCTCGCGAAATTTCGCCTCATCAAGCGTGATGCCAGACTTCCCGTCAATTTCCCCTTCTTCAGGGGTGACGGGCTTAAGGTGGCCTTGTGACATAGGCCCGTTGAGGGGAGTAATGGTAGCACTTCCGCCAGGCACAGCAGTGGGATCAGGTCTGGCGGTTGCGCCAAGGATGGGAGGAAGAGGACCCTTCCTGAGCTCCTTAAAATTATTGGGACCAAGTGCTCGGGTCACCTCGGCACGAACTGCATCCACGGAGAGCTCGGCGTACTTGCCGCCGCGCTGACCAGCCTCAATGGATCGGTACGTGGCAGTGAAACCCTTGTAATCGGCTGCCACGCGCCTATGGATCTCCATACCCGCGAAGAGATACTTAACGGGAACATCCTCTTCCTCAATACTTTTGGTAGATGGCCCGGACAAGAGACGCTTAGGTAGTGGCAATGCTTCGATCGAAGATGGGGTCTTGAGTTTTCCATCCCAAGGACGCAAGTCCGATTTCTTCACGAATTCAACTATAGGTCCGCACTCGCCTATGCTTCTGACGTCCATGGTATAATGGCGGCGCTGCTTGAGTCGGACATCGATTGGCGAACTGGGACAGATAACGTCTCCTGTGAAAGACTCAGTGATGGCGCGAAGAGAGCTGAAACCCTTGATCTCGCGATGGTCAGCTTCAAGAACCAGCTCCAGGTCGGGAGCAGACGAGGCCTTGATGGGACCAGGCTGCTCCGGGGCGGGTACGAAGCGCATGACGATATCAGAGTGGTAAAGTCCCTGAGTCTTGAGGTTGTTGGCGAACTTCAGTTCAGAAATCGGAGGGAGCACAGGCATGAAGGTTCGGCTGAGAGAAGTATCGAGACGGCTTGGGAAGCCAGAGGTGGAAGCCGACCCGGCGATACGGCTACGCTGGGCTTGCGCCGGGTCCGGCGATCGAGACGGAGCATGGAGGACATGGCCGAAAATGGCACGGGTATCTGTCTCCGGCACTTCCGACCACCCCTTCACGCTCTGGTCCGTGTGCAACTCGGGGAATGAAGCCTCGAGCTGCCGATGGCGAGGTGCTTCCTTAGCCAGGTTGAGTGGATGTGGAAGAATATCGGCGGGTATCTTTACGCCTGTAGAGGAAGATCCTGCCTTGGGCACCGCCGCGATCCACCTCGCCCACAGCTTGATCCGTTCCTGCCAGGGGAGCTTGGGTTGACAGTTGGGCTCGATAAGGTAGCGGCCGCTTTCTGTCGCGGAAGGGGGAAGGGTCAGGGTAATATGCTCGGTACGCGGCTTCTGGCCAAAAGCAACAAGAAGGAACCGTAGGACGATGTCGGCCATGTTCTCCAAGGTTTCGTTCCGCCCAGGCATGTCAACCCAGGTAACATTAATCTAATAAAAGTCGAGAACGGTAAGCACTTGGCCGAGGAGCAAGAAAGATGGTACACGGGCAACTTACCTTGTCACCCGCTGGGTCGAGGCGAACCACGGAGTGAGTAACATCACCCACTGACTTAAGAACTGCTGGGTTCTTGGCCTGTTTGGTAACGAGACTAAGGTCAAGGCTGATGGTCTTTGCATGCTCGAGAACTCTGTTGACTTCAGAAAGAACGAGTTCACTCATGGCCTTTGGCGCGTTGATACAAATCGCGTTACTCGAAGGAATGAGTTCGATCTTCTGACCAGCAATCAGGGAATTTCGCGAAATGTCGGCGAGCCATCTCCTCGATCCAACTGGCATTTTGAGCAAGGGTTAGTGACGATTTGGCAAGAATGCTGACCATGAGTTTACGTACGCATCAAAAGTGAAAACTCGGTATCACGCAGGCTCACGACCAAGTGGCCTTGGCCGTCAATAATATCGTGGGAAGCCAGCTCCCAGCACTCAAGCATAATCCGCAGGGCAAGCTTCTGTTTCGGCTTTGTGTCCGAACCGTAGTATCCGCGCAACGTAGGGTGTCTGTAGTCGTAGGGCGTCATGGCGCCCTCGACGGCCGGAATCCAAGGATAGCGCCTGACGATCCATGGGGGATCCTCTGCAAGCGGCTTCGACAGCACTTGTTGGGCTTCCGCATGATGGATAAGATATTGTTCCAGTTGCCGACTGGTAAAGCTTGTGTAAAGCGTCTCCAAGAGCTCCGCGAACTGCTTTCCGGTAAGGACGGCCTCTTCAGGCCGGAGTTCCTGTATGTTCTCGAGAATTTCCTCCTCCACGGGATACAGATCATGTTTCTCCAAAGACTCCTCAAGATCAACCACGGCGGCATGCGCAGGAGCTGGCGTAACATGTGGTGTTTGGCGCTTACTCAGTTTGCCTCGGCTGCGAAGGACAACCACTTGCGAGGGCTTCCCTAACATGCCGACAGTCAGGTCTTCCTGCTTGACAGCCATCCTCTGACCCTTGTGCCTGACCAATGTCTCCTGTTTCCTTTCTCTTCTTGCCGCCGGCGAGTATCTTATTATATTGGGCCCCTGTGCTCCATCGCCATGTTGAGTGCCATTTTCGGTGCTGGGTGAAGCGGTCTCTTCTTCCCGAGTCCGGTTGCTCTGGAGCTCGCTGTCAACGGCATCGAAGCCCAGAATGATTTGTCTGGTTATGTCCGCCGGGTCCGCACGACCCTGATCGGCCGCGCCGTGGAAGGGTTCTGGATTGAATAGGTCATGTGTTCGGTTCGGTTCGTCAGGCACATCGGTTCCCTCGCTGCGTTTCCTACTAGTCTCGGCGGCATCGGCTCGGTCTGAGGTGTAGTGCCGTCTGTTGGCAAAGGGTGCAGCAGGAGTGGGAGTAACAGCGGCGGCGCGGGTTGCCGTTGGTGGTGCAAATGGTAGCGGCCTTCTGGTCGTCAAGGTGGTCGCGGCACCGGCGAGTTGCAAGCGGCATCGCAGGCAAACAAAGCTGCCGCCGACCTTTCGACTGAGCATCTGAAACAAAATGGGAGGAAAAAGACCAAGTACAACAAGAAGAATACAACACCCTATAGTTTCCCAAACCACTTCACAACAGCTCAATGGCGATCGGGATGGGTGGAGGACTCTTGCCGGCACCCATCGAGGCCGGGCGACTGATGAATTTTAGGTGGGGCGCGAACCTCTGATCGCAACCTCCCGGCAGGCAAGGACCCTGCATGTACTGCATACCAGACGCGACCCGGCGCGACTTGCTGCATGCAACTTCACTGACACCATTTACGTAGTGTACATCTGACAACTTGAACCGGACCTTGCGATTTCACCCCGCTCCTTGCCCCTCCATATCACAGGATAGTACTTAAATACTAAAATACCCGGGCTAGTCATCATTTGAGCCTGGGCTCGCAGCGCGCATTGTCTCAAGTCAACATACGATCACTCTATCTCTCGAAGCATTCGCATCGCACCCATTGTACAGCATTTGTGGGGTGGACCGGAGATCATGCCACCAACACAGCGCCAGCGCCGACAGGTACGGGATATATGGCACAGAACATTGCCAACCACCATATTGGATTCGGAGTGAACTAACAAGCTCAACTTATAGGCCGCCGAGTCCGATGAAGACGAAGACGTCCATCAACGCCTCGATAGCCCCGCAGACGACGGAAATTCTGAGGTGGACCACATGCACGGGGTCGAGCGAGGCGAGACAAGCCAGCTCATCAAGAAGCTGGTGCGATATGCCCTCGCTTGCGAATACTCCAGAACACCGATCCGCAGAGACGGCATCAAAGAAAGAGTCCTTGGTATCCACGGCCGGGAGTTTAAAAAGGTGTTTGCTGGGGCCCAGAAGCAGCTGCGAGCTACATTTGGCATGGAAATGGTCGAGCTGCCCACTAAGGACAGGAGCCTTTTGACGGTCGAGCAGAAGAGAAAAGGTATGTTCACGGCCTGTAGTCAAGTTGTGTTTCACTCTCAATAGACGCCGATCTGCTAACTTCTTTCGTGTTTCTCAGCCACGAAATCCCAGAGTCAGAAGGAGCCAACATCAAACTCTTACATGCTCGTTTCGGTTTTGCCCGAGCACCTCAGAGTTTCCGACATCATCGCCCCGTCCAAAGTCCAGTCGGCCGATGGCGAAGCTGCATATATCGGTCTCTACACAATGCTCATTGCCATCATCACACTCAGTGGTGGCGAGCTAAGTGATCCGCGCCTGCGACGATACCTCACCCGTCTCAATGCGGCCGAGAACATGCCAAGTTCCAACCCCAACAACGAAAATGCGCCGAGCGAGAAAACTGAGCTAGTCCTCCAGCGTATGACTAAGCAGGGTTACCTTGTGAGGGTTGCGGACAACAAAAATGCGGGAGACGACGATGCAATTACCTGGCACGTTGGGCCCCGTGGCAAGGTGGAAGTGGACAATGAAGCCATTGCTGCCGTGGTCCGAGAAGTCTATGGCGGCGGCCGACCAAACGAGGATCTGGAGAGGAAGCTCCAAGCTAGTTTGAAGGTCAAGGAGAGGAAGCCACCAAGGTCAGCAGCGGCGGATCGAGCTCCAGCCACAATCCAAGAGGATGAGGAAGAGGAAGACGCGGAAGGAAACGACGAGCCGGAGCCCGGTCCGAGTACTAGACGAGGAAGAAGGGGGTAGGCACTCCTATCTGAGTTTTATTCTTTCTGGTTTCGTCTGTTTGGATTGGCGCAAGGCGTTGTTAGGGTATCTGTGTTCTAAAATACATATGGGCTATGAATAAGGATGGTAAGAAGGTAAAGGCCTTACGACAGGATAATGTCTGGAGATAGGGTATTCCTTGTCCCCATATGTAATTTGTTCTTGCAAAGCGAATAGCGCCCGGATGAGCTACTCGTATCGTTGTAGTAGGATCGAGGCTAGTAACTTTTGAAAGCAGTTGTTGTTGTTGTTGTTGTTGTTGCTGTCCGTCCTGTGCCCAAGGTGAATCTTGGCATATCTCCTTTTCGCATCGCCGTACCAGGGATATAGCCACGGAACAGTATGCAGTGGCGGGCATTATGAATTCTTTCTCCGTTTCACTTCCCATTCAAGCATGCGCTTTTAAGCATCGGCCTTTCGGTCAACAAGCATAGGCTCCTCACCCTCCCTAGGCGGAGGCGGTCCCATCGGTTGCAGCATTTTCTGATAGGCAAAGAACAAACATTAGCTTGAAGCAACATCCCGATTCCCTCCGCATATCAAACGGTGACGTACGCGAATAAGTCTTGCGCGGACCTTGGCCGCAGGCTCATTTTCAGCTAGCGCTATGTACGATAAGAGAGGTGGGTGTCCGACAATGCTGGAGTACGTGTCGCGGTGGATGTTGGTTTTCCACTCCCAGCTCGTCGTGTCTGGGTGACCGGTGCCAATGTACTTGGCCTGGAGCCGCTCGAGTTCCTGTTGGGTACGAAGCTTGTCCGCCTGTTGATGGTTGAGGTTTTGGGTCAGTATGCGCCGGAGGAAGGGCTGGGAAGCAGACGGCGTGGTCCCACCATTATGAGGTTAAATCCGAGCACACTTTTATTGACTGCTTCGATCGGGAAAGAAGGGGTGAGAGTTCGATGATTGGGATGACGGCCCGGATGTTGCTGCCTGTTGTTGTCGTTGTCGAGAGGTACGATGAATAGGTATCTAGTTGAAAAGCAGGGACGCTGTACGCCAGTGCGATACGCGTTGAGTGGACGGATGTAATGGACGACGGGACCTGAAGTGCTTGCGCCCTGCAAGGCTTCGTTGTTTGTTCCATAGCGCACTCAATGCGGCAAACTGGAATGCCAAGCCTTTGAGCCAGTGAACGGACCACCTGCCAGTGGAGCCAAAGGTGGAGTGGCCTGGTGAAACGGGCTCGGCGGGGGGTTTTGCCCACTGGAGACTTGGGACTGCACTCCCCCGGGCCCGGGCCATCTTGACCACTACGCGGTGCCGGGGGCACTAGGTACGCAACTTGACATTGGCAACCTCGACGTGACGGCACTTCAAGGTTGAAACTCCCGGCCGTCCTCAGCCTTCAGTCTTCACGAAGCGGCAGAAACCTGGAAGTTTCCAGTTGGAAGTGAAGCCATCCACGTACATTTCTAATTCCATCCATCTCACACAAGGTACAATTCTCCAGCTTGTCGACCAAGTAATTCAGCTTTGCCGGCTTGACAAACTTCTTTCATACCCACCTACATTTCAACACTTTTGACAGAACTAACTCACTCTTTCATGTTCGCAACCAGACGCAAAATATTTTGGTCCATCCACTCTTCCTTTACAAGATACCCATTTTCTTTTTGGTTGTTCTTATAAAGCACATTTCCACTGGATGCGATCATCGGTTCATTTTTACAACTACAGCTCTTGATACCACTCAACTCACCCAAGCCACCATTGTCCTTGTTGCTGGCCCTGACACTGGCATCCAGTCTACGAATCACACACGCGCCTTTGGCCTCGTCTGTCCCACCATGGCAGACGATCTCTTATATTTGTCCAGTCTCACCGTGAGCAGAGATAAGCAACTTGCCAAACACCTTGACGGTATCCGGTCGCAATGCATATCACAACACGGTTCCTTACGCTCCAACAGCGCCACTGGTGCTCACCCATCAGTATCATCAACAACAACAACAACAACATCATCATCATCACCACCACCGAAATTCCTAGTCACATGCCCGGACTGCTACCGAAAGGCCTTGGACCTCGTCCGCGCACGCTACCACCAATCACGCGCCGCCGCTGCCGGCGAGTGGTGCACAACACGGCGCTCCTTCTTGCGGGACATCGACACCATGCTAGCTGGTGCGAAGGAATATCAAGTTGATCCACGAACCATCGACGATCGTGTACAGGCTGAGCGGGACAGTTGGTACCTCGAGGTCGTACAATCCTCACTTGTGCGGCTCTTACGAACCGTCATCGGAAAACTGGACGATGCCGTCCTCCCGGAGGATGCAGACCCGGCGGCAGCGGCAGCAAAGGATCATATTGTCGAGAGGATAGAGGAGCTGCAGCAAGCGCGCCAGGCGGCACGGTCACATCAGAATGTACTTCGCCTGGCCGAAGATATCGACAAGCTACTGCAGGGCGGGAAGGACGAGAATGGAGACGCAACCATGACGGGGATGAATACTGGCTTCCCGCCTGAGTTTGCCGCTCCCGAAACGAGCGATGAGGACCGAGTGGAGATTATGAGGAAGTCGTTTTGCACCACAGTCGCACAGGGGGGTGACGAAAAGAACTTGCAAGGCTCTCAGAAGAAGTACTTCGACATGTTCCAAAACGGGACACCATTGGGCCAGGTGATCGACAGGATATTAGACGACAGGAAGGAGGCAACGGGGGCGCATGTCAAGATCGGCCAGGTTAAGAAACGATTGGAAGATCTCAAGAGGGCTCGGGCGGCATACGAACTACAGAAGACGAAGAAGGCCAGCATATCGGAGCACAAGGTCCCAGAAGAGCTTTACAACCTGCCCGCGTGCCACAACTGCGGACAGATGCCCAAGACTAGGGATTTCCTGAGCTGCCCTTTATGTATGGTTTTGGTGCAAAAAGGTGTGAGGGAACGGCAGACTGTGTGGTGTTCGCCGGGATGCAACACCGAAGGCCTGGTAAGTGCTTTTCTTCCTTCTCAAGATATGTCTCTAGACGGCGGCGTACATGGCTCCTCAGACCTTCGGCCCAGTCTTATTAACTCTCCGCATCTAGCCCAGCCACATCGAAACCGACCACCAATGCGCCTCCAGAGACGACTGTGTCCAGGTCAACCCCCTCCGCCACAGTCACCAACACTATGACCCGGACCAAGACGTTAATATGGACGGCACCAGCACGGTCGCTTCGTCGCCCGTTGACTCGGACCCCAACGCCTCGAGCCCCGTCTGCTTCTGCCGTGAGTGTCTGACCACGCTCAAGTGCGAATCTGTCTTCTGCTCTCTGCGATGCTACGACCTAAACTTTCAAGGCCACCGCGAAAATATCCACATGCCCACGCGCCGGCAGCTGAACATCATTGTCACCGACCGCCAACATCTCGAGTACTTTCCCATGCCGCCGCTCTCCTCCTCGTCGGGTCCGAGCGCGAGAGATAGAGACAGGGACAGAGGCGACAGGGACAGCTACAACAACCGTAACCGTAATAACAATGACAACAACAACAACGACGACGGCGGCCCCAACAGCGGACTTGGCGAGAATCCTCCGTTCCTGCAGATTAGGACTCGGTACAAAGCCAGGAACATCAAGGATCATGTCATCCCGTTCGACGAAGCCATTAGCAACTGGGAGGAAGCGAACCAGGTCAAGGCGCAAATCTAGGAGATTCAAAAGAAGCGCTGGCACTGGCACAGCTGGTAGGAAGGTTGACCTTGGCTGAACCAGGAGGGAGGTTTGAGGGAAGATGAAAGGCTTGTATACGACGGCACATACAAAGGGGCCACGAATGTCAGGAAGGCGAAATGCATGAAGGAGGAAAAATTGCGACTCTTGCATCACCAATATGGAGGATACGGGATACATAGATGGAAACGTAGAAGCCCTTTCTGCTGTCTTCTGATCGTATATATGTGTATGACATTGGGAGAAGAAGGATGGGTTGAAAACAAGCATTGGGCGGCAACCTGTGTTTATATATCATTGTTTTGGGTGGGAGAAAGAATGTGACAAACAAGTCACTTGAGATTCGAGGCTAGGCAACGGGAATGGGGGGAAGAAGAAAATACACTTTATTGAAATCGTCAATTGGTTATTTGTCAGGCGTGCGTACCTCCTGCACTGTAAAATCTCCAAAGCCACCGCTACGACTACGAGAAGTACCATATATGGAGTTGCTGAAGATAGTGAAGGATGATGACTTCCGTTGAGAGTCGAACCAGCAACAGGATATATAATCATCTAATTCTTAAATATCCTCCCGTTCTCTGGCTCATTTACTGTGAGTAAAACTGCCTTTCATGCTGCCACTCTCAATTTTCTCATCAGCACGTACAGATGCCATAATACAAAACACCCAGCAAGAAAGAACAAGTGCCATGCGGCGAGAGAAAAGAAGATAAGTGTACGAAATGAGAAAGTAGATAAAGGGCTGTTTGGGGGTATTCCATATCCGTGTCGTATCGAAACAAGTAAACAAACCATGTAGAAACATAACACATGAAACACATCGAAACACTCTCTGCTCTGTCTCCATAACATGGTACCTCCTGTCCACATCTGATAATGTACTGCCAGCCTCCGAGGCAAGAACAGGAACTACCATACAGCAATGGGTGCGCTGAACAGAATCTCCACGTCCGGTGTTATCAGATGGGTATCCCAGTGCCGCTGGGCTGCATTCTGCTCAAGTATATTCAGATGCATGATACCATCAGCTGTTCGGTCTGAAGCGGCGCGATTCGATATCCGACGGTACTGGAAAGGGATACCATTTCGAGGTAATCGGAACAAAAGGCCAACCAGACAGGCCTTGGCATTCATGACTTGCCAGAACCACACTAACGGATCTTTGCGCCGTGTTGCTTCAGCCTGCTCGTCCTCCAGTTCTCGTACCACTGTTCCCGACTGGCCTCCCGCAAATCGGAACGCCACTCGTTGAAGACGGCATCCTTAAGCCGAACAAAGTCGCAGTGCTCTTCATTGTAGGGATCCGCAAAACCCCAGGGGAATTTGCGGCCGATGACACCCGGCTCATAGAGATCTGGGCTGATGATCGACATGGGGACGAAGGGAATTTCATCCTCGGAAGTAGCCTCCTCTGAAGGCTTGTGGCGGCGAACGGAGCCATTAGAGTGTCGGTTAGAGCTGGGTGAAGACCCTTGCTTTGCGGTAAGACGCTCTTCGTCATGAACAGCCTCCTCTGTGTCACTGTGGTCGAACACAGGGTTCTCTTCTTCTTCATCGATACGGTCAGAGGAGTCGTCGTCATCTTCCTCATCCAGTCCAAGGGCCTGCAAAGGATCCAGATTGGCCCTCTTAAGGCTATCCCAGACCGCCCTCTTTAGCACGCTCATGTGTTTCGTTGTGATAGTATCAGCCTTGGCTATAACCGGGATCACCGTGGTCTTTCCATGGAGTGTTCGCATAACTTGCAAATCGAGGTCTTCGTCCAAAGCCCCCGCGATACGAGAAGAGGGAGAGTGCCTGATGCCGTTGAGAAACATATTGCCAGCGCCGGCCCAGCTGGCTGCGATGTTTCGATCAAGTCGTGCAGGGTCGAGGAGGAGGAAGACGGCGTGGATGTGGGTATCCTGTACACCAGGCGATCTCACGACCTTCATCTCCTCTACGAATGTTTCCTCAAACTTGCTCTCCAAGAAACTTGATAGCTCGCGGAGCTGTAAATCAACAACATTCTTTTCCAGTCCCTCTGAATCCCACAATGTCAATCCGACGCGTTCACCGTCGAACTCGGTTTCGAGATAATGCGGAATGAAGTTACCGGAAGGTGAGGGTTTCGGAGAGTGATCTTGCTGGTCAACGGGCTTTCCCCGCCGTTTGGGTGGTGCCAAGGCACTCTTGAGGAACTCCAAGAACGATGTTTTTCCCGAATTGCTAGCACCGACAACGAGGACACTGTTGAGTGGAAGGTTAGAATTGAGGAGTTCTCGGGCGAGTCGTTTGATCACACTTACTTGAAGGCAGTCGGATCCTTTCTTCTGCGGACTCTTCTGGGGCTGTTGATGGAGCTAACTGCACTGCTAGCATAGCTGTAACGTCCACGATGCGCCATACTGGTGGCATTGACGTAAGGGTCGAAGTCGTTGGGAATGGGGGGAGGCGGAGGGACTTTGTATACTGAGCGTGGAGCCTCCATGGATGGACGAGCAGTAGAAGATATAGAGTAATTAGATGAGTGTCCGACGCCCGTCGAGTCCGTGGTTCCTGAGATGATTGCGAGTGAATCGGGACGAACCTCGGTACCGAGCCCTAGTTGGGGAGCGGGGGCTCCGTTGTAGAGGGCGGGCAGCCGAGGAGGGGCCTGAGGAAGTGCAGCATCACGCTGGCGCTGGAGCTCTTGCGCTTTGGCCTGCTGCTGCTGCTTCTTCATGTCGCCACTCTTGGTCCTGCGTAGTAACATTCCTCCAAAACTAGATCGGCGAGCAGGAGACTGGTTCATAGCTCTCGGTGAGAGACTGAATGCAAGTGATGGACGCGTGTCGAGCTTTGACTGCGTAGGTATGCTTCGGCAGAAAAAGGCGGTCGACTTGTATCCTCGGCAACTGCGATATGCACTCTATCTGTCGAGAGGTAACTAAAGCCGACCACAGAGAAAAAGGTGGGCCAATAATATTGGTCCTTAAGTCGGTTGGTTGGCAGGTAGCAGACAAGTTCGACAACTTTGACGAGGAAGCGATCGATGACCGGGCTGTGGGCCTGTCAAGATGGTGGTTAGCTTTCGAACCATGGTGAAAGGAAAGCGAGAGGCTGCAGTGGAAAGTGTTTGAGGATAAGTAGAGGTAGAGGTAGGTAGTCCAGCTGGCCGCCTCACTGCCAACTTGTGTTGGTTGGTGACTCAAGAAGGAAGGGAATCCCTTCCATTGCCTCGAAGCAGGTAGGAGCTGATCTACAGGTAGGTAAGTTTGACTTGGGGCTGCTTACCTCTAGAAGAAAACTTGCATACCTTTGCTATCTCTAGCGTTGGATCACAGTGGCTGTCGAGACTGGAAGATGGAAGGGCAAGCGCGAAACACACTTTCGCAAGTATTACTGGAGGATGCAGGGGTCTGTTCCAATAACATGAACTAACTCTCCAAAGTCAGGAATTCTCACCCAGTTTGCGGTCGATATTCCACGGGCAGAACCGGCGTGTTTCGTAAATGGAATAGGAACGCGGAAGGTGCAGAATATTCGGAAGAGCGAGCGAAGGGTGCGCGGCAGTTGGCGTCGAACAGTTGAGACTGGCAGAGCACGGATGAAATGAAGGAAACCAAAGGTTTCGAGCCTCAGCCGGGATGCAACGAACGACTTTTGGAGCAAGATGTATAATATTCTCTGGATTTTGATTTCGTCAGTACACTCATTTCATCTTCGTTCTCCTTGGTGTTTTCCTTGGTCCGCGATATCTTTTTTCATCCTCGTCACTTTCAACCTTGATTGGTCAAACTGACTCATGTCTCTTTCAACAGCTTCCATCAAAGCCAGAAACCACGGCCAAACATCGCGCGGTACTGCCTTGTCCTCGAACAGTTCTCGACAATATCATGATAATGGACCAGCACGTCCAATGGCGTGTGGTAGCTGAGGCGCAAAAGAACTGACAACTTACGTGAACCTTGACGGCCTCGGGCGAAACGACGTAAAGATGAAACGAGGGGATGGCGGTTTGTGGCCGTACAAAACGGTAGTGCGCGCGAGACTTGCTCAGCGCGGAGGAGGGAACAAGCAAGGATCGAGATGGATATTTGTAGTTGTGTAAGAGGGAAAGGAAGAGGAGGATAGACGACAACCAGCTGTCGATGAGATCACAAACGACTTTGGACCGATGGAGGTGAGTTGCAGAAAGAAGGACGTTGGGCGCGGAGAAGAAACAGAAACAGAAACAAAAAAGAAGACCTTCCCGACCAGAAGAAACGTTGGTCAGGCACAAGACAAGCGGATTGGCTAACGGCGAGGTTGAATCCCCGGCGGATGTCGCATGGCACAGAGCCTGGGATGACCAGGGTCAGAGCAACCACTAAAGAAAGACGGGGGCCAAGCTACACCCTTGACCTTCGTGCCAACTGCCTGGTTGGGCCAGCGAGAGTTTCTACACTAAGCTCCCCACCTATCACCATCTGCGACCCTGGAGATGAGATGAATTGAACAAGATTCCCGATTCGAAACGCAGAAACCGGGGAAGCGAAAGAGACACAAGCAAGCCTTGGCTTTGGTCAATCTTGCGTCTTCAACCCGCTGTCTCGCCGCCTCGGTCTATATGCTTTGATTTCCTGAGGGCACAAGAAGACACTCATTTTCGCGATATCTTCACCTTCAAGCGAATCGCACGGACTGTCTGGGTCGGCCCCTAATAGATTATAGCGGGTGATGGCCCATGTTATTCTGTTCCAACCGTCCAACGCCGGGCTGAGGTGGTACCGACCATTCTCTTATGCACATGCCTTCAGACGCTAACCGATCGTCCAGACTCTAACCCAGTCTCGACAACCGGCCGAGCCGACGCCAGATAAAACCCTCTTCAAGCAGACATTCCGTACCATTGAATCTTGACTGCTCTCTGAGATGCTCCCCTTCTCGGCCCTCTACAGATATTCGTGTTGCACAGAGAAGTACGCGCCCTTCTCAGTCGGACAGTGACGGCTGTGCACGCGTCTTTCCGTCATCCATCGTGTTCCCAAGGTGGATATGGCCGCACGGAGAGTATTAAAGCTGAAGCCACGTGCTGTTGCACGCATTCGAAGCTATTCTCGCCCACAGTTCCAGAAGCTCGGACGGCTCGGAGGGCTTGGAGGAGGCATAGAAGGCGTGTAGGTAAATCCTCAAGCCAGGCCAAATCCGCATTGCAGAGAATAAATGTCGGGGGTTACATGGAATAACGTTTGCGGTTGCAAGCCAGAGCCACCTGGTAGAGCCAGTGCAACGTAGCCAAGCATCGGTAGCAAACAAAGCAAATGGCTTCCTCCAAAAGAACACGAACTCACTCATGCGCACAGCGCAGAACAGTGTTGAGTCTCATCTGGGCTGGAGAGAGGATGGGTGGTACCCTAGGACTTCTCCGTTCGGTATTCAATTTTATTTCAGGAGACGTTCGTTCACACTCAACACAACCCCCCCGCCCAGCTTTTTAAGCTATGTGGAGAATAGTGGCTTCAGTGGGTCCGCATCCATTCCCTCGTGGTGCAAGCCCAACCCCTGTTTGTTCAGGTACCTGTTTCACATTGAACGCGGACTCCACGAGATATTCAACGCTATTCCTGTTTGGGGGAATGGCCTAAGCGCTTTGTGCATGATGCATCACATTGGATAATTCGGCGACGAAACCCCAACTCCCGTGGTTCGAGCACGTTGTGCCTTTGAAAGAGGAGCGATATCCGTTTACGGGTGAGAGAGAAATTAGTTCTTCTCAGCTTAGCCAGATGGATCCTTGGATTACATCTCAACTTACAAGGACAAGGATCGAAAAGAGTTATAGATGAGACGTCACCAGGATGAATGTCATATATGAACGTGGTCTGCGTGGCCAACAGCTTCTCGGAACAGGAAAGAGGATAGATGGTACATGCCAATAACATGGATCCTTGCCAGGCCCAAGATAAGGACACTACTGTGTGCACAGGCACGAAGGGTCTTCTTGTGTCAGATATCTCCACCCTGGGCAACTTGTCTCCATCCAGGCGCCTCCCCTTCCTCCACTAACCCTCAGTGTAGTCAGTTTTACACTAGATGTTTGGTGGCTTTTGGATAGGCAGCGCATACGCTACAGTCCAATGCCCGCGAGTCTGGCGAGTCTGGCGAGACCCAAAAAGTGGGGGTGAGGCATGGGTACAGGTTGATTCTTGGTTTACCACCATGGATTAACTTCGCTGGGTGTAACGATGTCCGATTTATTGGTTTAGTTTCATTATTACAGCGTGATACAACATTGAATGTATATTGATCGCTGTTGATACCTTTGAATCTGTGCTTAACCATCAAATTTGTCCTTGTGAGGTGCGGGACAATTTGGGATGGATAACCGTTCAGTATATCAAGAGTACCAAGCTGACACACAAAACCAGCGTTGGACCGTAGTACAAGAGAGGTGGGATCGTCTGACATCTCAAGCCTATAAGATGGTCTAAGAAGAAATCTATCATTGAAGTTGAGAGCCCATATCTATCCTGCGCCCCAACGCCTTGCATACCCGTCATCAACACCAACCCGTGCGCCCTGGCTATCCGCTCTAGATGTCTTCGATCCTCAAAGAAGCTACCCCTCCACCGCTCACGGGGCGTGCTGAAATGTACATCCAGAGGTATCCTCCTGGGAACAAAAAAAAAAAAAAGAGTTGTCTTCAACCACACAAGAGTACAGCCCAGCACTGATAATGATCATCATCAGCCTTCAAAGACATTGTGCTGCAACTCAACCCCAAACTCCTTGGCGACATCTCGCATCCTTGCCTCCAACTCATCCTCCATACCTCCCCCGCGATGCAGCAACTGCCTCACCCGGAAGAAGTAAAACGCCACGTCTGTCAGCGCCAACACGCACTTGAACAAAAAGTGATGCCAGTAATTCACCAACCGCTGTCCGAGCGGGAGGTTCGGATCCTGGAACGAGCTCCGGCTGGCCCATTCGCCCATCATCTTGATACGGTTCACGGGCGAGCCCAGATACTGATTGTTTCCTTGGACTATACGCATGTTGCGCCCGATGAAGATAAGCTCCTTGGGCCACTTGTCCTCGTCCGCAAGCACGTCGCGGATTCCTTGCTTCATGCGTGCCTGCATCTCATAGGAGCGCTCGCTGGCCGTCTTGTTGCCATCCAGGTGCTTCATCAGCTTGGCCTGAAACCCGCCGTCGTCGCCTCCCTCGTATGGACGGAGGAGCGTTGCCGAGGCAAATAGGTCGACGGCTTTGATGCCCCATTCGTCCGTGATTTCCTTGATCTTGTTGTTGTCAAAGGTCATCAGTGCCTTCCAGAACTCGCCGTATTCGTGCCGGAACTTGTCGCTCATGTAGACGTAGAGACCATGGTCGATGAGCACGAGCTCAGCTCGCCCGTTGGGCAAGCGCCGGATGAAAACGTTACCTGGGTGCGGATCGCAGTGGACGACTCCCCACTTGAAGATTTGGGCAGAGAAGAGATCGACCATGGTGGTCATAACATCCTTCGTTGAGAGTCCGAGGCCACCCTTGCCGCGCCGTCCCTTCCACTCGGTCCGCTCGGGCTTGATCATAAACGTGTAGCCTTGTGTGTTCTTGCGAAGTTCCCTCCGGATGGCGGGCATGTCGGGCGGGTCTAGTTGGGCGCCGTGGACGCCGGCTGACCCTTTGCCGTAGCCGTCTAGCCAGGGCCGGGTCATGGCGTCCTTGTCCCATAGTCTGATGCCCTCGATCCATTCAGTCGTGAGGACGCGCTTGGAGCTGAGTTCGGGGTAGACTGGAGGTATATAGACGCGCCCACGAAGGCTGGGCTCGTTCTCGACAAGCTGGCGCATAATTTCGGAATTCTTGGCCTCATTCTCGAAATCGGTCTCGAGTCGTAATCGCTCGCTGATAAATGGCACCAGGCTGTAGAGTGGTAGGTCGAACCACCATGTGTAGACCCACGTCACAACTCTGTAAAGGTATGTTAGTCGATGCTAAAGGTTGGAGTATGATCAGGTATACTCACTTGAACGCCCACAAATCCCAGCCAATCTGCCTTTCGATCTCCGGTTTCTGTATCTTGATCGCCACCTCTCTCCCATCCGGCAACCGCGCCCAGTGTACCTGCGCCACGCTCGCACTCGCCCTTGCCGTGCGCTCCATCACACCCCTACCCTCCGCCCCGGAAAAGCTTACCCCAAACACTTCCTCAACACTCCTCCCGCCAAAATCCTCGCGGATCACCTGCTCTACCTCCTCCCATGAATCTTGAGGCGCGTCGTCAAACATACGCGAGAACATGGCTTGAAACTCCGGCGGCAGAACCGCACTCTGCATGGCAATGGCCTGGCCAATCTTGAGGTACAGTCCGCCATTATGACGGAGCAGATCAGATAGTCGCTCGGCGTTGCGCCGATGTAGTTCTGGGATGCCCTCAGGGATACCAATCCAGGGAATCGAAAGCGGTTCCGGGCGGAAGTTGAGCTTGTAGTCGGCCGCAACGACAAGACCGACACCGAAGGTGCGCAGGGAGCGGGCGAGCCCGGAGGCGTAAACGTACTTGTCGGTAAGGTAGGCGACGCCGATGAGAGATGACAATATGAGGAGTCTGCGCGACCAGCGGCGGGTGCGGGTATAGGAGCGCGCGGGGTACGGGGCACCGAGTTTGGATGGCGACGGGGGGGTGAGCGGCTCGAATGGACCGGAGGAGGGGCCTGGCGCTGTAGTAGCATGGGACCAGGCTGTACGGCTGCTACGGGAGGAGGAGTAGAAGCATTGTGGTATTCGATTGTGTATCGACGTCGTCGATGTCGTCGCAGATGCGCTTCTTAGTCGGCTAACGTACGTACGTGTGCGTACGAGGGATCTCGTCGCGGCTCTCGTGGGTGGAATCGTTATCCCAGCCACTGGAGCGTTTGGACAGTGACTGGCTGCTATTATGCTTTGGCGCAACATCGCGTCGTTGTGATGTCCCTCGCGGCCGGGGGTAGTGAGAAGGTTGGAGGACGATCTGTTAATGCATGCCACTGTGCTGTTGGCGCTTCTCTATGACACGACTTAAGTACTTGGTCCGCTTGAAAACGTCCTCATAGGCGTAAGACAACCCTCGAAGATTTTGAAAAGCTGCGCGTCGGCGTGAATTGGAAGGGTTGGCGAAGAAAACTACTGGCATGGAAACTAAAAGTTGGAAACAAATCGCCGTGTGTCCTGAATGACTCTACCACGATGACAGGATCGGTGTTCGATTACGTAGTGCACCCCAGGCCTTGCCCGCTGGAGCCGGCGCGGGGCGCTAAGGCGGCTGGGCGGGACCCGGACAGATGGCCTCGGTCCACTAAAACCCCGGGATCGGGCGGAGTCTATCCGATTAGCCCGACTTCAGTGATCCCGCTGTTCGGGTCCAAGCTGCACCATCGAGGCCGATGAGGTCCCGTAGTGCATTGCGATGAAGTAGGAGGACGCAAAAAAGAAAAGAAGAAAAAATAGTTAGGTCAACGAAGCAACGTCAAAACAAACCACTCCCTTGCCAAGGCACTCATGCTGGCAAGTCACAAACAGTACGGCACACGCGATGTTCTCGTCACGTCTTGAGACTACCACGGCGATGATGTGCTGAGGTGTCTAGACTACACACTTATTGCCGTCCAAGGAATAACCTATACTATGCAGTGTATTGGACAAGACAGACAGCCTCTTGCAAACCCGGCTAGCAAAAGCACTTACCCCGTGAGTTTTCGCTAGTTGCAGTATTAACTAGTTCTCTCAATGTATTTAGAGCTACTGTTTCTTAGAGGTGTCAGCGTTCTAAGAAAGGTGATTTTGGGCTTTTGTTATTGTAGTTCGAAACAATGTCTGTTTGGCAAGTGTTGGTGATGGTTGCTGCTGCGCCAGATCGATGCTCCGAAAATGCCAAGCTTTGGGTCTTGGCTGTCAGTTTGCGTGAGCTCTTGACACAGTCGATTAAGAGTCGAATATCTGGCTCGCAATAAGAACGGCCACTTCGAAACTATAACAAGGATCATAATAAGTCGTAGCCACGTCAGCTGGACTCGCTTAGGGATTCTTCGCTATCGCAACTGCCTCCAATTCAGGATTAAAAGTACGCTTGATGTGCTGAGATGCGTGATTAGAGTAGACCTACGATGTACTGTACTGACCGTGACGTGTTCTGTTTCTTCTTATGATCACTTCGACTGCCGGAAGCGTTTTTTTTTTTTTTTTTTGCGATGCAACACCATCCTTTGCCTGGAACATCAGAACTGAAATTGACATGGAAGAAGAGCGGCTCCTCAATGCATAACAATGATGAAGTACCTTGATGTGTTCAAGAAATATGGTTAGCGCAAGGTATAGCGCTAACTGCATGAACATCTAGCACCGGGGTCCCCTCCCGGTATCCGACACATTTGTTGATCCAGGGGACTTAGGAGCATGTACACTATGTAAACAGGAGCCACATCTGAATCTCAAGCGAACATGGAGCCGTTGCTCAAATTAAGCCTGTAGACATGATTATCAAATACCTAGAGGATTGTCCGCAAGCGGCAGTGGGAATGCTTTTTAGGTTTGGAACAATACACGACAGAATGAACTTGGCCTCATAGATCATTGTGATAAACAGAAAGTTCAACCATCACAGTCTGCTATCTTATAACGCGCTTAGTTTTTATTTGCTGACGGAGCTTCTCTGTCCTTGTTCTTTTCTCCCTAAAAGAGAAACAACAAGTACTTGTTGACTGTTGGGTGCTTTTGAGCTGGTTAACGTGGTGTCTACATCTTCAGTTCCTTGTCTGATTCTGTGTATCTTCTCTACGGAAAATTGCATCCTGCCGTGTCCCATAATCCCAACATTAGCAGCTGTACAAAGGGTAGTGATACTGAGGCGGATCATTAACAATGATGTGGGATTCGATATTTTTTTTTTTTTTTTTTTTTTTTTTTTCCTCTTCTCCAACGAGGTACCCAGATGGTGCAGTATGCCAATCAGAGGAGACAGTGGGCAGGTCGGGATGGGTATATCGAGACTCCTATAGGCTATGTACTGTATAAATGACCTCCCTCGTGAAGGGGCATGACTGGATGATCAATATGTCTGGTAGCGGATAGCACGTTGCGCAAGTGCTACAACTTAACATTTTGGGGCACTTTAGATTTCATTGCAATTCGCCTCAAGCTGATTGATGAGCGGCTCGACTTACATTTCAAGTCTGTGTTCTATGTCTACGAGAATGTTGGGCGCTTTTCATACCATAGCGGCATCCGTTCTCAGCGCATATAGTACATGGTTGCATTAGAATGCCTTGAAGCAGCGACTCAACCTGCTTCAAAAATCTATGCCCCTATCCAATGAAAAAGTTAATTAGCGTCCATTTGGCACCATACCTGTTTGAAAAGGGTTCAGTCAGAATGCCATAACGAGTACCTGCGATACGCTAGGCTGATTCGATGCTGCATATAATGATCCCGAACTAACATGAGAAAAGGCAGTCATATCCGCGCCGCAACCCCCTTCCCCGACCTGCCGTATCGAGAAACCAGGACCGACAGAGTTATCAACTATGAGAATGAGCTGTTACTGATGGCTCCTTTGTGAGAGATATGAACCATTTTGTCGTAAGAGGAAGAATGGGGATTAAGAAAGGCTAGGTCAGCGCCTTTCCCACGGCGGACACATCCGTAAGTAGTCTTCGATAGGGCGAAGCAATTGGCTTTTGAAGAGCAGCCGTTCGATACCGAGCATTTGGATATTCGAGAAGGCGGACGACGGGAGCGGGTAAAACCTCTCGCGTTCCTCTTGAGGCTCACGAGTCAACACCGACTGGCACAGGTGCAAAGGGTGGGGTGTCACAGTCTTTTGCTTCCATTACATGGATTGGCTGGCCTCGTCTAGCCTCTTGATTCTTGTCTGACGGCCACTTGACAACATTCGAGGCCTAACTCGCAACGCTATCTCTGTACCGGATGACGTTGACCAAGCTCAAGATTGGTCGTGGCAGGCGGTGCTCTCCCTCAAATCTCAAAACCGCAGGTGGAGGTTGGAAATGATCCGGTTCGCGACGCGTAGAGGTAGGCTTCCCTAGATTGGGGGCGGATGCATGTTCCCGGGTTTGCGAATCCACTTCCAGGATCCGAGAGCAGAGGGGACTGTGCAGCACACGCGCAGTTCTGGGGGAGGGCGAGGCAGTTGACAGGGCACATGGCAGATTGTGGACAGAGGCAAAAGAAAGGGTCGAGTCAACACTATGAGGACGCGAAGGACTTATCCAGGCGTAGGCAAACGTAGGGTCGAGATGCTGTTTTAGTTTATCCACCTCACTGCCGCGACGGATTGGCTTTCCATTGTTCAGAACATCCAGGAACCAACCTCAAGTAGAAGCGAATTCAGCACAGGCCAGAGCCGTCCCTTGCACTTTTCGCGTGGGCAGGCCCGGCTCGCCTTAGCGTTGACCCACCCAATTAAGCCCCGAGAACGGTGGTGGAACCCTTCCAGGGCAGGGCAGTGCTGCTTGTTACATCTACCCCAATGCAGCCTCTCCTATCAATCAAGTAGGTTACCTCTATCCAATCAGCTTCCTCCCCCAACCGTCCCCCGTGGTCGTTCCCAACTGAATGCTCCTCCATCTGCCCTTTCCAATCTTTTTGCCCAGCAGTCTGAATGGAAGCTGCAACCGCCAGGCGCCCAGTGTCATGCTCCTGCCCAGCTTCCCTCTGTCCTGGTGCCCCCGTGTGCCTGTGCTACCGACGCTATCCCACTCCCGGCTGTAATCTTGGCGCTTGTACCTTCTGTGTAGACATCTCATTTCTCGAAACCTGGAACAGGAGGGCATGAAGCCCGATCTCCTCCAAGACTTCCCACTTCGTCCAGACTCAGTGGCAATGTCCTTTCCCCGTCTGGGAATTGCCAATTGACCCAGCTCGACCAAGACAACCTAACTTCGACGGCGACAACGACGGCGCCAACAAGATACTTACTGTAATTACAGGCAGCAGCAACAACAACAACAAGGCCGCCGATGAGAGTGGACAGAGACTGCCCGTTGAGTGACGCCCATCCAATAAGAAACGATATCTCCTGAGGATTTGGCCCGTCATCTGCGGCGATCCTGTGGTGCCTCATTTCCACGCTTTTACACGACACAAAGCCGCGACCACAATAACATCTAATCAATACGATCGCAACCCCGCCGTCTTCTCACGCACTCTCTCTTCTACCTCCAGGCCTGGTCTTAGGCTCGTACACTCTTTATTTTTTTTTCTAAAAGTTCTACCAGCAAGACGCATGTTCCTAGTAAGCGTATCTGACTTGCGACTACTTTCGGGGCTTCTCTCCTTTCAACCCCACCCTCCACTTCTGGTTACACCATCTGTCCGTCCAGAAAGCCTCCATTGGCAACGCAAAAGGCGCCAATCCACCACCATCCTCCTGGCCACGTCCTGAGGACGCTGGAAATTCTTCGTCGACGGCCCGGCTCTTGACCTTCGCCTATTCCGACTCATTGCCTGCCTGAAGTGCAACAATCTTTACCATGTTGCGGCCCGCGACGCCCCTCGCGGTGCTGCTTTTTGCAGCATTCGGGCTGCTCACGCTGGCCACCATATCCACGCCAATCATCAAGCAAATCCCCTTGAGCAGCTTCGAGATCAAAGATGTGGGCGATTTGAGCTTTGGCGTTTTTGGTTACTGTACCTCAAGCGGCTGTAGTCCTATAGAAATTGGCTACGATACCTGTGAGTTGTTGCGCGAGTGTCTCGCTCCATGTCACACTTCAATGTCTTGTATCAAGTGCTGATTCTTACAGCCGCCTTCTCTGACAAAATCAACTCGGACTTCGACATCCCCAGAGCAACCCGTTCTACACTTTCAAGTATCCTGATTGTGCATCCAGTCGCTGCCTTGATCACCCTGATTAACTTCGTCCTTGCTATTGTGGCCCATTTTCACTCACCATCCCATTCAGCGCGGTACCTCCTGATCCTATTCATTGTCAGCTTTGTTGACTTTATTGTCTGCCTGTTGTGCTTCCTCGTGGATGTGTTACTCTTCATTCCACACTTATCATGGGGCTCTTATATTGTCGTTGCCGCCACCATCTTGGTAGCGTTTTGCGGCCTCGTAACCTGCGCCATGCGCCGAACACTTGTTAACAGGAAGGCGAACAGGAAGCGCATTGCAGAAAATGCTGAGATGAGTGGAGAGAACTACTACAACCGTCAGGCACAAACTGCCCCTGTCACGCAGGTTACCGGCCCTCAACCAACCGTACCCATGATCAGCGGCGCGAACGGCGGAGGCGACAAGCTGCCCGAATTCACTACTTTCGAGAAGAAGGACGACCGTAGCGAGGAAAGAATCCCACTTACGTCGGTTAGCCCCATCGAGCGGTCACCAGCGACATTAGTCAACGATAGCACGCCACCCAATTTTATGGATGGTGCGCCCTCTCGATCACCCTCTACCACACCTGTTGGCCGAGACCAGTACGGGAACCCACTACCACCTCAAGATGGCTATGCCATGAGGGTTGGCCCTCAAAATGAGCGTTTGAATTCACGGGGTAGGGGTGGTATGCCGCCCGGAGGCTACCGTGGACGTGGTGGCTTTCCCGGACCTGGAAGAGGTGGTGGACCTCCCCAAAATGGACGAGGAGGCTATGGCCCACCAGGACGAGGAAGAGGAGGCTATGGTCCGCCGCCCCGCGGATACGGAGGTCCAGGACCAAGAGGTGGCCGAGGCCCGCCGCCTCAAGGATACCAAGGCGGGCCGGACCGAAGGCCATCGCCAGGTGCTCCCTATGGACCTGGCCCTGGTGTGGGCACCTATGGTCCCAGTCAACCATCGCCGTACGCTAATAGGCAACAGTCCCCCGGCCCTCAATTTGCTGCGCCGGGATATGGGAACCCTGAACAACCAGGACCTCAGTATTCGGCATACAACCCGAGACGTGTCTCGCTCCCAAGAGCCGAGTCTCCTCCTCCGCTCCCCGGCATCGATGACGGCATGCCCGGCCCTGCCGTAGAGCTGGATGCTTCTCCCGCAAATCGGGGCGTTGGGCAGTACGGAATCAGGGACAGTGATTCAGATGTCGCCGGCATGTTGGCTATGCAGCAAGCCAGGGTTCCAGACCCGGATCGCGGCAATGACGCGAATGGTCATAGCCAAGAAGGGTAAGTGATGCTTCCAAACATAGTCAAGAGTGATGATCATTGCTGACGGATCAGGCCCAACGACGTTTACGTGCCGCCCAGACAAGCATGGAACCAAGGATTTGTGGGAAGCACCCCGGGACTAGCGCCACCAACAGCCCGTGGTCCAACACGTCCGATTTCTGAAGCCGTCACAGCTACAGTGGCCAGTGATTATTACGAAGACGTCGATCCGCGCTTTGCTGAGCCTTCAGCCGCCGCAGACAAAAGGCCACCGCCCATCTCCATGCAGTCACCTCCAGCATCCAACTCATATGACGACATTCCCAACCGAGCTAGGAGCCCGGCTGAGTCTGAAAACTCTAACTTCACCTCGATATCCCAGCGAGGCATCAACCCGCGTTGGAACTCCGCCAACGCACCGATGCCTCCCCCCGTAGCGGGAGTCTATGCAGGAGGAGGAGGAGGAGGCAATGTGGTACCTCGGCGGCCGGTTAATCGCCCCGGCGCTGGTCCTGCCGATGGCTCAGATCTGTTTCTCAACTCTAACCCAGACTTCCAACTACCCGGGCGCGGTGGCAACATGCCTAGAGCGGCCGGCCCCCGGTAATGAATTAATAAGCTGACAGGAGTTATAAAGAAGGGTTATGATTGGTGAAGGGCAGAGTAACTTGCTTTGATCGAGTGGACCGGGCACATGTTTCTGGATGGATATGTTTTTCGAAAATTTTAGACATTTGCCAACGGCTTGTGATTCATGGAATGAGAGACCATATATATATAGTATGATCGGTCAGGTAGTTAGCACAAAGCAGGGCAGGCCTGGAAGGCAGGATGAAGAGAAAGAAGATTGAGGGGAATTTGTAGCGCTTGTCATTCCTGTATCGGGTCTGGTTCTTAATATTTTTTCTGGTGGCGGTTTTCGATCCTTTTTTTTTTTTTTTTTCTCTTTTTCTTCTTTTTCCCTTTCTTTCTTCTTCAAGCGAAACAGACAGGGAAGCGAAACAGAGCGTGTAACTTGATGAAACCTGATGTATACGACACTACTACCCATCCATACCTGTGTCACATACATATGGACGAGGCATATCTTCTCTTTTACCTCTTTGTTCCTGTCTCTTCTTTTCGTGATGGAGGACACCCTCTTTTTCATTTCAGCTTTCGTGACAAGAAAAGCTGAATTGATGCTAGTCAACACGGAAATTTTACGCGACACCCGAGAAGACAAGATGCTCGTACTGTCAAGGGGGGAATGAATGTGGAAGGAGCTGAAGGATAAATGGAGGGCGATGCATCCCCTGGGTGGTGTGCAGATTCAAATAGTTCAATTGAACACTTGAGATTGACCTTTTTTTTTTTTTTTTTTTTGTATAAATGATTTCGGTGAATATTTATTGATACATATCATTGTGTCTTTTCAATACAAAGTTGCATTTTGTTTATCCTTTCGCGTCCTGGCTTCCCATAACTCATGCATGACTCCCCCTCTTCCCCGTATACCGCATGATGCTCGAACGACACGTTGAAGGATGTTGCGATATCGACGACAAGACTGGTGGTATTTGTCGCTGACACTGGACAATAGATGAGGGCTAGGAAACTTTTGAACTGCATAAAGCTATGAGCATCAAAGGGAACAGCGGCAGCGATTGAGAGGATCAGTTTCTATCGAAACTACCTATTATAAAACTAATAACGATGAAGTGTCAACAACCATGATGGTGCGAATCATCATCAGTCAATAGAGTGACTGTTTGATGACACAAAGGAAGTCGACGCCTGGTCATGGCAGACGATATATAGACGTAATATCTTCAAGGTCTCCAATCTCTGAAATTTAACCCGAATAACCATGCTCAGCAAAGGGGACTAGGAAGATAGGAAATACAACAGTTATACCTGAACGCCATAGACGCAGTTTGTTTTTCGTTCCCCTCCCCTCAATCGACTTTATGACCGGCTCGTATGGTCGCTATACATATATGGTGAGAACTAGCTGGATGTATAGCAATCATCCAAACAACCCATTTCTGATGATTAATAGAATGAAACAATGCAGCCCAAACTTGCGATGCAAAAGAGATAGGTAACAAGCTACAGGGTCAATATCCCAGCTGGCGGCATCAGTATCCGCGTCTAGTGACCCGTCTGGCCACCTTCTTCTTCACCGGCTCTGGCTTCGTGGTGAAGAAACTCTTGTTGCCATCCTCAGATGTATCAATCCATGCTGGATCAGCTTTGCTCCAATCAGACGGAAAGGGATTCTGTGGATCATTGAGCTTCGAACCCTGCTTGCAAGCAAGCAGCGTAGCCAGCGCCATAGTCACCAAAGGGTCGCCACACTCCTTCTCATCGTTACTGTTGGGCTCTCTGCGCTCACCTCCAATGACCCCGACTTTGCTCTCCGAAGTTCTAGCAGAGGAGATAGACAGTAGCTCATTAGCCTTATTCTCGAGTAGCCTCACGCCCGAGTAGAATACTCGGTCTACTCTCTCTCTTCTCCATGCTTCTTCTTCCGGTGATTGGTTCCAGGACAGAGCTCTAGATTGAAGAGGATAACGCTCGTGCCGATGATCATCTAAGGTGGAACTTTGCCCAGAGTAGCTGCTGGGCAAGTCTTCTCTGAAGTAATGCATGACTTTGTCAAGGGGCAGAGTTTCCAGATTTGGGACCTTGTTTGGAGAACAGCCATTGTTGCCGAAACGCTGCTGAGATATATCTTCTGTATCTTCAAGGAAAGAAGTCCGAGCCACCCCAAGACGGCCATCAACTGGAGTTGCTCCTGAAACTAAAACTGAATGCAGTCGATCGCCTGGTCCATGAAGTTCTTTGTTCCTGCTCGAAAGTGATTGAAGCGCAGAATTACCGCGGACACTGAAGTCATTCTCCATGGACAAAAAACCTGGCGAGTTACGGAGAGGTAATCTCTCGTCATCATAGGAGCGGAAGATCCTGTAAGTAGATTCCGCGGTCGATGGCTTGTATGGTCGCTGCCCCGGTGGGCCTGCCGTAAGAGGTTTTGGGGTTCCTATAGCGGCAGATGTGGTGCCGTATGGAATAGCAGACTGATTCCATCCAGTGAATGAGGGCTTGCTGAGAAGCGAAGAGGGTGTATCAGGTTTGTTGATGCCATAATGAGCTGTACGTGCCTTGGCCAGAGCGAGAGTGTTCTGAGCTTTCTTCTGCATAGGGTTCGGGTACGATGCGAGGCTCGTGAGACTCTTGACAGAGAAGGTTGACGCAAGGAGTATATCATCTCCAGTGGAGCTGTCATCATCTCCAGTCGCTGAAGTGTTCTCCTTCAGGTCGGGAAGGGCGCCCAAGGCCGCAGTCGAAGGCGCTGGAAGATTTCCGGCTCTGATAGCAGGAAGTGACATGACAGCAGCTTGAGATTTCTCTGCATCGGCAAAGGGGCTGACGGCTCGATCAAGGTTTTGCTGCAAAGGCGAATAATGTGGCAAGGTAGTTTTTGTGAGAGGGGGTGATATCTCCGCTTCTGCCACGGGCAAAGCCGATAGGAGTGAATTGGGGAACGGACCGTAACCGTAGTGGCCCGGAGGTGACTGGAGTCCGTTGAATCGACGAGTGCGAGGCCGTCGAGTGGGAGGGTGTATCGGTGCCGTTGCATTGGGATTGTGAAGGGTGCCGACGGTATTAAAAGTAGCCGGCTTGGATGCCTTCGTCGTGTCTGTAGGCGAAGATATGAATGAGTTAGATGGAGGTGACGAAAAAGGATCCATTTGGACGCCTGGGCTGGTTGCACTTTGCTAATGAAGAAGTTTTGGGCAGATGGAGGAGAGTATGAAGGAAGGATGAATATGGAGATGACTTGCAAGTTGGCAAGGACGATATTTCAGGTCGCCAAAGCAAGGGAATGGAAGTTATTGGAGGGCCTGGCTGCCAGCCGCCATTGGCATAACTGGCTAGCAAGGAGCAGTAGGGTTGAGTGTGGAAAGAGGAAAGAAAAAGGCCGGAACAACGTACCTTCTATGTCGGTTGTTGTGGGCTTGTAATCAGGAGATGTCGCAGCTGCCAATACAGACTGAGCGCGCAGCCACTCTTGCAACTTGATTTCGCTCGCCATCAGATGAGCATGGCGAGCATGTCGCGGTTGTAGCATATCGGGGCTTGGAGGGGTATAGACTGGTATACCAGCTATCGTGTTCGATTTTTCTTCAGGTTGGCTCGCAGAGTATACCTCAATCGCAGGAATGCGTCGAGGGGGCGCTTGCGAAACTGTCGCGGTCGGCTTGACGGGTTCGAGCGCCATCTTCAACTGCATAGTAGGAAAGACAAGCTGCTGCGCTCTAACTACCTACTCGCCCGCTGCGCGGCTGGGGTTCGGATTTTGTGACTGGAGCAATCACGACCTTGTTTGGCTTTCCTGCTGAGTACCTCTAGGTGGGAAACAAAGGTAGTTCGCGAGGTGTTGCTGAGTAGGAGCAGAGGCGGTTGGGATTTTTGTCGTGGGTGCTTTCTTTTATACCCAGCTCTCCGCGGTTCGCCCAAGAATTCTGTAGGTCCCGCCCCTCTGCAATGCCCGCAAGTGAAGGAGGGTTGTTCTTTCCTCTTAGGAGGCAGTGCGCGCGTTCGTCCTTGTTGTCGCGGTGTAATTTGCCTGCCGTCTCATCTTTCGGAAACGACGACTGCGGCCTTGATCCGTGTCTCCGTCATTGCCTGCGACCAATCCCACTGCAGGGGCAGTCTCGAAATAATTCTCTGTTACCCTTCTGATTGTAACATGCAAAACCGACTGCCAACCTGGAAATCAACATGGAAAGGCCGTGTAGTGAATAGATCTTTCGTCGAGAAGCCAGCAAGACCTAGGAAGAGACAGATACTGGTTTGATTTGCTGATGACAGGAAAGCCAGAAAACAAAGTATCATGTGCCGACGCGGCCTCTTGTTGTGTTTCCAGGCATTGACTCTAGAGAAAGGAAAGAATACCGCATTTCAATCACAGTAGGCTAAGTTGACATACATAAGAAGTCGAGTCAAAGAACACCAAAAGCAGCTCAAATCCTTACCAGCGCCTCTATATTCAGACCGAGTCGGCGGCAACAGTATTAATCAACCAACCATGAATTGCTGCTATGTCCAGTGAGTTTTCTTGGCTCGTACAAATAGCTTACTACTGCACTAAGCGTTTGATACCACGTAAAGGAGCAACTGAGAAGGAAGAAGGGAACGAACAAAGAGACGCAAGTGAATAACAGCCATTTTGTTAGGTCCTTCTTGGGTTTGAGGCTGGCCGTGAAGGTCAACAACCCATATTCTCAGATGACTTTGTTTTACCCTCGAGATGACAACTAACTGTATATTGAACCAATGACTGGGAAGATTTCCCCATAGCTTCCTTGATGGTGCCATACGGCTCATTGAGGACGTATAAAGTGAGTAATGGAGAAAAATATTTCGTTGATTAGACCACTCACCTGCATCACAGCGCGTGGGATCGAAACATGGCATACCGCATAATCTCATCTTACAAGAACGTAGGGATCTTTCGGTCTGATGAGTTTCTCACAAACGGGTTATGGTGCACAAGCTCCACGTGAAGGAGATGAAGACCAGAGAGCGCATACCATCTACCCAGAGCATGATTAAGCCTGGCCGAGGATGTCTAACATCACGTCTTATGATCTGTAACCCGAGAAAAATATGTCCCAGTAGCCGTGAGGCCAACGAGCATAGCCCGCAGTCCTTTGCCAGTCAGTCCAGCCTCCTACCCAGAGCTTGCCGGCTCACAAGAGAGGTTATGAGTGGGAAATCGTGAATCGTGTGTGGTCATAGGCGCCAGAAATGATCTGTTTCGCATTACTGATGCGGCAGAGTATCCAGACCATGATGTACCGCGAAGGTAGGCATGTGAGAAAGGATGATCCTTCGTTCCTGGACATTATGGCTCTTCGAGAGCAAATGTAGGATAATCACTTTTAAATACGGAGGATTTGCAACGGTGTGGTTTTACACTTTGCCGCCTCAGTTTAAACGATAAAACTTCTGTTACTCTAATGTGGTAAGCAACGAGGGTCGAGAGGGTATGTGTATAGAGCGGAGATTAGATCAAAACAACAGGTTATGAGAACTCAGCTAATGAAAGCAAGTTGATTCTCTCATGGTCTCATTCGTTTCACTCCCCAAGCGTAATGAAGGAGAACGACCGCAGCTATGGAAATCCATAATATGAGAACAAGAGGCAGTGATGGTGGAATTATACAGTTGTCCGCTTCGATACATCAAAGACTGTACAGGAGTGTCTTGAGTATTGTATTTACCCAACAATCCCGTTATTCGAATGTCCGCGGCAGGGCTTCTCAACATTCACATGTCTAAGCTGCCCCTGCAAGAAGAGACGCTCTTGGTACAGCGCGCCAAACGCGGACTGTTGTGATAGTCAGTCAGGAGACCCGTAGAAAAGAAATTGGGTCAGAAAAGACACGAGACGATGAGAAAAAAAAAGGCTTGAAACATATGTTCCGTTCGGTAGCTTCAGTGAGCAGGAGTTATTTTGGACTGTCTGTGGCTCGGAGCGCGTTCCGGCGAAACTTGTGACCCCGAAGTTGTTGAATGGCAGTGGCTTCGGTAGCAGTGGAGAGTGGGTCCCCAAAGTCGCTGATCATTTGCTCCCGTCCAGACCCGAACGGAGCGGGAAGGCCTTCGGAGTGGGGCTCATGGACAACCTCACTCTTCGTTGGGGGGGAGCCTCGACCTGGACCTCAACAACAACCTTACTTTTCTTTAGCCGACCCTGCTTACATAGGTACTTCACGGATGCTCGTCTTGCACCGCTGTTAGTATGGTGAAATAATGATGGCAAGAATATAAATTGTGTGGGAACGTTTTGTGTTGTTCAAGATTCCGGACGAGCAGACGCGAACCACGGATCTTGACCACCACATCATGAAGCTCGCTGCCCGGTTGAAGCATCACCCCTCACGTTAAGAGAGGGGCCCTGAGTTTCATATCGAGTTGTAGAAGAATGTGGCCGTCTGGTAACTTTGTTGTAGACTTTGAGGGGGTGATTGATGTTGTCCCCCGGGTAATCGAGCACACAAGCGCCGCGCTGTCAGCATCTGAAGATGATAAGTATAAGGGAAAGAATAAAGGTTGGAAGCTTCGGTCTGTCCTCCCTTTGCTGCCTCGAGACAAATTTCTGAGACGGTTCGTGGATGGGCAACATGGAAACCTATGCCCTCGACCCCTTTTTCTACGCAGGATGTTTCGGGGCTGGTTGGCAAGGGTGCAGAGTGTAATTGCTCCTGGTGGGATTTCGAACCGTGCTGGGCTTCGGGCGACCCGTGGTGTCAGTAATGACCGCTTAGAGGTCCCTCTACCTCTAACTGTGTGACCCCACACCCGACTTTCGGTGCTGCCGTCTTTGGCACTTCAGTGCCCTTTCCCATCCATCCCTCATCCCGCCTTCATACACCTAGAGGTACATATACCAGGTCCAGCTGCGCTTTGGTTGCAGATCCCTGCCTGGCCACCGAATCCATACCTATAGGTAGTGCAGCCCTCTGCAAGAATCCCGCCTTCCCCTCGCCTTTTCGATCTCGGTCTCGACCGAACAAGTTCCTGGGCTGTTGTCAGAAAACAACTGCCATTTTCACACTCGCTCCGCTATTCCTTTAGGTGATCGTTCGTCAACTGCACAGGTCCTTTCGTTCGCTTTTCATCACAATCCTTCTTGGCTACGAAGACATCAGGGTAACGCACGATATCGAATGGACAAACACTCGATACGATACCCCGAGCACATCAACTAGCTTACAAGACCATGGACTATACAAACCCAACATACTTCGGCGCCGCCGCCCAGCCGCCGTACCACTTTATCGGTATTCCTCCCCTCACCCCCTCGCATTCAAACTCGGCCTCTTCGGACGACTTCAACGCCTCTCCACAGGTGAGTTCCATGCTTTGATTCAGATGGAACTGGAAGAGAGAAGCGGATGGAAGAGCAGACTCGGGGGATTGCTGATTGTCGCTTCTCACCTATGGACTCGAATGGCATTTACTTTGTCGCTCCTACGTTTCTCCGCATGCCATTCATGTTCCTCCTCTGCACCTCCCGGCCCGTTAGCGCACCATCTTCCGGGGCAATCGAATAGCTTACACATTCCTCATTCAGGAAATCTTCGACCAATTTCCGAACGGGCTCCCACATGACCAGTTCCAGAACTTCGAGGCGTTTGCCCAGTTCAACAACCAATCAACGACCTTTGCCGGGCCCCCGACTCCTCCGACCCAGCAACTTCTTCCGACCACGCAGCCTACGAACGGCGCCATACACCTTCAGCATCAACAGCAGTCCGCAGCCGACCTCCTACGATCCCTCAACAATGCCAAAGGAGACCCCGCCGACGAAGCCCGAGCCCGCAGACAGGGCTCAAACTCGGATGAAGACGAAAACTTGACACCCGCTCAGTCGAGGCGGAAAGCCCAGAATCGCGCCGCGTACGTTACACACCGCCTCTCTTACTATCTTCTGCCCTGTCCCGCCAGACAAGCAGAGGAACCCTTGAATCACGCCGTCACACGTCTTACGTATACCCTCTTGTGCCACGTTGCCTCTCTCTTTCACCTTCGCTCCCATACCTTGGACCCTACAGATCATGTCAAGAAGAGCGTTCGAAACCACAGTATCTTAGCTAACTCTTTCCTCTTATCATCTCTAGTCAACGAGCCTTCCGCGAACGCAAAGAACGCCACGTCAAAGAACTCGAGAACCGTCTCCAACAGCTGGAGGAAGAAGCCCAGGTGACAAGGTCAGAGAACGAAAAGCTGAAGCAGGACCTCCAAAAAATCAGCACCGAGAATGAGATATTGCGGGCGACATCTTTAGCGGCTGTCGGTGCTGCCGCCGCCGGGTCGCCACTAGGGAGCGCCGGGACGCCGATGACGACGGGCCCCATGTCGTACAAGCCGACCGATTTTTACTCTAATCTGCTGGAGAACCATAACGAGAAGACACCGAGCCACCGGGTGGTCAAGAGCGAGAGCGGGGAGCGCCTGTTGGCAGCTGGTGCGGCTTGGGACCTGATGCAGAACCACGAACTTTTCCAGCGCGGGTTGGTCAATATTCAGGCTGTCAGTGAGCTTCTGAAGGGCCAGGCGAAGTGTGATGGCCAGGGTCCAGTGTTCGAGGAGAGGGCCATTTTGGAGGCGATCGAACAGAGTGTGGCAAGTGGGAGCGACGAGTTGCTATGAGGCAGCGGCTCCCGAACTGCGGTCGAGAAGTACGGGGATAGGCGCATCCTAGACGGAGATACCCCGGCAGAAGCACCGTATAGGACGACGGAAACACCGGGCATCTATCACGCAAAGGAGAAGCGAGACACGAGTCACCAAACGATAGCAGGGGCAAAGAGGATACATATCAAGTCACATACAAGCATATTGAGGGCTGGGTGGAATATTGGATGAATGGGTATTGAATTTCAACCACGAAGCCCATATCTTCGTCGGTTTGACAGGTGTTCGAAGGGGTGGTGGTAACTTGGGGGCAATCACGGGAACCTCATTTGCATTTGTCTTGGAGAAGCGGAGTTGGTTTGTCTTTTGGAATTTGTATATGACAATGTCTTTGACCTAGGTGATGAAGAACAAACACTACAAGATGGAAATGCCAAGACTACATAGCCTGTCTATAACATGTCTTTGACCTAGGTGATGAAGAACAAACACTACAAGATGGAAATGCCAAGACTACATAGCCTGTCTATAACATCTGTTTGTGGCTAAGATACCTTTCTCTTTCTATCTGCCGTGAATGTCTAGGAGATCTTGAGCCTCCCAGACCCTAACATTCCAAATCATGACCAGACTTCATAGGCCTTGCTGCCCCATGGTATCTCTACGCATACGCTGTGTGTAGTTGATATCAACTAGAAACATGCTTCTGAGGAACGCCGCGCTAAACAACGCTAGAAATACACGACGTGGTTTCTATCGTTTGCGTACGTAAGTGTTCACCCATTTCCCCCTGGCCTAGTCTTTGTTCTCTTGAGCCAAGTGGCGAATCCCTCTCTTTTCCTACCGTCCCTCCACCACCTAGGCCAAAACCACCCTTGTCCCGAAAGTCAAAAAAAATAAAAGAAATTGAAAGATAGGAAAGCAGATAATCATCATCATGTATCGTATATACCCGTGTCTTCGTCATTGATAGGTGTACCAAGCACGAGGGCAGACACTTCCATCATGTTCCCTCGAGTTCGGAATGTCATGGTAGGGACTTGCTTCGTATAAATCGGTACTCCGATCAGTGGGTTGGCACAATTGTCCTTCATACCCTGGTTGTGTCCTCCTTTTCCATTCACCTTCTCCGCGCGCCCTCGCTCATTGCGAGTTGGCTATGTCCTTGTCACTTCGGGACCCCGCACTGCCTGCCGTCCATCAATTGTCCTCCTCTTAACTTGTGCCCGCTTCCATTCTTCATCCTGTCACCTCTAATCACAGTAAGAAGAGACCGGCACAGTTATTAGCCCCTCTTCTCCTTGAGCTCGCCTTTGCTTCCCACAACCTGCTTAGACACCTTGGGATCATCTTGACCCTCCACATAGGGGTATTTGATAGTCAAGCACCAAATGTCCAAGTAATCGCAGATGGTAACAATGACGTCCACCACGAAGCTGCCGTACACGCCGACCGCCATTCCAAGCATGCAGAACATGTAGGCAACCTGATAGACGCCGTCGCCAAGAGCTGAGGGCCACCCGAGGTTCTTGAGGCCGTCGGGTGCATACTTGTGGATGACGGGGCCGAGGGAGTCAAAGACGCCCAGGCCGAGAGGGATCACCATAACGTTCCAGTAAGGGAAGTCGAGCTTGACGAGATGGGCTGTAATCATCTTCCCGACGCTGTAGGCGTTGACGATGCCCGCGAAGAGCACGAAGGGCACCAGGTGGCCATGCAGAATGTTGGGCTGCAGGAACAAATAGGCGACCACGAGCGCCCAGGTGGCAAAGAAGGGGAGGAGACCGACGAGGGCGTACCGCGAGCGGTCGCCGCGGGCGCGGCGGGCGCGTATCACGTTGCGAGCGGATTCGACCGTGTTGTAGACGAGCACTACGGTGCCCTGGACCATGTACCATTCCGTAAAGGAGAAATTGTAAAGAAAGCTGGGCAGAGTCAAGGCGGTGGTGCCGAAAGTGAGGGTCTGGGGAACGCCAAGGGTGGAGAGCATGCCCTGTTGCCAAAAAGAGGCGCCGCCGAGGTAACCGGTCAAGGTGTAAACGCCCACGAGGATCAGGATACCCTCAACGGGTCCGTTGACGATGCCGAGGGTGAGCGTCTTGGTGTGGTACTCATCCCAGGTTTGGACGTAGAAAGTGAGAAGGGAGGCAAAGACGGTCGCGACGGTGTACCAACTCTGGCCCATGTTTTGAGAGGCGGCGAAGATAAGGCATTCGAGCGAGGTGTTGAGGGCGTCGACGCCATGATCAAAGAGCTCGCCAAGAGGTCCGGACTGACGAGTACGACGACTGTGTTGAGGTTCATCGTCAGTCTACCTTGTTTCCGTAAGTTTGACACATGACGGCACAGAAATGACTTACGCTTGGGTGCCATCAACCGCATCAAAAGTCTGGTAGAGGAACAAACCGGCGGCCCAACTGTAGTAGACCCAAGGTGGGCAATCCTGGTCGAGGGTAGGGTTGTACCATAGCAGAGTGAGGAAGTTGCCGACAACGAACATGAAACCCGTGAGCGTGATCAGGTTGGGAGCCATGCTCATGGGGAAGAGCTTGATGACAACATTGGTGTAAAATGGCTTGAGGATGTATTTGGACGTCAAAGAGTGGTCGACGGCCGAGTACTTGTATTCCCGCAAGTTCGGTAGCTTCTCCTGTCGCACGTAAACCATCTCGACTTTGAATCGTGGAATTTGTATTCGTGGCGTCTAGCGATTCAGTATCTCGTGAGGCTTGAATGGGTGATTCTTCGTATTGAAGGTGGGATATTCGCGTGAACACCAGAACTCCGGATGACTGATAACGGTTATACGTCCGGTATCGCCCTGTGGTGTTGCTAAGCAACCTAAGTTTGCAGCCTTAGAAGGTCAAGACAGGAGCCAATGCCTCGTTCGGCTCTCGTTGAGAACAGTCTGCTCAGAGGTGCTTTCGCTGTACAAGGCGCAAGTTGAGAGAAGGACGACTGAGGGAAATATAGGGAGGGGACAATGAGCCGAAAGTAAATAAAAGAAGAATGTCGAAGCCCGAGAAGGAGAAAATAAAGTGGATCTTCTATCAAAAATTGGGGACCCGGCATGTATGTAGAGTGGAACACCTTCTGCGCGCGTGAGTTGTCTTTCCCCTCACGGTCCCCGGCCCTTCAGCATTCAGCTTCCCTCATTTGTTTCAGCAGGCTCAAAGCTGGGCAAATTGGCCCGGTATGACATATCCCTCTGAACGGGACACTTGCTTGTTTTCAAGATGCTGTGCAATGTTATTCTTGCTGGTTATGTTGAAAGCGAGGTCAACGTCGCACCTTTTTTTCCACTCGTGTGACTTTATGCTTGCATGAATTCCGAGTCTGACGTTGCGGCCCAGGTCCCAGCCACTTGCCTTAAACATACTACGAGGCGCAGAGGTGTGCGGGCCTGATCCCTTTCTGAAGAATCAGTATGTACACAGTTTATGGTTGACAAACTGATCTTTTAGTGTTCCTTGCCTAACTGCTTATGTTATTGAACTCAGGTAGATCATCTTCAGCAGATCGCTAGTTCATCACCCTACCAGTGTGAAGGGAGTACAAGATCGAAAAGATTAAAGACCCCGAGATCGACCCTGGCAGGACGAACAGTATAATCAGATATCTCGCGGTTTTGTTCATAGTGTGAGCAGCCAACACAGCACCTACAGAACTCTCATGCTATCCAGAAGAAAGAACGTAATTCTGTCTTTCTCTACCAGATAGTATGACGCGACTAATAATAGAGTACTAAGTTTGGGGTAAAACGCCATACGGACAACAAGCTAACACCAAACAACGAACATCCCTCAAGTTATCAAAGCCAAGGGCATAGTTGATACCTCGCCCGTTTCATTAAGCTCTTTAAGCAACAGACGCCACGATCAAAGCAGCCACACCTTCCTCCTCACTCCTGACAGTGATCTTGGTAGTAACACCCGACTTGGCCGAGAAAGCCATACGGACGTTGGCAACCACTCTGCCGCCGTTGACGGTCTTTCCGAGGAGCTTGAGCGTATGTGTGGTCTGGTTGAGGGGTACATCTGTTCCTTCAAGGGGTTGTAGCGACAAAGTCTTTGCTAGTTGTTCGGTTGCGTCTGTAGGATGTTAATAAATGGGTTTGGCAGAAACCAAGGACCAGAGAATTTTACGTACCTGATATGCTCTTCATGCTGCTGAGTAGCAATGTCTCCTCCGCCTCTTCCCCAGAAGCGCCAACCTGCTCCCAGATGTGCGCAAAGTTGCTGGCAAATACGGGAATGACATAGTCGCTTCCCGCCAGGTCAAACTCGGCAACCTCGTACTCGTCATCGTAGCCGGTTTCTTCAGGCTCACCGGTGCTGGGATCAATCTCCTTGCTGGTGAACTTGAGGACGTTGGAGAAGGTGCTAACTGGTAGCGAACCCTCACCGCTGACCTTTCTGAATGCCACATATACCTTTCCAGGAACGTCGGTCTCGAGCTTCTCAGCCTGAATAATGAATAATTCTTCAAGCTCTTCTTCCGCGGGAGTAGCTACGACAGAGACGTTCTCTAATACGGTGTCGGGAAGGGTGTTCTTGACCTCGTACTGGAGCACAATATGCTCCTTGAAAATATGCTTGACAACTCCAACGACGTATTCGGTCTCCGCCTCGGTCAACTCTACCACCGGCGACGACTTGAGAACGGCGCCAAATTCTGCCATCTCGGGAATCTGCATCAACTCCTGCGCATATTTTTGCGCAGCTGCCGAGGCAGATGCGGCTGCCTCGGCGCTGGTGGGAGCCGCCTTGGTTGGTCCGACCTTGGGTGGCTTGAGTGAAGGTGTCGTAGCAGTAAGCTTCTTGGTCCTATCCTCGGCATCTGCTTGTTCGCGGGTAACAACAGGGATCTTGGAGATGTCGAAAGGCGCCTCGAATGTCGACCTGTCATCAGAAGTAACATACGTGACGAGCTGATGCTCGAAAAAGGGCAACGAGAACATGCTGTCTGTTGACATGTCAGTATGTGATCGCATCCGGCAAACGTAACATAAAGTAGACGAGAACTTACCATTCTTGACAAACCTGTTCGCAAGCTCATCCTCTTCCTTCATAAGCTTGAGGTTGAGAGCAGCACGATCGCGAACCTCGTCATCAACATCATCCAGACACCTGGTGAGGAGAACCTCTACGCTGCGCTTGACTTCAGGATCTTTCTGGCCGACACCAAATTTGGCAAGGGCAGTGACCGCTGCGGCGCGCACAATGGAGTTCTCGAGAACCACCCGGTTGTAGATGTATCGGATGTACTTGGTAGGCTGGGATGTCTTGGGTCCCTCAAGACCGAGGAGGTGAAGGACACGGACTGCCAACTTGGTGAACTCGCAGTCCTCAATAAACTCGCACAGGTGAGCGAGAGCCTCCTCCTTAGATTCGGGGACGAACTTGATAAGATCGAACATGCTCTCCACCACGGCGCGCTTAAACTCATAGCCACCCTCATCGCGCAAAATACCACTGAGGAACTGGAGCATGCCGGCCTGCTTGCTGGGAAACTTGAGGCATAGAGTACGGATGGCTTCGACAATCGTAATCTTGAACTCATCGGTGATTTCAGACATGAAGCCAGAAATTTGCTTCATCAGACGATCCACGCTGGCCTCGTTTCCGGTCTTGAGTAGGGTAGTAATGGCAAAAGTAGCGATGGAGCGGTTGCTGTTGGAGATGAGGAGCTCAATGTCCGGGTTGCATACAGCAACGGCCGCCGGCTTGAACGAAGCGAAGTTGTGGAGAATGCGAAGAGCGGCGAACTTGGTGACAGCGCGGGGCGAGGTAAGGAAAAGTTGGAGGACATGGACTGCCTGGGTGACCTCAGCGTCGGTGACATCCCGCATATCGCAAATCGCCTTTGCGGCCTCGAAGTTGACCATTTCGCTCTTGTGCCTGAGCCAGCCATCCAGCAGCTGCATCATGGGCTTCCTAAGGTGTGGGTCTTCGTCGGCCAGCTGGGCGGCAAGACGGACGAGCAACATGAGAGCAGCGGGGTTCTTGACGGCACCGGGAGCACCGAACTGCTGGACCATCTTCACCAACGCCATCCTGTCGTGCATGCGCATCTGATAAAGCAAGCCAATGGCATGGTATTGGGTCATAGTCGAGCTGTTGATGGGCAGATCTCTGTTGGAAGATCCGAAACCGAGGGAGAAACCGCCGGTAGACTTGGTGTTAGCTGCCGCTTCCGAGGTCTCATTCTGCCACCGTTTGACGACGTCCTTGGCGACGGGGAGAAGGTGATATGACGATACGAGGGCGGCAGAGGATACTGAGGGGTTTCTGTCGACAATGGCCGTCTTCATGACACGCTCGATGGACTGTACTGTGGTGGCCTGCACAAGGTCGGGGTTAGCTCCACATCGGATAACCATTAAGGGGTCGAGGAAGGGGGAGGCTTACATCGATGATGCGGCAAAGGGCGCGGATGGCATTCGGGCGGTAGATGGCATCGGTACTACCGCCAGTATCCTTCATAATGGTGCTGGTAACCATAATAATATCCTCGGCCGAGTTGGCCAGCTCCTTGATGACAAGGTGGACCATCTGTCGTAGGCTGGCATCTTTGTTCTGGAAGAGCTTCGAAATACCAAAAAACAGCGTCGTGGCTTCGTTTGTCGGGAATCTTTCGCCGGTGTAGAGGAGGAGAGCAATCTTGGTGAGGAGGATACGACATTTGCGCGGCTGAATGGGGGAGTTGTTGAAGAGGCGGGCTGTATGTCGAACCGGTCAGTCTTGAGGAGGTTAGGAGAGTATAAGGGCCACGTCCACCCGACGAACAATGCCTCAGCTGCCAAGGTACTCGGACTCACCCTCCTGGAAGACCTGGGTCCGGTCGACCTTGACCAGACCCGTCTCAGCATCCTCGTCCTTTTTGCCGTAATTCATGGCGGGCAGGGCGACGATGGGTGCTGGAGGTGTGATGTGGATTTGGGAAACCCAAGTTGTTGTTGTTGAGGCAAGTAAGTCGAGGCTAGAACAATAGAGGTACGAAATAACGGAGTAGCGTGTTGCCTGTGCGACGGTGCGGCCAGCAAGCGGGTATCCCCAAACCCGCGACGTTGCCAATTCCACTGCACAGTCGAGGGGGAGTCCACTGAGGTGTCAGGGAGTCCGTGCTCCCGGGCCACGCTGCCAGTCTCGCCAGTTAGAGGCTGAAAGCCTCCCGGCAGGAGCAAGCTTCTCCATGTGCATCGTCAACCTCAAGGAGCGGGTGTTACAGCGCACAGACCACCCTTCCAATATGTACATACCTAGTTACCTCTACATAGATGCTTCCCTCCCGCCTCCTGAGTAGATCATCGAGTTTAATTATTTTCAATATAATCACACGGGATGTTGTTCCTGGAAGACAAACTTGACATTGTTCAACCTGCCAGGTCACCTCACTTGTGCTTCTGAAGGAAAAATAGAACCAAGATTGCTAGTACGTAGTAATCACCATGATAACTATTGATACTTTACTTGGACCTGTTCAGTGCCAAGCTTTACATCCCACACTCGGTCTAGGTGGCCGCCTTCCCTTTCGGCTTGAATGACAGCTTGATACTGACTACTTTACTCAAATTGCATTATCGTGAGCCCTTCTTGCTGTCAATTGGTTCTCCTCAACGGTAGTCCCAGCCTGTACTTAAGGATACAGTTGGTCCGAGCATCCATTGTACCCATCTCTTCCTTTTCGTCTTCCTCCAAAAGGACATATAGCCTTGCTTTGGCTCATAAAAGCATGATTTGTTTTCTAGTATGTTTGCTTGCTCTCTTTTGGGGCGTACTCTTAGGCACAGCTTCTTATATCACTCTCCTGCTACGGCCCTCACCTGCGTAGCATCAGCGATCGGATACACAAATGGACCCTATGATGTGGAAGCAGCTTCTATCGCTTCTGCATCGACAGGCACCTCATCTGAGACCACTGCCGAGGCCTCGGGTTGCGCCTCAGTCTGTACCTCCGCCTGTGTTTCGAGTTGCATGTCCGGTTGTTCCTCGCCCTGCACCTGCGCTTGGTCCTCCGCTTCGGCGGCGCTTGCTTGCTCCTGCATCGGCTCTTGCGCGTGATAATCAGTATTGATGGGAAACCCGTTCCGGACGTCGTCTTCCTTGCGGTCGGGATTTTTGCCGCATGCCTTCACAGCTTCTTTCTCTTTTTTGCCCAGCACAACGAGATCAAAGGACGGAGGCAAAATAGCATCAGCCCTGTACCAGACGTGTCAGTAGCGGCCAGATAAGGTTTAGTAAGCAAGGCGTCAAGTCACTCACTTTAAGAAGTCCTGCTTTAGCAAGCGAGCTTTGTCTCGCAAAGCCTGCTGGTCACGAGGGCGCTCAAAAGGGATTTTCCCCTCCTTTATTTCCTTCTCGATGACGCTCCATTTACACTTGTACGTATCCACTGCCTTGATCAACATCCTGATGTCATCGCGAAGCCAGGGTGACCGACTCTGTGGTCCTCTGGCTTTCCGGTTAGCTGCCGAGAGCTCTCTCGAGCGTTGCGACACGGCGTCGAGGTCAGGCTCAGCCTTCGTGCCTGAGGACGGTGAATACCTAGCCACAGCAGCGACAGCGGCAGCAGCAGTAGCGGCAGATGAAGACGGCGTCCCAACATCCCCCATTGCACCCTCTGCGGCAGGAGTGGGGACAGCAGGCCTCGGGCGACGGGTCCTTGGCTTTTTGGCTGGCGGTTTGCTCACATCTGATCCATCGACTACACCATCATTACCGCTCGGCGAAGCTCTCTTAGGTCGGCCTAGCTGGGCGGCTGACTGTGCGTAAAGAGTGCCGTTTTGAAAAGCACTCGGATTACTGGGGTACGCCAAAGGCGGCGATTGTTGAGCGTCGAAGCTAGGGGGGTATGGAGCACGCCCAAGGGGGGGGTAACTGCTCAATGGGAGTTCATGGGGTCTTCCGAAGATATCCTGGGTTGTCGAGAAACCTCCATCTTGTGCTTGTGAAGCTTCGCTATCAGATTCCAGAGGTATCTTCTGAAGAGAAGCCAAATAATTCAATTGTCTTTGCCTGTAACAGATATCATATTAGCATAGAGGCCCAGTAGCCTAGGAGGTTGTATACATACCCAGTAACTGCCAGTGACTCACTCTCCAACTGAGACTGGATTTGTGTTTCCTCTGCCGAGGAATCCGGCGCGCCATACTGTGTAGCTAGGTAAGACGGTCCCGGTGGCACAGGCTGTAGTTGTCGTTTGGTTTCGTGGAAACAGGTCTCCAGGCTATCCCTAATAGCCCGTAGAGACGTGTGAGGGTCATACAATTTCTTGATATGCTCCAAGCAAGCATGAAGAGCGGCGTCGTCGATGGATTCGTTGGGCAGGCATCCGCAGATGGATTGCAGCCGTGTAATATACCCTTCCTTGTGCCAAGGGTCGCCGTTCGGGTCAATGCCCGGAACCAACCTCAGCGGCAAAGCATCCTTGTTGCCTTGTTTGAAGTCCTCCACTGCTTCCACACTTGGGACCCCTTGACAGAACGTATCCGCCAATATCTCCGACCGGCTTACGGGAAGCTGGTTCTGCGCCTCGAAATTCTGGAGGGTGAGCATGAACAAAAGCGTCCGGATTTCCACCACTATGGTCATGATGTCTTCTGGCTTAAGGAGCGCCGAATTCTCGACTCCATCCACTACCAGAGACTGGGCGATTATGTCATCGCAAACCTGCAAGTCGGCCAAGTCGTCTTCGGTTTTACCCTGCTGAATCACATCAATTCGATCGAACATTGTCGCAAAGTTGGCGAGCGTCACAGTCTTACAGGCGTCAGAGCCGGCCGGCGAGTTGGGGTCGACTTCCATGGCCGAAAGAACGTGCTTGAGGTTGATGCTAGGTTCGCTGTTGTTGGAGATATAACGTGAGCGGTACATTTCGAATTCTTCTTCCAAAGCTGCCTGCTCGTCAGGGTCCCTCTGTTGAGGGTGTATTGTGGCTAGGAGAGTGAACAGTTTGTCCGCTGAAGCGAAGAGATGTGGCAACATGCGGCTCATCAAAAGCCTCTCCTTTCCCCTCCTTGCCGGAGTTCTGCCCAGCTCGGAAACTGTATCAATGGATACCCCCCGAGCTGGGGCACCAGTGAATGATGTTGATGTACCCCTACGAAGAGCAAAACCTGTTGCAGACAATTAATATGACGATTATGGGTAAATTAGCCATGTAGTCTTACTTGGGGTTTCTGGCTGAGAGGAGATGGCGTCCGTGCCAGAGACACGGGTGAGAACGCTATTAACGCTCACCATGCTCCCAGCACGAGCATCACGGCGCGTGCTTCGACGGGCAACTTCAACGAAGGCCTGCTCAGAATCCTTACTTTGGCCTTTCGGGGCTGGGACGGGAGGAGGAGGCATCCCTAATTCCTGAGCACCAGTGATAGCTGGGTCAATCTGAGCATCCTGAACCTGCTGTTGCTGTTGCTGTTGCTGGAGCTGGTGCTGCTCTGCCTGCTCCCCTTGAGTAGGTGGCGGAGATTGCTGCTGGAGACGCATGGTACGCCGGACAGCAACCGTCGTTCCCTCGGCCGGTTGTTGTTGCCGCGTGCCAGGACGACCTCTCCCGCGTCCCGTCATTGTTCCCCTCACTGATTCACTGACCAGCACGTTCCGTGAGCTCAGCTGTCGAGAAAGATGGATGGAAATGCGCGTGCTTGTCGTCGACGACAGCAAAGAAGGGTTGGGGTTAGGGTTTAGTCCGCGTCGACGAAGTTTGTTTTGAGATTTTTTTGCTGTGAGGATTTCGGGGTTGGAGGAGGAAGGCCCAATTCGATTTCTTTTGCCAAGGACAGGAAGCCAAGCAATACCTGCCCCACTACCACACCGGCCGTGATCTTTCACGTGACCGCCCAGCACCGTCGTCATCCCTCCAGGGGTTGTTTTGTACTCGGGCGACGTGAACCGCGCCTTGCAGCGGGCAATCACAACCTCATGCCGTAACCTCTACCATAGGTACCTAATCCACTTGCCTGTAGTTGAAGACCGCCCAACAATCAACAAGACGTGCCCGGTGACCATTCCCCCAATTCAGCCGACACAAGTCATAGAGTCGACTTAGGATTGGGGTCAGAGGCTACTGTAGGTACTCACTAACTCAAGCCCATGGCTCCACTGCACGGTATTTCTGTTAGTACCTACCTATCCGGACATTCAGAGCTCTGAACAGATCTCGACCGACCGGACCGGAAGTTGTCAAGTCACATTACCTTCCAGGATCGTATAGAATTACCGCGGTTCCAGGTTGTCTGAAGGAATCGTGGACTGTAGTATTGGGAGTTTTCGGAACAACATCGTAGCATCTACTCCCAATCAAGAGAGACTGAAAGGTTGTTAATTGGTGTGAGGTGTATCCAGACTCGCTCAGACTGGGTCGCTGAAAAGACCCAACAAAGCAAAGCAAAGATGTACCGACTACTGATACCTCTACCAGGTTTGAGGACCGCGATCTCCCAAGTATCTTTATGGCCCAGCGTCCAAATTAATTCATGGGCTGCAGACTTGGAGTAAGTGGTAATGATTTCCACCAGGCAAGGAAATATTTCAAGTGATACTAGTTGCAACACGACCATGCATTGTCACCTCTACAGCGATCCTCAAGGGATCTTACCAAACCTACATTCAGTTGGCTTGCTAGTGATATGGCCTCATCAATATAGCCTCACAGAATAACGTAAGCAAAATCGTGGACAGAGTCTCTACTGTATGGCTTTGAGGTCGCTTTGTCTTGTGGGTTACATCGATAGTTTGGCAGTCTACCCCTGACCTTCCGATGACTACCATGCACTAACGTAATGTCCTAGTTCAACAGGCATGATCCTGCTAGGCGTGGGATAGCTGAGATTGGTGCTACTGGTGTACACAAGTTCCAGCTCGGCGCGGTCCCGCGGTTGTTGTTCGATGCATGGCAGTAGGGGGAATCCAAGCGCGCGGTGGCGGTGCGACGTGCACCCTTTCTCGTGCATCTACACTACCCCAGCTTTCCATCCACTTCAGGTTCCAAAAGCGAAGCTCCAACAGGCTGGAACCCCTGATTAGGTAAACACTCCATCTGTCGACAGGCCGCAGAACTTCTATCGCAACTTTTGCCTCTGGCCAGTTCTGCTCTGATTCCGCATTTGGGAACCGACACTGCTGAATCACCATCTGCCCGCTATTCGATCGCTCTTTACTGTCCCTACGTCCCTAACTTCATGCGGTGAGACATCAGTTTTCTGCTTCTTTACCTTCTTTGGTCCGGCGCTAGCTCTTCCCGAAATCTGGACGATCACCACGTTTGCGAAGAACGCCGACCGCAATACTATCGATAAACATCCGCCTTCTGGCAACTCTTGCTCCGATTCAACGAAAAGACACCGACCCAAAGTCGCCTCCACAATGAGATTGCGACAGCTTCTCATCCCCTCCCTTGCGGCCACTGCCGTCATCGCGCAGTCGACGACGGAGAGCAGCAAGCAACTCGAGAAGAATGCGGCTATCGATTCCCTAGTCGACGTCCCACCAGTCGCTAAGAAGTATGGCACTAAAGATGCGCCTGTTGATGGCAAGGATGGGAAGCCGCACGCGGGCCCCTTTGTCGACTTCGAGTCTTCTGCTCCCGAAACCACCAAGGACTTGCCTGTTTTGAAAGACCGCCCAGAAGATCCTACAATTGTGGGCGGGAAGAAGATACCCGATACCAACGATGGAGTCATGGACGACCCCAATCGACAGGGGCCCAAAGAAGGCACCACAGGTACAAGCGGCGGTGTAAGCGAGAAGACCAAGGAGAGGATCCTGAAGGAGAACGAGACTGGCGAGAAGGTCGAAAACAAGCCTCAGGCCCCTAAGGAAGCTCCTCCTCTGCCGCACGCAGAGCAGAAGAAGGTGGACAAAGAAACGCAAGACAAACATGGTGACAAGGCGGCAGACGATATCACGGGCTTCGAGGTGAGTTTAGCGTGTCTACCAGGTCGCGACGGGGCCCAGCTAACCACCGGTTCAGAAGCCAGCAAATCTCCCTGACAAGACACACGACAAATCCCCCCCTCTACCTGACTCGGCGGGAAGAATCGACCATCTAGACGTCCCCAGTGGAGAGAAGACGGGAGCCAGTCTCGGTGAGTCCGGCAAGGGCACTGAAGGCGTCATCACACCTTTCCACTCTTTCTTCCTTTCGTTCACCATGATTCTTTTTTCCGAGATCGGTGACAAGACATTCCTCGTTGCAGCCTTGATGGCTATGAAGCACGACCGCCTAGTTGTGTTTTCCGGCGCTTTTGCTGCCTTGATCACCATGACCATCCTCTCAGCCGTCTTGGGACACGCTGTACCCACCCTTATTCCCAAGAAGATCACCAACTACCTGGCTGCCGCTTTGTTCCTTGTCTTTGGAGCTCGGTTGCTCCGTGAGGGTATGGCCATGAGTCCCGATGAAGGCGTTTCCGCCGAGATGCAGGAGGTCGAGCAGGAGCTTGAGGAGAAGGAACACCTTGCCCGTAAGCAGGGCCGCAGGAGGTCGAGCGTCTCCCCCTATAGTCTGGAAATGGGTCTTGGTAACCGCAAGTCTCGCTCCAAGTCCCGATTCCCGACGCCGCCTCGCAGCCCCTCCAGCTCGCCCGATGCACGAAACGCTTCGCCGCGTGGAAGAAACCTTACGGAATGCCTCGCCGGTTTCAACAACCTTGTGTCTCTTCTGCTGAGCCCAGCCTGGGTCCAAACCTTCGTTATGACCTTTTTGGGCGAGTGGGGTGACCGCAGTCAAATTGCAACCATTGCCATGGCGGCTGGTCAGGACTATTGGTGGGTCACGCTCGGAGCTGTTGTCGGCCACGGTATTTGCACGAGTGTTGCCGTCATCGGTGGAAAGGCTATTGCAGGCAAGGTCAGCCTGAAAGTCAGTAAGTTGACAACGCTTTCCCTTTTACAATGCACGCATGCTAACCGCTACATTTTAGTCACCGTCGGTGGTGCTGTTGCCTTCCTCGTCTTCGGCGTCATTTACCTGGTTGAGGGCTTTTATTCGTAGACCAACATGGCTTATGACGTTCCCGCTTCGAATGCGTCACTTGTCCCTTTCAGCATCATTACATCAAACTTTCGCACCCGTTCCCTAGAGCTATTGTTTGTAATTGCTTCAGACGCCGCATTGGACATACACGGCAAGGTTTTCAGAGACTCTTCCTCTTTCTTTTTTTTCTTTCCCCTCGAGAAGGGTTTCTTTTGCTCTGCAACGCAGAGTCATGCTGGGTCAACCGGATAAGGCCATATGAACAATAACCTACCCCTGTATGCCTTGCCGGAACGATGCGGTCGTGGCTGATTTTTTTCATTCTCCTTCCAACCTCATTTTCTTTAATCTTTTAACGTTCCCTTACGTGAAGTGTAGTATCTCAAAGGCATTGATGGGATGGGTGTTGATATGGTGGATAATGATACAGGTTGGGGATACGGACTTCACATACGTACAGTATGGGCTATTGTAACGGTGGACACTATCCAAATTAAATTAGTGTAAGAACAATTAGAAAATCGAAACGAATAATGACACCACTTAGGGTGAGAAGGGAGGAAAGGGCCAACTTTCAATGTAATCTATTTGCGACAAGATCATCGTCTATCGCCCTCGTGGACGAAACCTGTTCGCATCAGCGTGACAAGCGCAGCATGGCAGAGGGATGTACATATACTCAGTGGCAGGCAAGTCCACTAAAGCTAAGCCAAGTAATGATTATCCCGAATGCTAGCGGTCACTGGCGTCTATAAATGGTTTACGAACACCTTTAAGATGACATACACTGCTGTGGTTTGGCAGTGCGTCCGAGCCAGGACGGTACACAATCATGTCCACTTTGAGGAGCTTTGCGAGAATGAACAGACCCAGGTGCAGGCGCGTATTATCGGCGGAGGGAATGTCTTTGATGTCATAGGCAGGTTTTTCTGTTAGCTGGCTTGCTCTACGACAGGCCCAAAAGTTGATGTTCGTCGAAGTTGCACAATTGACGGAGGTCACGGAGCAAGGGAGAAGTGTCTGAGTGCCAAGACTTTGCAAACGATGTTTGAACTGCTCGATGACGTAGTTGGGGCATCAGGCCGTTCGTTTGAATAGCATCTTTCATCTTGCTCGAAACAACAAAACAAGTCCTTCGAACCCCCGCACTCGAACTTCGCGAGAACCTAAGAAGTCCACCAACCTGAAGGTCACAATTAGTTCAATTTCGTGGTCTTTTCGATCTAACAGCTGCACCAGCGCTTCGACCGCAATACCGTCCACCTTCTCTGTCTATCAGCAAACGATTATCACCAGTCTCAATATTTCAGCCATCCATCTCTATTCGCGACACGATGTCAGGTATTGTCGAGTCAGTCCAGGCCAAGGCCCAGGAAGTCGCGTAAGGCCTTCGTATTTCAAGAGCACCTGGCCGGATACTCGATACTGACGCTTAGTGATGGGAACAGGAAAGAGGACTATGACCGCGCCAAAGCCCTGATCAATGATGCTGCAAAGAGCGGGTCCTACTTGTATCCCATCAAGGTGTGTTCGCATACCTTCGCAGTGAAACCTTTCAGCCGGGACATAGCGTTGACGATTTTCCCCCTTGTTATAGGGAATCTTCTACTTCTTGAGCCATCGCAGCCTTTGGAAGCCCCTCCTCAAGAAGCTGGCCCCTATTGTGACGCTTTCTGTCGGAGTGGTAACGGGCATGTTCTTCTTTACCTACGTGCCGCAACTCGCTCTTATGACTTTCGTCAACGGGCCGCTCGCAGTCCTCACCACAGCAGTGCTCGTTTTGAACGAGAGCTCTGCAGTCATTTCATTCCTTTCCAGGAACTTCGTCATGCAGGATGCCCTCTTGGACACCTTTGACGGCACCCTGATTTCCAGGGACGCTACCAATCTTGTCAGTGAAGGCAGAGAGCTGAAGTCGGGCAGGGATCCCATTCAAAGACTGGGAAAAGTTCTCAAGAATCCTTTCCAGCGTTTCAGCCCCAAGGCGTTGATCCGATATGTCATGTACTTGCCGCTTAACTTCATTCCAGGTACAAGAAGATTGGCCCCCTTCCCCCACCATTGCATTACGTTTCTCAAAGTCGCATATACTGAAACAAAAGTTGAATAGTTGTCGGCACGGTAGCATTCATCGTCTTGCAAGGTAAGAGCTCGTCCTCTGTCAACATGTGAAATGTGTCACTAAGTCCGATAGGACGCTCTCGCGGCAGCACGATTCACGACCGGGTAAGTCAATGGCACCTGCAATGCCAACCTGCTCAACTATCAAAAGAAACCAATGTTGACCTTGGAGTCAGTACTTTCAACTCAAGCGATGGTCCCCAAACCAAAAGGCGGAGTGGCTTTCGAAGCATACAGGCCCATACTTAGCGTAAGTAATTTTGCGTGATGGGGTTTCCGCACGAAACATGTCCTACAATCTATCAAAAAGCTCCACTGGCTGGTCTTCCATAGAAGCAGTTGATGCCATCAGGGAGCAATGCTTTTCTCGACCGAATTCTCGCTGACAACGTATCGAATAGCTTCGGTGTTCTGGCAACGCTCCTTGACATGATTCCGGTTGCTTCCGTGTTCTTCTCGTTCACAAACGCCGGTAAGTTTCACTAGAACAAATGAGTTCTTTGCCTGATAAGAAAATACAAGCAACTAACCACTACCATAGTTGGTGCGGCGCTCTGGGCGGCCGATATCGAACATAAGGAGACCGAGATGACCAATGGCACTGCTCCTGGTCTTCGTGAAGCAGCGAAGAAAGCCGAGTGAGATGGTACCAGATCGAAATTGATTAATGTATCACACAGAGGCACATCCCTGAGTGGGAGGTATCTTTAACTTGACACAGTTGGTCAATTCGGAGGTGGTGTTGCATGTTGCATCTGCTTGGCCGAAGAGGTACGGCATTTTGACAGCGCAGGATGCTGTGCGACCAGTTCAAGCCCTCGCTCGAATCCGACTTGCAGACTTTTCCTGCAAGATTTTTGGTCAAAAACTTTCCTCCGCCTCTTCATTTCGGAGTACTGGATGGTTAGGACATCATTTCCACTCGGCAATTGCCTCACCACCCTGAATACGAGAATAACCAAGTCTTAACTCCATGAGAATTCCAGTGTTCAGCGTGGCTTTCGAGTGAATATCCCAAATCAAGCCTCAAGAGTGAAAACTGTCTTGAACTGGAGCAGAGTGTATTGCACGTGTTGTCTTTGAGATAATGAGTGTCTCAGGGTTCCTAAACTTGTGTTGCTCACACTTTCGAAGCTCATATACGGTTAATGATTAAACCGAAACATCTCAAGTGCTGCCACGGAAGCAGCTTGAGTGGGCTCGGCTGCAGTACTTGTCAGTTTGCTTCACGGTCGAGGCGTCGTTCTTTCTTCCCGTCATCTTTCCAACGGCCGGATACGCCATGCAGGTAGGCATTTTTATGGTGCACAAACCCGATCTCCCCGACCAAAGCGGCGGCCAGCCTGACAGCGCCTTCTTCTGTAAGGGCAGGCAAGAGAGTGACCCGACAGGACATCCGAGTCCTAAGACTCTGATGTTTTCTGTCACAAACAAATATCGGAACACGACATGGAAGTGAGCAGTCAAATGCTTGTGATAGCTTTCACTAACAAGATTTCCAACAGGTAGTCCTCTCAGCATCTACCTATCGATACATGTACATACTATATCTCCCACGGCGCCACAAACCAAGTGTGTGACGTTCCTTCAGAAACACCTAATCTACTTTTACTCCACCGGTTGCTTACATACTTCAAGTACCTTTGTCATTTTGGTTTGACGTCCTTGACTTTATAACGGCGCCTTGCGTGTTGCTGAACATGCTCAGCTCTACGCCGCCCTTGGAGTTTAAGCAAATGCGGCACTATCTGATGGATTCTCGACTGGAACTCGGCCGATACTCAGTCACCAACGGCTAGCTTCCTTTTGCACTCGAGTTTCGTTTGCTTCATTTCATTCTCTGTCTTGATCCGGAGACCTTTGTGCACGCTTGTAGAGGTCGTCCCGAGAAACATCGAGTTGGCGGATAGCTATCCCGACATCCTGACTATTGTGCGACGACTGTGGCGTTGTGTACGACAGCGTTACCACAGGAGCGAGATGACAAAGGGAGGAGGGTGTACAGATTCAGTCAGGAGCAAAAAAAGGAAGTGTCTTGATGTCAAGTCAAGTGAAGAAGAGTCGAAGAAGACCTAAGATCACTATGGCCGCGTCTTGCTCTTGACATAACCTGCAGATAAGCGTTGGGTAACTGCTCTCTCTCACGCGCTCGCGCTCTGAAGGCAAGGTAACTTTTGAGTTCCACTCGAATCACCTAGCTCTCCTTTGCAAATTTTCAGCTGGATCGTTGATCTGCTGCCACAAATGCCCGGGAGATAGGCAGATAATTGAGTATACGTACGGTACTTACCTGGGGTAACATGAAGAAGCGACGGGAGAGCATCGGCGGACACAAGACCATCGAACAACAAGCAAACAGGGGCAGTCAGGCATCATTATAAAGAAAAAAAGAAAAGGCTTGGAAGCTTTTCTCGGAGATGCCATATCATCTCAAGGTTCCGTGCATGGAAATCCCCAGCACACCAAGGCCATTGTCAGTCAGACCAGAACTCGAGGACGGAGACTGGAGCATTTTCGTCATGGACACTCGGAAAGTCCAAGTACAATCTCGGGGTGTTCCCTTCCCCAACTGGAAGTCCTCTCGTGTTCCTCTCCGAATAGCAAGAGACTCAGAGCCTCCCGCCACACACAGTCGCATTGTAATGCTTGTCAAGCTGTCGGCGCCCAGTTCCCTTCTCCTCGTTGGAGCCAGGAACATGGACAGGGGACTCCCAAAAGGCACAACATCTCTCTGCCTGGAGTGATTAAGGCTAGTAGACGATTTTGGATGACCTCAACTTGAACCCAATAGTAGTTCATCAACTGAGGTCTCGAAGATTAAGGGGTCAATGTCTCTCAGGTTTCAGCCCGGTTAAGCAGGTCTATCTTCTGTGAAGAGTAGTTCTAACATGTCATTGATAGAGAAGACCAGGTCAACCTGGTTGGAAAGAAGGCAAGAACAATTCGGACGAGGAAGGTGCTCTCGGTCAAGTTTGACCAGCCGTGCAGCGGGAGTGACGACCCCTTCGCTGACGACTCTTCGAGTTGAACGCGACGAAACATGAGGATACCTCAAACGACCCGACAGTAGTAGCTATTGGTTGGGACACGGAGAATTTTGCAACTGAAGCTGCTGCAGTGGTTCGGGAAACGGGTGCTCCTTCTATATCTGTCTAGGTTTCTTGGGCTTCGCGTGTGTGGAAGGGTCACCCCCTCGCCTACTTCCATCCTCTCATGTCATCCTTCCCCGATTCTCCCTTTTCCTTTTGTCTCAATAACTCCTTCTTCCTCCCTTCTTTCTTCTCTTCCTCCTATCTTTCCTCCTTTCACTCTACGAGAACATTAGGTATCCAATCCTTCAACACAGGATCTCGTCCCAGTTCCGTCTTCTCAGTCGTTTTGCCATACGTTTTTACCAACATCGCCCGGCGAGATTATCCATTCATTCTTTTGAATTTCTAGCTTTATGCTGCTTTCGCTTCAAGCCATCCTCTTCCCTAGTCCTTTCCATTCACAGTATCCTTAGCCAAGACTATCAGGGGATCTTCTCTACATTTTGACATCACGCACCAAGTTCAGGACACTGCCTGGCTTCTAGTCGGTCACCATCGCCGTTGCATCATCCACCGGTCTAGCCGGAGGAAGCGAGAGTCGACCCCTAGATATGAAGGTCTCCAAAGCTGTTGCCGGCCTTGTGTCCGCAACCGTCCTCTTCGGCTCCGCCCCTGCAGTGTCGGCCGATGAGACGGGATTCTTGGATCGTTCGCATCGGGCCCTTGGCAAAGGTCATGCCAACAAGGCCTCTGGTCCTGATTACGACCTTTATGGCGGTTACACCCCCGAGGAGAAAGTTTACAGTTATCCGCCTTATGGGTACCACCCGCCTCCACCCCCACCATTTTCTTTGACAACGTCAGCATTTGATGAGCCAACTACTACAACCAGTCAAGGTAAGTCTTCAAGAAGAGCCAAGCAAGGCCAGGAAAGAACACTAACAGTCATCAGAATATGGATCTGAGACCTCGAGCTCGTCGACCTCAACAGGCTCCGAGACTTCAAAGACAGATGCGTACGGGTCAAGTGTTACCACTCGTCCCTCGACGCCACGCCCTGCTACGAGCTCATCGGGCTCAACGAGTTCCGTGAGCTCAGGTACTTCTCAGGCGAGCCTAACAGCTTCCGAGAGTGGGCTGTCTTCCGCCATGCCTACTGCTACATCTTCTGGGTTCATGAACAGTTCCTCATCCACGTCTCCTGAGTCTTCGTCTTCAGGTTACAGCTTCTCTGCACTATCGTCGTCTGGCTCGACTACATCAATATCAGGTACTGTTTCTGCATCGCCTACATTGAATTCCACGACTACCACACTAGCATTCTCCTCAACATCTGGCGCCGGGACAACCTCTTCAGGTTATAGTAGCCAGTCTTCTAGTACCTTTAATACAACAGCTTTACTCGATACCACGTCAGCAATGTCGACTACATCACCCAATTCAGCCTCAGAAACGGCGAACCCTACGTCAGGAGGTACCACATCATCGCCCTCACCTAGTCCAGTAATCTCCGTTAGCATCAGTGTAGGCCCTGAGAGCTCCTCTTTCTCCAAGCCAAGTAATGAAACAGCAACAATACCGCCTAGCACAGAATCAAGTAGTTCTACATCACTGGTCGCATCGGAACCCTTCCCGTTCACCAACTCTTCGAGTCCAGGTACCAGCTTCGGCCCCAGTGGGGGATCTTTAACTGGAACTTATACTCCTACGCCTGCGGCAATGTCTTCCTCGGCATCTGGTGGTTCAGGTCTCCCGAACTCTTCATCGAGCTTGTCCGGGATATCAGCTCCTTTCCCAATTTCAGCCAGTAGCACCTTGCCATCGGGCTCTAGCTCTCCGCCATTCCTGACAGCAAATTCAAGTTCGAGCTCACCACTATCCGGAACGTTACCACCGCCCTCCGGTACAGGTGCTTCTGTGACAACATCGTTGAGTTCGTACTCCCCGACCTCGAATTCCTCTAGCCTGCCCACTGGTGTATCAACCGATGGAACTACACTACCGAGCACCGGTTCCAATCTCACGAGCGCACCTAGCACTGGCTTCACGCCCCCTGTATCCGGGAGCATCTTACCATCAGGATCATCATCCGCCCCTTTTCCTGTCACAAACTTGTCTGCACCTCTTACAGGTCCAACTGGGTCAAGCACAACGGGATCAGTCACTTCCCAAGAGTCATCTCTTTCAGTACCGATTCCGATATCCAACTCATCTGAAATTATCCCCAGTTCCACAGGAGCCGGTTTGGGTTCAGGCTCTTCGATGTTGCCTGCATCATCAACTATCCCAGTTTCTTCCACTTATAACCTTTCATCTAGTTCGACTGTCCCCATTGGAACAGGTACCACCCCGTTAGTACCGGGGTCTGCAGGAACTGGAGGCCCAATCGGCTCGGCGCTGCCGACCTCTACTCCTGGCTTCCCATCGGTTCCTTTCCCACTCACAAACAGTACTGTGCCGTCTACCGGAACAAGCACCCTGTCACCAGGAGCAGTTTCTTCCGGTTCCACATCGCCTGTGTCAAGCTCAGTGCCCTTGGGCAATGTTACCACGTCAGCTTCTCTGAGCTCAACCTCTGGATACGGATCCAGTCTCTCTCTAACAGTCACCACTCCTTATCCTGCCGGAAATTCATCATCGCCAGATATCGGTACAGGAAGTGGGGTACCTACTATTCCCCTTTCTACACAACCCGGTGCGCCCAGCGTCCCATATACCTTGCCAAATAGCACAACCCTTGTGTCTGGATCCGGCGCAAGTACGGCTCCTCTGGGAACCGGACCGTCCGTGATAAGTGGTGCAACAACCTCAGCAGCAGGCCCCACGAGTGGCTCTACAGCTCCTGGTACTGGTGCTTCTGCTGTACCTCTGAGCTCAATGACACCGGGTAACTCATCAGGGCCATATCCCTTCCCAAACTCCACCATGACACTTCCTGGTGCTACAGGACCTTCAGCAACCGGCGGTGCTTCATCCCCGAGCACCGACTTACCTACAAGTGCCTTCTCGAGCAGTAATGCGCCTCTTGGTACTGGACCTTTGAGCGGCCTGCCATCTACCAGCAGTCCTGGAGCTTCAAATGTCCCATTCCCCTTAACTAACTCAACATCAGCCTTAACCAGCCCTACTGGTACAGGAACAAGCCCAATTAGTGAAGCACCAACCTCGGCAGCTTTGTCTGAAAGTTCAGTATCCAAGCCGAATCCTTATCCAAACACGACATTACCTACTCTTACTAGTGGGACAGGTACTATCCCTCAAATACCTGGTACTGGATCAACTAGCTCTATTCATACTGGAGGTCTCTCGTCTTCAGCACCGTTTCCTCTTTCAAACATGACAACGCCGTATCCAGTTACTGGCAATGGGTCGCCTACATCAGCAACTAGCTCGGGAATTTCAACTCCATTGTCAAGTGCATCTCCCATCTCATCTGTTCCATTCCCCTTCCCCAATGGAACATCGTTCAGTTCTGGAACTGCCACCGGGACACAACCAGTTGGGACAGGCTCATCAAGCATGCTGCCCAGTTTGGCTACCACCTCTACGCCCTACCCCTACCCAAATGGTACATCGCCAATTGGAACAGGTTCTTCCGGCCCAACAGTTGTATCGTCGGCTCTCAGCTTCTCGGCTCCGTACCCTTTTGGGAACTCGACTACACCCGCATCTGGCTCTACCGGCAACTCACCGCTTACAACTACAGGTTATGGGACCTCGGAGACAGCTCCAGCAGCGACACCTTCATCGTCATATCCTGCTGGTAATTCGAGCGTTTCGGCAGGCTCTACTGAAACAGGGGGCGACAGTGCTTCCTTCCCTTCAAGTACCCCTCTCTATCCCACGTCACAGTTTCCCACGAAAGGACCTCCTTTCCCAGCGGCAAACTCAACCTCACATGTCGGGTTTTCAAATCCTTCCATCGTACCTAGCGGTTCTGTTCCCGGGTCTGGTACTACGGCGCTTCCAACCGGCCCTGGGGTCATTACGAGCAATGCTCCATACCCGCTGACAAACTGGACATCCTCCCCGGGACCAACGGGAACTTCTGTGCCGAGTAGCGGATTTGGTACTGGTCTTTCATCGAGCATTGCCCCATACCCATTGCCCAATTCAACAACCGGGAGCAATCCTACAGCCGGTACTCCTACAATTCTGAGCTCTGGGACAGCAGCACCGAGTCAAGGAACCTCACAAAGCTTGACTTATGCTCCCTACCCGCTCACAAACGCAACCACCACAACCCCTTTGACGGGCTCTGGGGATTCAAGTACGACAAATCCTGTCCTGACGTCCCCTACCAGCGAGACTCCTTTCCCGCTATCAAACTCGACGGCGACACAAGGTCCAACTGGTAGCATTGGGACGTCGATTAGTCCTGTTGGGTCGTCCCTCTCGGGAGGAATCTTTACAAGCCAACTCGATACTGGTATCTCTGCCCCCTATCCCTTGACCAACAGTACTGTCCAACCAGCACCAACAGGAGTATCCCCAGGGGCTGGCTCGTTGACAGTTCCATTTTTCACAACGCCGGTCGGGTCCTCCTTTGGCGCACCTGGTAGCACTGCGACGTTCCCTCTCTCAAATGGAACCGGTAGTGTTCTCCCTTCTACTGCGCCTGTGACAGGGACGATTTCCAACTCTGGAACGGGTCTTATCCCTACTCCAACAGGCGGCATTTCGAACTCAGCTCCATACCCATTGTCCAACTCTACCAATTCCGGCGGACCTGCCGCCGCACCTACTGGCTCGTTCAGCGGCTCGGGGTCCCCAATCTTTACATCAAGACCCTACAGTTCAACCCCATATCCGGTGTCAAACATGAGCTTGTCTTCACATCCTACCGGTGGCCCAATTACGCCAACCATTCCGGGATCGGGTCCGTTTAGCATTGTCTCCACGGCTTCAGTATCATCTGGTTCTTCTTACTCGTCTGCTGAGACAACCTCAGCACCATATCCCATTACTAACTCCACTGCTCCTTCTTCGCCCACAGGCACGGCTGGAAGTAGCTCGTCGCCTCTCTTCACGCCGAGCAGCTCTTCTTCTTCGGGCCCATCTGCATCCTCTACAGGTTCAAGCAGTACAGCTTTGACCTCTGGTACCGTTACGCCACCTTATCCGACATCTAATGGCACTGCAACCGTCCCTTACGATACGACATGCACAGAAGAGTGGACGCCGCCTCCAGAGACAAGTCCATGTAATAGTACTGAGATTTCAGCCTGGCCAACATCAACACCTACGGGCAGTCCAGTATCCAGCTACTTCCCAACGATATCCTGTAACGAGACCACGTTCCTTACCTACTACTCTCCCGGTCCGACACTGCCAACTTTTTCGGGTGACCTGAGCTCAACATTAGTTCCAGAAACACAAAGTGGTATGAATTGGCTTTACACCCCTCCAAGAGATCTATTGCTAACAACGGACACAGAAACACAGTCACTATCTGCCATAACCACCAGTGGTTATGGAAGCTCCTCGAGCACTACGCGGAGGTACACCCCCCCGGCGTCGTCCCCTACTTATAACCCAATCGACTCCGGCATGGGCCCGCTGGACCACCATCATAACCACAGCATCGTACCATTGTAAGAGTCTTCCAAAAGAGCGTAATGGTGAAGCAGGACAGCTACAGTCGTACGGAGGCTGTGCGAAAAGCTAGCATTACACAGCTTGCTGCTTGTGGTCACATCTCTTGCGACTGCTGGGCAAAGAGAATTTGATAATTGAGAGTAGGTGCTTTGTTGGTGTAATTATATGGAGATATTCTGAAGCACATATTTCTGCACGTCTCTCTAATCTACTGCTTTCTTGCAACAGCTGCTCTAAGCAGGGCTTTATCATGTTCATTTTCTTTGTTGCGGAACGAAGGCGACGGGATTTAATCAAAAAGTTCGATCGCAATCAGACGAATGATAATAATACACTACGTACCTGGGAATTAACGACACCAGCTCTCGAACGACTTGCAATGAGGACTACCGCAAACGTTGCCCTGGTGACCGAGTGTTTATGGTCCATAGAAAGGGATAAAGCTGTTGCGTTGAACACTCCATGGTCCTAAAAGAACATGTTTGTTTTTTGTCTTTTGGTGGATATTCTGATAATACTATGGGGTGCATGATGAGATACATGCGAAGAATCAAGATCTGGAAGATTGAATCTGTCAATGGCAATACGTTGTCGTTTATGTGGGTGTCTGGTGTTGTTTTGTTATGTCTTTGTTGATGTTCAGTTTTGCCCCTATACATACATTCTATCGGTCTCCAACCGGGGTGGGGAAGGGGGTTCTGGGCAACAGCCCCAGGGGGGTCTTGCCCACTGCGCAACGCGGGGGTCCGAAAGCCGGAGACCCAGTTTCATACCTACTGTGTGGCTGTTGAAGAAAGGACGGACCTGGGATTGAATACGTAGTTCTACACTACAATTTTGAAATTTGTCAGTCCCTTTCCCTTCTTGTCTGCCGATTGACATCAAACTCTCCATCGCACTCACTGCCGTAGCGAGTGTTCCCATGCCGTCTGGCAAAAGACCAAACACGGTCGTCGTGAAGCACCATCACAAGTGGCAAGAAGGGTTAGTCGCACAAGCAATGGCTTGTCATTGGTGAGCAGGCCATGCCGACCCCCGAGCACGTCATCCGAGCTAAACCCAACATATGCAACATATTTTTTTTCACTCTCGACTGGATTGCCTTGTCTGACTCCGACGAATGCGGAGAGGACTCCGTTTTGGTTTTATGGAAACCGAGCATTTGTGCAGTTCGTCCCATCCGCCGTTAGGGCATTTCCGGGACCCGGAGGTTTAGTTGAGTTCAGGTAGAGGTAGCTGGTGTGTACTTACGTGATGCTGCTTCCTGCACCTTTTTGGAGAACTTCGAGAACCTTTAACAGAAACGACCGTTCACCAAATTTGTGTTAGTGATGACGGGACAAGTCGAACAAATAGGACACGCTTGCTATAATTAGGCATTGCTAAAGTCTTGCCATGGAGACGATTACAGGCGCCGCCACGATTTATCTCCGACTGGTGGGGTGAGGGGAGATATTCGAAAAACAGATGCGCTTTCACTTTGACTATTGCATATGTACACTGATGATGACCTCTTACACGACGTTGATGTCCCTGTTAGGTATTTCCCCCACAATCGACCCTCGTTCGACAAATGATTTACACGTATGTACACCAGATATATGTTTCACGACCATTCACTCACAGAGCCATAAAGCGACCGACACTATTGATAACTACTACGTTACGGTGGGTAAATCTACAGCCAGAGAGATTCTGTTCCTTGATCGTTGGGGGGGGGGGGGGGGGGGGGGGCAGACCTGAAATCTTGTCCCGCTGCATCCATGTGTTGATTTGTAACGCGCTGACTCCGGCTTCTCGGAGGCCCTCCGTCTGGGAATACGCTGGTCGGTGACGGTCATCCCTCTCGGGTTCACGGCCGAAAAGGTGTTTGTCTGAGGGATTGCATGTTCGAGGGACTAAATCCAGATCCGGACTATCTCTTTCTCCTCCTGAATCGCCGATTCCATCCGTTCCACGTTAACATCTGGACGGGATGTACTTGTATATACCCATCTTTTTGTCCACCCACCCCGGTCTCCGCTACCTTTCCTAGCGGCACCGGTCTCTGACTTACATATCATAAGACGGAACGACAATCCACTTTGGATCGTCAGTCCCCCAAGAGTCTATCCATCTTTCCTTTCTCTTTCCTCTTTTCCTCATTCCCAGCCCACCATCCTCTCCTCCTTCTCGTGAACGAACAGGTCCTCGTCACGCCGCCGCAACCTAACTTCTTGCGCCGAAGCCACGAAGTTTACGCGACGCATATCCCGTACATCAGTTCACCATATTTACATATCCGAGATGTCCAACCCACCCCACGGCGGCGTCCTCAAGGACCTGATCGCTCGCGATCTCCCTCGCCATGCTGAGCTCGAGGCTGAGGCTGAGACTCTTCCCGCTCTGCTCCTCTCCGAGCGTCAGCTTTGCGATCTTGAGTTGATCCTCAACGGTGGTTTCTCTCCTCTTGAAGGTATGCTTTCCTTGTCATCCTCGGAACCTGTCTTGGGGTTTACATTTCATTACCTCGTCCGTCCTTTGGTTCTGGATAGCGATGATGGTGGGGTTATGGACTTGGGAAGGGTGAACCCCGCCATGCTGGACCACCCATTGCGCTTTGCGTGTACTCTTGAACACGACAAAAGCGCTGGATATGACCATGGGAGATGATGTACAACTTGCTAACAACTCAATTCGTCTCGGCGAATAATAGGTTTTATGAACCAGGAAGACTACAATGAGTGCGTGTCTCTCTTTTTTTCAGTTGTTGCCCCTCCAGGGCGAGCCTTTGTCGGATGTGGAGCAGCCCACTAACACGAGACTTTACTCCAAATAGTGTCGTTAAGGAGAACCGCCTCGCTTCTGGCCTCCTCTTCTCCATGCCCATCACCCTCGATGTGTCCGAGGAAACCATCTCCGAACTCGGCCTGAAGGCGGGCGCCCGCATCACCTTGCGCGATTTCCGCGACGACCGCAACCTCGCCATCCTGACGGTGGATGATGTTTACAAGCCTGACAAGTACGTAACAAAGATATGAATTGCAGTGGGGTGAATTTCCACCACGAGGACATACCGGATGCGCGGGCACATTGTGCTCTTGGGCGACGTGGGATCAAAGAAATCTCTGGGATGAAATGCGTGCCAAGTGGTTGCGTCATTGCTTGGCGAATGGCCGATTTGTGATACTCTAGTCATCTGCGCGGGTGGAAGTGGGATAGAACAGAAGAGCTAACGTTGCGACATTTCAGGGCTCTTGAAGCCAAGGAGGTATTTGGAGGAGACGAGGAGCACCCCGCTGTCAAGTTCCTTTACGAGACTGCCAAGGAGTACTACGTGGGCGGCAAGCTTGAGGCTGTCAACAAGCTCCAGCACTACGACTTCGTCGACCTTAGATGTGAGCAGCCAAGTCCCCCTTCTTCTCGGCCTCTTCCTCTCCCTTTCACCCGCATTGCAATGTTGCGACTATACTGACGCGAGATGGGATAATAGACTCGCCCGCGGAGATCCGTACTCACTTTGACAAGCTCGGCTGGTCCCGAGTCGTTGCCTTCCAGACCCGTAACCCCATGCACCGCGCCCACAGAGAGTTGACCGTCCGCGCTGCCCGTTCGCACCATGCCAACGTTCTCATCCACCCCGTCGTCGGCTTGACCAAGCCCGGTGACATTGACCACTTTACCCGTGTGCGCGTCTACAAGGCTCTCCTTCCCAGATACCCCAACGGCATGGCCGTCCTTGGTCTTCTTCCCCTTGCCATGCGCATGGGCGGTCCCCGTGAGGCCATCTGGCACGCCATCATCCGCAAGAACCACGGTGCAACCCACTTCATCGTTGGCCGTGACCACGCCGGTCCCGGCAAGAACAGCAAGGGTGTCGACTTCTACGGCCCTTACGATGCGCAGTACGCCGTTGAGAAGTACCGTGACGAGCTCGGTATCGAGGTCGTTCCCTTCCAGATGATGACCTACCTTCCGGACAGCGACGAGTACGCCCCCGTGGACCAGATCCCTAAGGGCGTCCGCACTCTTAACATCTCTGGAACTGAGCTGCGCGCTCGCCTCCGCAGTGGCCGTGAGATTCCCGAGTGGTTTTCCTACCCCGAGGTTGTCAAGGTGCTGCGCGAGTCGCACCCTCCCCGCTCCCAGCAGGGCTTCACTGTTCTCTTTACCGGCTACCCTAACTCCGGCAAGGACCAGATTGCCCGTGCCCTGCAAGTAACACTCAACCAGCAGGGTGGTCGTTCCGTGTCCTTGTTCCTCGGCGAGAACATTCGCCACGAGCTGTCTTCCGAGCTGGGCTACAACCGCGAGGACCGCGACAAGAACATTGCTCGCATTGCCTTTGTTGCTTCTGAGCTGACCAGGTCCGGTGCCGCTGTCATCGCCGCTCCGATTGCCCCCTTCGAGAAGGCCCGCCAGAACGCCCGCGAATTGGTTGAGAAGTACGGCGATTTCTACCTCGTACACGTCGCCACCCCCCTCGAGTACTGCGAGAAGACCGACAAGAGAGGTATCTACGCCAAGGCCCGTGCCGGCGAGATCGAGAACTTCACCGGTGTTAATGACCCATATGAGACCCCTGCCAAGCCTGATCTTGTCGTTGACTGCGAGAAGCAATCCGTGCGCTCCATTGTCCATCAGATCATTCTCTTGTTGGAGAGCCAGGGTCTCCTCGATCGTTTCTAGACGGACTCTTCAGCAGTTGCATGGCTTTGAGTATGCCAAAAGACCATCAAGTGCTGACTGGTCAATGTGGCAACGGAATGATGAAACAAAAACAGGAAAGCTAAAATGGGGTAAAATCAAGACAAGGTGCGAAAAAAGGACACTCCAGGAATGAGGAACTGCTGGTTTCTAGCCCTAAAACGCCCTGCAGTATTGCGGCGTTGATGGGTGAAAGGGATGGATATGGAGATGACTCCAAGCGATTTGATGATCAAATAATCCAAGGTAGAACAGAACAAAATTGGGCTTCAAAGCCTTTTCTCTTTCTCGCGCACATCATCTTCCAGCATCTTCTTCGCGCGCCAGTCAGGTTTGCATTTGTGCAAGCTTTTACCTTTGCGAATCGATCCGTGTCAGGGACAGTGCAGCAAGCGAGCTACCTCGTGTCGTATTGATTTGACGGTCGTACGCATTTTTGCTGTTGATGGTGTGCCAAAGTGATTACGAGCCTGGCAAGAAAAGGGGGGGAGGACCCTTTAGTCTGGTTGGCGGCTGAATGTGCCAACCCCTCTCTACCATTCCGGTGGACTGGTGGCTTAAACATGGCAAGGCGCTTAGCATGCGGCAGACGCTGCATCCAGCGGGTACCGGCTTCAAGCCCGGTGTCGATGATTCCAAGAAACCTCCACTGATGGCACTGATGCCCGACCAGCTTTCGTGTTGTAATAAAATCTCGTTAGGATGTTGACTGTGCTTGCAAGGCTCGTGGAACCCTCCATACGTTGGTTGTTCATCTGGACGACAGTAGGCCGTATACCAAGGAGACATCATATATGGGATGGAAAGAAGAGCAGGGGAAACGCTCGGTCGTTGGAACACCCAACAACCTGAATTGTGGGATGAACGGCATTCTTGGTGGGTCATGCCCCGTGCTGCTGCTGGACCCTGTGGTGATTTGAGGTTGGACCTGGAAAACATGGAACCATTCGGCGTCGAGTTTTCGTTTTTTGGTTTATCTGGGAAGACTATGGTAGGTCCAAAGACCTTGGGCAGCCATCCCATGGCAATGGCGCATCACACAGTGAAAACAAGACGCTTGCTTAGAACCTTTTCTGGCATGTAGCCACGTAATAGCAACAGGCTCTTCCTAAACGAGCAGCTGGAGAGCAGAGAAATCCGACAATCAACACCACTTCGAGCCTATCCCCGGCGCTGCCCCTCCCCCAGAATCTACCTACCAAACCACACAGTGTGCAAACGACGGGAACTGGGGTCGACGACGTCGTCACATCAGTTTCCATCCCGGCAAGCCCAGGTATATCGCCAGCCCAGGCAGGGGCGCTGCTCAGATTTCTTGGATACCTCCAGAACTTCAGTGAAAGTAAGCACAATCAAAGAAGCCCGAGCTTTGAACATTTGAGCGATCCAACTACATTCAACCTACTACCGCCTGCAAGCCCGTCAGCTTTACTCGCACGCATTCCACTGCAAGCCTTTGCCGCCTAATGACACACTCCTTACAATCATAGCAATATCTGATCCAGCTAGAGCAGCCAAACCGCCATCCTACCTTGACCCGACCCGCAGTCACCATCGTCTGCTCCCCGACCAAAACACACTGTGACAGCGTCTTCTCGCCTACCGCCCGCGCATCAGGTCTCCCAGTCACCGCGTTGCGCTGTCCTGTCTTTGGTTTTGTGCTGTTGCGTATTACACCGCGTCCTTCGTCAGACCCGACAGAGGAATACGGAGCGCACTGCAACACCGCCCTCGACCTTTGTGGTTCGAGGCCAACGCCCACCAGGACCCCCCGACATTCGCCTGTCTGCGCGGCCACCCTCTCAAACAGCCCACCCACCCAACCGTTATTTGCTGCCGGAAGCTACAGCAGCTGCGTCCCGTCACTATTAGGGCGGGTTGCTTAAACCCTGCTATGCTTCACCATGCCGTCTTCTAAAGATCAGGATGTCGACTTCGACAACAACAGCCGCGTTCGTGAGGATCGACTACCACACCGATCCAGAAGTGATCTTCGGAGAGACAAGGACCGTGACCGAGATCGAGACCGCGACCGCGACCGCGACCGCGAAAGAGAACGGGACCGTGATCGAACCATCACTGACCGGAACAGAGAACGCAAGAAGGAGAACAAGGATAAGGACAGGGAGAGGGATAGGGACAGAGACAGAGACAGAGACAGAGAGAGGGACAGAGACAAGGACAGGGAGAGAGACAGGGACCGAGACCGAGACAGGGAACGGGACAAAGATCGCGACTACGACAGGGAACCGTCCCTCCTTCGAGAAAAGCGGTCATCCAGGACTCCTAGGTTGTTGAAAACCACAGACAGCGATACCAATTCCCGTTCATCCCGCCAGTCAGTATCCTATCGCCGCCATCGGCCAAAAGATATGGACAGAGAAGAGTCCTCGATCCTGTCAGGGGCCACGAGCTCCATGACCGATATAGTTCCGGAGCTTGCCCGGAGCATTGACCGGCCAAACATACCGTATCCTACCTTCAGCAAAGTCCACAGCAAAGACCTCATATACAGCAAAGAGGATATCTCTTCTACCCGTACGGATCCGCTCACTCCTGATGGCACCGACCTCGGCAACAGCGATAAGAGGCGGTCAAAGTCCGTGGACTCTCGTTCGGCACCACGGAAGTCTTCCTCCCTTCGGAAGGAATCACGAAAGGAAAAGGAGGATCGGCCGCCCAGCCCACCGGAAACAGACCTTTCGGACTCTAGAAGGAGGAGATCCGGAACTCCAGTGTCTTTGAAGGAAGGTGACCAAACTCCAGAACGATCGGATTCCAAGAGTTCAAATCGGATGTCGAGATCACGATCTGACGCAAGATCAAAGCTCTCCAAAGTTTCCAGTGTGTCCAGCGAAGCTACAGAGACACAGTCCCAGACGTTTACTTCCCAATCCAGGCACTCACCCGAAACCACCCCGACAGAGAACACCGATGCTTCAACAGACCTATCGACAGTCAAGGGGTCTACGATGGAGTCAATGGCGGACACGGTTCAAATCAGACGACCACCGCCGATCGAGGTCGATTCGTCACCCGAGTCCGCACCAGACTCGTCACCAAAGACGCCCACGCAAACGCCACAGTTCCCGCCTCCCGCTGTATCCCAGGAACAGAAGCAGGCGCGGTTTGACGCTCCCTCTGACTTCACTGCTGCCTCCGAGGCTGTGACAGACACGACCGCTCAGCGAGCACCACCACCGCCGCCACCACCACCACCTCCTCCTCCTCCTCTTAGTATTAATCTTCAGGAAGCAACCCGGGTTGACTACCTCCTGCAGAACGGAGGCTTGCCGCAAACTGTTCCAAAGACGTTCCTTGCCGTGTTGCCGCGCCAAAATGGCAACAGGCCATCGAACCCGCCTCTGCAGGGTGCTGAGACACTATTTGCACCCTTTTTCAACCTGTTGAACCAATACAAGACTGTACTACAAAATCATGGGTCTATTGCGGTTGCCACTGGTCATCGGACCGTAGCCCGCCGTCTTTTAGATCGACTGGAAAACGTCTTCTCCCGCGATCTTTGCCCCGATGGCTGCCCGTGCATTATTTGCCAGCACTCGGACGAGACACATAGAGGTCTAGGCTGGGGAGAAGTGCTCGAGAGGGTCAGCGGCCGGGTTGATCTGCCGCAGTGGCCGCCTTTTGATCTCGCGTCACTGGGAAGCAAGGCCCAAGAGGATCTGGCAGAACTTCCTCCGAGACCGACGTCTCCTATCAACATGGATCCTGACATTGCCGAAGAGTTTAGGGAACATTATCTGCGTCAAACGAAGCGCGTCAGGGCAGCCGTTGACAGGTGGATGCAAACATGCGAGAAAGCCCCTGCCCCGTTGCCCCAAGAGGTAGACGACGAGACGCTAACCTTTGCCATCCTCACTAACCTGAACCCCGATGACCGGCCCTTTTTCAATGCTCTGCTATCAGGGTCGCGGGATCTCCACCCAGCCACAAGGGCACCGACTCCTTCCCCTTTACGCAAGCCTCGAAATGATTTTGTGGTCAAGACGGGTCTATCTCTGCAGAGATTGTACCGCCTATCGCAGGCCCCGCGCGATGCCGAGACAGCCATGTATCTTGTCAAGAACCCTGGCATGCATGATCTTCTCTACACTATCTCTGACATCAACAATTCCGAGTGGGAAATCCTGATATCAGGTCGCTTTGACGGATTTCTCTGGTCGGGAGCAGATGATGATGGATACGAACGAGACACTCCCTTCTCCCGGGGACCGACCCCAGCCACCGGGATGGGAGAGAGGGGATTTACATCTCCTCGTATACTGAGCCCAGGTATCCGCAACTCAAGAACCAACACTCCCTACAGCCCCGGTATGGGAGGCGGTCCTATGTCCTCCACTCCTTTTTCCCGCGGCCCAACACCCGCCTCATTCGTCAGCGGGACAACGAACAACTCATCTTATCCCTCTCGAGGAGCAGTGAGCCACGACGAGGAAACAGAGATTCAGGTCGTGGGCGAGCTGGAGCGTGAAATTTTCAACGGCATGGAAGCGCTCGAAGATGCATTTGAGAAGCTTCACGAGCAAGCCATGGGAGTCAGGGATGCGTTGAGGAGAAGGGGTGCAGCGCTGGCCATGAGCCTGCAGCAGAAGAGGGGACTTGGGTACAGAGGGATTGACGTGTTGCCTTTGAGCGGGAGCAGTGGAGCTTATGACCGGCCTGCTTGGGCCGACGAGGAGAGGATGATGGACGGACTGAGTGCCGGTGGCGAAAGATACGGCGCTGGCGGGCCCGGTCAAGGCGGTTATTATGATGATACCCAGAGCGAGTGGGGGTTGCAGGATGATATCAGCGAACTAGCACCGGATGATTCGGCTAGCCAGATCAGCAGCAACCGGATGCGAAGGCCGAAAAGGAGACGGGAGAGGGCAACGCCGGCGCCAATTGAGGAGGAAGACGAGGCATGAGTGATTTCATAGTTTTTATTTGGGTTCACACGAGGCGGAGTAATGGATTGTTTTATGGAGAACGGAATAATAACATCGCATGATCTTCTTCTTCCTTTTATTCTTCTTCCCTTTTTTTTTTCTCTTTCTTTCTTTTCTTCTTTTTTTTCCCTCCCTCCCCAACGGCAATGGAACGGAATGACATGACCCAGCATGAGGACCGTTTTCTTTTCGACTTTGAAAGCAGTCGCCGAGCAAGGGGACGAGTAGGAAATTGATGGTATGTCTGATGGAAAGTAACTGAGGCCGAGTGAAGTTGTTGGTTGTCAAACCCGTAATGGGATTGCTTGGGGTTGTCTTCGTATTGATCTCACTTTATGCGGTTCATCACAATCTGTTCTTTGTGTATACGGAGGACCATCAACGTATACCCATTTGCACTTTTCAAGGATTGAATGCTAAAGCATAATGAAACTTACCATTGGCCCTGTCATGGCTGCTTCAAGCATGATATCTGGTCCCAACGTCTTTAGCTCGGAGGACCGCTGCTGTCTTGTTCATGTAAGCCGCCCGCTAGATTTTGGTGCCCGTTGGACTTTAGAAGCTTAATGTACATTTTGGTTTTCTCTAGACCGTTGTGTAATCGTACAACTGTAGGCTGTCCCTACTCATCACTACACAGTAACCGACACCGAACGCCTCTCACAATATGAAACTCTCCAGGGTATGTCTTCTCTAACTAGCTCGACCCGGCACCCGCCTCAGCCAGCAGCTTGACCGTCTCCTGCTCCCGCTCCCACTTCTCTGGCGTCATGGGCTGAACGGTAGAGATAATTTTCCACGCATTTTGCGTTGCCCACGTCTCGTTGCTGATCATGGTTCCGATCACCACGTTCTCGACCAGATCCAGCTCCTTCTCACTACCGGGCACGACCCTACCCCTCTCGTGCTCGACCACGCGCTGACGGCTGGCAATGGACACGGTGACCTGCCACAACAGCTTATCCTTGGTTCCCTGCAGAGGGAAGATCTTGTGGGAGACGATGCGCGGCTCCTTGTTGTAGCGCACTAGCTCCCATGTGCAGGTGCGGCCCTTGGGCCTCTGCTCGATGTTAACCGCCAACGGCACGTACAAGTACGAGTCGACAATCTTCTCTAGCATTTCCGCGTCGCCCGAGGCGATGGCCTCGTTCATCTGTCGGTGCAGGGCCTTGGTCTGTGCGATCAAAGGCGCCTTCTTGAGCGAAAGTAGCGGCTTCTGTCTCCAGCCAGGCATGGACGAGAACCGATATTGTCTGGCCAGTAAAAAGTCCAACGACTTGACACGGATGATGCCCCAGAGGTAGGACATGAGCGGCTTGAACTGTTTCGGGAAGCGTGACAAGGGAGGAATGACAAAGGTTTCTAATTCATGGGTTTATCCATCACCTCCGCGTGGGAGATGACGTGTGGCATTCGTTAGTTTCCTGCATTACTTTGGTCTTTCTGCCTGTTGTTGTATGGGGACGCATCAGGATCTTGAATGGAGGAAATAAATACCTGGGAGAACAAAGGTGGGCGCCTTGGAAGGGTCCAGCTTAGCCCTCTCTAAACTCGGCGCCGGTTGCTTGCCGGTTTGCCTCACGGCATTGCCGGTATGCTTGCGAATAGCCGCTTGAGTTCTTCTGTTGGCGGCTGCCCTGTTCTCTGAAGTAGAGAAGAGAGCCCGACCCACGGCCATGACTGGCGAGGTTGTCGTCGTCGTCGTCGCCAGCGAGCCTGGCAAGCGGGCGCGCAAGCCCAGCTTTGTTACCGCCAGCATCGCGAAAGCTATTTGTTTCCCTCACAGCCGACCTTGGCTCGTCGCAACCCTGTCCTTCGGTATGGTTCGAGGTATGGTGTATGTATACCCACGCAACAACTAACTTTCCGTGTGCCGTCAAGCCGTAGAATATGCTTTGCGCTGGGGGCCGCTGCTGTCGTTCGTCTGTAACGGGGTGTACCAGTGGTCAGTTCCGGCCGGTCGGTGATGGGGGGGTGGGCGGCGGCTCGGAGGACGGCCGGGAGGAGCGGAGCTCGAAGCTGGACTCAGAGAACGAGTTGAGCTTCGGATTCCCTGGCTGTTCGGCAGCTTGTTACGCGCGACGGACCTGGCAAGCGCTGGGAAAATGGAAACCACCAACAAAACGTACCTACAGCCTCCACAACTCACGGCGGTCGAGGTACCTATAGACGTGCCGTGCGGACGGGGTCGAACGGGGTCGGGGCCGCTCAAAATTTCCCACGACGGATCTCGGTTCGACGGGCCGTTATTGGAGAATTGAGACACTGGCCCCCCCTCCCCTCCCCCCCTTCCCCAAAAAAGCGTTGCACGCCCGCTGCCCGCTGCGAACCGTCCACCACCCCGCCCTGCCGCTCTCCAAGAAGTTCTTCAATTGCGCTGACCAATGGTTGTCCCTCATCTAATCGGCGGCCTCCGCCAGGGAGACCCCAGCACGACACCGTTGAAAGGGTCTAGGCCTGAAGGGTTGCGGACGGAAGAGCTGCCATGAGGAGGAGGAGCTGCTAATTGCCATGCTTACGTCGATTAATGACCTCAGGGATCGCCCGCTTCCCGTCGTGGTGTACACTGTGAAAGCCACTTAGTTTGTATCCTGTTCGGCTTCGACACAGTTCCGCACGACAGTTACTTTGCGTGAGTTAAACAAATCGAGTGTCCCGCCGAACCAACAGACCAGGTTTTCGACTCCTATTCCAAGCCGTTTGCGCGCCAGTCCTCGAACCCCCGAGTCCCGAAAAGCAGACAGCCCAGGTCCTTAGTTTCGCTGTATGGGCAGTCGAGAATATCTTCATGCGCAACCGAGCAAAGTCGTCCGCACAGCAGCGGGGAGCGACTCATAACTCCAGCAACTTCGATCCCACGGCCGCCGACTTCAAGAGCAGAAGCACCGACAGCGTCAACACATACACACAAGCGGCCGCCACGGCGCCAGCGACGCCGAGCGGCAATGGGCTTGTCCGCCGTCTGCCTCAGTCCCAACAACAACAACAACATCAAATACCAGGGGCGCCGCCGCCTCCTCCTCCTCCTCCGCCGCCGCCGCCGCCGCCGCCCTACCATCTCCTCGACCATCACCATCCTAACACCATCGAAGCCAACAGCGTTAATGTTCACAGCGCCAACAATGTCCCCAATACAACAACACCCAAACCAACAGCAGCAACGTCCACGGCGATGGGAGCAGCGACACCGATGACCGATATAAATCACAACAGTAATAAACCTCCGAATAATACCGCCCCAGCAACAAACAAGACCATGACAGCCCACTCGTCACTCCTACAACCCCGCGTCGCCGTCGCCCTCGGCGTGCCCAAGAAGTGGCACTTCTTCCTCTGGCTCTGTCGCCAATCCTCCACCTTTCCTGCCATCTGGTGGGGTCTTCCGAGCGCGCTCCGGCTGCTGGCCATGCTTCACCTGATTATCTTCGGCGGCAGTCCAACGACATGGCAACATATTTTCGCTCGGGTAGTCGCAGCAGGTGTGGGTAGGAGTGGTGGTGGTGGTGGTGCAACATCAACAGGAGCAGGCGGAGGAGGAGACATGATGGGCTGCGCGAGTGGTATCGGTAGTGACGGTGGTGCCATGATGATGGGGAGTCCGGATTTCTTGTCGTCTGGTGCTGGTGCTGGTGCTGGTGCTACCAGGAGTAGTACTACATCTGGGGGAAACGCCAACGAGAACTATAACTACAGTCCGGTAGCTTCTGCGACAGGTTTTGCCGACCTCTCGTTTGAGGCGAGGCTGCGGTTGACGGAAACGTTGCTGGCTATCGTATGGGTAAGTAGTTCATGAGCTAGCATAGGCTTGAACCGACTGATCACTACGTCAAATTAGACCAGGAGTTCAAACAGCCCACTAATCATGTTTCTTCCTCAAACCTAGTGTGGCGCATCAGCCTACCTTTCCTTCTTCTTCACAGATAGCCTTATGTCGCGATGGTAAGCACATACCTCCTCTCCCCAAACCTCAGGCCACCCCCGTAACTAACTCCTCTACCAGGCTCGTAAACTACACTCCCCAAGCGACCATCGTCCGGCTCCTGACCATAACGACACTGAACGCCTACCTGACGTCGCAAATCCTCTACCTGACGGCCGGCTCGCAAGACCCCCGACTGCTCTTGCCGGCATGGGTAGGCATCTCGGCAATGCTGACGCTCTTATATCATATCACACAGCGGAAGATCAACATCCGAAAGGAGACGAGCGTGTCGATCCGGGCTTTTTCGGTGGCCAGCTTCATCAGCATGGTGGCGTTGCTGGCGCAGGTGCATTCGAACCGGACCGACTATCCACAAATCCCCTTGTGGACCTTGGTCACCAAGGCTTGGCAGGAGGTAGTGAAAATTGCTTTCAAGATCATGGATTACGGGACTGTTGCTAGGGACTACTAGAGCGCTCCCGGCAGGATATGGATAGCGTTGCTGGATGGTTGGGGTTACTGCTTAGATTTTGGAATACTTGGGATATACAGTCAAAGGCACAGTAGCAAGCATTGTACCGGAGTTTGGAGTCAGGATTTCGTTAAAAAGGCACAAAAAACCTCCATCACTTCATGGTATCAAATGACGATGCAAGAATATAGAAACAGATCATACACAGTAAAAGAGGTATCATGAAGTATTATTTGAAGTGGTATAAGACCGCAAGCGCTGCGACATGTCATGATGACGCGCAGGCCGTGTGTAGTCTTGCATTTCATTCAGTTGAGCACTTCCAGCGTATGACGACCCGAATAAAAGATCCGCCTCGCTAAGTATAGGTCCTCCAACTGCCATCAGTCTACCAACCATAGCAAAATAAAGCCGGTTAACCATCCTGGGGTATCATGTCTATGCGCCATAAGAGGGCCCGTAGGCGAAATGCGTCGCTTGACGATGTGACGTCAGCGACCCGTGCCACATGGGCGGCTCCCTGACCCGCGTATCTGTCGGCGGTGTCGGCGCGACGAGCATGTGAGGCTTTAGAAACCGTGGACCTTGATGGTCTTCGCATCGAGACCGAGGCCCTCGTCCTTGTTGGTAAGGAAATCCTTGATCTTGGCGCGCTGATCGCCCTGAAGCTGGATCACGTCGCCCATCTTGGAGTCCTCATCGCCAATGATGGTGCCATTGCAGGCTTCGGGCAAAGTTAGTGACGACCCAACATTTACGGAAATAGACATAGGAAGGGGGAGGGCATCAAGCACGTACCAAATTCCTTCTTGACGACCTTCAGGATCTTCTTGGCATCGAACTTCTTGGGAATACCCTGGACGGTAGTCAAGGTCTTGCGTCCATTACGCTCTAGTAGGTAGTGTCAGCATGTGGCGTGAGGGCGACACGTGTTATTGGAGATGTCGGTGGGGGGTGACACATACGCTGAATACGAATATGGATGTACTCCTGGGTTTGTTTGGTCTGTCCGGAGTCCTCCTCGTCGGCTTCGGCGAAGGGGTCTTAAAGTATATCGCGTTAGTATAGCTCGCCTTCGGATGCGACACAAAGGGGGGGATAGATTCGAGTCGCGGTGTGGAGGGTCGGGGGTTCCACATCGACCATGGCAGACATGACGTGGAGCATCACATCACTGTGCTGCGGTCGCGCCGTCTGGTGGCCGATGCAGAGAGGGGAGAAAGCGAGTGGGCGATACGGGGTACGACTAGGTACGGTTAGATGCGACGTACCGTAGGTCTTAAGATTTTCGATTGACATAAACTCGAAGTTCGCGGGGTACCTGGGGAAAGGGTTCTGTTGATGGGCGGGGATGCAGCGACCGACGACTGTGGTAGTGTCTCGCTGAGAGGTGTTGGTAGGTTGAGAGGTTGTTGGGAGCTTGTCTGGAAGTTGCTTGGTCAAAAAAGTGCCAGGGCAGGCTACTTTTAAATGATAGATGGGTGCGGGCGGTGAATGGATGCTGGAGTTTGTTGATGGAGAAACGTGGAATTGAAAGAGAGAGATGGAAAGGGAAGAGGTTGAGGGGAAGAGATAGTGGAAATAGTGGGGCGTCCGTCTCGGGGCCCTCCCTCCACTAGGTCAAAGCTCAGGCAACCAGGCATCAATTATTGTCCGCTGGCTAAGGCGGGCCACGAGAGCCCGGTCAGGTCGGGTACCACATGAGAGGTAGCGTAGTATCAATCAAGTGGGCATCAGGCCGTGATCTCTGTTAACCAATACATGGAGCAGCTGACCCCCTGCATGTGGCACTGCATGTTGTTGTTACCCAGTTCTATGGACTTTACGTTTGCACACTGCTTCCGGTTACACTGGCTTGCCTGCACATCCTAGACGGCAAGGCCTGCCATTTACAGTGCCAGTATGGCTTCGCGTCAGGTACGATTGATAGTGGTAGGTAGGCTGGGTGTATGGTACATGCCAAGTCACCCCACCTCGGCCACGAGCATCGCGTCACACGAGACTACCTACCTGATAAACCTCGATCTGGTGCAGGTTCGGTGACGGGTTGGTCATGTTGTGCAACGATGATTGTAGCGACATCCGGGCAACTGGCGCTATGACTTCAACCATAAATTACTTCCAAGCGGCCAACACGCTGTTTCCGGCTTTTCCAAAACTTATCAATCAGCCAACCTGTTCGCGGCTGTCATTGTTGAGCAGCTTCACCAAATCATGCCCAACATGGAATGCGAGACTGACAGGGCTGGCTGTGTGTGTCAACGGAATACGTCAGTTAGGTAAGTACAACACCATAGCGTAGATTTCCCCTGTTGGGCATGGATTCCAGGTGGCGGACGGGGAAATTGCGGGGGACCCTAGGGCACAGCCGTCGGTACATGTAGTATCGCCTCGAGACCGCCTGTCATGGAAAAACAGCCAGATTTTGCCTCGATTTTCCAAGCTACCATCGGCTTCTCCGCGCCTTCTCCAGGCCATTCTGGACTCAGACACGCCAGAGTCCAGTCACAGCCGACCGTCACTGGCAACCTCAACCCAACTTACGGCAATGCGCCATCAACCACGAACAGTACCTACCTAGAAACACATAGGTATGCCTAAATTCACCCCGGAAGAGCTGGCAGTCAATGCCGTCCCGGTCATTCGGCAGGCGACCTCTGGTGATGCGGAACCAGACTGGCGACCTCTCTTTCGTCATGAATGCACCTTCAACCCGGTCATCTTTCAAGATGTCATGCTCAACTTGATCAAGAACCCAAACATCAACTCGTCTTGGCTCTTCCGCGCCGATATTCTCTATGATACAGAGAAGAACATCCAGAATGGCTTGGAGACCCCCCTGTCGGAGCTGGGAGACGTGCCCGACATCCCATCCTTCGACGGCTTTGGGCTTCACCGACGTTTGATTCGCCGGCTTATTCCTCGGAGCACCATGAGGGACAAGCCCATGGATCAGACATGTCTCATCTACCAGAGTAAGGGTAGTGATTCCGAGGGCGGTTTGCAGAGGCATTTGGTTATCTATCTCCCCCACGTCTCCACAGAGGCCGAGATGCCCTATTATCACCCTACGGTCCGAGGCATAGCCTTTCACCATGAGTGGTCTCCCACAGAGACGCGCGGATCTGTTTCTGTCTCCTATCTCTACTTCGAAGGGGGCGAGCGCCCCGAGAAGCTCACGAGGATCGCCTCTCACTTGCTTCAAGCCGTATACAAACATGGACAAGGCAGAGCTGACGGTTATCAGAAACGGGTGCACCATGATCTCTTGGTACCGCAGGACCGCGTGCAAAACACGTACACAGCGTTGAAGCAGAAATACGCCCGCGCTCTGATCGAGTCATGGGTCGAAAGTACCGACCCTACCAAGCATGTCTTTGAAGACCTCTGCATCGCTGCCTTTCTCATCGAGCTGTGGACCGACATCTATGGACGGAATTTTTTCCCTGGGTTCGTTGACATCGGCTGCGGGAACGGCCTCTTGGTCCATATTTTGAACCTGGAAGGTTTCAAGGGCTGGGGCTTCGATGCCAGGTCACGCAAATCGTGGGCAACGTACAGCACCCGTCTGGAAACCCCCACAGGTGTTCAGGAGTCCTTACAGCAGCTAGTCTTGCTACCGCCGCCTGTCAGTAGGGCTGGGATTTCCGAGATCTCAAGTGAAGGCTTCCGGGAAGAGCTCGTCCATGATGGCCGGTTTCCTAAGGGCACCTTCATTATATCCAACCACGCCGATGAATTGACGCCCTGGACGCCCATTTTGGCTGCCATATCAGATTGTCCTTTCATCATGATTCCTTGCTGTAGCCACGACCTGACAGGGGCGAGGTTCCGTGCGCCAGCACCCAAAGACAAGAAGAAGGCTAACTCGGCATATTCTTCCCTCGTTTCATGGGTCACCCAGATCACCGCGGATTGCGGCTGGGTAGCCGAACAGGAGATGTTAAGGATCCCTAGCACGCGCAATACAGCGATAGTCGGGCGCAAGCGGCAGGGCGACGTGTCGGCTATTGACATTGGAGTCATTGTCGATCGATACGGAGGCACCGCTGGCTACCTGGAGACAGTAGTGAAGTTGGTGAAGTCTACCAATCTGGACGAGAAGCACTGATAGCAAGGGGTTGAGGCTTTGATTGCTAGATCTAGTCAAGCTCGGGGACAGGCAGGTGGTCTACCAGCTTCATATTCAAGCCCAGCTTTTCCAGCTCTTGAACAGCTAGCCGGTCTCTTAGTTCCTCCGTCTCCTTCTGGGTGGACAGCACAAAGTCGTGCTTCAAGAGCCAGCTCCCCTCCTTCACACCGTATGCTTCTGCCGTGGCCTTATCCACCTTCCCTAGTTCGACCACCAAGCTCTTCTTGACGCCGAAGACAGCGTCTGATGATTCATATGGGTCCCCCTTCAAGTACAGAGCGCTAAAGCCACAGGCACTTATTAGCAAGTGCAATGATGCGGTGAAGGGGTGCACAAAGAAAAATATACTCACGTTACAAGCGGATCCCACCCATCCTTTTCAAACTTGAAATGCACATGCGCCGGCCTCCAGGGGTGACGATTTAGCCTCTCGAGCAACTTGCCCACTGGCCCGTCGTGGGGGATCGGGTAGCTGACGGGCTTGATACCCTTGAACCAAAACCTGCCCTCGTCATCGCTCTTCATGATACACCGCTCGCTAGGCGCGTCCCGGTCGGCATGCTGCACATCGTAGTGGCCCGAGCTGTCCGTCTCCCAGATGTCAATGGTCACGCCGGGGAGCGCGTTTCCCTTAAGATCCTTGACCGTGCAAAGCGCCAGCATCGGCTCGCCCTCGGGGTCCGAAGTCATGCTGCTGCCGTTGGGGAGAACGGGAGCGTCGTGCGTGTGGAAGGGGCCGAGAACGGATCCCTCGGTACCACCGGGAAGTGTGGGGTGGTTGATGTTGTCGACGAGGAGGGAGAGGCCGAGGACGTCGGAGAGGAGGATGAATTCCTGGTGTTTTGCGTTAGCTGATATACATTACGTGAAAGTCCCCAGAGAAAACGCCCAGCTTCATAGCTTGATATAATGTCCATCAGTAAAATTGCAAGGAGTGACTCACATTCCTCACATCGCTACATATCTTGCCGCAGCTGATCAGAAACTGAAGAGCGGCCATCCACTCGTCCGAGCTCAGCCGGGTCTCACGCGCAAAATCGTGCAGGTGTGTCACCAGCCGCGCCATCAGGTACTTGAGCCGCGCATCGGACGCCTGCGAGTTGATCCGGATTGTGTTAGGCGTGATGTTGTCGATGGTCAGGTCGAGGAGTGGAGGGAGGTTGGCGGTTGGGTTGGTGTTGCCCGTGGATGTGTTGGTGGTGGTGGTGGTTCCTGCCATTGTATCCTTTTGTTTGAGTTTACTTTCTTGTTCTTATTTTGGTATTCAATTATTTGGTTGAGGGATGGCTGTCGAGGTTGAAGGGTAAGATGATGTGTTGATGGTGATATGGGGCTGTTCCGCATGCAAAAGAGAAGAGGAGGACAAGCAGTTATCAAAAGCAGGAGAATCCAAGGTGAAGAAGTGACAATGGATTCGAATTTCAAAAGCTTTTGGTCTCTACCGAAATCCCATTACTTACTTAGCCTTTGTTGGCTTGGGTATATATACAACGGCGATGGACAGATGTGACGCAATCAACGGATACCTTCCTCTGCCGTTACAAAGCATTCTGACTGTCCACGTAGTTCCACTCATCCAGTTAAGGTACCATTCTCGCATTCTCGCATTACAGTAACTAGATCGGCAAACTCACCGCTTTCAGGTACCGTCTCAACCGTGATGCATTAGACTAATCTGACTACGTTCCAACAAATCACTTATAAAGCAGTTACCAAGCCGCGTAGCGGTCCCGTCCGATAGCTCTTGGCTAGGGGTCGCAGATCGGCAGCGTATGGGTGTCATTGGTGAACTTCAGCTGCACTTACACCGTAGATTGCGAAACAAGATTCTGGCTACGTAGGTTAGAGACGTTTCTAACAAACTCTTCATGTTGCACTGAAACATGTGTTTCTTTGCTGTCCAGATTCCATAGGTAGTGCTCAGTTTCAGAGACTCTCTCGCTGTTGAAGTTACTGTATTTGCCCCTCTACACCTAACTATTCTGGGCGCTACCCCATGGGGCTTATCCGCTGAACCCCTCCATTGATAGCCGAGCCGGGGTGACATTGTGGGGATAGCAAGGAGGGGAATGCCTTCAACATGAACCGACCTCGGGGTACCTATGCAGGCGGCGGGCGGCTCGGGAGTTCGATGCGTTGGGGGTAATACTGCCTGCATGCATAAGATCTTGATCGCTTTCTCCAGGGACCACTTTCTTCCTACTGTAATTTGTAACTACATACTCGCTCCCGACATGAACAGCCTTCATTTACAACTTCAACCCACCCTCTCTCTTTCTTCTTTATCTGAATCAGAAGAACACCAAAGATATGGCTATTACACTAAAACTAGATAAGATATATCTTTAACCCGTCAAGTCTATGATCTTTAAAAGTTATCTGTCCTCATTTGACACCTATACCCATGTCCTTCCTGCCCACTATTGTCGTCAAAGGTTACTGAACGAGTGTAAGAAATAGCCTTGCCTCTACAACGCCGCCCATATGCAAGCTAGCTATGCAAAAAGAGATATGAAAAAAAAAGAACCCCCTAATGTTCTCAGCATCAGAAAATAACTGTATGGTACGTCAAATACCAGCATAGAGGACAGTCATGACCCTTCAAAATGCATGTTTCAGTTCCTACATCCATCCGTTACCGTTTCGTTTAAACGAAAATCAACAAGGATGAACACTATGCCTCTTGCTGGCACTGCTCTTATCGGTCCAGATCTCCACCGACGGCTGCGGTGTCGAGTATCTTCTTTGGTCCGCGTACTTTGCCAGTGTATCCTTGCTCGGCGTCGACAACCCCTTTGTCGAGAACGTACTGGAAGCCCTGTTGGAGTAGGAGACGCTTGGAATACTGCTGACCGGTCTCAAGCTGCTGCTGCGATTCAGATTGGCACTGTAGCTGCTCAGCCTGTTCGACACACTGCTCTCTGGACGGTCGGTGAACTTGGCGTCCAGGTATCCGTTGAGCGACGTTCGCGAGTTGCGGTAGGCGCGAGAGTTCCGTGGTGCGCTGCCCGTGCTGAACCTGGTCGAACAGGCGCTGACTGATCGGCTACCGGGGTGGGAGGGCGTGTTAAGCGCGGGCCCTACGGGAATATCGACCGAGCTGGTGCCGTCATTTTCAGGAATTTCCTCCAGGACGGGCAGGGTGTCCTCTGATTCACCGATGCTTGCATCCTCCTCCTTCCACTCCTCCGACGTGGAGCTCCTGATGTCTTTGACGGACTCCACGCCTCCCATTCCTCCTTCTTCCTCGTCCACGATCTTGGACATGCGCCACACTTGGGCCACTTCGAACGAGGGTTCTGCCGGTACTGCTGGTTCCTCGTTCTTGTCTTTCTCGTGTTTCGGCTGCGGCATGTCTGGTGCTCGCCTTTCCATGTTCTCGAAGTATCGAACTCGGGCCCATTCCAGCTCGTCGAAAAACCTCTCCTCGTTCCGAGAGAGCGACATCCATGTCGAGATAATACCGAGGCCAACGAGGATCAACAAAGCGACAACCGTAAAACCCTGGATGACAATGATGATAATACCAAAAGCTGTGACAATAATCCTGTTCAGTCCGAACTCCGGGAGGAACGCGATGGAAAGGCCTGTGGTGAAGATCTTGCAGATGCTTAGTATCCAGATACCCATGGCGGTATTGCGAGCTCCTTCAAACGGATTGATGACGACCATCATTGCGAACGAGATGATATCAAGGACTAGTAGGCCGTAGATCTGCGCATAGACATTGTGAGCACCGCCTCCGATGAAGGCTGCGCGAGTGAACAGGTAAGGCACATAGAACGCAGTGAACCACCATCTTGTGCGCCTGTATCTTGCGGTCATCCAGCCCCAGGTCTTAATGTAGGCTTGGTCTTCGTGAACCGTCGGGCGGTCGGGGCAGTCGTCGACATGGCGAATGCGGAAGAGCGGGATGGAAAAAATTGGCTGCACCTCCAGCTCGTTCTCCTTCAGGGTTCTCGCCCAGCTCGGAGTCAGTCCGGGGAGGCAGCCAAGCATCTTGCCCCGATGGAAGATAAGCTGCTCAGTGCCACATTCAAACTTGCCGGACTTGGTACGGGCGTGGATTCCCAGACCGATCAGCACGGAGACACCGATGAAGAAGACTGTAAAAGCAACCCCAGCAATGACAGTTGCATCCCCTGAGCCTCGGAGTGTGAACTGGTACATCGTGAGAGTCATTATGGCAAAGAAGGAGACGAGGAACGTTCGCTGGAGGGCTAGAACCGTAAATCCGACCCAGTTACTGCGGAAACGAGGCAGGCTGTCCGCTTTCATCATCTTTGTGAGCGCAAGAAGCTCGAGAAACCCCTTGAGGGTCACGACGGCAACGCCCGCCAAGACGATCGCGATCATGATCCAGGTGAGCCCAACAAGAACGGCGTCGGCGGCGGGGATTTTGACCATGGACAGCGTTCCAGAAAATCCAAACCAGGAGCCTGGAATAGGCAAGCCAAGGCTGACAGGGTCTCCGGCCCAGTTATAGTCGTAAGGGTTGCTAGCGTTATATGCATGCCTCTTCGCGATCGTCCCTGCTGTCTTCTCAGCGGCCTTTCCGTAGATTTGTGAGATCAAGCCGCCTTTAGTATTGAGGAGCGCGGGGCCAGCGCCTCCAATCTGACTAGAGTTGCCATTATATCCCACAAACGAATCGACCGAGCTGACGAATTTCGTAGTGTAGATCATGCCAGCGGACCAGGCAAAGTTGCTCCACCAGGCCGTCAGGACCGAGGGCCAGTCTAGCGAGAGGGCGCCTGAAAAGAACATGGCCTGGAATGTTTCCAAGATGATGAAGACGGAGAAGGAATGAGCGTAGTGCATTCTCATGTGAGTGACGCTCACGCCATACGCGGCGGTCGCAAAAGAGGCGACTATGGCTAGAATCGTGCATGCGCCTAGAGCCGAAGACACTGCTTCGGGATGGGAAAAGCTGTTCCCGTTTCTCATGACCGCTTGGAAGCATCCTATTTCCGTCATGCTTGAATTCGAAAATATCCGTAGTTTCAGGGTGCCTTCGAAGTCTGGAATCGCATAGGCGATGTCCGGGATCCCACTTACGTCTCGAGGCGCGACGGGAATCATGACATAGGCGCCTACCGGTTTGGTGGCAACGAGGGGACAGAGACTGGCGAGATATAAATGAGTGGAAGATCTTAGAATAGATTCGGCGGGTCATGATCTTACCTGCTGATCATGGCGTGGCATGGGTTGAAGGTCATGGAGAGTCTGTTTTCGCCATCTATAGCATGATTGTCAGCTATGAAACGTCGGGTAGAGGGAATTCCATTGTAGCCTTACATGCATCAACGGAGATATACACTATGAGCTCAGTTAGCACGTCTAGAGCCGGTTTCTTTCTCTCTGGGGACCTTGCTCACTCATGGTTGATTCGTTTCTGATATTGCTTGTCGCGTCGAGATGGAGTACAATGGTCATGTTATCAGCAAAATAGGCGCCATCGAACTTTGTGACGTTGAACAGACTCCCGCCATCTAAGCAGTCCCCAAAATCACCGGTATAGAGTGCCGGTCTGCGGTCGACAGCCAGCTGTCGTGTTTCTCCATCTGTGCCAGTGCCATAGACATATGCTTTTTCTTTGGTCTGATCAGCTGCAGAGGGCAAGACAAGAATCCCGAGCAAGAGGAAAAAGAGAGCGAATATTCGATGACTTGGTGCCATCATGAAAGGATTGACTTCAGTTGGTGTTGGCCCCGAGCCAGTAATCCTACGTCCTGGGCGACCCAGCCCCCTTCAGATAACAATAGTGGATCGATAAGCTTGTTGTCAATATCCAGCACCAACAAGTTCGGGGATCCTTAGTAAGCTAACGTCCGTAAGATCTAATCAGGTCTATCGGAGGGTGGCTGAAAAGGTGTCGAGATTGTCGATGGGGCAGGTAGAAGATCGAGTGGGGGGTCTTGTTTGCCACGGAAGAGTCCAGACAGGCGTCCTCAATATGATCAGAGAATCGACGGACCGCAGAGCCTCCGTCGTAGATCGCCTGAAGTGATAACCGAGAGTGTGAGGCTGAAAATGCTGGTTGAAGTAGTGTGGTGAACTTGGTGATTTGTCTAGAGAGCGTCGAACTTGGTATAAAGTGTCGGGGTGAGGGGCAGCGGGGGAGAGAAAGCGTGGACTTGTGTCGGCGAAACACGGTGAGGTTGAGCAAAGCGAGATGTAGAAAGCTCAGTGAGCGAGATCCTCGGTATGATCGTTGGTTAAGGACAGCTGTATGGCGAGACAGAGGGCTCCGAATGGCTCCTAAAGACGTCCTCTCCTATCTGTCTTGGTCCAGTGATAGAGCAAATGAGTGACGATAGTCCGGGTTTAGTCCGTTTGTAGATGCGTGTCTGTGAATTGCAAGTGGTGATGTGTTGTAGCGACAGAAGGCAAGGCTCGTTGTCCGGTGCGGGAGACTGGAGGAGGACTAGGTGCGAGGCAGCGGTTTCGAGGTAAGATTCCTTTCTGGAGGACCACCCTTGAGTCCCAAGAAGTCCGACTACCTATCCAAACTGCCCACGAGGCAAATCTGATATCCACCGGTTCCCGAAAGATTCAGATGAGCGAACAGATGAGCTCTGGTACTATGCTTGCTTAGCCCCCGCCAATCACTCGATTGGGCAAAAGGAATGAAGAAAGGGCCCTGCTGAGGAGTGACCTGCAAGTATGCCGGGTATGGTCTTTGCAACCGGTTGAACCAGACACTGCGAGAACACGGAACACTGCGGTGGCCGTAGGGAAAACACAGGTCGACATACACACTGCCCACAAGCACCCAGAGCACAAAGATGGACGGGTGGGTGAGGAGAAGGGGATCCTTGGGTTTAATGACCGGATCGTCTCCATCGTTGCTAGGCGTTGGAGCATTTAAATTTGATGTGTCCACGAACCCGCCAGGGTATTTAGAGGCGAGAATAGGCCCAGAGCTATTTGTAAGGTGGAACTCGCTCAAGCGAAGAAGAAGCGATTCTTTCGTCATGGATGGTAATGTAAAAGGAGAGGGGAGAAAACACACCGTCGGACAGTCCAGTCCAGTAATGCTGTGCTTAAGCAGCTCCGGTGACGACGGAGATAGACAAGAGGCTGAAGCCGACATGGTGTGAACTGCTGGTAGTCTCAACCTCGAAGGGGAATCCGTGGATAAACGGTCCATATGCACAGTTTATGTCCCCTGGCTAGACACAGGAGATACGTAGCAGCACCGATCCAGCGATCACCCGGTGTCCCCTGCCCGGTTGCTCGATTTTGTTTGGTTTGGTGTTTGCACTAGCGAGCGCCAAAAGGAGTCAACAGACCCCGGATGAAGAAGCCTTCCAGCAACGGCTGCCCGGCAGGCGTCAGAGCCCCGACGGAATGGGTTGTTGTCCGAAATCGACTGGCGGCCAGGATGAACGGGCTGCCGAATTGTCCGATCATGTCTCCTTCCCCTGCCGAGCCTCGGTGCATCATACATATGTGACCATCCGGAAAGCTCGGTCCACGATGTAGCCGCGCTAATGATTCGGCGATTTGGTACCTAGTGTAGTGTGTTTGATGCAAGACATCGATGCTCCTGTCACATCATTTTCTCGGTGTCAACCTTTCCGGCGACTGAGAACTACAGTACACAGCTTGTCGGTCGGTGAAGCTGCCACGTGAACATACGGGTACCTCAGCTAAACGTGCGCGTCGGTTTCTATGGGGGTGCTCATGATGAAATTGGATGTCCACTCGTTGGATCCGCTCACTGCTAGCAAATACCGGCACATAGGATTATGGATTTTGGCTGGTCAGGAACAGCGGCCCGCCTCCCAGATCGCCAACCGGCGCGGCGCATTTCGCGGCAGGCAGTGCCAAGCAGCAGCATCCTGGTGTAGGTACGCCCTTGCACACCTCCAGCACCTCTGGCATTATTAGCCCGGGACAACCACCGTTGTAATGGAACTTACCTACTTATGGAGTCATCAACAGCAACAGCAACACGTTTCGGATAGGTTGACACAGACAATCCATCGAAGCAGCAGGCCTGGAAATAGTACGTCCTATTTCAAGATAGGAAATCTTTGAAACAAATGGTGGTGAGCGAATGTGTCGATTTGATTCAATGAGTGTAGTAACAGCATCTATTATGATTGCTTCCGTGATGCAGTCGTCGTCGTGTGACGACAAAGAGAATCGAAACTGAAGCTCACCCAAAACTCGACCCCCATATTATCCATCGCCAATACCTCGCACTAATCCTTCAACCTCCAACCTCCACAGCTTGAGCCCCCCTTACCTCAACTGTCCCAGCCCCCTTTTTGTCGTTAGCCATTTGCGCCGTTCACCCCGATAAGGGATGACTGGGTGGTCATTGTAAGCATGCCGTCCATGCATCTCCAGGGCCATTGCGCCGTGATGATAAGAATAGGGTACAAAGCATACAGACACCGCTCAAAAGAACTTGCCAGGAACCTTTCCAGCCCCAGACTCCTGTCCATTGCTCAATATCGTCTCCAAGTCTCCGCCAGCAACATACTGGATCGCCTCGCTGTCACTCTCTACCACAACTGGACGGTCAAGGGCGTCGAACCTCACACCCTTTCTCTTGGCCTGGACCCATTGCACCGCCAGCCTGAGCGCAAGGGCTCCAAAGCCCCACAAAAGACCGCCGACAGGGGCAGCCACGAAGGCACCGAACGCGGCCCAGCCCTCCTGATAGATGCCGTCTTCGAGTAGTATCAGCTGAGCGCCCTTGTATGCGTCGTTGTAGTAGATCGCGCCGAAGATGAAGACGGTGAAGATACCGCCCAACCCGCCGACGACCACCTCAAAGCCGCGCCACCAGTAGCACCGGTCGGACAAGCCAACGATCAGCACGGGAATGGTGGCGGCAGAGACGAGATCGGAAATCAGGTAGATCTGCAGAATCGAGGGCGCCTTGATGGCAAGGACCACGATGGGGATGATGATCAAAACTACGGCGACGCGGATCCACCACACGCTGAGCTTGTTGCGGAACAAATCGTTGCTGGCGGACGAGACCATGGCGGACTGGAGCGAATCAAAGGCGGCGGTGCTGAGGGTGACAGACATGACGAGGACGAAGCCGACGACCCAGGCAGGAAGATTCTCAAGCAGGCCAAAGAAGGCAACGGAACCCGGGAGGGGGTTTTCCGGGTCCGAGCCGGGCCAGACGCCGGACCAGGCGGCGATAAGTCCGGTGCAGCCTATCATGGTGATAATAATGAGGATAAAAAGGGCAGCAAGGGTGATGCCGATCCAGAGATCACGGTCGGTCTTGGAGGCAAAGGTGCGGAGCCAGAAGCTGGACTGCTTGGGTGTTAGTCAAGTGACAATGGGCCGGTTCCTGTTCGGCAAGGGAAGACTTTACCAAGAAGAAGTCGTTCGTCAAAATGGCAACCGGGAGGATGTAGAGAAGCTGCCAGCCCAAGAGACTATCCTTCAAAAGACCAGAGGGCTCGATCAGGCTGGTATCGATCTTGGTCTCGACGCCGATAGCAATGGATGCGACGACGAGGAGTCCGATCACCATCGCTCCCTGAATGTTGTCTGTAATGAAAGAGATTCGAAACCCGCCCAATGCTGCAGGTTGCACCCACGTCAGCACTTATTCAATCATTTGACGGGTTCGACGGGTTCAAAGAAGAGACACATACAGGTATAGATGGTCGTGATTACACACTCGACGATGAGGACCGGCAATCCGTTAAGACCAGTCAAGACTTCAACAACCTGACCAATACCGGACAGTTCAGCAACCATGTACAGGAAAAGCGTAACCAGCGTCACAAAGCTCAGGTACAAGGCCGCGATGGTTCCATAGCGCTGTCTGGTCCACTCCGTGAGGACGAAACCCTCAGGGCATTTGCGTCTGATGATAGGGCCCAGTAAGGCGAAGACGAACAGCGGGAGTGCGGAAGCCAAAGCATAGACAAGGACGCCCTGAAGACCAGCCAACGTGGCGATTTCTGGATAAGTGAAAAGGATTCCAGAACCGAGAGCTACGCAGGTTAGTTTTTCCAACCCACAAGAGTAAAGGGGAGAGAGGAAGGGGGAGTAGGGAGGGGGGGAATAGATCGGAGCGGCAGCACGTTTCTCACGCAAGCATTAACTTGATCGAGTAATCACGGTACAATCTCAGCTTCGTCGTCCAGCAAGTCGCCAGATCTCCTCTGTGTTCATCCTCTCTATCCTCGGAAATACCATATTCCCCTAGGAGGCTTTTGTGTAAGACGAGGATGAAAGAGCAGGAGGTTGGATCCAGGCGAGCAAGCTTTTGACTCGGCGCCCGTAGTGAGCCGCAACCTCTCATCTAACCTTGAGTAATATCCATGGTATCCTTCCTGACACCACCTCGAGAGAAGGTGCCAAAACGAAGACGCGCGGGTACAACCTCGGAAGATGGAAGATAGGTTGGAGATTGGGTGCGAACGAACCTATGCTGTCAGTCTGCTCAACTTATACCTATGTCATCGCCGGCGATGCTTTGCTCAGTTCAGGCCCTTATTGTTGTTGTTGATGTTATCGTGAAAGTGGAGTTTCGAAACCACATGTCTGGTCCATTTCTCGTTGTTTTCGAAATGCTCTGTTCGGTGCGTTGCTACCGCTCTGATCTTCATGTTGCAGTAGAGGCCTCAATTGTCGATGTTGAGTGCCTCCTTGTCGCGTTGTGTGCTTTCACTCACCGGAAGCGATGAAGTTCAAAGCGAGCGGAATAGCTAGAAGAGAGTGGGATGTTAGTTGCGGCTCAAGGTATTGTAAGTGGCAACGGAAGGCTGTGTGAGTAGGTGATGGCTCGACAGAACAGGGGATTGCAGTCTCTCTTGTCTGAGCCTAGCAGGAAGGTCTTCTAACCCGTCTGAGTCCTGTTTCCGGCGAGGAAATCCCCCTTGGATTGGTTTCTCATCGTCCAGGCAACACCGGTTCCCATGATCCTGCGGCGATAAGTCAGTATGAACGCTCCCCCGTACCGACCTGGCTTAAAACGGGGTTTGGTGTTTGTCATCTCACAGGAAAACTCCCAATGTAGTATAGATGATGGCGTTCGACGCCTCGGAGGATGGTTGACCCATTGTTCTGGTACGATTTTGCTTGGAATACAAACAGACTCCAGTGGTTGCTGAGGACGATGTTGCGACGGAAAAAGTTGTTGAACTGTCGAGGTTCTCTTTTCTTTTAAGCGAGCGGGCGTAATGGTGGGGCTTTCGGTGCTTCTCCGTCGAAACGATTGGCGCTTTGCCCCAGAATGGACTCGATAAGAACTGAAGCAAGAACAGTCGAAAAGTAAGCGAGAAAGCAGCGAATAAAAGTCCACACAAATTCAATTGACGGATGACGGTTCTGGTGATTATTGAGGTTAGACAGTTTCCGTCATTGTCCTCCTTCGTTTCCTCTTAGAAGCAAAGTGAAATTCTCATACCAGGAGACCCCGAGTCCCGTGTAGAAGCATTTACGTACAACTAAAGACAGCCCTGCAGAAATTCAGACTCATCGGCCCTCAAATTATTTCAAAAACGCCGTGGGGGTCTACCACAGCATATCTCATAGTACCTTAGTTACCCTTTCACTCTCGTACACAGTGTACCTCCCTCTCCGTCATCGGGACAGGCCTGGAACAAGAGGGTTGCCGATGTGATTAAGGTTGTGTAGGTAGGTGGGCTTATGTGAGGGTTAGAGAATAAGCTACTAACTGTAAGATACACCAATTAGCTGGGAGCTTGTTAGTATCAAAACATCTTGCTTGTCGACCTCACCACAGCTGCAGTGTACACTACTCAAGAAGCAGGGTACCCCTGAAGGACAGGGAGTGTGATGCAACTCTCTTTCTGCATCAGCTGAGTAGTGCCCACTCGGTGGTAAACCTTCTTCAACATCTCGGTTCAAAGCGGCCCAACTGGCTGGAATAGTACTACCTCGCGTAGCTACATAGGATCACTCACTCCAGCATCCCCCCCTTAATCACGCCACGGTACATACTGCCTTCGAACGACCTAGAGGCCGACCACCATTGGCGGTGTGTGACAACGTTCTGTACCATCTTTGACTCTCACTCACAACAACGACAAAAGGCTTGAGGTGCGGAGAGTGCAGCGTCTGAATAGCACAGTTGCTGCGCGATAAATGTCTCGTTCTTCTATCTATTCGGACTGGGGGCTATCTCAGGAAATGTGGAAATGGTAGCAGTCGAGTAGCTATGCGACAACCAGATACGAGGTTTACCCAGGACACAGAAAACAACTCTTCCTCTGCTTCCAAATACAAGAGATTGCCGACATTCCCAACCATATTTAACCAGTCAGTCTCCCCGTGTGACTCGGAACTATTGCCTGGATACCCCTTAGGTTAGTCCTGGCTGTTGTCCGCTAAAAGTCCACGCCTGGTTTAGTATTGGCCGCTTGAGTAGACTTGAGAACACTCAGGCTACCAAAGAAGACTTTCTGGCCAATATTCAGATTCCAACATTGATTAAACAAATCCAGGCGGACGCAGACATCAGGCTGCGTCAACGCTAACCACGTGAAAGTACTCACAATCATCGAGAACAGCCGGGTCAGATCAACCGTTCTTCCAACCAACACCAACCAGAAAAACACAACCAGCAAAACACAACCAGGGTATAACCACCAAGCGCCGAAACCAGCATATGCTCACGTCGCTGCAAATGACCCTATCGCCCGACTCCAAGGAAGAACGCCGCATAAGCCAAACGTCGAACCCAATGCCTGACCAAAACCGATAGTTTTGACAAGCTCCCGGAAACATGTTGAGTTATGGTTGAAACATAATCGAGAAGAAAGATACGGCCATGGCGAATAAGAAAATGACTAAAATCGAGAAACATGCCGATGCGTTATCAGTGGTCCATCTCGGTATACCAAAGAAGCCCATACCTTTCAAGACACCATGGAGAACGCCAAAGAAATAGGTGTGGAGCGTTAAGGTATACCATCAAAGTCGTCGAAACGAAGTAGGGAAGCCCCGAGTACTGTAGGCACTGTGGAAAGCTCGCACCCGAGAGCGACAACCGAGTCGGCAAAGATGGACCAGTCGAGATGGCTTCCATCTCCTCAAAACACCGTGGGATGGTGGGCAGCCGCTGGGATCCAAACGGCACAGTGCTGTCCCGTAATGGGATGGTAGGCAAAGTGCGAATGGACAAAGCCATAAGGAACACATTCGAGGGGGATGGGCGGCGCAAACTCTGGAGTCCAGTTGTGCATGACCAGATCAGGAGGCGCCTGCTGGACATTGGGAGGCAAGGCCGGGCCAGTGCCGGGCATTCCAGCCATGTACGCGTGCATATGCCAGTCCGGGACATAGCCAACGTGTGGGTACGCGGGCTGGGGCTGATCCCACGAGGTGATGGGCAACGGCTGCATGGGGTGGATCGGTCTACCGTTCACATCGGCCGTGGGATGAGGCAGAGCTGTAAGTTGGGGTCCCGGCACGGCGTCACCGGTGCCTCTATTGGCAGAAGGTCCTGAAAAGACACTAGCGGCGACTTTGTTGGCAGGAATGGCATCACCGTGAACGCCATGTGCAGCGAAATTGGGCATCGACTTGAAAGGCTTGACAGTATGCTGCTTTGTCGAGGCTCTCTGGATAGAAGCGTCCTTCATGGCAGGACCATCCGTGAAGTGGCAGTCGTGAGCTACGTGGATATTCTTGCGCTGGGTGGGCGATCCTTCAGATGAGTAAGCCAGCAACAAAGGAGCTGACTCTGGCCCTTGGGTCGCAATTTCAGGGACGCTCGATTGTTTCATGGCGGATCTGTGAGCAAAAGAGGCTCTCGACGGCGTGTTGGGAGTCCGAGGGTCGCCTCTGTACGTGTCGGAAGAAGCAGGAGCTCTGCCAGTCAAGGGAGACGAGACCATTCGACGAACACTTTTGGTGGTCTTCCGTTCGACCTTCAATGGGTGGCCGCGCAATGCAAACCCTCTCTGTGCTCAATGGTCAGCGTTGGAGTCTTATTTTCGATGAAATGGAACACTCACAAAACGCTTGATAGCTTCATCTGGAGCACCGATATGCTCGTACTCGACAAAAGCATAGTGGTGATGGTGTTGGCGGGCGCCATAGTAAGCAGGAATGTCCTTTCGCACGATGGTGCACTTGTTGATGGTGCCGGCCTGACTAAACAGATCCTCCAGTTCTGTCTCCTCAACGTCCCGCGGCATGTGTGCGATATACAAAGTTCGCCGATCGACGTCGTACTGCCTGAGGAATTCCTTGTTTGGATCGCGAGGCGGGGTGATGGATTTTTTGTCCTCATCGTACGGCACGATCCTGTAGTCTGGGTTCTCCTTGGCGACCTAAACAATATAATCAGCATTTGACATGAGCGGAGTAAAACCAATGAAAATGTGGTACATACAAGGCCCATGTCCCGAGTCGGGTCAAAAACCGTGAACCCCGCGACGACAGTCGGGGGAAGCCCAAGTTCCTGCTGAAGTTCGGCGGGCAAGACGTAGCACTTGTTCAGCTCTCCATAAGCTTCGAGCACGCGCATGGCTTGGTGGACAGTGATGTCTCTGTGATCACGTCTGTTGATTGCGTAGGTACCTGGGTGATCGTCAGTATGCGGAAGCGAAAAGGAAGACATTCGGAGAGAACATCATACGGTTGGCTTTGACCATCTCGGTTCGGCAAGGTCGACCAAGGATCATAATACCCTTCCCGTTCACCACCGCGTCCTTCGCATGGTTTTCATCCTGTTCCAGTATCAGATAAACCATTCCACAAACAAGGAAGATCAACTTACTGTATACTGGCAGAACGCAAATGGCATGTTGGAGGGGTCACGGCGAATCTTGACGTATACTAATCCAAAGTAACTGAACTCCTTGGTAACCGCGGCGTTGAGATCCTCGTCCTCCCGAGCCTCAGGAAGGCTGGACCACAAAATATGTCAGCGGATGAATGTGCCCACTCCTACAAATAATGACCTACTTTGCCACAAACACACAAGCGCTCGGCGGATAAAGGTACTGAGCGTCGAACGCATCATCCTTCGGCGTGGAAGGAGGCGTGTTGCTGACCATGGTGTACGTGATCCGGGAATGCTCTCTGGCCGGCGGGTCCGGCTCTACGAACGTGACGGAACGGCGCTGCAGGCTGGTCTTCGGTGTGGTGCCAGAAGCCATGATACCAACGGGGTAGCTCTGTGAAGCACGAGTCGGCGTAATACTCGTGTGGTACTGTCTTTTGGTGTCTCCAAAGTCGGAGGCGTCAGACGGGGTATTGACCTGCGATCCTCCACCATTGACTTAACAACTAGAGTTAGTACGCACAAAAGTGTGATACGCTCATCAAACAAACACCATGTCGCAAACTGCATTTCTTTACGTGAATGCGTTGAGAACGTCGTGAGTGAATTTCTGGTTTTCATTGGTAGATAGATGCTTGAGTCTGCTGAGTATTTGACAAGTGCCTGTTTTGGTATCTTGACGGATGCCACTCCGTGTTGGTGTCTTTAGTATCTCGGATGCCACTCCGTTGCAGTGCGCATAGTGACTCGACGGATGCCTCGTCGTTCTGTTGTAGCCACTGTTCTCGCTCAGGGACTTTGTTTTCTTTTGTTCTTCTCTTTCACTAAGCAAACATCAAGCCCAGAGCCCGTGCGACGACGCGTCGTAGGCAAAGGTAATTGAGCCATGTAGAGATCGACTGTGTAAGAAGGGGAAAACATACCGATCGATGACTCTGTTGACAAACTCAACGATGACTCGTCATCGTGAGTCGCCATCTCGTTGTTGATGACGGACGGCATTGGGAGATTGGTTGAGATGGAACGCTTCTGTGGCCTGCTAGAAAGTATGAGCACGCTAACTGGCACGCTGACAGATCGGAGAAGAGGCCAAAGGGATGAGATCGCGACAGTGAAATAGCAACACGGTGCGGGTTGAACCCGAGGTCTAATGGAGGGGGAAGAAGCAATGTAAAAGGCACGATGAGACATGAGAGGAAAGGAAGAGAGTGTCCGATGACCCAGACGGAAGAGCAGACCTTGTCAACGAGGAGAAGTTTTCGAGAATGCAGGATTCATTCTTGATATCTCGTCCGCGCTCGTGGTAAATGTGGTTGCAGACACAAGGAAAGTGCGCTTCCAGATGGAAACTGTTGTGGAAAGGGGGTAAAGGAAGGAGAGAGGGGCGCAGCACCATCTGTGCATTCTGGCGAACAGCACAAGTGTTTTGGATCTTGGTCGCAAGGGCTGGTGAAAATAAACACAACGAAAGGTGTGTGACTTACTACTTCTCGCGCCTTGAGGAAGCTAGGTGGTTCCGTTGATGCGAATTTGCGAAATCCTTGCGCCCTTGGTGACCGACTGGGCTCAGTTGCGATTGGTAATGGTTGATGCTGCGAAAAAGCATGCGTTTTTGAAGGCCCGATTAAGAGCTACTGATAGAGTAGCGTGGTAGAAGCTTGAAGCCAAACCGCGATGGGAAGGTGATTGTAGGTAAAGTTCCGCTCGTGAGACTGGCGATGGCAAGTGAACCTGCAAGAAAGTCGAGGTTGGCGAGGGGAAAGAAGTTCTAGGTAAGGACAGGAAAAAAGAAAAAAAGCCACGAAGCAGAAGGGCAGAGGAGGATAGTTGGGGAAAGGAAACTACTGTGGGTCCCAAAATTAAACCCTAACCTACTTATCCTCTTGGACGTCCAATAAACGGTCTTCGTTGCTCTTCAATAGGGCTGGATATTGACACTTATTGTTTGCTTTTTCTGAAACAGCTCTCATGGATATGGCCGTCAAGGTCCTCAACGGAAATGGGGGCTAGAATGAGCATGACCCGACGTGAGGCCTAGATCGCCTGATTGGATGGGTTGCATATTGACGGGTGGGTGCTTGGGCGGAACTGCTAGTGATATGATAAAAGTGAATTTGAGAATCGTTTCCATTTGTCGAATCTGTAGAACGATGGAAGAAGCCTGACTCTGAAGTCATGATTGAGGAGAAAAAGAAGAAGAAAAGGGGGGGAAGGTTTAAATAATTCAAGTTAGTGACAAAATCCAAAGGAAGCGGGGTTTGTCTTCAGCATCGAGAATCTTCTGTCATCCAAACTGCTTACAGTTCTATATTATGTGGAATGAGCACCTAGAGGTAGTACCGTCTAATATCTCAGATGATTAGTTTATATCAGACCTAGTGCTGGACTGACTGTCTCTTGCCTGTCATGTCCAGGCGTGTCCGGCATGCTCCTCCTTCTGGCCTCCAACAAAACACACGAGTGTCATCCCAAGCACGGCTAGGCAAGCATCGCCTCACCCAAATCGCCGTTCAAAGGGACATTGTACAACAGCAAAGCGTCGCATGTTGTTGAGTGCCCAAGATATCCAAAAGTGTCTCGCCAAGGAAATAAGCTGATATCAGAAGGAATGCTGGTTATGTGAGCAGATGCCGGGGCAAGATTTTGAACGAGAGATGTGTTGCTTGACTTGATGTTGCTAACTTGTCGGGTAACAACGAGTACTGCATTACTGATCTCCACACTATTACGCCGCTGTGCTGGCCAGCAGACATAGGCAACAATCCATATAGAAGGGAATAACCCGTATGGATTTCTTGACGACGACGGCTCATATGACAGTTTTATATGCGATTTTGCATAACCACGGGTATTGAGAAACGTCTGGCCAGGTATAGTGGTCGAGGACTGAGTGACTTGGAAGTGACAAACTTCTGTCATCGATGCTGCCGAGACCACCAGCACTAAGCTCATCTGTGTAGCATAGGCCCCGAGTTTTGACATAAATAAAGCTTTGCGATGGTTCCATACGGTTTATATTGAACCCTTCCAGAGGAAAAGAATGTGGCAAGCCTCGTGAGTCGGCAAAAAGCTGCTTGAGTGGTGGATGTTGTTTCATCAGACACCTGATGTGATGTCGTTGCTGGAGTGCAGGGGTTATTCGGGAGTTGCCGAGAAAAGGCGGGGCCGCATCCCCGCATGTAGATTACATAAGACCCCATCACACAGTCGGAAAGACCAAGCAGGGACATAATGCTGCATTTTGGTAATATATTGGGTCGCAATGATTCCCATTACACTTCAACGGAGGGAAAAATGGAAATTTCAGAGGCTTCAGCTATCAACGAGCGATCCGAGTACGTAAAGCTAAATACCAGCAAACTTCGTTTCGTGACAAAGCAAGTCTGGGTTAGGGCTGTGTAAATATGCTGACCAATGAGCTCCTTGGACCACCACTACCTGGTCAAAGCTCATCAACCTCGATCAAATGCGGAGAATTGGAGACGCGCCAACCCCGACCCCGGCCTCTTCGTCCTGGTTCTTGAACAAGTTGCCTCCGTAACCGTAAAAGAGATGCGCCCAGGGTATTGAGCCGACTGGCTCCATCACCCTTATCAGTTTATCGTCTATTCGAGGTGACCCGTTGGACAAACAATAGGAGACAACCATGCGCGCAACACAGTCCCTTCCGTTCAAGAGCTTCTGGAGCCGGAGTCTTGACGAGCTCTCGCGGTTGACCAACATCGGTAGGAGGAACTCATTCCATTTCCCAATTTTTACGCTCTTGATATGCGCCATTGAACACCGACGGTTCGTTGCTGACATAGGGCTGGCTGGCCGGCCGGGGTTCGCAGTTGTCAAATCGGAGAACATTAGAGGCGCCACGGGGCCACGAGAGATCCACAACTTCCAGACGCCCGAGTCAGTCGCAGACTGCAAGCTCCTTTCCGACGCCGACGTGGGCGGCTCCTCGACCGCCCATCTCGACTGGGTTCCCCCGCCCAACGCCATCCCCACTGTCACCGCCGGCGACGGTAGCGACCGAAAACCGTACACCCCGATCCCCGGCAGCTATGCGCGCTTCCACGGCACCATCTCGCTAGAGCTGCCCACAGACCGGCGGGAGATTTCGCGGACAGGCTACGCCGGCTTCCGGACGCTGGACCGGCCGCCCACCATTTTTGGCCGCGGCCTGTGGGACATTGATCCGTATGCCTACCTCGCGATGCGCGTCAAGACGGACGCGCGCAGTTACTTTGTCAACGTCCGGACCGAGTCGGTGGTGCCGCTCGATCTGCACCAGCATCGACTGTTCGTGAAGAAGCCCGGTCAGTGGGAGACGGTGTTGATTAAGTGGAACGATTTTGTGCGCACCAACCACGGTAAGGTCATCGAGCCGCAGACGGGAATGCTGCGCCAAAAAGTTTTGTCGATTGGGTTCTCGACTACGGACAGGAAGGCGGGGCCGTACGAGCTCTGTGTTGAAAGGTTATGGGCGACCAATGATTTTGATGAGGCTGGGGTTGTGGAAACTGATGTTGCGGGAGCTCAGCTTAAGAATAAGCATGGTGAGAAGGTCAAGGTTACGTGGGGAGCTTTGGAGCAGGAATGATAGAGGGGTCGTATGTCTGTTGGTCAGTAGTGAGGTGGGCTTGCGCTGTTGGCTACAAGAGGACTGGAGGCTGTACATTGTACTGTACGATTCTTGATCACTGAGGAGGGAGGTTTTTCACAACAGAACCGCGGTATTCAGGGGTCTGAAGAGGACAACGCGGGTAGATCGACAGATGGAAGAAAAAAGGGCCATGTTCTGTCCTACAGGCGCCTTAGCTGGCCGTGGTACAGTCTGGATTTGTAATCTATCATGGCAGACTGGACTATAGGATACAACGAAACATGCTACTGGTGCCGAGTTCATGTCCGAGGAGCCAGACTCTGCAGTAGAGGGAAGACCAAGAGACTTGAGAGTTAGAAAATAGGGTTGTGTTAGAGTTTCTTTTGTCTATTTGCTCATTCGTATGAACTCCTAGATGCGCACAGCAAGTAACTCACAGACTTGGATCAGACCCAGTCTCTTCACTATGAGCCCCTATGCTGGACATCGACGGCCAGCAGAAGAGCAGACAAGACAGTTCAGGTTGAGGAAGCAACGTATGAAACATGGGTTTCCTTGCAATCCTTGAACGAGCCTTCGTTAGCAGCATCATGATTTTACACAGGCCGGTACACAATCAGCAAAATAGGCCGAAAGTTCACAAAAGCATTGCAGTCTACTGTTCTCGCAAGAATGAGCGAGATGTTCTAGAGCCTCTGAGCAGCAAAGGAAAACCAAATGAAAGGGCTAAGTGGAAAAGCAAACCATCGCATGGTATTGAACCCTTATTGTGCCGTGGTTTTTGTGATACCGCGCTTGCTGTAACCATAAAATCAAATCCCATAAGCAACCGCTTCTAATCACCGCATTTTAGCAGCCTAAACTCCGTTCCCCTTGTAATGCTGAATCCCATGAGAACCATTGCTACCAATAACGCCCCTCAACATGATCCAAACAAGTTGTTTGCCGGTCCCTCCTATAGACCTTGAAAATTGACGCTAGAGATGATTTCGCCTAGTTATCCTGCTTGCCTCTGTCCCATTCCCTCTTCTCCCCAGCCTTGGTCCACTTGACATCCTCGATATCCTTCTCCCCATTGGGACCGGTTTTCTCCCACTTTTTGATGTCCTCTTCTGAGAAGCCAGCAGCCCGAAGTCTGTCCGCACCCTGCTTGAGCCATTTTTGCCGGTCACGGAATGATTCCACCATGTCATCCCAGTCGTCAGTCTTGGAGACCTGGAGGTTACTCTCATCTAGTTGCATGTTTTCTCTTGGGTCGTAATCGTTCGCAAATCTTCCGTCCATGGCAGCTCCACCTCTGCCTGCTCCTCTCCCACGAGTGCGAACAGGTGGAGGGTAAGAGTCAGCAGATGGCGGTGCTGCTGGTCCAATGAGGTCCTCAAGTGGATCGGAGTCCTCGTTGTCGGTCTTAGCTTCTTCGGCCAGCCGACCGTGTCGTCTGTGGGTGGATAACTTTTCTGAAATTATGTCGCGGTCCTTGCGAGAACGACTCTCCTTTTCGGATCTGCTGCTTCGAGACTTATGTGACGAACGGCTGTGCTTCGTATCTTCTTGGTCGCTGCTGAGCGGGGAACGAGACCGATGTCGATGTCTGCGCTCACGGTGTCTTGGAGAGCGCGATCTGGATCTGTCTCTGTGCCGCTGTTCCTCGCGCGAGGACCTCTCTTCGTCCTTATGCTGTCGGTGATGGCGATGGTGGTGGCGCCTTTCTCGTGATGTACTTTTTGTATCCTCGTCTTCCGAAAGTCGACTCTCGCCTCTTTTATGTTTGTCCTTGTCGCTAAATTTACTGTCCCTATGATCTTTGGAGGACGTCGTTCTTGTGCCTTCTTCAGCCCCACGCCTTTTCTTCTGCCCGGAAAGTAACGAGGAGATGGCGCCTAATTGTCGTCGTCGTATATCCTGTAGCGAGGGGTTGGTTTTGAGTCGCTTTTTCTCTTCTGCTTCTTCTAAGCCAGTCAAGCGCGCCTGCGCCTCGGCGGCCTCTTTGGCCTTGATTGCGGCATTGTGGGAGTCGGTTTCGCGGATGATGCGAGTCAGGAAATTGGTATTCGGCTTTGCCTTGTTCGCAGGTCTTTGGTGAAGGGAGGTCAGTCATGAATGCTTCAACTCCCGGTGTCGCGGCGACTCAAACGTACTTTGTCGATCTAAACGCTTCGAGGCCCATTGAGGAATACTTTATCGAGGCCTCACTCGCTTCCTTGGCAAGGAGCTCGGCGACATAATCATCCGTGATCATGGTGTCGTTGGCCATCATAAACACTGATTTTGTGCAAGAATAGGATTCAGCAGCCGCCCACGTATTGCCAAAGGTGTAGAATAAGAATTGATGGAGGAACACAAGTTTTAAAAAGAAAAATTGTAAAGTTCTTGCAACATCCAATGCTGGGTGACACTGACTGGTGACGGAGGCGGGCCGAGTTCGACGACCGAGATCCAACTGTGACGATGCCCGGGCACGCAAGGGGCGGTGCGGCAGGCATCCACAAGAACAGTTACAATCAAGTGGGACTCATTACGCTTATCGATTGCAATAGAAGTGGAAACGGCTCTTGGCTTCCGCTTCCATGCCCGGGCCTGACCGGGGAGGTTTGCCTTATCGATAAAACTGAAAACATCCGACCTACATACGCATCTCAAAGTGTGTTGAGGGATAGAATAAAGGCGACTGTCATTACAGGATGAATGGTAGGTCAAGCCGGAATTTCCATTGCGTCAAGTGTATGTTGCGATTTAGAAAAGGGGTCGGACGGATGAAGTTCAATTCGACCGACTTTAATCGTGGAAATTCAAGACGCGCGGGACGGAAGGGAAGGAACCATGTCCGAACGCAATTGATTGTGTTAAAGGAAGTGACTGCCTACTGATGCAGTTGCCTCTAGCTAGATATGAATTTTCTTTCGGAAATGACTGAACGTGCTCGATCATTCATTGTGACAGTATTCGTAGACGGTCGGTTTGGGAGGAAAGGCTGCCCCTGCTTGTAAATTGACATTCGTATTACAGCTGAGGAAGTTTTCACCTCCCCAAAAACAAGCAACTGTCCACTTATATGAGGTAGGTACTGTGTAAGGTATGTACATAAACAAACACCGACGAAACCCAAGAAACGTCCGCGGAAAAGGGTTCAGTGGAGGTGACGTTCAAGGACGGGCCGTGCGGGCAGCCGGGCAGTTTCCCTCTCCCCCCCACAGCGGCCGGATAGGTTCCGAATGTTCCTTATAGCGCGTTGGCGAAGCTAGATTCGATTCAGGTCAGCCCTAGGACCGCATGCGCCTCCACTGATCGACTTACTGACCCACTGCAGCGTCACGGGCCGGCGGGGAGCACTACCTCGAATGCTCGCCCAGCCCGATTTCATACTCCATCCCGTCCCTTCCCCTCAATCGCTTGTGGAATCCATCCAGCTTCCACTTATTACACCTCGGTCGCTCCCGCGGCTTTGTACATCCTTTTTGGTTTGCGGCAATCCAGCTTCAAGCCTCTGCTGAGCTTCCGGGCTCACAACTTCCGTCGTGCAACACAACAATGGACGGTCAGGGTCCACGTCGAAGAGCGGTCGACTTGCTCATTCATGACCTGGGCGGAATCGGTCACGACCTGCGCCGCTACCTTGACGAAGGAGAAACCCTGATCAGAAAGGTCAAACCGCCTGATGTTAAAGCGGCCCGAGACCTATTTGAACAGATCATAGCTCGTATCGGTAATGTGTCAGCTAAGCTGGCTGATGAGCACTTCCTATCCTCAGACATCCCTCCAGCGCCATTGGCCAATGGTCCCATCACTCCCAATTCTCAAGTCGACGTTTCAAAAATTGTCCACCATCAGCAACAGTTTGTTCTTGCTGAGATTGTTGAAGCGAGTCAAGCGCCGCAACAGGTGCAGCGAGCGCAAGAACCAGTACAACGAGATCAGCTACAAAGCCAACAACAACAAAACCATTCACAAGGCCAGCATGAAGTCCAGCTACAACCCAAGCTCCAACCCCTGCCTTTGCCCCAGCATCATGACCAGCAACCAGTCCAACAGAACCAGTTGCAAGGCCAGCAGAAAATTCAGCTACAACCACAACAAGCGGTAGAACAACAAGTGCAGCTACAACACCAGCGACGAGACCAGCTACATGGTCAACAAGAAGTCCAGCTACATCCACAACAGCCTTTACAGCAACACTACCAGCTGCCGGAACAGCTACATAATCAGCAAGGAATCCAACTGCAATCCCAACAACAAAACCAGCATAATGGCCAGCAACAAGTTCAACAAGAGCAAAAAACCCAGTCGCGATATCAGCAACAGGAGTACCGGCCCACAGAAACTGTCCCGGAAGCTGTCCCGGAAGCTGTCCCGAATACGGGAGTTGGCGCAGTCAACAGAGAAGAGAGCCCACAGCCGGGACCGCCAACCCAGGACGAGATACACGCCGCTTTATCGGCCCCTCGACGCATTTTACCAGCCCCATTTCCAACTACAAACAGTATCCCTACGAACTCGTCAATAAGTTGCGTCACTGGTCCTGATGTAGGAGATCGGTCCGGAGAGCCAACTCGGCTCCGGTCTCCCAAGCTACTTCTCCTTCACAAGGACAGCGCCCCTCTCTTCGACTGCACCTACCAGGACATCCATGTCCTCAATGAGGAGCTCTTTGAACAATGCTCGCTCCATCCCGATGTGCATGCCAGAGGCTATTTCAAACTTCAGGTCAGAGATCTTCCGTCTCTCCAAGTTGGTAAAATGGGTAGACTAGATCAGAACCATGCGACCTCCTTTGTCTACAGAAAGGACAACCTGGGCCTCATCAAGGTTGACACTGGGAAGAAACCAAGAATTAGGTGGCCCAAGTTTCCCCTCCCTACGACCGAGAAGCAAAATTGGTCGTTCAAAGAGCAGAAGCATCTGTGGAACTCCACGGCCGCACACCCGCCAAATGGAGCCCGACCGTACATCATCGGCAATCCGCTATTTGATGATGTCGAGCTGTCTCCGGGAGATAAGCTGAGACGCAGAGGCCCGACAGTTCTAGAAGGTATCAACACCCAGTATATCTACTTCAACCTTACTGGTAAGACAATCACAGTCATGCATCGAGAAGATGCACACGTCCGGTCTGAAAACTTGTTACGTGCCGGTGAAAACAAGTTCTGGTGCTTTATCAAGCCGAGTTCTACTGCAAAGCTGGAAGAACGAATGCGCCAGGACTTTCCTGAAATGCGCGGCTGTTCGCAAGCACTCCGTCATCTAAGCCGCCATATCCCTCCTGCCAAGTTGGACGAATGGGGGGTTGAGTATACGCTTGATTATTGTGTTCCTGGCCAAGCCGTGGTTACTGAGCCGGGTACATACCATCAAGTTCTCAATCTTGGTCCAAATTACGCGATAGCAATCAATGTTGAATACAACTCATCACCCGACGATCCGCCAAATTACACATTCTGCGATGAAGCCTGCCCTGATCAGTTTGCAATCTCCGCCCAAGACTTTCGCATCAATTCTAATGCTACGGCCATGGACAAGATGGCAGTCCCAGCCAAGACGAAGCCCATGACAATGATGGCACAGCCTAAGCAACCAGGGGCCGTCTCTCCCCGGCGCCGTTTGTCAAATGACTATGTACCATCGGATTCTGCGCCGGCAACAGGTCAGCATCGTGAACAACAACATCCAGTCTCGGGACCTCCACCGCAAAAATTTCAAGACGCTAAAAGTTATTACTCTCGACAACTAGAGTCAGCAGTACTACCTTCAATGCCAAGCACGGTTTCTTCTCCGGTTCATGAAAGACCACAGCCAGACATATCTGAAGCCAGCGCGTCTGTCTTTAGTCCAGGACGGGTTGATCGTGGCCCATTGCAGGTCGCTTTCGAACAGCAGCAGGTTATTACAGAGCCAGAGGCACTTCCAGAAGTACAACAGGCAGCCACGGGAGTGCAGCAAATTATTTCAGAGCCAGAGGCACCTCAGGACATACGACAAACAGCTTCAGAGCAACTATCAATACAGCCCCGTTCACAAACTGCCGTATTTCATCAACATCAAGAACAAGCCGACATGGCTCAATCTCAACCAGTGATTCTGAATCCCTCTCAGGCTCGGGCTTTGGGTCATTCTGCTGATCACTACCAAGAGCATTCGAGAGTACAAGCCACATTTCCCCTGGTGCAGCAATCGACAGCACCTCCTCGTGGGGTAATTGGACCCAAGCCGTTGTTTAATGTACCGGATCTCCGGTTTGTGGGACCGCCTGTTCTCCAACCATTCGATGGAGCTATTCGGGCATTTGACCGGGATCTTCAAACGCAAACCTTCAGTGTTCAGCAAGCTTCGTACGGAACGTTACAACCTCCTCCTGCAATCAAGCCGAGTAGCTTTCCTGCCCAAATCATCCAATCCTACGTTCATCAAACTTCAGAAAGTCCACCAATCTTGAATAATGTAGCAGCCTCCGGAGTGGGACTTAAGAGGCCTGCAGAAACACCAATTCAGTCATCGGTCAAGAGAACGAAGCCAAACAATGAAGCAACTTCTTTCGGGCACCTTGCCGATCTGCTCAGAACAGCCAAGAGCCCCCCGGTTGAGCAGGTATGGAGTAAAGCAGCCTTTTTGAGGTTGGCTGGCCTGGTCAGGGATTGGAGGGAGTACTCTAGATCGGTACCCATCTCCGGAGGCGGCTTCGACCTACTTGATCATGTTGACGACGCAGAACAGATCAGCCAGGAGCTACAAGTCTTCCTCCGTCGGTTTTTGAAGATGAAGCTCTCAGAGTATATCGAATCCACAGCTCAAGTGAATGGTCTAAAGGATGTATTCGATTGCCCTGTATCATCCCACATCGATTGGGGTGAGATTTTCCGTAAGCTCAACTGGGACGTAACTGGTAGAAACCAGCTTAACGACTACGTTCGTGAGGGAAAATGTTGGCGGACCATTTGCGGTGAGTATAATGGGCTCTTGTGCCTTTTACCGTCAGACGATAGGTTCTTGGAACTGGCAATGTTCAAGGACCAGCTTGCCCACTTCCATGCTCAGCTCAGCACCAAGGCCGTCCGAAGGATGTGCACTATGGGCCAAACACTAGAAAAGTCCATCTGGGAGTACTTGGAACTGCCAGAATTTTCCTGGGAATCTGTGGATACATCGGAGTTGTCTCTTGATGAGATTTGGCCGCTTTTGTCCCAGTTCAAACTCATCAAGACGAATCACTATGACCGTCTCAAGTACAACTGGGAGATACAGCCACCGCCGCTCGGTTGGACAGACCCGTGGCCATCGGATCCTATGTCGGTTGCAAAGTCGGACAAGAAGGCCTGCAGCCTCTGCAACAACAGCAAACGGATGACGACAGAGAAGTCGTCCTGCAAGTGTTTGGTAAAAAGGCTTCCACAAATCCCGCGCATAACTCAAGACGGATCCAGAGGGGAAGGTGTACGTGCGATTGGTTCCTTCAAGGCGGATGAGTGTCTCGGCGAGCTCGTCGGCGAGTTGCGGCCACCACGCACGGCAGGCACTTCCTGCAGCTCCGATCATAATCACCCAAATATTTCCAGCGGCCAAGCTCAATTGAACAATCACAACAGTAACAGACACAATCACGAGTGGGCCATGGAGGTCCGCCGACCTGATCTTCACGACCAACTGGTAGCAGATATATATCCTCAGCAAATGGGAAACTGGGTTCGCAAGGTCCGTCATGATGGCGTTAGCCCGTCAGCGGTCTTCAAAGTCATGAAAATCACTGGAAAGTGGAGGGTGATGCTGGTGGCCATGAGAGACATACGCGATGGCGATGAGATCACAGCAAAGTACGGGCGAGGATATCGGAAGGAACAACCCTCTGAGGTTGTTGAGGGTTTGCACTGATATCTTCACTTTGGTCCGTTGATCCTCCTCTCCTATTATCATAGCCTTACTAGTTGCTCCCTGGGCGGCGTTTGGTGTGACCATTTCGTTTGCTCATGGACACTCTCATGAGGAATTAGGTTCACGGGACAAGTATCGGCGATTTAGACGTTTCCCCTGAGGCGAAGGGCAGGTAAGTGGGAAATCATCTTAGATGATGGAGCTTTTGTTTTAATGTTGTTAAGGACAGGAAATCTTTTTTTTCTTGATGTTGCATCTTTGGCAGGTATCATTATCGGACGCGCGATTGTTAAGAAGGCCGTACGCTTCTACGCATTGTCATTCAGCGAACAGGGGGGGCTTTGACGAAAGCATGGAACAACATAATAAACCTAGCAGTGCCCTAAAGGATGATCATACACGCAGTTCATTCATTACAGGGCATTTATCTTCTCCATCACTTCTCTATATAATCAAGCCAAAGAAGAGCAACTTAATACGCGCATCAACAAGGTTGGGAAATGTTTCAGATTCATCATATCCTTCTTATTCTCACAAGACAATCAACCGTTTTGCATGTACCTATTTCATGTGCCTGCTGTAGCCCAAGAAGAAAACAGGGAATGAAAGAGAAGAAAGGGATTAAACAGTCTACTGGCTGTACATAAATAATAAACTTGTTGTATACCGATCCAAACTCCGTCTTGTGTGCACCTAATCGTAGCCTCGTAGCCTCATTATGCTCATCAACAGTTCATCCAGGTATGCATTCTTGTTCTTCTGCTCTCATGTGAAACTCCCATATCCATCTGCTGTGAGCCAACTGCTGACCATCAATGTGTCCATTCTCCTTGTATTTCAGTTAGCTCGTAATAAACCTCCTCTTTGTGTCGAAGCCCATATGATAGTCGTATGGGGTTTAGGGTTCTAAATCTTCCAGCTACCGTTGACGATAAGCACGGCTGGAGTCTTGCGAGCAGCGGTTGAGGTTGTGGTCGAAGTCCTCTTCGCCGAGGTCAACGGCGTAGTCTCCTTATCTTTCCCCTGTGTTGTTTGCTTTCCTCAATGTAATCAGTCTTGTGAACTCATACTGGAATAGGTACTATCAAACAACGAGAGAGAGTCGTAACGAACCTGAAACCCATCACCCATATCACACCCAACCCCAGCTCCAGCCCCAGATTCTCCCTCTACCGCGGCAGGAGCAGACGCAGTCCTACCAGCCCCAGCCCTCCTCTTACCCACCTTCTTCTTCCCCGCTGTCGCCGCCGCCTTCTGTCCCTGCGACGTCGCCTGCACCTCCTCCCGTGACGACACCTCATCCACCACCGGCCTCGCATTCAACCGTTCCGATTGTCTCAACACCTTGATCGCCCGCCTGGCAAGCTCATGCGAACTAAACGTTGCCAAAGCGATACCAGGGAAACATTCGAGTGTTTCGAGAGGATGCATAGGACCGCTGCCGCCGCGGGCTAGAAGAGGGGCGAGCTCGGACTTGATCTGGGAACCCATTTTTTCTTGGGTGTTTGGGGAGAGAGACAATGCGGAAGCGGGATGAGTATTTGATTTACGGGTGGCGTTACTAATAGAGTCTTCTCGCCACGTGATTGCAACTTTCCGAAATCCCGAGAGGGAGGGCTCGGAGATTGAGCGGGAGGCTTTGGGAGTGTTGGGGGGTGTGGGGGGGAAGAGGTTTGGTAATTGTGCTTGGGCTTGGGCTTGTGCTTGTGCTTGTGCTTGTTGTGAGGTCGCGCAAGTTTCTGGATAGGATTGCTCGGAGGACGCATTTGATGCTATCGGGGTGGTCGCGGTGATATACTCCTCTGCTGCTTGAACAATCGAGCCGGTAGTATCAGGATCAGCCAACGCTTCTGGGTTGATGAAGAGGCCTCGATCTTTGAAGAAGGGAGCTCTGACTAGGACGAGGCCAGTTCCAGTCTCGTCGTAACCGGGGTTGTGGGCGAGTATCTCTCGGCCTCGAAAAAGTGACTCTCCCAAAACTCCTTAATCGCAGGATCACGAGGTTAGTAGGAGATATCGGCGTAGCTGATTACTTTTGCAGTCGGAAAGACATACTCCTCACATGATTGAACGCCTTGAATCCCACAACACGGACCCAACCTGAATCCTGACGTTTTCCGAAGATGCTAACGTAGAGGTCGAGTTTCCATGGGATTTGGCTCTTTATGAAGTCTTTCACATCTTGCCAGCTCGTCCGTTCCGGTAACTCAGAAGGATGTAAGTCGACGTTGAGATGAGTATGGATTAGTAGGACACTTACTCCGCTGATGATGATATAGTAGGGGCCAGTGTGAAAATCGCCTGGACCGATCAGGACGCTGGGCGGGTCATGGGAGATCGCCATGTTGCTGATCCTTGTGGTTACACGATAGAAGAGATCAGATATTCTAGACTGGTCAGCTAAGGTTGGTCGATATGTAGAGATTCTTCAAAGTTTGGTGATGGGAGCCTAATGTCTTTCTTCCACCTGATATGGAAGGGGTACTAGAGATTTTTCTATGGGGGAATCCTCTCTACAAATAAACTCGCCAGAGGTGACTGGCATAATTCTTGAGGACCAGATATACCCGGAAGAATCTCCATAAGTCAATTCAGAATGCCGTCAATGGGTTTGGAAAGTTAAAGTCGTAGCATGTATTTTGCTCGCAAAGGGGCCTGATGACTGATGGGACGAAACTTTGCTTTTCTGGGCCCTGTCACAATGCAGCCATTGCATGAGGCGCTGAAACCTGGCTTTCAAGTTACGATATATGGCCTTGTTTAGCAAAACAGAGGATCGGGGTGGAGGTTGGAAGTGTAATCCCCTGCGGTTGGCTGTTGTCTGGAACATGAGAAGTGATATTGAGGGTACATGGTGGACCAGCTTTGTCAACAATGCTTCACGCTAACAGTCGAATATGAGATTGGACGGTATTGAACTATACTCATCTCCCTAAATCTACAAAACACGAGATATAGTTAGCTCATGTTGCTAGAAATTGCTTTCATTGTCAGGATGTAGTATAGAGTTGTTCTTGTACGTAGTGATTTTGACCGAAATATAACTCGATGTTTCACGACAACAACCGACTTCATATCTCCACTTTCGATTTCTAGAAACACCAAAGTCTGAGAGTCAATAGCAACCCTCTATCGTCACTACGTTAGAGGGTTGACAGGTCAACCACTGTACCCCTTGACGTTCGTTAACCCCCTCCAGGCTAGCAATGCAACCAAGTCTTAGAACCCCCCCTTTTATCCATTTCACTTCCCAATTCGCTCATTTGCAGAAGCAAGTCATCAACCACTTCATGTACGCTGCACCAACCACAAGCCATGAAGTCAACCTCTGGAAAACGATAGTGACCTGCCCCTTACCCTGCGGTCCGGGAGCAAACAGTGTGGACAGTAGCAAGCCTTAGCTGCAGCCGACTCCTGCCAGATCTGTCTCACTGGCCAGACCCTGTGCCACATGGTAACACAACACCGCTGAACTTTACGGACCGTCGTGGAAGGACGGCTAAGCGCAGGATCACTGCCGATAGTTGACTTTCTCTCTGGAAAAAAGGTCGAATATTCAGCCACACGGTACGTCTATGCTGACACAGCTGAGAAGATGAGAAGACGATGCTCTCTAGTGATGGCGGTACTGGAGCAACATGAGCGCCATCGCGATACACAGTGCCACGAATCACAGCCTTTAAGTATCCCTTGCACCCTAGACTACCTGGTCGGATGGTTCAGGTTGGCCAGAAGCAACCCTGAATTCGACCCGCCGAGCAACTTTATCCGAACAGCGATCCACCGCATGTGAAATGGCCCTTTGTCACCAAAGCCAAAACCACGACTGCTATAGGGCATGGATCCGATTCGGCACACCATCTTCGTGTTGTTGCGAAGGCTTCAGCCCGGAAGCAAGGTCCGTCACCGTGCATACACACGGCAAATCATCAACTTGATGCAAGGCCAGTTCATGATGTTGGATATCTGGGTTACATTACAATCATTCAACTTCTCAGTGGTCCCTTCTGAGTGGGGGTCTCCAGTAAGACAGTACTGTAAACAATGATCCACCACCCGCTTTTTTGAATCGATTTGAATTGTTTTGATGTTGATGAAACCCACAGGTTCAGAAGGAATACGCTACACTAGGTAGTTGCATCATCAGCATCAAGGCTACCACATGTTCGTGAGCAAGCGGTTATGTATTGGGAATAAGGCTCCCACACAACAAGCGAAACTCCTTGGGGGGGCCCCTGTTAACCTTTTGGTTGTACAGCTCAAAACTAGTGGCTGTCGCAAGACGTCTCTTTCATGGACAACAACCGTGATATCAGCAGGCCGCACCAGGGTACATAGCTTGGGTATGCTTCCGTCTTCGAACTTTCCATATAAATTTGTGGATCTTGAGATGACTGCGAAATAGTTGCCCTTTTTGGATTCAAAGGTGTCGACTCGAACGATGAAATCCAAGACAACATCACCGTTACCTACCTTGAGTCCGCTCATTCCCCATTCATCGTTTCCGACTAATACAGTCAAGGAAACTCTGGACGCAATGCCCTTCTCTTCCCATCCCTCTTTGATGGTGCCCAATGGTCGTTGCCAGCAGGTAGGCACAGGAGAACGAAGCCTGAAACTGATTGGTTCAGGATCCTGTACCCGAAGAGTTGCCCAACCTCACTGACCACCGAATTTAGTCACAAACTGATGATCGGATTCTCGAGAAGCAGCTCAATTATTTCGATGATGTGCAGCTTTCCATATCGATAGAAAAAGAAACTTGTGGAAGCTCATTGTATTTTGTAAAGAGAGAGTTTTGCGATAACGTTTCGATTCTTACTTTTCATCGACAAGTAGGTCGTATGGCGTGTGGTCATTGTCATTTCGCTCATTATGTCGGATTCCGGAGAATTTGACTTAATGATACCCCTCAAACAATATTAAAACTAAAACCGGGATAACCAAGAACTACGACAGGGTTACTCTTGTGGTCGATGTGTTGGAGGGTTCGATGGGGTCTGAAGATTCGTTACAGAAGTACCCAAGCAAAGTACATTCTTTTTCGCGGAAATTCCTGTATGCGATAAGGGTTAGGGGTACAGTAATGGCTCGGCGATAAAGCGACTCGAGAAGCTGGACTAAGCCATATGCGGATCTAATGTCAACAACCCAGGGGCGATCCTCCCTCCTCCTGCCGTCGCGATCTTCAACCGGCAACACTAACAACACACCGAGTCCGACTGCGCGCGACCGATATCCTTTGAACTACAAAGACAGATAAAGCATATCGAATAATCATAACACAACGTTTTCCGAGGTTTCGCTCGCAATCATATTCCAGAAACGGGATCTCCAGGATACTGCACCTGGAAAACAGACTACGCGTAGCTTCACCCAACCCCAGAGCATCCTGCAATCCCATCGCTGAAAAAAAAAAAAAAAGCAACGACACGGAAGGAAGGAGATAGTGGGGAAGAAAGAACAATAGCAACATAAAAATAATGGGTTTGCGCCGAACGCCGCCCCCAGAGGCTGGGGCAGTAGCAGCAACATCGCAGGCACCAATACCGCAAGGGACAACACCGAGAGCCATGACGCCGCGAACAACGACACCAAGAACAATGACCCCGAGAGCAAGGACCACAAGAGCAACAACGCCGAGGCCGGGGTCTTCAGATGCAGCCGCCCTTCTTCAACGCGCCGCCGAAGTACTCCAAGCCCTCGGCTCCCTTGATGCCTCTACGCGGGACGAAATAACCATCATCAAGATCTCCGAGCCCATATCTAGCGCATTGCACTCAGCTGCATCCAAGAATTCCAGCAGCAACAGCGGCAATGACGAATCACATAACCAGCAACCGAGCACCGCCGCCCCGCGCACCTCAGACGTTTCCGCCCACAGCGCTTCCTCCGCGCTCGACGCGCCCACACCCGCCAGCCTCGAGGCCGATCTAGCGCACTACAAGGAACTCTTTGCCAAGCTCCGCTTCTCCTACGTCGAACAAGTCACCAAAGAAAAATTCATACGCGCCATCGTCGGCGATCCCCCTTTGATCGTCACGCCCCAAGAAAATGCAGACCTCGAGGCGAGCAACATGGCCGCCAAGGCTTCGCTCAAGGCGCTCAAGACCGAAGTCGCCCTGCTCGCCGAAGACCTCGAGTCCCGCTCGCGCGAGCTCGCAGCGCGGTACGAGCGCGTGAAGCTGGACCGGATCAAGCTGAGGGAGCTACCGGGGAAGATGGAGGAGCTGCAGAAGAGGGTGGATAAGTTGCGGACGAAACAGGCCATACAGCCAGGGAGCCAGCCGGAGATGAATCTGCCGCTGGCGAAGACGGCGGTGTTGGTGGAGGAGCGAAGGCAGAAGGTTAGGGAGCTGGAGCGGCAAGTGGAGCAGCTGTCGAGCTTGGCGCCGAGGAAGAGAAAGGAGATGGAACGGTTGCAGATGGAGGTTACGGCTTTGGCGGCAAAGAGGGCGCAGGTGAGCGCGGCAGCAAGGGAGGCGAAGAGGCGGAGGGAGAATGCGCAGAAGGCGGGTGGGACGTACGATGAGATGGAGGCTAAAGGGAGGTGGTATCGGGCGAGCGAGGCTGCTTTGAGGGAAATGCTGGGCTTGAAGGAGTGAGGGGATGGAAAATGCGTTGTGTTTTGTTTCAGTTACCTCCATGGGTTCGCGGCTTTGGTCACAGAGGGGTGTTGATATCACGGGGTTCGGACCCGGAATACTGGCGTCAGGAGTATGGACAGTGGCTTGCCCATGACTATAGGCAGGCGGGTGGAATTGGAGATGCCTTTTGCGAGTGTTTTTGCAATCAAAGTTAGCATTGAGGCCAGGCTATGTCCCTGCGCAGTTAGTCCCTTTGGACCCAGCTAGACTTTGATGCCAATCGCCTGCCGTTTGGATCAACACACCGGTTACACCTTGACCCAAATCGGGGGTTGATGCGGGACGGAAACGGACTGTTGCCGCTGTGTGCCATCATGGACTTGGCTTATAAAGTGCCCTCTGCTCATCCCAATCATGATCTACACCGCTGAGGTTGTACAAGATCTCATCGCCGTGGACAGTCCCCAGTCCCTACACAAGTGGGATTTGAAGGCGGCCCGTTACGCACCCCAATTAACCGGCGGACTCGTCGAGTCTCGCCTCACCTTTTGGACCTTCCGCTGCTGAAGTGGCTAGTTCGGGAACGGGAACGCCCCTATGCCATAATCACGCTGTGAATTCCCTTGCTCTTCATAATGTGGTGTGTGTAAACAACCTTCCGGAGCGGGGAATGGGGAGCGTTGCATTCATCGTAACGGTAGCTCTTCTCCGCACCGCCCGGGGCGATCTAGTCGGGTAGGGGGAAACCTGAAAGGAACGAATGAAAGGGACGGGCCGATGGGGTGATCTGACATTTTCACTTCTACAAAAGTCATCGAGGACAATAAGTACATGATCTTTCCAGGTGTCACCAAATTAATGGTAGGTACTTAGAGTTCTGTGACAAACGAGAGGGAAGACTCTTAGAAGGAACATTGATTCCTTGATTGGGACAACATACAAATCTCAACGCCGATCCATCAAAAGCACCAAGGACAACCACCATTCACATATCTGGTATGCACATTGTAGTTCAACAAAACGCGGGGAACCTCCGCCCATATTCCCGCATTCCTTGCTGCGTGAACGCTCCGAGACCGGGAGTGGACATGCGGGGGTTCTTGTGTTTGGGCGCAGAGCCCTTACGAACCCAATGGACAGACAGATGTCAAAGAAAGGGACTTTGAATAAACTTGATCATACATCGGCTAATTTGAAGAACCCAGCAGATCATCACCCTGTCCTCCAAGTCTTCCAAGTCTTCAAAGGAATAATCAAGCCGATAACCACCCTCCCTGAGCCTCCAATAACTCCGCGCTGAATCAAGACTTCTCTAGCGCCAGGTAGAGTCCAAGTCTAGTGTAAAGGCTAAACACACCACCCATCACATCTCACCTCGGCACCTCCTCACCATTCGTTGCCGATTCTTCTTGGGCAAGTCCAGACCTTTTTCCTTTCTTCGTACGCTTCTGAACCATTGTTCATCGTACAGTTCCTCCTTGTATTTTCTTATTCACTCTCAATGTCCGCGTGTTACCACTGAGGTATGCCAGAGAGCAAGATTGGTATGGGAAAATATTGGACTTATTTCCAACTTTGACCATCATCCTCTACGTTGCCGGCTTTCGTAATGAAAATGTACAACCAACCAAACAAGTTAGCGGTAAAATGCCCCGGGAGGCGCAACGAAGGATAACGGACCTCCATTAAACGAGGGAGGACAACTCAACTAGGCGCAAGTGAAGGCGTTTGCCCGCATATCTTCGTGTTGTGGGCTACCTACCCCCTTGTCCCCTTGTTGAAGGAACCACCACACGGTAAGTCATCGGTAACCATGGACAACGAAAAGCCACCGGATACCCTGAAAGTGTCAATGACCAGTTAGTTCACTTCACTAATCGCAAGCCAAGGTTGATTCCATCTGTTCAGCGGTTCAGAGGTCGGAAGTGTGTTTGGCTTCCATGGAACTCGTTTTACATGTCCATACAACCCTTCGAACACGGAAAGAGCGGCGTGGTATTTTGTAAGCTGAAGAAGACAAATGGGGTGATATAGTGATACCCGATCTAGCAATAAATCTCAATCTCAAATCTCAATCTTTCATTCCTTCCGGGCGCCCCGAGGAGCAGATTCCGTTGCTGGCGTCGATAGAACAATTTGTGAAACAGTCCGTTCCGTTCAGGATTGGCGTTGGGGGAGCACATGATGCATACACGCAACAACCAACATACATATGTAGGTATGTACACCCGAGAACTAAAGAGGAGAAGAAGGAGGAGCATATGTTCGCAGCCCCTCGCATAAATGGAGAGTTCTCGGAAGCGTGCCCGCTTAGAGTGGCAAGTTTGCCCGACATAAATACTTTCGTCCTGGTGTTTTCTTAGTTCCTTTCCTCTTCCTCTGTCTTCCACAATCCAAAGTTGCCAGACATAACCTGGTTGAAAAACCCCCCGCGCTGTTCTCCTCTTTTCAACTTCTTTCTAACAAAACGCTGGGACACACTCCCACTGAACGGTGACGGTGTCCGATACACGAAACTATTTAAAGCGGAAAGCGCACCCATCACAGCACAGCTGCAACCTTCCAACCGCCGCCCGCCCTGCCACGTAGTTGCATATCCCTCCCTACTTTGTTCCTTATTTCCTTACACGGCGTGATCAACGTCTGGTGGCGCCTATCAGGTCTCAACTTGAAAATATAAAAGAGTCACATAGTCTTGAACGGAGAAATTCGTTGTCGTCAATGAAAAATTGCCAAAGCGCAAGTCTTCGACAACCTGAAGCGAATTTCGATACAGGCACGTTAAGAAGTCGAGTTTTGGTCCAAGCTGCGCCGAGCTGAACAAGCCCCAAACTTTGCGTTAACCGCCTTCAAAACCAGCACTACGATTACCTACCAATCAGGAAGGGTGTCACAAGGGCGCAGACACAGACCTCATCCTCCTGCCTTGTTGGAAAGTGGTCAACAGGTCCTTCTTCCAACAACAGTTTCCCGAGTCACCTTAACCAACAATCACGACACCACCACTTGTTTAAGCAAATATCACCTACAATGGCAGCCCGGCAATTGTGGACTCCCCCCAAGGAGGCTGAAGCGGGTCTCTGGAACCCTGGAGCGCCGAGACTCTGGTCCCCTAGAGAAAGGAGCCAGTCGACAAGCACAGTTTCCTCAGTCTTCTCAGCCTCTAACGCTGATGGAAGGATACGCTATTCCGGCCGGCGTTTTGCGCAAATCATTAAGCTGAAGGCCGAGTACATCGACAAGTACCGTGAGGTCCATGCTGCTGTGTGGCCTGAGGTTGCGAAGCAGATCAAGGAGTGCAACATTCACGATTGTACGCCGTTCCTCTTTCGTGCAGAAACAAAGCCGGCAATTCTTGTGCTATCACAACCATGATCATGGCTAACCAACTCGGTGCACAGACAGCATCTTCCACGACCCGGACACCGGCATTCTCTTTGCCAGTTTCAAGTACGTCGGCTACGACTATGAGGGCGATATGGAGAAAATGCGCGAGAACCCAAAGGTTCGCGAATGGTGGAAGATGACAGATGGATTCCAGGAGTCCATGGTCCCGGGAGCAAAGAACAGCGAGTCGGGTGAGCCGTCGTGGTGGAAGCCCGTTGAGGAGGTTTTTTACCAGGCATAGAGTCTGTGGATTTTCTGTATCTTTTCGTCTGCGGTCGTTTTGTTCGATGTCTGTTTTCTTTAGCGCAAATCCTACGGCACCAGCGGGTATTCGTGCCTATCCAACATATGCCCGCTTCTGGGTGTGGCCTGTGAATCTGATCGACGGAGTCGAGCTGTCAATTGACCGTTACTTGCGCCAGGAGACTAATACGGCTAAGTTGATTCTGGTATTCAGCAGTGTAGGGCAGTCGTCGAGTGATTTGGAGCCGCTCGGCTTTAGCGAAGCTTAATTTGCGGGGAAGTTGTGTGCATTGACCGACGATCATAGTATGCAGTGCCGATGTGCGCTGTGATCTGCCTCGGCAGAAACTTGTCATTGGTGATCTGTTGGGCTACTCCTTCAGTTTGCTAAAGAGGCCGCTGAAGATGCTGGTAGGAGACCCGCCTCCTCCACGATTTCCATGCCGTCTTGCCTCGTTTCGGATCCTGTAGTAGAGTCAAGTTAGCCTCGAGACAGCCAGATTTCACTTCACAACAGCCCAAAAGATGGCGTACCATTCCTCCAAGAACTTGCGATTGGCCAATTGGCGACCATCCGTGACCTTGGTTTGCGTTTGCGCCTCCTGGGCATCAAAACTCAGCAGGGTCGGGATCGAGTTGATCATATAGCTAAGACCCAGTCCCGCTTCCATAACATCAGGAGCATCGTACTCGACGGTGCAAAAGCCAACGCCGCCCTCCTCTTCACCGACTCCGGTTTCGACGAGCTCGCGCAACAAGGGCTCCACTACCCGGCATGTTGGGCAATAGGAGGTGGTCCACAGCGTCAACAGCGGCGTTCGAGAGGAGGATGAGAGAAGCTGGTAGGTATGGAACTGATCGAGATTACGAACACTGCGGACAAAAACAAGAGTTAGTGACCTTGCGACGATTCAACGGCAAAGCCATAATGGATGTACGCACGACTGGTAGATTTGGTTCTTGGCCGCAACGGTGCGTGAGGTCGAAAAGGACGCGGCACTCGAAACAAATTGGTTGCAGGTCACTGCCGCTGCTGCTGGGGTCTTGCCGAGCAGGCGCCTGGAGCTGGGGAGAGCCTGTCTGCCAGAGGAGAAGAGGAAATGCATGGTTGCGCAGTGACAGCTTCGGTTGCGGCTCTTTGGCTGTCTGGGGTCTCAATTGGACGGCACTTCTGCGGTCGTTTTTACCGGCAATGATTGTGTGATGTGATGCTGTCGGGCGTAAGCTAATCGAGATCAGAAAGGGAAGAGCGTGATGGATGCGATGGTGAACTGGAGACCGTCTGGGAATTCGGTGGTCACCTAGGTCTCGCACCAGCGCTAGTAACCTGGAACAAAATATTTTAGCGCTCCTACGCCAAAGCCAGGGTACAAACAAACAATTCCATGCCTATCCCACCGAGTGCCCACACTGCACACACTGGGGCATATACACCAAAACATGACTCCATTCACAGCGGGCAACAACGGACCACCTCAGATGCTTCTCAGGTCAGGTATGGTACCTAACCAGCCTAGAAGTGGTAAAATTGCCCTCTATAGGTACCGAAACGAACACACATAATAGGGATGAACTGTATCAACAAAAAGGACTGGAGCTAAGGTAACGATGAGATAGAGGTGAGGAGCGCCCAGGATCACGCAAAGTGAATGTCAGATTGGTTGCGTCATAACGCATCCAGCCCTCGTCTTTTCTGTTTTAGGGGACCAACGAGGTGAGGGTCCGCCTTTCATTTCTTTGCAGGGGTGCTGAGGTGCAAGCCATGGAGATCTCGCAATGGCACCACTCCCACTTCCCACCTCAATCATGAACATGTGAGCGCTGGCAACTGGGCAAGGGAGCATTCTGGTCTTTTCGAGATGGTGTCCAACTGAGTGGGAGCCAGGCCGAGATAACCGGCTCGGGAACATTCCATTCATGGGCATTGGGTTCGTCACTAGGAGCATCATTGTGCATTTTTATCATGTATGAAGACAGTGTCACGAGGTGGGAGAGACTTTGACGTGATCCCTTGCTGGAAGAGACGGGTTGAATCTGTGACCGCAGTGACTCGGGGGACATCCGAGCACACAGGTCAGAGATCCGCCGCGACAGACCGTTGTCGACCCCGGGCGGAGGGCTCCTTCCAAGAGTTTAGGTCCTCCGATGGTGCTTGGGAGAGATAATTCGGCGTCCGATTTGTCGATACCTACCTGAGGTAACCCCGGCCTTAACGGATGGAAAGATAAGTGGGAGTGGGTTCGGCGCCTTGAGGTAGGATCTGCGTCGCTACAACGCTGCTAGCCCCGCATCTCTGGCGCATCTCAGGCGCATCTCTGGCATTTGGCTGCGGATACCCGAACTGTAGTGCGGGGGACCATGAGAGGCGGGGGGTCTCTACGGTATTCGGAAGAATGGTATGAGCTGGTGCGACCGGGCAGGCAGGTGCGACATCTACTACCTCTAACGTGACCGTTCGTCAATTGCGGCCATTCTACAACCGTCCAACAACTTACACGCGATAAGACGGCATATATAACAAACTCAGCGATTGTCACGACTCGGGAGGTAAGCTAATGCGAAGCAACCAATATATCCTGGCCTTTGATCAACCCCGGGCAGTCCATCTCGTGTGCTCCGCTTTCTTTCCGCCAACGGGAGACTCGAGTGCTCGCACACGGGGCCAAAAGTCAAGGAGGACGGCAGGACGATAGACACGAAAAAACCTCGCCCGGTATGTGCGGTTTTGTCCTGGTCTGAACGAATGTCAAGCCCGCCACATCGGCTCATGCCCTGGATCGTCGATCCTTTGCCTTTTTGCGCCGGCCGTGGTCTGTCAGATTCGCCTGATCAGCAGTCTGGGGACTCCAAAAGAGCCTCTCAGGACAGCAAACATGATGCCCATGGAGGCAACTGCAGCAAGAGAGAGAGTCCTTGTCGACCGTCTTCCCTGCCTCAAGACTCCCACTCAATAGTGGTGTACACTACATGGTCCACCTGACGACTGCTCTAGCTCAACACAAGGAGCCGAACCAGGCGACAAAAAAACAGAGTTGTGGATCATTCTTCAGCCGTTGCCTTTCAACATGGCCCGATGCCTGGTAGTTTCTCCCATTTTCCGTCAAAGGGCCATCTTGGCCCGGGGCTTGGCGGACCTCGGCGGCGTTTTGAAGGGGCTGGGAACCTCCCGGGACAGACCCCAAACTCCCACGGCAGGGTCGTCTACAGCATGGGTTCGACCCACGCGCTGGTGTGTCTTAGCGTGTTCAAGTGGACACCCATTGATACCACAGATACCCTACACCCAAGTCGGGCAAAGGCATTTTCCACCCAAGTAAATCAAAGAGCGAGAAAAGCATGCAGCTATTCTCAACAACCGCCGCTTCCTGTGCTCACTTGACCCTTCTCCTCCTTTCGTTCCATCCAGGCGTGCCCTTGTTTCCTGTTTCTGATTTGCGCTATATTGGAGCATCTTGATACCTGTTGAGGAAGGAGAGTTGCCAACCAGAGAGCTAGTTCGACCGGCCCTTTGATTGACGGTCCATGACGGACTACTTGAACTCCGTCTCCCCTTCTTCCTGCATACTGCATGCCTTTCTGTCATCTCTGCCTAGGGTATTCTTCACCCATCCCTCATTCATATCTGCCGCATATGCCTTACATATCTCCTGCATCCTTCTTTATCGCCGCAAGACAGAACAACATACTTGGTCGTTGTCATTATATCAGGGTCTTGACGTCTCCTATATTCACCGGTGCCTACGATCCGCGTCTTGACTCGCTCGCACACCTTATACCTTTCACCCTATCCATCTCAACATAGTGCTCTGTCCCGCCAGATACAAAGTACAACAAAAGATACAAAGTACAACAAAAGAGTTTGAAGCAATGGCTCCCGATCCTGAAGCGGGTAGCACACCACAAAAGGGCGGATGGCGGTTGTTTGGACGAAGTTCGACTAGGGAGCAGGACAACGCAGAGATCCCAGGGAGGGGAAGACTGCCAAAATGGAATATGGGCATTTTGAACGATAGAGAAACCATTGAAGTACCAGGTGGGTCTACCCAGGTGCATCATTCTGCATTTACATTAGTCCTAATCTCCTCCCAGGCTCGGTCCTACTACTGGCCGCGGACCATAACGAGCCCCTTGGCCTGCGGAACGCACCTGCGAGAACTTCCCATTCATCAATCCCAACCGCCGTTATTCGGCCTCCAGAACCCCCACAGGATGAAAAGAAGAAAACGAGTGACGGCAAAATCATTCTCGAACCTCAACCAGAAGAATCTGCCAATGACCCCCTCAACTGGCCAACATGGCGCAGAGATTCCGCCCTGCTCTCCCTGGGCCTCTTTTGCATGGTGGGCGGTGGCATGACCCCTCTCCTTGCTGCTGGCTTCACGGATGTGGCCAAAGAGTTTGATGTCAGCGTCTCGAGCGTATCACTCACGACAGGTCTCTACATGCTGGGCATGGGCCTTGGCTCCGTGATCTTCTCACCTACAGCTATCCTGTACGGTAAGAGGCCAGTGTACCTCTTTGGGGCTCTGTTGTTCGTCTTAACATCTGTATGGTGCGCCGTTTCCAAAAGCTTCGTGTCTTTGGTGCTTGGAAGAATCTTTCAGGGCATCGCTGTGAGTCCGGTTGAATGCCTTCCGTCCGCCACTATTGCCGAAATCTTCTTCCTCCACGAGCGAGCTTATCGAATTGGCATTTATACGCTGTTGCTTCTTGGCGGAAAGAATTTGGTTCCTCTGGTTAGCGCTGCCGTGATCGAGAGCCTGGGATGGCGCTGGACGTTTTGGTGAGTTTCTCGTTTCCAATGTCGGTACCGAGTGATTTGAAGTCTAACAAGTCACTTTAGGGTTGTTGCCATGGTTGTTGGTTTCTGCGGGTTTCTGCTGTTCCTGTTTGTCCCCGAGACGTTCTGGGACAGAGTGCCTCATCCAAGGAAAAAGTCCTCCAGACCAAACTTTTTCCGCCGCATGTCCTCGAAACAGCACATTCGGCGTTCGGACGCCGCAGGCGTCAGTGTGCCACCCAGCGCTCTACCCAGCGCTCGCCATAGTGAGGAAGGCCCGACTCCAGCACCGGCGGCTAACCATCGCCGAAACGTTCACGTTGGATTTGCTACCGACACCGAAGAGCATCATGCGCAAAAGGATAGGGAAGCCGCGACACGACAAGAAATCTCTGAGAAATCCGACGAGCTCCACGATCCGAGTGTCCCCATGACAGCAGGTATCCTCGCGGAAGATAGCCATGCTGCACGTCCCGAGCTTATCACTCAAGATCCTTCATCATCTGATAACTCGACAAAGCCCCATGTCTTCTACATGCCCGACAACATCGAGAAGCCAAAATCTCCTTACTCCTCAGAGAGGTTTGCCAGACAGGATCACCATGAAACGGATACCGAGTCCCAATCAGTGGCTAGCTCCCGCGCGGTGGGTAGCAGAGTTCCATATACTGCGGCCCTGCGTGATCAGCCCGCAAAGTCGTTTGTCCAGCAGCTCAAGCCCTTCCATGGTCGCTTGAACAAGGACAAATGGCACAAAGTAGCTATCCGGCCGCTCATTCTTTTCTCTTATCCAGCCGTCCTCTGGTCAGCCATCGTCTATGCATGCTCAGTCGGATGGCTTATTGTGATATCCGAGTCTGTGGCTGTCATCTACCGCGAAGGCCACTATGAATTCAATGCCCTGCAGACGGGTTTGGTTTATATCAGTCCCTTTGTCGGTGGTATTCTTGGCACGGCTGTGGCGGGCAAGGTATCGGATGTCATTGTGAAGGCGATGGCCAGGCGCAATGGTGGCCTCTATGAGCCAGAGTTCAGACTTGTCATGGCTTTACCTGTGGCCATCACCACGGTCATTGGCTTGATGGGTTTCGGCTGGTCCGCGCAGTTGGGGGACCACTGGATTGTGCCGACCGTCTTTTTTGGTGTTGTCTCGTTCGGATGCTCGCTTGGCTCAACAACCAGCATCACCTTTTGCGTCGACAGCTACAGACAGTATGCGGGTGAGGCCCTGGTCACGCTCAACTTCAGCAAGAACATTTTCCACGGTCTCGTCTTCAGCTTGTTTGTGACCGGCTGGCTCACGGACGACGGACCCAAGACTGTTTTTATCTGGATCGGAATCATTCAACTTATCCTGCTCTTTTTGACTATCCCGATGTACATCTACGGAAAGAGAGCGAGAATGTGGACGGTCCGGAAAAACTTTATGGAGAAGTTCTAGGTGAACTTCCGGAGAGTCAAATACACTTGAGGGCTATTGTCAAGGTAGACTATGGAAGCCTTGTGAGCGGTAACCTGTCACCGATTGGTGAGGTTAGTCATGAGTATGATTAATGATCATGTCAGGAAGGGAGTTATAAGGTGCATTCATTGATTTGGTTGGGATGCTTGTACGGATTTTGCATGATACCATCTTAGTAGCGTTTGCATATAGCAGTTTATGGACATTATTTACTCGACGTCTAGATGGGATCCTTAACTCCGTCAATGTTGGGCCTGCTTGTGTGACGCTAAATTTGTGCTACTCTTGATTAATCGTTTTTGAGCATGGCCCAACCGACTGGGACTTGTTTGCCGAGGATCTTTAATTACTTGCCGTAGTGTGAGAAGGTAACGGGAGTGTTGAAGAAACGGGTACAGTGACAGAACACCGCAGCGACGTGACATGCGTACTGTGTGCTAGTACTATACAGTACTAAGTCATGACCCCTCTATTTGCTCTCCTTCTTTTTTCCCCTTGCAAGCCCCACTAGAGGTATCTTTTGCATCACAGGTCTCGTCACACAAGCTCACGAGGCTCACCTTCCTCAACTTGATTCACTGCCATTGTACAACCCGACTCTTTCGGATAAGAACTTTTTGTCTTATCTTACCTGCGTTCATCCCATCACTCCCCTTCGTTTGTCTTCAAAACACTGGAAACCCCTCGTTTCGAACCCGGGCCAACCACAACATCACACTACCTACATATTTCTCTAGGGAGGCATACATGTTATTCTCGCATCAACATACCACCACATCGATACTCCCTTAATACTCACCTACCAATCGATTTTACTCACGTCTAACCTGAGCGGCTGGCTCAAAAAAAAAAAAGACATAAAATGACATCCAGAAATATCCCTCACCTCCTAGAGCCATACCTCGTGATTGAGCCGTCCCAGTCACAATCCCAAATCCTCCTAACAGGCATCCTCGGCGCCAACACCAACTGGCTCCTCCTCCGCTACCTGTACACCTTGCTCAAATCTTCTTCCACATCCAGATCCTCCCTCCCTTCACGCCCACCAGCAGCAGCAGTATCGCAACCCCAAGGCCAAAGACGTCTGGGCACCCGCATGCCGATAGCTGTCGAGCCGGAATTCGAGCTACGCACCTCTACCCCCGCACAACAACAAAATGGAGGAGATGCTGGTGATCAGGGTGAGAGTGGGAATGAAAGTGTGGGAGTGTTGCTGGTGAGCTTCCTCCGCGACTTTGCGTTTTGGAAGGAGAGCGCGGGCAGGTTGGGCCTTGATTTGGAGGGGTTGGGGAGGAGGGGGAAGTTGGGCTTTGTTGATGGACTTTGTGTGGGGGTTGGGTCTGGTTCTGATGGGGAGGGTGTTGTTGTTGGTGGCGGAGGAGGGCTTCCGGTGAGAAGACCTCCGGTGCCATTGGCGGCGACTGGGGGGTCAGCAGGAGCAACAGGAACAGTGCCGGGACGAGGACCACCACAAGTACCACGACCTGCTACAACAACAACAACGACCACCGGGGGATCATCGTCACAAGGACACGTCGAAGGAGAAAAGTGGAAGCGCTCTCTTCCCAGTTTGGCAGTGGCAGACGTGAGCAAGACGCTACACTCTGCTTTGAATGAGCTGTGCCAGAAGAACAAGAAGGTTGTGTTGGTTATTGACCAGCTCGACTTTTTGCTGGCTGCTACGTCGGATGGGAATGGGCTGGTTTCATCAGCTTTGCAGGATTTACTGTTGGATCTCAGAGAGGTAAGTCGCCGTCGTCCCATGAGGAGATATCTAGGCGAAATGAAATATTGGACGAAGAAACTGATGTTGAATAATATTAGAAATCACATGCTACGATACTCACGATGTCTGCCGACGACCCATTGATCGCTTCGCAGGTGACTACACTTGACAAGGATCACGCGTCGTTTGTGTTGTCACTGGCGCATGAAGCAGAGATGGTTGTGAGCCTCAGATTGCTTGATACTGGCATCGCGAAGGATGTGAGTGGTGTGGTCAGGATTACGCGTGGCGGAGACACTGGCGGCGAGAAACAGATAGAGGAGAAGGAGTATCTGTATCATGTCGGGGGAGATGGTGGTGTTCGGGTTTTCGAAAGGGGGCAATAAGTAGCTGGTGAACATCAGGCCTGATATTGAAATTGATGATCATCACACATCACGTCATATTTGACATTCGTAGTCCTCCCAAATGTCCAGATGCTCGAGTGAAAAACGGAACTGGAATTGAAGAGTAGTAAAACTTGCTCGACCGGGCGACACTCAGCCCACCACCTAGTCTGAGAGCTTGCTTGTCCGCGGGGAGACTTTGCTGTTTCCACTTCAGCAAAAAGACGTTACGCCATTGTATCTCATGGCCATGTTTGCTTCTTGCATGTCAAGAATGCTTTTGAAGACCAAGTTCCCGCGCGCGCGCAAAATGAAACCTCGTGCACCTTTTGCCCGTTGATGTGATGTAGCAGCAGCAAAAAGCGAGTTTAGGTCCGATCCGGAGATAATCCCAGTCCCTGGTTACACCGCGCCCGCCAAAGAAAACGATCCCGTCCCACTTGTCCCACTTCGCCGCCGCCAGTTCACGTTAATCGACCCGAGAAAACCGAAAATCCAACCCAGTTCGCTCGTTTAAGCAGCGACGGGACCCTTGGAGCCCTTGGGGACACCGGTCTGGAAGCCGTTCTTGAACTTGCGAGAGACGGTGCTGAGGTAACGGAGGCGACCAGTGCCGGTGGTCTTTCTGCGCTTGGCCTTCTCAGACCAGTTGTCTGTATTGCACACCCTGTTGTCAGCATCCTGACACTTGCGCCCAAGATCCGGGGGAACCCCTTTGGTAGGCGCCCCCTCGAGGATGATAAAGAGTCCAACGTACACTTGCGGGTCTTGGCGGCAGGGTAGCCGCAAGAAGCGCAGACCTTCTTCTGGTTGTGGAGCGAACGGCGACTGGTGAATCGATTGTCAATCTCTTGTTCTCTTGTAGCGGCCGGACGTCGTTGATAGTTCTCGTTCATCTTCGCGGCCGTCGACCCATATATTCTCCTTCCTCAATCGGTTTCGGATTCGTGTCGACTTACCCGCAACGTCTGCAAAGACCGTGGGTCTTGGTGTGGCTGCATGGAGAGTTAGTTACCCTTATTCGACAGTGTCCAAGCCGTATGGGTCCTCAACATACCGCTTGCCAAAGCTCGAAGTTCCCTTAGCTGTTTGCGACCGTGTCAGCCCATCGTGTTCCAGCCATATTGCATCCTCCTATAGCTGTCGTGCATAATTTCGTCTTCGAGCCGTATATCGTCCAGTTTACAGTCGCTCAGTGCAACATTTCGACCGGATCGTAAATTTGGTCGTTGGCGAGTGGTCGATCAAAAATGGTATCGGGATACGTCGTGTGTCTGCAGGATCAGGGAAAACCTACTCATTTTGGCGGTTGCTGTATTCAAGCAAAATCAGTATGACCGTAAGGAACCGACTGTTTGGGGTGGAGCGGAAATACCTTCGTCGTCGTCACCGGGCGGAGCGTTGTCGTGAGTTGGATGATTCTCTCAAGTAGGGGATCGCGAAATTTTGGGAATGTGCGGCAAGCCAGATTTCCCGCTTAGGGCTGCCGCGTCTCCCGCCACTTGTGGCTGAGTGCTGTGGCTTGCGCTACAGGTTGGGCGTACATCACTGCACTGTGCACTACTTAGCGTTCCGCCCACCCCGTTCCTCTTAGCGGACCCACAATTTCCATGCCGGACAGGCCCACTCGAGACTTCAGTCATCCAAATTCCATGGCAGCACCGCAGCGATGAAGCAACTAATGAAGCATCAGTTTTACAAGATAGTTTGTTGCTTCAGGCTGTATGGCAGTGGATGGCTGTACGGAGTTGATAACCAATGAATACACCTACAAATCACTTTCAAGGGACCACAGCGACCTTAGGAAAACAGGCTCTTGTATTATCTCAGTGCTCAGACAAGGTACGTCACTACCAACCTCTGAGCAAGAACGAAGACGGAAGGGTGATCTGAGTGCTGAGATAACTAACTCTGGTAACTGAAATAAGCAGGACAATACAGAAAAACATGCTCAAATGAATTGGATAAGATGCAGGTTTGGTATACTCATCAGTTAACGGAAAGTCGAAAGTCGAAACACTACATGCATCTCTTATCACGCAAAGTTTTATAGTGGGATGATTCAAATTCCGAACTACGCCGTTTTGATTGAGAAAAAAAAATACTAGCTACAACGTTTCTGACGCTTTGAGCATTGTTCGGACACTCAGGGACCGTAGTAAACGCTTAAACAGATGCCAACTCCGAATTTCATTTAAATCTTGAGCTTGCTGAACTCCTCCAGAGTGCGTTGGTAGTTCTCCTTTGCCGCTTGGGCATCGGCCAGCTTCTGCTTCTCAGACTCCTGGACAGCCTCGCTGACCTTCTCGAAACCATCCTTAGACAGAAGCTCCTGTTGCTTCTTGATGGTGAGATCAGTCTTCTGCAACTTGGTGGTGATCTTCTTGATCTCGGCATCGATGTCGCTAATGCTACCGCCAACCTGGAGAAGGACGGTGATCTCGGCATTGATGACATAGACGGCGCAGCCTCTTGGCAGCTCCTCATCAGCGCCCAAGACGTTGACCTCCTTAACACCCTTGCCGCAGAGTGTCCTGATGGCGGCGAGCTGAGCACTAACAGTAGCAAGGCTGTCCGCAGTAGTAGCCTTGATGAACGCTCTGCCATCCGACTTGATGTTATAGTCGGCAGCCAGGGAGCGGATGCCGCCGGCGCACTTGAGACCAAGCTCATAGTCCTCAGCTTCGGTCGCAAACTCGAGCTGAGACTCAAAGGCAGGGTAGGGAGCAAGCATGATGGTCTCGCCATCGCCCTGCTTGCGAGGAAGACGCTGCCAGAGCTCCTCAGTAATGTAGGGCATGATGGGGTGGAGAAGGCGCAGCGCCACATCAAGGGCATGGTACAGTGTCTGTTGCACGCTCTGCTGCTCCTCGGGGGTACCGTCGCTAAGGATACCCTTGCTGTTCTCGATGAAGACGTCGCAGAGCTCGTCATAGAAGAACTGGTAGGCCACCTTGGTGGCTCTGGAGAACTCGCGGGCCTCAAGAGCCTCATTCATGCCCTTAACAGCCACGTTCATGCGGTGAAGGATCCACTTCTCGGGAACGGAGAAGTTGGCGGTGTCAAGTTCACCCTTGGGCATAAAGTCCTGAGGAAGCTTACCAAGGACGTACTTGCTGGCTTGCCAAATCTTGTTGCAGAATCTGCGGTAAGCGTGCATAACCCTGATGTCGAAGTTGATATCGCCACCGCCAGTGGTGTAGGAGAGAAGGGTGAAACGCATGGCGTCCGCGCCGCACTCGGGAATACCGCCGGGGAAGGCAGTCTTTTGGTATTTGGTGGCTCTGGCGACTTCCTCCTCCTTCAGGTTACCGACCAGCAGCTTTGCGTGGAGATCCTCTAGTTCAATACCGCGAATGATGTCAAGAGGGTCAATGACGTTGCCCAAAGACTTGCTCATTTTCCTGCCCTCGGAATCACGAATCAGACTGTGGCAGTACACCTCAGTGAACGGTACCTCTCCGGTCATCTTGAGACTGAGCATAATCATACGGCTGACCCAGAAGAACAAAATATCCCAGCCGGTTTCGAGCATGCTGGTAGGGAAGAACTTCTTGAAATCGAGGTTCTCAGTGTTGGGCCAGCCAAGAATGGCCATAGGCCAAAGTCCGGAGCTGAACCAGGTATCGAGACAGTCGGGGTCCTGCTCAAGAGTGAACTTGCGGCCGGCGAACTTGGCCTCAGCCTTTGCCTGAGCCTCCTCCTGTGTCCTGCCGACCACCCATTCGGACTTCTCGTTCTCACGTTGGCCCTCCTCACCCTCAAAGATGACGCGGTAAGCAGGAATGCGATGGCCCCACCAGAGCTGACGGGAAATACACCAATCCTGGATATCAGCAAGCCACCTCTTGTAGGACTTAGTAGCACTCTCGGGGGAGATCTTGACCTTGCCCTCCTCGACAACTTGGAGCGCAGCTTCACCCATCTCCTTCATGCGAACCCACCATTGCTCGGTCATCATGGGCTCAATAACGTCCTTAGACTTCTCACAAAGGGGAATCTTCATTGGGTTGGGTTCCTTCTTAACGAAGAGTCCAAGCTTGGTCAGTTCCTCCACAACAGTGTAACGGGCGTCGAAGCGCTTCTGTCCCTTAAAAGGGCCGGCATTGTCGTTGAGGGTTCCGTTCTCGTTCAGAATATTGATGAACTCGAGGTTGTGACGCTGACCAAGCTGGTAATCGTTGAAATCGTGGGCCGGGGTCAACTTGACAGCACCTGTACCGAACTCCTTATCAACGTAGTTGTCGGTGACAATGGGAAGGAGACGGTCAACAAAGGGGTGGCGGGCGAACTTGCCGACAAGATGGGTGTAGCGGGGATCCTCCGGGTTGACGGCAATACCGGTATCGCCAAGCATGGTTTCGGGACGGGTGGTGGCAACCTCGATCGTCTCCTCAGAACCGTCGATCTGGTACTTGAAGTGTGTAAGGACACCGAACTCGACCTTCTTGTCGTAACCGGGAACGTCGAGAAGTGTACGGCCGGTAATCTCCTTGGTCTCGACCTCCAAACCACTGAGCGCGGTGTTCAAGTGGGTGCACCAGTTCACCAAGCGGTTAGACCTATAGATGAGGCCCTCGTCATGAAGACGGCAGAAAGTCTCCATGGTGGCAGCGGTGAGGTTCTTATCCATGGTGAAAGCCTCGCGGCTCCAGTCCATCGAGCCGCCCATAAGCTTCTGGGCATTGTTGATGCGCTGATGGTATTCACCCTTCCACTCCCAGACGAGGTCTGTGAACTTCTCACGGCCAAGTTCTTGACGGATCTTCTTCTCCTTCTTCCAGAGCATCTTCTCGACGACGGACTGGGTCGAAATACCGGCATGGTCGCAACCGGGCACCCACAAGGTCTCATAGCCCTTCATGCGGTACCAGCGAATCAAAGTATCTTGCAGGGAGTTGGCGAGAGCATGGCCGCAGTGGAGAGCGCCGGTAACGTTCGGAGGTGGCAGAGGGATGACGAACTTGCCAGCCGAGGGTTTCCTGCAGCTTTCGGGCTTGAAGTAGCCGGCCTTCTCCCACCATTGATACCATGCCGCCTCGACGGCGCTGGGGTTGTATGCAGAGAAGTGAGGGTGCTCAAAAGATTGGATGACCTTCTTCTCGCCAGCGGGGGTGCTATCTTCGTAAGGAGGCAGGGCAGGAGTTTTCTCCTTCTTCTCTTTGGGTGCGGACTGAGCAGCAGGCTGCTTCGCTTTGGCGGCGGCTTGCTTAGCGGCGAATTTGGCGGCCTTGTCGGCCTTGGCCTTCTCCTTCTTGTCTACAAGAGCAAAGAAACAGGTGTAAGTTGGTGGCCACAATTGCACATAGGAGAGTTCAGATCCACGAGGCTCACGAACCGTTCTTCTTCGGGGCAGGGGCACCAGGCGCGTCTTGCGCAGCCGGCGCAGCGGCAGGCGCGGCAGCAGGTTGATCTTCTCCCGGCATGATGACTTTCTTGTTGTTGCTGTAAGTCGAATACGGTCGAGGAACAGGAAGTACGCGGGTCGACGTGATTTTAAGCAATGAATGCCTTCTCGAGCTTCCAATTGCCAATCGCCACAACGAAAGCGGCATCCAGAGGACGATAAGGGTCAATGGGCAGCTGAAGGGTTGATTGTTATAGGCGGGCCGTCAGGCTGACAGGAATTTCTGCGGCCGCCCTTCGGAGGGGCAGACGGACTAGGCCGGCCGGAAGCCATGGCCATGAGTCAAAAGATTTCCCACGCACGGGCCCCACTGTACCTGTCAGCCCGCGTACACTACATACGTACAAGTGTTTGAGGGGTACCTGGTCACAGAGGCCAAGCCCCTCTCCCCACCCTCCATCAGGGTGCTCCCTTCACCTTATGGGAAGTACCACCATAGCGTCGAGTTTAATTCCATCTTCCGACTTCGATACATGGAACCTACCTTACCTAGAAGTATTTCGTCGATATAAGGGAAGGGATGCACGAGTCACTGTACGCTAAGTACCTAGCTATTGCCTGTTGGCTTGTTTAGACTCACCAACAGTTGGCTTACATTCGGGTGGCCTCAGTATCTGGCGACCGTTCGAGTCATTTCGTGATTCCTGGTGAAAACTGAACGGGAGACCCAGAATCGATCTTTCCCAGTCATATTTCTTGTAGCGTTTTGTAGTCCCTCGAGGACTCTTGAGTTCTTCTCAACTCAGCTTTCAACGATGTTGGAAGGGTTAAGATATCTTTGAGCTTTTTTTTAGAGGTTTTGAGGTTGCTATACCTAAGCAAGACCGGAAGACTCGACACCTACCATCCTTAAGAAACAATTTGTGGAGCTTGTGTCAGAAAGCTCGAGCGGGCATCCCGACATCTGGCTAGGTATGGAGAATATGTCACATGTCACTCGGGAACGCAAAAACGCGCGGAGCCTGAGATGTGACGGCGCGTGTACATGTTGAGTCTTCCAGAAAGGAATATTTATCAGTGACTCCCCTTCTTTCATCCACACCATTCACATACAGTAGGTGTGTGCCCGAAATTCTTACAGACCCAAAAGGGCCCGTGTGATCTCTTCGAAGCTGTGGAGTGAGTGCCTTGGGTGCTCGTCTCGATGACGAGCGGTTGCTCCCACAGCGGCATTGCTCGAAGAGGACTAGGTTACAGCAAGCTTGGTGGGAGATCTGGGGAGAACCCATGTGATATCCGCCTGCTAAGGTTAAATTGGACCCTTGTAAGCTCCAGTTGGTGCCCACCAGGGACATCGTGGCACGGCAAAGCACAACGTCAGGCGGGCAGCTTCAGCCCGACAGCGCAGAACTCGGTCCCCTCGCAATGGAATGGAGGCCCAGCCATGCTCTGCTGCCATTCCTGCCAACGTTTGAAGCCAGCCAGTTCCATTGTCCACGGCAGGTTCGTTAGGTGCGAGGGCATCTGCCAGCAGCACCTGGCAACCCGAAGCGCGCTCCCCTCCACCCCGCTCCCCCAACGAAACTCATCTGTGACGGAATTGGTCGTCAAGTCGGGGCCAGTGGGTGAGCCTCACACACCCTCGTCTACCCTCGCCAGCGCAGGATAGTCCCGTCGGATCCAAGTCATCCTCTGATCCTATGGTCAATCGCTCCCTCATCACGCTGCGCTTGGCCCTACCGGTGGTGTGATTACTCGCGGCACGCCCCATCGCTCCTGAGCTGTATACTCCATCCGGTCGTCATCTCCAAACCGCTAATGCCTTGAACTTCGCTTTCCGATTTTCAATTTATTTGAATCCCAACCCCTTCTCCCCAGCTTCAACCCCCTCTTCGTTTCTTCCCCCCTGCGACTCAATACCGTGAACTTCACTCACCGTCCTTTCCTCGACAATTCTGCCCTTTCGTTCGGGCAATCAGCGTCTATCATCTTCCCCCGAATCGAGTAACGCCGATATCCCCGCAACTCGAGCCACCGACGACATAGTAGTGTATACGAATGATTGGGCCCACCGCCACAGACGGCTCGAGCAGCAGCTGGTCCCCATAATCGAAGATTCCAGAGCGCATCGAAACGCCCGCTCCACCAACTTGATACATTGATTTGGCTGCCAGCTTTAGGAGGCGTTTCCGGCGTATATCAGGTGCACGCGGTGATCAGCCGCTCCTGATCCCACGATGCGTACTCCACGAGTTGCCATATTGGTCCTCTTCTTCTCTGCCTCGGTGTTCCTCTTCTGTCGTGCCGTAGCGTCATCCCGCCGCGCGAGCCCAGCAGTTTCGCATCTCGCACCTGAAACGTCCGGGTTGCGATCCTTCTTCTCGTTTAGAGCCCCGTTTACGCTGTTTCCTCCCAATGCAGCCATCAGTCTCTTTGACGACAACAGCACCTTTTTCCCGGCACGGCCTGCGATATTCGGGCCACCACTCCCGAAAGACGGGCTTAGTGGGCAACTTTGGGCGGGGAGTGGGTTTACAGATGACAATCTCCAAGATGGGCAGGGTGAAGGCGAGCTTGGTTGTAGTGATTTGGTGGGGTGGGAGGGTGCGCCGGGCCGGCTGTCTATCAAGATGCCGAAACAATCACCAACAAGAGACACGACCGACAGTACCACGTTCGATCACAAAAGGTTCAAGCGGAGCAACAGTGTAGACGGTTCTGCGGCTGATCACGAGACCATCTCGAGAACACACTCAAGCAAGCTGAACGTGGAAACGGTGGCCGATGATGGGACGGATGATTATCTACATCAAGGATTTCGAACAGATAAAAATGCTTTCGTCGACCCTCCCACAACCTCGAGCTCAGGCCATGCAGACATCCAGTCGATCCAAGAGACAGCCGAGATAACTGGCAAGATTGTGCTATTGAGCCGAGGTGGTTGCGGATTCCTCGAAAAGGTCAAATGGGCACAGCGGCGTGGAGCGATTGCACTCATCGTTGGTGATAACCAGAAGGGCGGGCCACTGATTCAAATGTCCGCACGCGGGAATGTTGATAACGTTACTATCCCATCTGTTTTTACCTCGAGAACTACCGCCCACCTCTTATCCTCTTTGATGCAACCAGGAAGTTTCCTTCAGGATATTCTCGATGAGAGCGGTTATCCGATTTCAAACGTCCAGCATTCTGGCAAGACCAAGAAAAGAAAATCGCCTAAATGGTCCGCAAAGCACGCCAGATCTACACCTGAAACCAACTCCAAACGACAGTTGACCAAGGTAACAGGTCCTCAGGGAAGCGTGTCAGACAGTGGTACTCAATCCAGCCCTTCGCACAGAAGCTGGATTTCGCAGCTCTTTCATCGGGGCCCTGTCAGTGACAGCGCGACTGATAAAAGCCGGCCTCCAAGCAGCGGCTCTTTGGATTGGATCATAGTGGACGACTGGAGTGATGAAAAAGATAAAGTGATCAAAACCGGTCTTGACAAGACTTCCAGGAGCATTGGCGATAACTCTGCCTTGGCTTCGGACTCTGGCAGAATCCCTGAAGATGGTTTCCAGATTGGAGTTCAAGACTGGCGCGACCCTGATTTGGCTTCCTCTTCGCCCAAGAACAGCGCATCATCTGTTCGCCACGGTGGTGATGATTCCGCCGGTGATGAGCAAGGGGCTGGTACCTCCGGTGCTTCCTCCAAGCAGCCCGGCAAGACTAGCCAAAGTGATACGAACGGACCGCAAGGAGGCAGCATTACTCCTGGCAGCGGCCGGTACGACCGCGAGGTCTTAGCAGGCTCGCAGTCTGGACAACGGAGCTCCGACTCATCTTCAGGTTCCTCGGGTGGGTTGATGTCCAAGATATTTGGCGAGGACGACGGCGAAGATTTCCCTCCGTATGAGATACCGTCTTTCTACGCCGAGAAATCATCGCCGCCAGCTGCAATTAACCGGGCGGGAAATCGAGAAGGGCTATGGATTACTATAACACCCACAAGCGGTGCCAGTCCGTTTTTCGACACCCTTCTTGTTCTGGTAATAAGCCCTCTTATTACTTTGACAGTTGTATACGCTCTTCTTATACTTCGCGCCAAAATCCGTAGACGGAGATGGAGAGCCCCGAAATCCGTTGTGGAACGTCTTCCGGTACGGACTTACCATACTGTTCCTCGTTCGCCAAGTCAATCGTCGAGGGTGCCATCTCCCAGCGGTGCCTCAACCCCTACGACTCCGTTACTACAAGGGCCATCTAGATCTCGACCAAGGTCTCGTACAACGACAGGAGTCCCTGAACCCGCGGACTTGTTGAGGGTAGATAGTGCCCTGCAAGCGGCGAGGGTGCCGGCTCACGAGAAAGGAACCACTCGCGCTAGCCAGTGGAAGAAGTACATGGGACGGCAGAGGGAGTGTGCCATTTGCTTGGAGGAATACGTGGATGGAGTTAGCAGGGTAATGAGTTTGCCCTGCGGTCATGAGTTCCATGCGGAATGCATGTAAGTGACATCCCCCAATGCCCCTGAGCATTCAGAATTGTCGGGATGCTGACAATACAACAGAACGCCCTGGCTCACCACTAGGCGTCGCACATGCCCTATCTGTAAAGGCGATGTTGTCAGGTCTTTGGCACGAGGGTCTTCGTCTACCCCGCGCTACGAGCCATACCGCGATGATGATAGTGAGGAGGAGGATGGCGGTCAGGCTTCTGGGTCTGGAGACAACATGTTTAGATCCGAGTCCCCGGCGAGGAACACTGATGTTGAGCAAGGAAGAGCTGCGGCTTCAGCTCCTGAGAGAGGGCGAGGCGGTTTCGATATTGGCGATGGGTGGTTCAGCGCCTTGTCGAACAGTCTCGGGACTAGGCCGACATTTCTAAGCCGAAGGACAGACCACGAGTGAGCTTCAGCATGCGCATTGATAGAAGGAGATACCTCGGGAGATGGTCATAGCATACGGGTTTGGTTGAGACTCGAATCGCAGCGGTTCAAGCTGCAGGAATATTCATTCTTTTGTTACACCGCATTTTACGCAGACAGGGACCATTTGCGGACATCAGGTACAGACAAGCGTTGGAAGTAGTTCGCGAACTCGGGACGCAATGTCCTCCACGTTCGCTAATTGGTGCAACCAGGCAGATTGGTATTATGGACTTGTTCACTGTCAGTCTGATCCGCGTTACAGTTTGTGTACGCAGATAAAGTTGGAGAGCAATGGTGTTGTGAATGCCTCTTGCGGCGTCCTGCACAAGTCTATGAAGGTATTGAGCGGCCGTTGACCATCACAAGCACTGAATGTAAAATGTACCGTGAGTGATACAGTAATGTGCCCTGTAAAGCCAGACTCAATAAATGCTAGGAATTTCCGTGCCCGAAGTATTTTAGTATGGCTTGGCCTGCTGACTGCTAAACCTGCAGAAGGGCACCACGGAACAGAATCGAACAGGGGCATGGAAGTGCGAGACAAGAACCTACGAATATCACCCAAAAGTCAAAGCTGCCTGAAACAAAAGAGGAACCGACGCTAGACGGGTATGAATTTCCTCTAGACTTTTGCGCTCGTTTTCACGTCGTGATGGTGAGAGGAAGGGGGGCCGGGGGGAAGAGGGTTAGGGTGTGAGTACTTTCTCACACCTTAACCATCCCCGCCTGGCCGAAGCAGAATGTTTATGTACACACATCCCTCGCGATTTCCGTCTGAACAGCAAACACCAAACAAACTGGTCTTCCTTTTGTTAATGGAATGTGAAGATGGGATGGAACATCATGTGCGAAATTCTGCTCATTTGATCTGTTTGTATTCGTTTGCGCGATCTCCATCGAAAACCAAACCACGTCGCTCCTTCTCCGTCACCCTCGAATCGCACGTCCTTCATTCATCTATCTGCCTTGCCGGCCCTCACGATCTAATTCTAACCTTCACTTGCGATACAATAATCACTCGATAGTTAGTAACTCAATACCACTTTTCTTTCCGAGACTAACACCACTTTCTCGGTTTTGTCTATTCCTCCTCGATTATCTGCCCATGGTAAGGCACGGCGCCCGTCGTCCTTCTCATCCATTGTTTCTCACATTTCGACCATGGCACGCTATCTCACGCCGGCCAAGATTGGCCTCCTAGCTCTGATTGAGCTTTATGTCGAAGAAACGGTACCTAACGACGCGATCATTCCGGTCCTGAGCTTCCTCACCTCTCACATCCTCGACAGCGATTTGCAAAGCACGATGACAACTACGCCAGGCGCAGCAAACCGGTGGCAGAGAGCTGAGCGTAGCATCGGACTGGTCGTTTCCATCAAAGATTTTGAGGACCTCTTACTTCCCTTTCCGGCGGTCGATCGACTGCCCGGCCGTCGTCTGTGGGACAGGTTTTTGGAGAAGCTGTGGGGCATCGATTCTCTCGATGCATTGCAAACATTCTTCTCCCGTCAGCCACGAGTGTTGACGCGAACTAGAGAAGAGCTGCGGCAGATGACAGAGCTTGGAGAGGAACTGCCGTCCGGGATACTTTTGGCGCGGAACTCGCCCTTGGGAGCTTTCGTAAGGAAGGCGGTGTTGGAGTTCACGAGGCTACAGTTTCATCACTCGGCGGAGCTATGGAAGGCGTTCGTCAAGTACCGCCAGCCTACGGTTTCCTACTGGAGAAGACGGAATCCTCAGTGCGGGAGACTCAGTTTCGACTCGGTATTGATGGAGAGCCAGCATGAATGGGGATCTTTCACAGATGGAATTGCTGTGACGGCATACGGTGGCTTGCTCATGGATGAAGAAGACGGCGCGCTACCGGTCAGCACAGACGACATCGAAAGCCTCCTTGAGTTCCAGATCGATCAGATACAGAGTATGTTATCCCTTCGTCACCAGCATGGAGATGACCCTTCTAACAACAAGCAGAGTATGGCGCAAGAGTACCCGCAGAAATCAAGGCCAAGTTCCACGCCATGTTGAGAGACAGCCACGTCGTTCCGAGTCTGTCCCATTATCTCAAGTAAGCCTTCACTCTCCCCCCTATCTCCTCCTCCCAAAAAAGAGAGAAAAAAAAAAAAAAAAAAAAAAAAAAAAGAAAAAGAAAAACCAAACTGGCAGCTCGCGAACGGATGTTGACGTCTACAGCTTCTCAGATGCTTGGAGATCCGGTGATTATCCATCAGCGTTTGACTACTTGCACAGATACTTCGACTACACCATGCAGAACCGCGACCGTCTTTTCTACCACTACGCCCTCATGAACCTGGCAATCGTACAGTCGGACTTTGGCTGCCATAAGGAGGCAATGGCAACCATGCTCGAGACCATTTCCACCGCTCGAGAGAACAAGGACAACACTTGTCTTAACTTCTGTCTCAACTGGTTCTATCATTTTGGCCGAGCACACCCAGATCTCGTCCAGGATCTCGAGGCCAACAGCATGATCGGGAGCGGTAAGGAAGCTCTCGCCTTCCTCCGAGCGAAAGCCAAAGAAACCGGCATGCTCGTGCTCCGGAGTTCCGCCCTCCTTAGCGAAGCCAAGCTCAACATGGCCAACGGCGAAAGCATTGCCGGCGCCATGGAACACCTCGTGCGCAGTTCACATATCATCGTCGAAAGAAACATGAAGAGCCTCATCGGCTCGCAACTATCCGTCACCACCTCGCTCTGGGACCGACTCGGCATCTCCTACCTCTCCACCATGACCAGTGAGGTCTTTTTGCGCGTCCACGCCCCAAGCGCTTGCTTCGACGACGAGCTCAAGATGGTCTGCCGGCTAGCCGGCACCTTCGCCGGCAAGGGCAAGTACAACGAAGCCTTCGCCAAGCTCGAGGACGGCATCGACAAGAACTTGCTCCGCGCCGCCAAGCCTAACCAGTACTGGCACCTCTACCGCGGGCTTGTCAAGCTGCGGCGCGACCTGCACCACAACGACCTCGACACGGCCGAGACGCTGCTCGCGCAGCTGCTGCAGATCGGCTCCGAGGAGCTCGATCCAGATGTGGTGTTCATTATCGACTCGCTGCACATCGAGGCACTGATCCGGCGCAAGGACTTTGACGCCGCGTACGAAAAGATCGAGCGGCTGATCGCCAAGTTTCGTGATGACCACCGGGACTTGTCTCTGCGTATTCGGCTACTGCTGGCTAAGGCGCACCTCTTTGACTGCATGGGCAGACCGGAAAGGGGGTTCTCAATCACCATGCGCGCGGCGAGCCTTGCGTGGCGTGCGCGGCTGCTCACCCTTCTCTGGCAGGCGGTTGGCGCTCTGGCCAACATACTGAATGCGATGGGCGAGTTCACTGCCGCTGTGCAGCTAGTAGAAGCAGTGCTGCCGCGCTCGATGGAGTCGGAGAATGCTTTCAACACAGGCATACTGTATAGTATCCTGGCGGATGCCAGGATGGGACAGGCTGGAAAAGCTGCAAAGGCCAGGCAGGCGATGACGACGACGGGAGAAACAACAGGAGCGGCGGCGAGCTTGATGAGCAACAAAAAAATCGACCTCTTTACGAAGGCACACGAGGCGCTGGAGTGTGCGTTCAACCACTTCTCTGCGGCGGAAGATCTGGAGAAGCAGTGCGAGACGTTGGCGAAGAGGGCGACGCTAATGAAAGTGCTGGGGGATCATGCTCGAGCGGAGGAGTATGCGGCGCGGTATATGGCATTGAAGAGGCAGAGCTCGTCGGGCGAGCATTCTAGTGTATGGTCGACAGATACAGGTACGCCATAATATGGTTTGGGTGGGGCTCAGTAAAGCTCCGGTCGGACGTTTTTATGGAGCAGTTCGGTTGTAATGACTTGATGAGGAATGGAGAATATTGTCGCTGGCCATAGAGGTTGATGTTTGATTTCATCGAACATGGCGCGGATGTGTGCCCCTTGTTTTGTGTCTTTATACCCCTGGTAGAAATGGAAGGAAGCTATGAAGGCTCACTGCACTTTGTCTCATGGAGATCCCCAGCAATAGCAGTAGAACACTGTTTTCGTCCTGCACATGGGCTTCCATCAAGAATAAGATCATATGGATGTCAATGCGAGCCTTTACAAAGGCTGATATCAGAATACAAATAAATTGATATGATGATTGCGGATCAGTAGACGTGGTGGTGCCTCTAGCACTCGTCCTGTTCTTTCTTTTCCACACTTCATTCACAGTCCCATGCCACCTGCTCTCACTACACGCTAGCTGTCCCAATTCTCTTTGCTTTCCAATGATCCAGGGATGATGCCAGTCTAGCAAGCAAGAGCACAGATGGTGCTTGTGAAGCTCGCATCAACAAGCCACTTACGTGACCTTGTCGCGGTTGTGGTAGTTGACAGACTCGTTCCAGCTAAACAGAGTTGGTATCGGTCAGTAGTTGTTGCCATAGAATGAGGCTCCTTCGATGGGGCGGGCTCGACACGCTCAAAGCTCCTTCGTTCAGAAAGGCCATGCAGAGATGCCCGCCGGTTGTGCGAGCTTCGGATGGGTTAAACGTACAAGAGAGTCTTGTCACCATCGCCCCAGGGGTAGTTGCGGGTGCGGATGTTCTGGTAGGGGTACTCGGTGCGCTCCTCAAGGGGAGGGAGGTGGGACCAGTGCTCCCAGTGCTCGTTGTAGAGGGTGTAGGCGTTGTATCCGGCGAGGGCGAGGGCAGGGGGAATGCCGCTGGGAGAAAGGGTGAGTTTCGTTAGCTTATTGTGTTCCATTCCCCTTTTCTGTCCCCCACTCAATCAAGCATTCCGTAGATGTTGACTGTTGATCCCCTTCGTCTTCTCGGCGGTGCACGTCGGCTATGACGTTGGTGTCATGCGCTCGTCGTTGAAGGCGGGCTCCGATCGGAGCTCGATGGAGCTTCATTTGAGCTAGCTGAAGTTCCAATTCCTTCAGAGTCCGAGGGGTCCATCCGGGAAAAACCACGCAGCGGGGATTTGGGGGGTGGGAGGAAATGCGCATACTAGAGAGAGATCTTGCGCCAGAGCTCTATATGGCGACTCCCGGTTAGCATTTCCCGTCCATCGATAATCGGGGTCGGCAATTGACAAGGGCGGGTGGTGGATTAGTGCGCACCGGTGGTCTCAGCGGCGTGCTGCTTGACGGCCTCACGCTCGCGGACGAAGGCGTTCTTGCCGGACTCGTTGGCAGGGGTGCTGGCGAAGCGGCGCTGGACGGTCTGGCGGACCGCGGGGGCGCGAAGGTTGGCGGCGAGGCGCGCGAAGAACATCTGGCGTTGGGCGAACATGGTTTCCGTATTCGTTGTGGTCGACTACAGGTGGTTCGGAGGAGGACTGGTAACGAGGTGGATGCGGAATCAGCAGCAAAGGTTGTAGCAAGCTGGCCCCACTCTTTTCCTCCTGCGCTTGGCGGCTTCTCGTGACTCCGGGTGCGAACTGAGTGAGGTCAGAGACCGATCAGCTCATTGCTCAGTTCGACCTCGGGTGCGTGCGTGGGTTGCGGCTGCTCATGGGGTGTGGCTGGAGTGCACAGACAGTCGAAATCAAGCCACAGTGCCAAGTGCACGTTCCCGTTGAAAGCTTGAGTTGCGCGAGCAGTCGGAATGACGAAAGCAGCTGCCTGTCAGGTGACTTCGTGTGTGGACCGCCCAATTCACCTGCGTAATTCAACCGCACGAGCCAATCGTTCGTTTGTGGACGCCGCGAACTACTTGGCGATGGCTTGGCAGCTAGTGACATCGTTGGTCGTTTGCCGCAAGGTGTGGCAAACTCCAAGAGACTGGGAATATCGATCGATGTAGCGACGTGAGGGAAAGATCAATTGTTCCCGAGACCTGAAGCTCTTGCTCATGCGAAGCCGAACATCGAAGACGTCAGCCCATGTCCCTCTGCTTCTCGTGTGGCCATTGCAATTACAAGCGCCGCATCCGGCGACCGAAGTGACTTTGTTGTGCTATAAACCTGGTAGATCTAGAGAGCTACCTTAGCATCAGTAAAGGAATATCTGAAAATGGGGTTACGGATCACGACGTGGAATGGTGAGATCCTCTTGCGCGTTTTTGCTGCGTTTTGCCTGGTCTAACTCAAACCAATGTGTAGTCAATGGTATCAGGTCGGTCCTAACACGACAAGCCGTCCCTATGAACCAGCTCTGACCCTGCTTCAAGAAACCCATTCAGTTACCAGCCATGGCGGGAGAACCGCACGTTTCAGGTGGGATCAAGTTCCCTATTCAAAAGCCCTATCTGGCCGGATGCTCTAACACAGTGAAGGCCATGTTCGACACCTTGGACGCCGACATTGTGGTCATACAGGAAACCAAGATTCAGCGGAAGGATTTGAGAGACGACATGGTCCTCGTCCCTGGCTGGGATGTGTACTTCAACTTACCCACGTACAAGAAGGGCTACTCGGGAGTTGCAATCTACACTCGTTCCTCGAAATGTTGCCCGATACGCGCCGAAGAAGGCATTACTGGCGTTCTGTGTCCGCCGAACTCGTCCACAAAGTTTCGCGACTTGCCTGCTGATCAGCAGATTGGTGGCTATCCCACTCCCGGCCAACTCTCCAGCGACATAGACGAAGCTCAACTTGACTCCGAAGGAAGGTGTGTCATCTTGGAGTTCCCTGCCTTTGTTCTTATCGGTGTATACAGCCCGGCCACGCGAGACGAGACCAGGATCGAGTTCCGTCAGGCCTTCATCGACGCCATGGATGCCAGAGTTCGTAACCTTGTCTCCTTGGGGAAAGAGGTGTTTCTCTGCGGCGACCTCAACATCATCCGAAACGAGATGGATACCGCTGGTCTACCAGAACAATTGAAAAAGGAGGCCATGACACTCGACCAGTTCATCTCGACCCCTTCGCGCCGGTTCTTGAACCAAATTGTTTTCGGTGGCCGAGTGATTGGTGAGCCAGACGAAGGGCGAGAGAAGCCTGTGCTGTGGGATCTCTGCAGAGAGTTCCATCCAAAGCGTCCAGGCATGTACACGTGCTGGGAAACAAGGAAGAACGCGAGGCCTGGAAATTTTGGTAGTCGGATTGATTATGTTCTGTGTAGCTCTGGAATCAAGGACTGGTTTGTCGACGCCAACATCCAAGAAGGCCTTCTAGGGTCAGACCACTGCCCCGTCTATGCCACCATTAGCGACAGTGTTCGCAGAGATGGTGTCATCATTCCAATCACAGACATAATGAATCCAGAAGGCATGTTCAAGAATGGCCAACGCCAACGTGAATGGTCTCAGAAGGATTGTCTGCCTACCTCCGCCAGGCTCATTCCCGAGTTTGATCGACGGCAGAGCATCAAGGACATGTTCGTCAAAAAGAAAACGCCGTCCAACACGCCCAAGTCAGCCACCCCAGCAGCCGACAGCCAAGATATTTCCGATTCTCCCAACACATCTTCCATCACGGTGAATGCCACTACTGTACTACAGGGGACCGCCAGCTCCGCATCATCGCCTAGGCAGTGGTTATCTCAGTCAACTGCAACCGACCCAGCGTTGTCGCAAACATCCCCCGTTCCAAAACGACGAGCTGAGCAGCCTGCGCCGTATACCAGGCCACCGAAGAAAGCCAAGGCTGCCCTCGCCAAGCAGCCATCCTCGAAAACTGGGCCAGGCCCATCGCAAAGTACACTCATGGGCTTTATCAAAGCGAAGACTCCAACTCCAACCGTCAACCCAGACGAACGACATGGCCCAATAAATGGAAACAACCATTCTCCCGTAACGGCAGCCGAAACAGCATTGCGAAACGAACCATTTACAGCGAAAGGAAGCCAACCAAAGCAAGCTTTCGAAGCCGGCAATGTCGAAGAATGGGACGGAAACGCTGTCGAACACAAGACCAACTCGACAACATATGGAGAAAACAGCACTGCCATGGAGGACGAAGGCAAAGGAAAAACAATCTTCGACCCTATCCAGAACAAAGTGTCCTGGTCCAAGCTGTTGGGCAAGAGGGTCGTTCCGAAGTGTGAGCACGGCGAGGATTGCCAGAGCTTAGTGACCAAGAAGCCGGGGATCAACTGTGGTAGGTGGTGCTGTTGTTTTCCGCCTGTTTCTTTTTGCTTGCCCTCCTTTCTCCCACCCCCACTCTCCCCTCCTCCTGAAACAGTCTGATGACCTCACGCTGACACTCCTTGATTCGCATCTCGTTGCAGGCAGATCCTTCTACATGTGTGCTCGACCCCTCGGGCCGTCTGGCAACAAAGAGACGGGCACGGAGTTCCGATGCAAGACGTTTATATGGAGCAGTGACTGGAGTGGGCGGCAGTAGGTGGCCTTGGCTTGTATCGGATAATATTGCAATGGAAAGGCGATCTTGGGTCAGATGCTCTCGTCGGCTGAGGCGGCGCAAACCTTCTTTTTGCCCGAGGTAACAGAAAGGAGGCTACTATCGACATGGAAGAGGCGCCCGTGGTCAAGAGAGGACGCAGTAATTGGGGGAATGGCGGTGGAGGCGCTGCAAATGATGATAATGAGGGATACACCAAGCTTCAATCTTTGATTCTGCTGGTGATTAAATGCGCTTGTCTATTTCGTGATAACACATAATCGAATCATCCCAAAGTCAATGTCCTTCTGCTTTTCCACAGCTACTCAGCTGCCTCACGTTTTGTAGTTGCGGGATGGGCCGGGGTCCTCTACTGGTGATACTCCGGAATGCTTGACGTCTCACTTGGTCCCCTTACCGCACGACGTGGGAAGCAGACAAAGCAGCGAAGCCAACCGCCGGAAAAACAAGACAGTTTGTAGCACAGCGGAGACAAGTAAGCAAAGCAAACGTTGTCAAGCGAATGAATGTTCCACAGGCATACGAACGAAGAAATTGGTTTTCTTTTAAATGCTTTTTTTTTTTCTAAGTAATCTACCTGTGCTCCCTTGTAGACGAGCGAAATAGGCTCCGGAGACTTTGATGAACGTACCATGATGCGCCAGTCACCCCACGCTCCGATATGCTAGCAACAAAGGAAAAGAAACCATAGAATGAGACCAGAAACCGACCCCCTTGGATATCACTGACCTTGCGCCATGCAAAAGCAAACCAGACCTGTCCCTCCCTAATGCGAAGAAAAAGACTAAAGCCGACCTATTATGCCCTCCGCCATGTGACTTGTGTAGTACCCTGAGATACCTTTTACCGAACCGAACCGAGATGCAAATGAGATGTGCACTATGCTGCTTCCTCCTGGAAAAAAAAGACTGTCGACTGTTGAGTCCCTTCTGACCGACCCAGTGCATATGTCGCACCGCCCATTTTCCCTTCTGCTAAGATCCCTTTACCGTGAACGGTGAGATGACGAAGAAGAAAACTGACGCCCAAAGTATGGATGGGTTAGTGCCGATGAGACAGCGCCGACTGTCGAGGAAGATGTGTGCTTGCTGTGACTCTGACAAAGAACAAATAAGGAAATGCGAACCATGAGAAAAAGAAACCGAGACCGTTGTTGCTTGCTGTATCCATGCCGGTGTCAAAGTCTTGTCGTCGTATGCAGGAGTCTGAAAACCAAACCCGAGAAGGGTGGGGCAAGTGACTCTGCAGTGATGTCAAGACTGAGGTCCAGCTGCTGATTGAAATGGCTGATAGAACAGACGGACCAAGACTGAAACTGATGCTGAGCTGCGCTGATGGAATGTGCCAAGAGAATGAAGCTGTCCACTGCCGGCGAGCACGCCCTAGTGTGCTGTGATTTGAGGACGGGACTCCCTACTCGTAGGATTGACGAGAGATTGAACAGAGAGCCATCGACTTATTTGTGATGTCTTGGTTGTTGATCAACTGTTGCCGGCTCTCCAAATGCGAAGTCGGCGAGTACGAGCGTTAGTCCGTGAATGTGGGACAGCGGTAGTGAATGAGACATGATCTGGATCAATGTAGTCGCAAGCGTGAGTAAAGAATCAGGACGCCTGCTTGAGAAGGAATCGCATGGAGTCGTCCTCAGTCATCATGAAGTCCGGGTCCTGGGCCACGGACAGGTCGGTCGACATGTCGATAATGTGGTTAGGCTCCTCCCACTCGAAGTCGGGGAAAGGGCCGACCTCCTCGGCTTGTTGAGGTTGAACAACATCGTTAAGTGCGGCTTCTTCGGCAGCCAACTGGCCGTTCGACTCTTCCCAGACAAAGTCGAGCATCCGCAAAATTCGTTGCCGATCTTCGGGCGAGATTACGCAAGGATATCTCATGCGAGGAGGAACGGGATCGGTGGTGGGAAATCGCGGCTGGTCGGGGTAAAGGTGAGGATTCTCAGCTCGATGACGATGAACCTCCATTTCCGCCAGTTCCCTGAAGCGAGCTTTTGCCGCGGGGTGCTCGCTGTTCCACAAGCCCGCAACAATTTGAGCTGTATAGATATGGTTAATAAATGTCATGCAGGACAGGCGAGTTTGTTCACATACAAATATTGCGAGCTGAAAGACTCGGATCTTCGGAGAACAGAGTATCCAACAGCCATTGGTAGTAGAGAACGAATTGGTTGCGCGGGCGGCTAGTACCATTGCTTTGAGTTACCGAACTCTGTTCAAAAAAGTTGCTGGGCAGAGTCATGTCGATGGTATGAGAGCTTTGCTCTTGCTGCTCAACATTAGCACCTCCTTGGTTTGAGATGCCCAAGACGCTCTCGCTTGGAATGGTGGGAGTTCGCGCTGGAATGTCTGGTTAGCTTGAGCAATGGGGGCCCAATGTTTGGTGAACTTACAAGGGGGCGAAACTGCGAGTATGTCCCAGTTTCCCCATTCCATCATCATGAGCCCAAATGGATACGTGCAGATCGCGATGCTGGACTCGTCGGGGGCAACCATGAGCAAGGCCTCTTCGCCAAACACGACACTGAAAGGAGTCAGCTATGAGCTATAAGAGAAACTTTCCTCGGGCCAACACTCACACTGAGTTGTCCATCGCATAGACAAGATCCTCTTCAGCAAATTCGGCCAGATGGGACCTGAACAGCATTACCTGGATCCTGCCATAGTGAATTGCAGTCACAGGGCTGAGACCGGGTGCGATGTCGCTGATTGAATCAACGTCTAAGGCAGACATTGTGATAGAGGGGTGCAGACGGCGACTACAGGTGTGCTTGGATGTGGTTATGGAATGGATGGGACAGACGAAGTGTAAGAAGATTGACGTATATGAAGATGAATGACAACGAGGACCGGTAGTTGGTGGAAAACGGAATTGTCGAGTGTTGAGTTTGGAGGAAGGAAGAGGGGGTATTTGCGAGAATTTGAGCCGGTATTTGTAGGTGATACGACAATCTGCTCTGCGTGGGTTAATGTCAAGGTGAATGGCAGGAAAGGCCCAATACCTCCCGCAGCTCGTCCTCCTATTGTTCGCGGGAAAGGGTACGCATTTTGCTATTGTTTCTGTGGCTTGCCAGCTGCGCACCTTATGTGATTGGTCAAATTGACGTTTGCCCTAAGGTTGGCCGGGAGAACAATAGGAAGGACTTGGGATGAAATTTGGCATACGATGCCCCTCAAATCGGCGAGTGACCTTGGCTGATTCTCACAGGAGAACAATAGGAATAACTTGGGATGAATCTCAGCATGCAGTGCCCCTCGTCAAGTAATCTCCACCTCAAGTTTCACAGGAGAACAATAGGAAGGACCTGGATTGGAAACCTGCCAGGCAATGTCCCTCGAAAGATATTTTGGAACCCTGTGTCTTTGTTGGTTCACTTCTTCGAAACTCCGTGTCAACAAAACTTCTCTCCATACTTAGCAGTCGCATGGCAGCTTTCTCAAGCGTTCATTGTTGAGGTTTCCTTTTCGTCAGCTGTCGACATGAATCTTCTCAACATGCAACCTAAAAGGTCAGAGCAACCAGCTATGTTCGAAGAAAACCGTGCCTCTAGCCAGGAAGGCCAGGATCTCGAAGTGATGTACAAGGTAGCAATTCTTCTGACCCGGAAACACTCGCTTGCTTGTCGCTAATGGATTGGTCAGAAACTCCATCAGCTACAGGCTAGGCTTTCCCGTTCAGTTCTTTCAGAGGCAATCAAGGAGTTCGAAGAGAACCTTCGGTGTCTTTTCCATGAAGCCAAGCTCTTGCTATGCTCAACGAGAACGAAGTATCGCCAAAGCTGGTTCGGGTCTAGCAACGAGTTCGGATCTAGCGACGAGAGAAGAATCATCAAGACATCATGCTGCATCATTGAGTCGACAAACACAATTCTTAACTTCCTCTCATTTCTTGAGAAGAATCGAGGATTGCCATTCGGTGGAGATCAAAGACTCCAACAAGCTGCCTACAAAGGCCAGCAGTTTGCGTTCCGCCTCCTTCGCTCACTTACACTTCACAAAGCTGCTCAGGAGGTTCCGGGAAAGGACTTTGGCTTGGTCTACGGAAAAGATGTGTACGTACTGAATGGACATATTTTGCACAGGTCGAAGCAAGAGATCGTGGGGCAGGCGGGAGGAAGAAACTGGCATGTCGACCATACCCTCCATCCTTTGAGGCGCGTTCCAGGCACCCCATGGCACAAGTTCTTTGGCAATCTTGAAGTTGGCGACGACAAGCAACTTCGCCTCTTCGATGATGATGCGGCCGTCGACAGTTACCGAGTCGGTCCTCAGAAGTTCTTTGTGGTTATTCCGGAAACTGCTGAATTTATTTTGGACGAAGTCAGCAGCGAGCATCAGAGAGTCGCTACAATTCACACAGAGGTAAGTACTTGAACGTGTCTGAAAACTACAAAATTTGCACGACTGACTGAAGGTAGAATGGACATGTCCAGCCGCCAGCACCGACATCCATTCAGCAAGAAGTAAGTTCTCCTATCTCGATTTAATGTAGGTAATCATCACTGACATCACGGCAGGCTCTCCTCAGGAAGTTGGACTTTGCCATGACAACATCATTGCCTGGTTATGTTGTAGAAGGACAACCTGAGATTGTGTTTCATCATGAAGGCTTACGCCAGGTTCGTATGATCCTGCTTACTTTTCACGGATGATGATGTGCTAACAACCGATCAACAGATCCCCGTTGACTACAGTCAGGAGCGCCCACTTAGCATTCTCTCCCATGTTTTCACTCGACCCGCACTTTGGGGAGAGGGTTTGGAGCTTGCTGATCACTTCGACCCGCGAGACGGTGTGCAGCAAGAGGAGCACATCTATTACATTTGATGGATATGGTAGAATCCGTGGCTCGCACAAACAATGCTACTTTTAATTTAAGAAAAGTATTATTCGATCAGAGTGGTTTCACTTTTTTCTTAGAAGTTCACAAAGCTGTTATGTGTTATGTAATCCAAGCCCTCGCTGAAAGTTGTGCCCCCAAGGCAGCAAGCCCCCCCCCCACCCCCCTCCCTCCTCTCCCCCGCGGTCGTCAAGTGAAGGGAGAGAGAAGCCGCTCCACCCAAATTAACCAACCAACCCCATGTCTCCTATTTAAGAAAGCCCAGTTCATCTTTTCCACCTTCACCCAAACTTCCCACCATCTTTCCCCGAACATCAACTTCGCAACCAAAATCTCGGCAGCACTACCTCACGTGTTCAGTGCTCTCCAATCAATAATCCATCCACCAGAAACACGATGTCGGGTGTCGATCAAATCGTCAAGACGTTCGCCGACCTCGCTGAGGACGACCGTGAAGCGGCAATGAGAGCTTTCTCAAGGATGATGCGTAGAGGTACCGAACCTGTTCGCCGAATCCCCGCGGCAAAGAAGAAGGTCAACGGCTTCATGGGTTTCAGATGTGAGTCAAATCTGAATCAACATTGTCGTTGATCCATGGCTGATTGCTCTTCATTTCAGCGTACTATTCCCCGCTCTTCTCTCAGCTCCCGCAAAAGGAGAGATCGCCCTTCATGACTATTCTCTGGCAGCATGATCCCTTCCACAATGAGTGGGATTTCATGTGCTCGGTGTATTCGTCAATCCGGACCTACCTTGAGCAGGAGAAGGTTACTCTGCAACTCTGGATTCACTATGCTGTCGGCCATCTGGGAGTGATTATCCGCGACAACTACATGGCATCCTTTGGCTGGAACCTCGTCCGTTTTCCCAACGGCACTCACGACCTCGAGCGCACGGCTCTTCCTTTGGTTCAGCACAATCTCCAGCCCATGAACGGCTTATGCCTGCTCACCAAGTGCCTCGAGAGCGGATTGCCTCTTGCCAATCCTCACTCTGTCATCGCCAAGCTTTCAGATCCTAGCTACGACATGATCTGGTTCAACAAGCGTCCTCACCGTCAGCAGGGACACGCCGTTCAAACTGATGAATCTGAAGTTGGAGTTTCGGCGATGTTCCCTCGCAATCACACGGTCGCTGCAGAGGTAGATGGCATCATCAATCTTCCTCTCTCCCATTGGATTCAGCAGGGAGAATTCGGTACCGAGTCTGGATACTCAGCTCAGTTTGAGACCTTGTTGGATTCAATTCTCGAGAATGGACACGCCTCCAGCAATGACCCTTACAACATGGCTCTGGCTATCGATGTTCCCATGATGGGTTAGTGGAAGATGAGGTACCATCTTGCAAAACTTTACCCGTGTGCTAACCGATTAACAGGATTTAACGGAGGAGCATAGAAGCACGGCGCAGTCACCGTTTTCTTTCCTTTGTCACATCTGGATTTCGTGTTACGGGCATACAAAGCGAGGGCGAAAAGGGTCTAGTTAGGTTTCTTTGTGCATACATTTGGGGCAAATCATGAGACTTCAGAATCGAACGGGGTGGAATGGGCAATTACACGGCAAGGAGACAGGTACCCGCCTAGAAGGCGAAAGAGTATCAAATAAAATCAAATCAGCGGCGTCCACCATCTGATCCGGGATGGCCTTCACTACTCGGGGGTTGCGGTTCGCTTTTGTATGGGGAGAGGGGGGAAAAAGTTTGGCCAGCCAAAAGCGACCCGAATGGAACCCTAGTCAATCAATACCTATGAACGCAAGCGTCTGCGGTGTCATTGCCGGATTTGACATGTCGTTGAGATAAAGAAACAGGCCCGCCGCTGACGGCAACGCTTATGCATGCAACCCCGCTGCGCTGAATGCTTCAGCCGCAAAACTGGGGCAATGCGGGAGCTGTGGCCCCCGTTCATGCTAGTGTACAGGGTTGCTCTGCTTCTAAGATCCTGATAAGGGTCCGCTGATGTTTGTACATACTACATATCAGTCCCTGTAAGTTTGCTAGTCTGGTTCCTGCCCCATATTTTCTTCCAAGGGGGTAATATGGGGGACTGTAAGGCGGGACTGGTCTATCTACGAGTCCGGGTCCCCGCAGGAACTGTACCCTTCAGTGGGTCCCGGTCACGTATCCTGCGACGTTCCGTCTCGGCCAGGAATGGCAGCTTTCCCCGTTGATTTTCGGTTTATCATCACATAAAGGTTTTGGTTGCTTGTCGACATGTGCGTTCGAGACATTAGGGCAGAGTCCCGATGCGTTATTGGTGGCACCGCTTATGCATGGACCCTTAGTTTAACCTTCTGTTGGTTTGGCGTCCCGCACTAATAAGGCAACAACTGACTGCCAGTCCCTGATCCCCAACAAGGAAACCCCAAAGCACGTTATTCTCCTAGCCGACGGAGGGCATTAAACTCGGTAACCGTAGCCTTGGACCTCCGAACCTACTTACCTATACTTGTAGAAGTGAACTTTGCTCGTACAGGAAGGAAGGACGACGTGGTCTCAAGGATGAAAGCATACCTACAGGTACTTAAACCATCATATCGCTCCCTTCAATTCTTCTCCCATTCCAACCACATCTTTCTCAGTTTTCTCCCAATTAATCGGAAATCGAGTGCTCAAATCATTCCAATCGCATTAGTTTACCAAAAGTCAATTCAATCATTCTTGTTTAATCACTATTACCGTACACTCACTCCTACGCTACCCTCCCGTCGAAAAGACAATTGAGCACATTGGCAGACCAACCCTTTTTTCCGACCCGCAGGTATGTCTCTCGCTCACCATTCTACTCTCCGCTTTCTCGCCTCTCCAACTTCTTTCTAACATAATAGCAACAGTCTCGAAAAATCCATCTCGAACATTCCGGTACAATAGAGCAGCAAGCTCTTCCACCCCAAACCACGTCCAGCCCTTTCTCACAGCAATGGGTAACGATCATAAGTACCTATCTTCTGTTCGGACTCGGACGCTACTGGTTCAGGGCAGAGCGCATCTGGAAGAACTGTTTCGGCGATATCAGACTTCTTTCTCAAGCGTCGTCGATCGAAATCCGAACTCGAATCATGATTTCGGCTCTGATTGGACCGCTGTTCATATTACTATGGCCTGTCGACGTGACAGCGACCGTCATCTGGGGCTACCTCAGAGATGCGTTCCAAAGCTACTCAGATCGGGATACTGAAAGCAAGACTACTCCTGTTAGGAGCAGTACCCCGCCGCCAGCTTATACAACTGATGAGGAATGAGCTCCATCGAAGAAATATCTGACGGAGGACTACCCAGGAGTATGAAGCGAAGGTGTTGATGATCGGCAGTGATCTCATGATAGTTTTTTTCTTTATTTTTCAGCGAATACTTCCTTGCTGTTAGCGTTTGTGATTTGTTTTAAAGAGGAGGGAAAAGATAACAAGCTAAGAAACGCATGGCGGGGCTCCTCGGGTCTTGGAGGAGTGGAGATAACTTCCGCAATTAGGTGGCATCATTATATCATACAGAGAACCCTATCGCATTGCGATACTTGTCAGAGGCAGGGGTATAGCTGCTAATGCAATCACAAGCAACTTGGTCTGCTGCTTCAAAAATAAACACAGCAATGTTGTCTTCGCTCCAATTTTGCTGCTTCGTTTGACGTTCTGCCCATAAATGAATATGGGAATATAGTTCTGGTGGGGGTCAGCTTCCCGCACAGTCTAATTGGACAATCCTTGAATTTCGTTCACTAATCCCGGCTTGTCGAAATCCCTTGCGTCCCGCTCTCCAAGTGTACAGGGATATACAGTGTATATAGACATCTTTGCGCGGTACTCTTGTACCGTAGCGACGAGAGTCTGGGACGGGATCGTGCTGATTCTGCCAGATACGCACACAAAGAAACTTGACGCATTGGAGAGTACCAAGTAGGTACATTAAGTCTTGGGTTTATTTAGAAGATACCAGCGCAACATCCATTCTACCTGAAGCTGGCAGGTTGCTTATGTTCCCAAGTCCCAGATTTGAAGTTGTCACCGTACCCTGCGGAGTGCTGACAGACTGCCTGGTCGGCGGTGCCGACCTTCCATTCTCCATCAAGCCCACGGTAACATATAGCAAGCAATAAGACAACGCAAGATTCTGCAACATTCACTCTTCGCTTTGTCACAAGAAGGGGCCCGTTCATCATATAGGCAGTATTCCACCTTCGTGCCTCGCATACCGAATTCTTGTGTTGTGGCATGTATGGCCAAGGGTTTGCATATGCTAGGTGCGTGGCGCCGACTGGCGGAAGAGCTGGGGTCTCGACCATTCTTCCCACTTTGTCGGCGCCGTTCTTTCGGGCGTTCGGTTGATCGGATGTTTGTGCGGTTCCGTCACAGACTCCCGAAACCCTAGCTGCCCGCATTGCCGTTACTGTGTTACAAGAAAAAAAAGCGAAAGGAGGGTGCAAAGGTTTGTGCAATCAATGAGGGTTCTTGACAGCTCGTGCAGTACAGTACCAATGTACCGCTTCTCGAATCTCCCTTCGGTACTACTCTCTTCAAATCTCACCGCGGCACTCTGCCCAGGCCTCGTCAAGTGGCTTGCTGTTTGAACATGTATTTGCAAAGCGAACCTGGCTTGTCATCTTTGAACATATAACTGGTGGCGGACCGGGGGATGAGCGGTTTGTGTTTCCGGGAATCCCATGTAATTTCTGACAGCAGGTCTGACAGAACAAGTTCAATGTCATTTGAATCTGCATCTCACCCAGTATAAAGTTCACGAAGATAGCAATGGGTCAACAATTGGTTGCCACCAGTCAATCAAACCCATGACTCTCAGCTGACTGCAGGAAAGCTTTCGGTCACAATCGCTTCACAGCAAGCTTACAAATTTCGAAAAGTGATATCTCACAAAGTGATCCCTGGATCATTTATCGTGCCTTACAGATTCCCCCTTGATTCTCATTTCCCATTCTCCCTTGCGCTTTGATTGTCTGTTTGCTACTTATCGCAAACGAACGCTGACGTTGAGCAGTCCAATTGATTACGAACTAGTTATCTAGCGGGAATTTGTCGTCTCGTATATCCTCTTTAGGTCTTGCTTGTTACTGTTCCCACACTCAAACGCCTGTGCAGTCTTGGCGGACGTGTGCGTGTACACACACACACAACTTTTTGGTAAAATGGACTATTGAAACGAAAGACGAAGATGAAGAAACTCAATTATCCTATGGAAAAAAAACTATTCTCTTAATAATCTTAAGTACGCTGACTCTGAATCTCAAGTCGGATTTCTTTTATCTCTTTGTTTGGTAGAGATATAAGCAAATGAAATCTCATCGATGGTCCGTTTTGCCAAAAAGTTGTGTGTGTGTGTACACGCACACGTCCGCCAAGACTGCACAGGCGTTTGAGTGTGGGAATGTATAAAAACCTTCGGGTTCCTCCTCTTGTATAATTGAGTAAGGGCTACCGAAATAGGAACGGCGAGTCTGTGGGCTATTAGGCCAGGTTTGGTACCGCGAGTTTACCCTCATAGCCAGAAACGCGATAACTCTTCAGGGGAAAAAAGAGACAACAAGCACGCTTTAGCCTCAAAGAGCTATCATCTTCCGCTGTTATGTGCCACCCGTCACAAACATCACTACAACCTCCTCGCCAAACACCACGCTCAACGTCACGATCGGCAAAGTGATTCATGGACGAGCACACTTCGCCCCAACGCCATTGTAAGGTGGGGGAGGGTCAGGGTGTTGTACATTTGGGTTCGTCGGAGTTGTGTTTAGGGTTTCCGCAATTGGTAAGGTCCTCGGAAGTCCTTGTTCGTTATTGATCGCTTTCGATACGTAGCAAATGATACAGCCAAACAAATCGAGAGGCCATATTCCAACAAACATCAGAGGTATCAGGCAATATGCTGCGATCCGGGTTCTTTGTTGGTTTTCTGTGTAGTGGGTAAACGTATCGATAGCTCCATTCCAATGAACCCAAATATTTATCGATCGATACCAGAACCACATGTACCCAATGACAACCCATCCAATAATGGCTGGAATGACTGTCTGGGTTGGGAAGTTGTGGTTGTCAACCTCAAGGGCTACTGACTCGGTGATCTTCATCCTAGAATATTTATCAGTATATGAGAAAGGAATTAGAGTGACCGGAAAGTAGAGAGTTGAATAGTAAGCGAGAAACATACCTGGAATACTTGATAGAAATTTTGCCACGCTTGCGGGCAACACCAAGAGAACGGAAACCACGGGTAGCGAACTCAGCAACCTTGTTCTTGTAGGCCTGGTCAACCTCCTCAGAGATGGGGTGGTCCTCCTCGACAGTCTTCAAAACGAGGGGCACCCTTGACGCAAGTGATGCGCTCACCCTGGGGAGACTCGACGACGGCGACGACCTTCTTGGAGACGGGGTCGAAGGGGTGGAACTGGAGAACCTTGTACTTGGAGAGAATGGACTTGGCGCGGGGGTAGTACTTGAGGGACTTGAGGAAAGCCTTGTGACGACGGCGACGACCTTCTTGGAGACGGGGTCGAAGGGGTGGAACTGGAGAACCTTGTACTTGGAGAGAACGGACTTGGCGCGGGGGTAGTACTTGAGGGACTTGAGGAAAGCCTTGTCGATGGTATCAATACCCTTCTTCTTGCGGGAAGCGGCTAAGCAGGCAGTAAGCATGAGATCCTCGGGGTCGACACTATGATATAATCATCAATGTTTGGTTATATGTTGGGAGAAGAATTTGAGAGGGGGGATACAGTAGTTTAAGTACCTGTTGGGAGGGCCCGGGTCGGGTTTCCTATCTGATTGCATTCATCCTTTGTGACCAGTCATCCTTTCTGTACGAGTACCGGTAAAGCTCACTTCTGCAAGTACATAGGTAGGTTGGGAGGTCCGAGGGCACACGGTTTCCAAGTTTAATGCCTACCGTTTACCAGGCGGGATGAATACTAAGGTTGTAATATCATCCTGCCTATACGAGCGAAGCTCACTTCTGCAGGTACATAGGTAGGTTGGGAGGTCCGAGGTTACGGTTGCCAAGTTTGATGCCTACCGTTTACCAGGCGGGATGAATACTAAGGTTGTAATATCATCCTGCCTACACGAGCGAAGCTCACTTCTGCAGGTACATGGGTAGGTTGGGAGGTCCGAGGTTACAATTGCCAAGTTTAATGCCTACCGTTTACTAGGCGGGATAAATAATAAGGTGGCAGTGTCGTCCTGCCTGCACGAGCGAAGCTCACTTCTGCAGTTGCGTAAAGGTAAGCAGGCGCTGGTGCTCGGCAACATCGGTACATACCTAGAGCGTAGAACAGCGCGACATACCAAATACAAACTATCTAAGCTGAGGCTTGATTCGCTTTCATTCGCATATTGACCAATGTAGGTATTGAAGTCTACGTAAGAATCCCAAACCCAAGGACGCTGTAGGCTATACTATATCTCGACCAAGACCCGTAAACGACCTGAAGAGGCTCCCCCCCCAAAAAGTATACCCTTGAATATTTTGCTGCAGGTCCCAACCTATAAACGCCATGGAAGAATGCAATTGCTTGCCCAACGCAGCCCCACGCTGCCCTGCTCTCCCATACATCTCTTCTTATTGTACAGCTCATGGACATCACAACCATCTGCCCGCAGCAAACACCAGCGGATCCAATACTTGGCACTGGTACATCCAATTACCCGTCATCCAAGCTATTGGTTGGTACGACAACGACGACTCCGCAGGAGCACTTTAATAGCATAACAACGTGAACGCCAACCGACCGGAGAGGGAAGCAGGAGAGTGTGATGGTTCGACTTTAGCTTGGCCTGCCAGAATGGGAAGAACTAGGAAATGCAAGTCAAGAGGGAGACAGAGACCAGACTTTCAAGCTGACGTGGGGAACGAAAAGAAAAAGAGAAAACAGCATAATGGACCAGGCGATAGGAAGGAAACGGAACTTGAACTCCCTCCACCAGAGATTTTCTCGTTCTGAATCTTGCTGCACGAACGAAAGCAGCCACCGATGACGAGACAACGAACGGGCTGCGACAAAAAAGCGAAGAGAGGGAGTGAAATGGGCCGTATAAGCAGACGTAGGGAAATTGGACAGCCGAGGGCTGAAGGACTGACGTGACAGGGGAAGGGGAAGAGGAGGCGGAAAAGGGGTGATATTCAGCAGCACAAAGCACGAAATTTGGTCGCCTACTCACTCTTGACGTATCTGGTAAACTTTCTGGCAGACCGACCGATCGAGCGAGCAGCGAGCAGCGAACGCGAAAATCGAAACCACAAAAAAAGGATGTACATCGCCATAAAAGAAACACGACGGATGCCAGCAGTATGACAGCGGGAGTGGCGGTTTGCCTGTGTTACCAAACACCCGCGCGAAGAGCGAACGGAACATATCCGAGGCCGAAGTTACGACGGCCAATTGACGACTTCAGTGGATGAAAAAGAACAAGGTGGATGAAACTGAGTTTAACACTAACACCTGATGACTCCCAAAGGAATTCGAGCTAGGTACAGAGGGGGTAGTTGAAATATAAAACATCTGATGAAGATTTTGGAAGACGCTGCGGGACGAAAACAGAATGAGGGAGGGGATCTGGTCGGATGCATGTGCCCACGCTGCGCATTGAAGCGTAAAGCCAGCGAGATGAATGAAGCCACCGAGTATACTACCTCAACAACCCCATGTGTTGCGGGACAATCAGTCCTCATCCTGTTGGTACGAAATCTTGCGCATCTCGCCAAGTCTGTGGCGAGCAGCATTCAATGCGTTTTCGAGTTGAAGGATTTCGACCTGTGATGGGGAGAGAATGAATTGGTCAGCAATGAACCATAATAGGCAAGACCAAGGGTACCGGAAATGAAAGAGGAAGGAAATCTCGAAGGAATCACGTACCTGTTGCTCCATCTCGCGCACCTTGAACTCGTGCGACCCAAGCTTGCTGTAGTCCACTTGCTCATCCTCGGCACTGCGGTCCTTGATCATGCTCTGGACTTGTCTGACGAGCGCACGGCAGGCGGCACCGACAGCCTTGCTGGCCTCCTCCAGGCTCTCCTGGTTCTTGCTCATGAAGCCGGCCTTCACACGGCTGGCAGCCACGAGCTGGGCGGTGGAGGCCGCAACATTATTAGATGCAACGATGAGCTGCTCAGGGCTGTTGCGGTTGGAAAGAACACCGTCAGCAGTCTCGATGAGAGTGCTGGTAGAGTTGGCAACAGCCTTGGCGGCGGAAATAAGACCCTCGGTCCATCTGTTGTTCTTCTTGTAAAAGGCGGTGCGCGAAGACGAGCCACGACCAGCTTGCACAATCTCCTGCTGTGTAGCGGTGGCAGCCTTGATGAGCTGCGCGATAGCGGTGGTAATGGCCATGGCGGCATCGAGGATTGAGTCGTGGACCTTGAGTTCGTAGGTAGTATATCCATCGCGAGGTTTGTTCTTGAGCTTCTGCAAACGGGCAACGGCAGCAGCAATGGCATCGGCTGCCCTGCTGAGTTCTTGATCGACGATGTCGCCAAGGTCACCCTTGTTAGCGAGCTGGCCAAAGCCAGGAGCGAAGGTCTCGACAAGCTTGTTCAGCTTTTGCAGGTTGATCTGGACATCGTTATTGCTGTTGATGACAACGTCGGTCTTCTGAAGTGGATCCATGCCCTCAAGGCGGAAGCTCAACAGACCACGGAAGAACTTGACTGTCGAATGGGCAGATGAACGAGCACCGTTGATCAAAGAGTCTCCCTTCTTCTCGTCAGTAGCGAGGCGAACGAGACCCTTGGTGTTACTGCACACATCAGCGATGGCGCCGGCGAAAACGTTGGCGTTCTTGATCAGCTCCGCCGGACTGCTGCTGGGACCATCGGCGATGAAGACGTTGAAAGCGGTAGCGAACTCCGTGGCACTCGCAGACGCCTTCTCAATCTGCGAGAGGACATAGGAAGGCGAGGCGTTCTGGTTTCCGGCTTGCATGTCAGAATCGAGCTCATACATGGCATCATCAACACGCTGAACGCTAGCTTGAAGCACAGAGTCGATAATCTCGTTGACCTTCTCCAGCTGGGAGAGGATCAAAGCGTCCAGCTGGCCGTCAAGGGCTGAATCGGAGACACCCTGGTTGTTCCTGAGCTCATTGAGCTCGATCAGTGTCTGGTCCATGCCAGCTTTGTATACCTCGAGCTCCTCCTCCTTCTCGCGAAGTAGCGCTTCAAGATCCGAGCTTCCATCCCGTAGCTTGGCTTGGGCCTCTTCCAGTGCTCGTGACTTGATACGTAAGGCTTCCTCTAGATCGGCCATCTCGCGGTTGTACTTGGAAAGCATTGTAGAAAGCTCGTTGCCCTTGCTGCGCTCCAGATTATCGGCGCGGTCCAAGGCCATCCGCAACTCCCTCTTGAGCTTCTCAACCTCGTCCTTATTCGAGCCTTGCAGCCTGTCCTTTTCATGAAGAGCACGATCGCGCTCACGAATCATGTCTGCCAGCTCCAAGTTCTTGGTTTTGATCTCACGCTCAAGCTTCTCCCGCTTCTCAATCGCTTCCTGAGCGGAAGCCGCTTTCAGCTGTACCGTCTTGAACTTTTGGAGGAGATCGAGATGCTCGTGGCGAAGCTGGGAATAGAGCTTCGCAAGCGCTTCATACTTTGTCCTCCAAGTGTTGAGTTGTTCTTGGAGAGCACGGATTTGGTCGTCTCGGCTGTTTATTTGCTGCCCGTAGTTACCCTGGATTTGTTGCAACTCGCTTTCTAGGGCCTTGACCCTTTGGTCGTACTGCTGGAGCATTAGTTGATCCCGCTCGTACTGGGCCCGGGCATTCAGATTCTCCTGTTCAAGCTCAGCAAGCCGCCCTTGAGTCTGCCATTGTGTCTGCTGGGCCATCAAGGCCTCTTGCTCCCTTTGCTGTTGCTCCATCAACCGCCGTTGCTGTTCTTCGAAATCGCGTTGCGCTTGTAGTTGTGCTTGCTGCTGCGCTAGCAACGCCTGCTGCTGCTGTGCTTCCAAAACCCGCTGCTGCTCCTCGTATTCCCGGTTCTGCCTGTCAAGCTCATTCTTCCAGAACTCGGCCATGTCATCGGGCTCTTCGGATTTCGGTGCTGGGGGCGGAGGTGTCGGACGCTTTTCGATTTCGTGCTTTGGCCGAGCAGGCAAGGCAGGTGCATTCTCATCCTCGGCCAGGAGGTTGGGCGGATCCTGGGGAAGCTTGGGAATCGTGATCAGACTGGTGAGATAGCGGAGGTTTGAGCACTCGTAGTAAAACTTGACCAGTCGGTAATGCTGGGCATCGTATCTTCCGCGCAACGGTTCCAGCGCCTCGGCGTCGCCAGTAGATGAGTGCATGGCGCGCAACATGCTGGTGATGAACTTGTAGATGCCATAGCTTTCGGTGACGAGGGGGACGAGGGCAGATATCCTGCACTCGTTGTTGCCGACGTTCCGGAAGTGAGAGAAGATGAGCTTCTGGAACTGGTCAATTTTATCCTGCAGCGTCATGAGGTCGGTAATGGTTTCGTAACCCTCGTTCGGATCGTTGATGGCCTTGAGACTGATGTATTCCTCGTACTCGAACGTGCCGTTGAACTCGGGGTGCTGTTGGTGAAACGAAAGCTTGGCAAGGAGATAATAAACGTATTCCTTGATCAAGGGCCCATATCCACGCATACCTTCGCCGCCCATGCCGCGGTTCAGACTGTCAATCCAACCGCGGTTTGCCATGGCCTCTCTCAGTGTCGCCGGGTGGCCCTCCTGTAAGACCTTGTGAATGGTGATGAGGGCCTTGAAAGTCTGGACCTCGTCGGCCATGATAGGCTGAACCTTCATGCCTGCCCAGAAGGATTGGGAAGACTTGTGGTCCCATGTGTAAACGATACAACTTCGAACATGCTTGCGTTTCGGGGCAGACTCTTCGGCGCTGGTGGCCTTTCGGATGTTGATGGCCAGTTCAGCTTCGGATCTGTGCAGCGGCAGCATCGGTCAGTATACATGCGCCTCGCTAGCCATTTGGGAAGTATGATATGGACAAACGCACTTGGTATGATCGAGACTCCGTATGGTCGCCATGTTGGGCAGTCAAAGGGAAGCCGTGTCTTTGAAATGATTATATTAGGTATAGATGGAGTTGGCAGTTGGCAAGTTATTGGGACTGCGATAGTGACCCGTTCTGGCAAAGGGTTGGGGCGCACGGCTTGATGGGTGCTTCAATTAAAGAACGAGGAGCAGTCCAAACTGAGCAATAGATGAGCAGAACTCGAGAATATCACGCGGCGACGAATCTTGTCGTCGTCGGCGCCGTCGTCGTCGTCAGCCTTTCCACTTGGGCCAACAGGAAGTGAGCTATGACACCTGCGGGTAAAGAAGAAACAGGAGGAAGGTCGTACGGCGCGGGCGTCTGGGTACAGCCACCTGAGTACGGTCTCGCAGCTCCCAGCATCTCGCCTTGGCAATCGTGGCCAATGGAAATACCGGAGGCTTCAGTGGGGGACATTGCAGTGAGGACCCGATTGACGGCCCGCTAATTTGAGATTCATTAAAGACCAGGCCGTCATTTGACTCCCTATGAATGCCCCTTACCCGCTGGCCGCCTGCGGTAGCCCAGGTAACTTCATATTGTAGGTACCTGGAGACGGGACTGCGTACCATTTGGACGGGATGCATCGAACCGCATGATCCATCCAGCCATCTGAGACCCCGCGGAGGTACCCACCTCAGAGTCTCTATTGACAGGTACCTCTACCTCTAGGCAGTCTCGCCGGTACAGAGGTACCTACGGATAGAGTAGGTAGATACCTACCTCATACACGAGATTGCACCTTGATGGGTAACCTACCTCACCTAGAGGTACCTAGAGGTAAGGTTCACTTTCTACACTGAAAGGTTTCCCTCGCAAAGAAGGGCAGACCGCTGGGTGAACGCTGCGCTTTATCGGACAGGCCCCCGCACCTTCACTCCAGGCACCCGACCTCATTGAACAGCGACAGCCAGGACACGGGCGTGTTGCGCAAGCTTGGCGCCATCCCGTCATCCATATCATACCCCTGCCCAGTCACTATCACGGGCTTCCCCAGTGTTCGTCACTTGACGTTGGGTGTCGGTGGCAGCCTCATTCTGCAAGTGCTGCTTGTGTCGTTCGTGTCACGGGCATCTGTTTGGTAGTATACCTACTGTAGTGTGCTCTATTCTCGACTTATCCGATCAAATTTCATCCTTTTCTCTCTTTGTTCCATCGCACAACCGTCAAACAAAATCACCCCTTAGCACCGATCGAGTTCAACCCTATCGCGACCGCCAGTGCAAGCGACGAAGACATACCCCACCCTACCTTTCACCTGCTCCCCCCCATAACCATTTAGCAACCTACACAAACGCCTTTACAATCAGGAGGGCTTCCAATAGTCCAAGTCGCCATCAACCTCCCCGTCCATCGACTTACCTGCGACAACACCTTTATTTTGTATCGATTCGACGGATTTCAAGATGAACTTCCTCAGATCAACTGCGGCCACCCTGCTCGACAAGTACACGCCTGTCAGCCATACCTCGACATTCCGCAACACAGGACAGATCACGCCAGAAGAGTTCGTGGCCGCCGGCGACTACCTCACCTTCAAGTTTCCTTCGTGGTCATGGGCCGATGCCGATTCACCTAGCAAGCGCCTCCCATTTCTGCCACCCGGAAAGCAGTTTCTCGTTACACGACATGTTCCCTGTCATCGACGCTTGAACGATGACTTTGCTGGCGATGCGGGCCATGAGGAGGCCCTCGTGGAGGGCAACAAGGGTGGTGCCGACGATGACGGCTGGTTGCGGACCGGCAGCATGACCAGCTCACAGCCCCTCAGGGTACGAGAGGTACGCACCGTCGATGATGCCGGCAACGTTGGCGATAGAGAGGTTGTGGATGAGGACGACATTCCGGACATGGAAGACGACGATGACGACGAGGCTATCATCCGGGCTGAGGGCGATAACTCGAACAGGCAAGATAACATCTCCACGTCCCCAGCAGTTATGAGGCACCACTTGAACGTATGCTGACTTGACCGCCTCTTACCTACAGTGGGAAGCGCACCTACACCCTCTACATTACCTACGCCAACGCCTACAAGTGCCCACGCATGTACATGTCAGGCTATCTCTCCAATGGGCAACCGCTCCCCCCTCATCTGATGATGGAGGATATCGTCGGCGACTACAAGGATAAGACAGTAACACTCGAAGACTTTCCTTTCTTCTCTCACAGCGTCAAGATGGCCAGTGTGCACCCCTGCCGTCACGCCTCCGTCATGAAGACGTTGCTGGATCGGGCTGATGCCGCTCTCAAGCTCCGCCGTGAGAAGATGAAAGCCGGCCAGGGTTCGGGAAGCGAACAGGGAATGGAGGGTCTTGTGGATGAGATCAACAAGTTGGACGTCAGCGGGGCGCATGCGAATGCCGTCGAGGCTGCTCCCGGCGAAGATGCCGAGTGGGAGGAGGTTCCACATGACGTCGCCGACCAGGAGGTGGCCATTCGTGTGGATCAATACCTGGTGGTCTTTTTGAAGGTTTGTCTATCAGCTGTTTACCCGGATACAGTGCTGTGCACATGCTGATATTTTCTCTCATAGTTCATTGCCAGCGTTACCCCCGGAATCGAGCACGACTTTACCATGGGTGTTTAAGTCAGACCGCAGCATACATCGTGTCATTGACCTTGTTCGACATTAACTGGGGCCCCTGGCGCATTTTCTTTTTTGTTAACCTCTTCAACGCGGGCAGGTTTGGGGTTGGGTAATGGGGGCATTATGGGATATGGAGTACTACGGAATTGATAATTTGGCTGGCTGGTTCAAGAGGAACAACAATACTCAATCCTGGAAGTCGCTGTTGACGGAATTAGAACAAACACTAATGTTTTTGACAACAGAAGTACAGGGCTTCTTCATTAGTACTATATCTATGCATGACTCAAGTGTATCCTTCAACATCCCAAGGCGGTTAACAACCGCCCGGCTAGCTCAATCGGTAGAGCGTGAGACTCTTAATCTCAAGGTTGTGGGTTCGACCCCCACGTCGGGCTCAATTCCCGATGTCCTGGGTTACCAGGACACCACGAATTCTTTTTTTCTTTCCATTTTTTTTCTGTTTTTCCGATTTTCAGCCACATGTTGGATGCTGGGACCAGAAGTGGATTGTCCCTTTTTGAGATACTCCAAGACTTGCCCGTGTTCCATCAGAACCGGTCCTGTTCGCATGCAACAGAAAAATGGCGTCGGGTTTTGTAAACAGCCATATGATTCAGTTTAAAACTGCTTGAGCTGGTCCAAAGTTCATCAAACCAGAACCTTGTGTATGCTTACAACGCCTGGTGTTATCAAGACCTCCCTGTAACAAGCCGCTATCATTTGGCTGGCTGTCCCTACATCGTCCATCTCCCACATCCTCTCTGCATCATCAGCTTTCCTTCGTCCCACACCACTGCCATTTCATTCTCAATCACTCCCCTCCGCACCCTCCCCTTCATCCTCCCCTTCATCCTCCTCCTCACTAACCTCCTCTCCCCTCTCCCTCGCCTCCCTCCTCAACCTCTCTGCCCTCGCTTTCTTCTTCTCCAACAGCTTTGCCAGCCTCTTCGCCGCATTGAATACCCCGTTCGTCCCACTCCCACAAGCCGCACAGCTCGGATCTTTCCGGTACCTTTTCAGCGCACATGCCTCGCAGAAATAATGCCCGCAGCGTGTGACGACGGGGGAATTCGAATAGGGACCGCGGCAGATAATGCACGCAAAGGGGATGTTTTCTAGGAGAGCTTCTTCGGCTGCGTCGGCGTCTTCTTCTTCTTCAGCAGTGTTCTTGGGTTTGTTACGGCGGTCGGCACTGGCGACGACGGTGCCCTGGAGGTTCTTTTTGCCCTTGGTCACGTTCTCCCATTCCTTGTCGAGTTGCCACCCGTGTGCGTAGTCTTCGCGAGCGTGGAGGAATTTGCAGTTGTCGCCGAAACCGCAGAAGCCGGTTTGTTTGTAGCTGTTTTGGGGCATTGGTTAGCTTGGGTTGCAGCTAAGAAGTTGTGATCACACAATTCGGAAAAGAAGGGGGAGGGAAAGGCGGAAAACACTACTCACTCCTTACAAACATCGGGCGCCATATCAGTAATAGTAATCGTCCTGATATTACTCGGCGCCTTGATCGGCCCAACCTTGCGATTCGGTGCGTTCGGATTCTTTTGTATGTAACTCGCCTGGTTCGCCAGGCCTCTATATGTCCCGTCCGGTTCTCGTTCCGAGTTCTGGACGGCATCATCCTCTCCTCCCACCTTCTTCTTGGTCTTCATCATGGTCCGCGTCCTCCCCAACAGATTGCCCACCGACAAATCCTCCTTCTCGTTGTCCTCGTCGAACCAGTTGCTCCCCTTCGTAGCATCCTGCTTTGTTGCGTCCAGCCTTAACGCAGCGTCCCGGTCGGCTTCGTAGATGGTGTTGCTCCGAATCTGCTCCTCTTTTGTCACCCCACTGTTAGTACTGGCGTTGTGGTCTCTCGACGAGGCCATTACGGCTGCGCTGTGGTGGTTCTTTTTCCTCCGCTTGATGCGCTGGCCTGTTGCTTCGTCCTCGGAGGACTCGAAGTCGGAGGAGTCGTCATCGCTGTCTTTTGCTGCAGGTGGAGGAGAGGCTGGACGTTTGCGCAGGTTTGCTTTGCCCTTTGCGCCGCGCTTCTTGAAGATTGCGACTGGAGCAATGGGGGCGGTTGGGGTCGCTGTTGTGGGTTCGGGTGCTGTTGGTGCTGTTGGTGGTTGCTCGGTGTCCGCCATTGTGAAGTCCAGGTGACGGTATGGGAAAGGATAACAAGTCCGCTGAATTTGACGGCTTTTGGGGGTGATCAGGAATCGTGAAGCTGGTTGCTTGAGGCGGACGGAAGGGTTCGTATGACTTGAGTGCGGGATCGTAGTCGAGGCGAGACGCGACGGAAGGGTAAAGTGGTGAACGACCTCATCCATCATCTGCCCGATAAGAACCTTCGATATCGCCAATCGCTACCGTGGATATGTCATATTCAACAGAAGCTCCCAGACCGAAACAGACCGCATGCAGCTGACAAATCCTTGGCACAAACTTGCCCCATCTTTCAGCTGGATTTCAACCAATTAAGGCTTGACTCCGTCGCAAAGCAGATGCTAACATACTGGGCACGTGCTTCTTTTAACTCGACCTAACAAACCCCCATACATGTGATACCCGTTTGTAGTATTGGATCGATAGGTGTACTCTATGGATTACCTACATCACCTCGTAAGGTATCCCCATTTTACCTCTCATTTTGGTTTCGCCTGACACTTTTAAATGTCACCAACCCAAGCAGATATGGTACTTTCCTGGGTATCTACCCTTCTGAGCCTCTGCAAGAAAAATGCTGCTTAGACGGTATAATGTGTTTTGTTAGGTCTACCTATGTTTGAACTTGTATTAACACAACCACACAGATGCAGGAGGACAAGAGTGCGTGTAGTCAAAATGTCTTGCTATTAAATACTGCGTTCCAGCTATCGCTCGCACCAGCGTACCTCAACTTATTCCACTAAACTTCCCCCCAAACCCCCATCTCCTTCCCATTCCCCCATCTCCTTGGGAAGCCAGAAAAACAGTAACGCAGACAATTTTTTCCTTTGCAGTCCTCCTCTTTCCGCGACTCTTTCTTTTCCACATCCAGTTTCATCCCTTCAAGCAATTTGTCGAAGAGTAGCAGAAGTCCACGGCTTCTGAACGAAAGAAACGCCCGCAAACCCAAGAACCTAAGCCAATCCAAACATGAATAGATAAGAGACAGCGAGGAAGCTGAAGAAAGCCCGAGTTTGGTAGTACAAGGTGCAGCGACTTGCAGAAAACTCACGAGGGCACCATGCAATGATGGGTCACAAGGGGTCTCTGGACAGAAGCGCAGGCTAAACAAGTAAGAAAACAGTGGATGAAGTGATCATCAACGTCATGATAAATTCCGTAGTGTATGGTCGGTTGTGTTCTGTCAAAAGTAGAATGGTGGCTGAAGCGATCGACAAGAAGAAAATGTCGCCAAATAAAGTGGCAATCTGATTTGTGATTTGGTAACAGTAACCCTTCGGCTAGAGACTATCCGACGAAACTGGAGTTTGTAAAACTGTTCATGCCGCAGATCGTAGGGTTTCAGCCCGTGATGGTGTAGTACTAGGTCCTCTTGAAGGTCCCCTCGAAGACCCTCTGTGTGTATGGTGATGGTGATGGTGTGTACGGTGATTGTGGCCGCGCTTAGAACCACTAGTCAACGTGCCAACATCATGTTTCCCTATGTAAATGTTAGCATACCATACCACGGAAACGTCCTGATAACATAACGTGAGACTACTTACCATCACAACAAGCTCTGACGTTCTCAAGGCGGTCGGCTTCTCGGTCTTGCTGTTCAATCATTTGTCTCACATCCTCAGCGCTGTCCTCGACTTCACTCTGTTCGTAGATGCCGTGAGATGTGTCTCGACCAGAAACGCTCCTGGTGCCTCTCATGCTGCCAAATTTGCTCTCCTTCCAATAGCCACTGATCCGACTAAGAGTGCCGACAGATGGGCGATTCTGGGCGCTTTGCCTGTTGGGCGTAAGGGTCGGAATATTCATTGACATGTCAAGGGCCGGCGAGTCAACACGAAGCGACCTGGAGTTGTAGGACGACAGCGAAGGTGCGCCACGGGAGCCACTTGGCGCTTGCCTCGAGTATTGAGGGTTGAAATCGTTGATGTCATCTCGCGTGATATGCCCGGCTATTTCCTCTGCGTCTGCGTGGCCGTGTTCGTTGGTCCGAAGGAGCAAATAAGAGAGTGCATTGAACCATGTTTCGTGCCGCTGCCCCGTTGTACAGGTAATTTTGACTGACCTGCCGGGCGAGATGATCACCAGACTCTTGCGGTGCAAACCAGGAGGCATAGGATTATCATCCGTCACAACCCGTACAGCCTCGATAGGAACGCTCTTCGCCCTCAATTCGCTGCGACCCGCAGCTGAGGGGTCACGATCACTCCAATACAAGGTTCGTGTGTAAGGATGAACCCAGAAATATCTGCGATGCCGGTTGTCGGACATCTCTCCACGGCCAGCCTTGCGAGTATACTTCCACAGATATTCACCGATCATGGTCTGGGTAATAGCCTGGATCATGCGAGGGTCGGTACCCGTGCCGAACCCATGTGGATCAAAGTCGCCGTTTTGTTGCATCTGGAACCGCGTGTCCATTTCAGAAACAAAAGAGGAGACCGATGACTTGCGGCTATGCTGCGTCAAGCGAGACGGTGAATGAACACCGGAAGCCATGGTTCCATGTGCGGAACCAGCTCTGTCCATGGCACGGGGTGTGGGCGTGCCATGGCCAGACACGTAAGACATGGGAGACATGGGACGTGTATCGCCATTGGGAGTTCGCGGTCGTAATCCCTGACTTTGATTCCTGAGCGCAGAGGCCGATAATAATGGCGGCCCCATGAGACCAGTCATTGGTTGGTTGCCACTTGAGGAGCCAGTTCTGGCAGCTTCAATGGCTTCCTTGTGGTTAGAAGGTAGGGGTGGAACATCGGTTATGAAAGCCCTGCTACTAGCAGAGCTATTTGGTCTCCTAACGGTCGTTGTTCCTTCGTTAACAGCAGTACTGTAATCCGCCATCTTGCCCTTTGAAGAAACGATGCTTTCAGGGATCTCCTGGAAACTCCGGTGCCTCCTGATAGTCGAGAGACTGCCGGTACTCAAAGACGACTCTGACCTCTCCAATTCACGAGTGTGGGACTGATGAGTTCCTGACATCAAAAGCATGTCAATAGCCTCCGAGGTCAATGCTGTTTGCACTTCCTGGTCCACAGTAGCCAATTGTACCTTCTGCTGTGAGTCGGCCTTTTGCTCGGGAGTAGACCGCGAGAGGCCTCCCTCGACAGGTGCGTCAGTTTGTGAGTCATTGGGTATAATGAAAGCATTTCTCTTCGGACTGCGATTCAAGGGAGGCTCGATAGCCAGTGACTGCCAGTCAGCAAAAGCCATTGATGGAGGAAGGCTGAGAGCAGGCTCCAGGGCGAGAGGCTCGATCTCTTGCGCCAGCATTTCTGAAACAGAGAGTGTCGGCGGCAGAGTAGCGGGAACATTCTCTGGTTCGACATCCAATAGCTGGATTTGTGAAACGGACATAGCAGGGGGTGGTGTCAATGGTCTTTCCTCGGGCTCAATGTCATTCGCCTGTATCGACGAGAGTGAGAGCGCCGGTAGAGGGGCGATGGGTCGTTCAACTGGCTTGATATCGCTCGCCTTGATTGAAGAGATGGAGAGCGGTGGCAAGGGAGTAGCTGGCAGCTCGACAGGTTGGATGTCACTCGCCTGAACTGATGAGATAGACAGTGGCGGCAAAGGAGCCGGCAGTTCTTCGACAGGCTCAATGTCACTCGCTTGGACTGAGGAGACCGACAAGGGAGGCAGAGGAGCAGGTGGTTCTTCGACAGGCTCAATGTCACTCGCTTGGACTGAGGAGATTGACAAGGGAGGCAGAGGAGCAGGTGGTTCTTCGACAGGCTCAATGTCACTCGCTTGGACTGAGGAGACCGACAGTGTTGGCATGGGAGCGATCGGTTCCTCGATAGGCTCAATATCGTTCGTTTGGAGCGAGGAGATCGACAACGTCGGCAAAGGAGTGGGTGCTTCCTCAACGGGCTCAATGGCGCTTGCCTGGACTGAAGATACCGACAATGCTGGCAAGGGAACAGGCGGGAGCTCAACGGGCTCGAAGTCGTGTGACCGGATAGACGAAACAGCAAGAGCCGGTGACGGTTCTTCTGGTTCCTGACGGGGCTCCAAAACTTCTGCCTTGATAGGCGAGAGTGACAACGGCGCCGGCAAGGGCGCAGGCTCGACTCGTGGTTCCATATCCTCTGATACAATCGACGAGAAGCCGAGGGTGACAGGCAGAGCCTTCTCTTTGATTTCCTTCGGTGCCTCCACCACTGTGACCACAGTAGGTGCTTCCACTGGTATTTCAACGGGTTCAACTTGTTCCGAGAGAACATGCGAAAAGGCAAGGTCAACAGTTGCTGACACATTAGCATCCGGCTTAATGTCCTGGGCAAGGATGGTTGGTATGCTGAGTGTTGGCGGCGGGCGGACCTCGGGCTCTGGATCAGCGCGAGGCTCGACTTGCTCGGAAACAAGGCCCGATACGCTGAGGGGAATCGGTTCAGGTGCGGGTGGCTCTGGCTCGAGGACCGGCTCAATGTGCTCTGAAATGAAAGACGCGACAGTCAGAGGCGCTGATTCGGGAACAGGTTCCAGAACAGGCTCAATGTGTTCAGAAACACATTGCGAGAAGGTGAGCGGTGCTGGTTCTGGCACAAATTCCAAGACCGGTTCGACGTCCTCACAAACGAGCTTGGACAAGATGAGGGGTACTGGCTCAGGTTCGGGTTCCGAAACAGGTACAATATCCTCGGTAACGAGGCCTGAAAGACCAAGGGGAAGTGGTTCAGGCTCTGGCTCCTGTACAGGTTCAACATCCTCTGAAACGAGAGTTGACATTGTAAGCGGTGCCGGTTCAGGAACAGGGTCCAAGAAAGGCTCGATGTTTGTCGAAACGATCGAGGTCACATTCAGTACTACAGGTGTTGGCTCAATGTCCTCGGATTGAACAACAGAAATGCTCAGCAACTGCACGGCAGTGGTTTGAATGTCATGTTGCACGCCGGCATCGCTATAGGATACGGCCGGTACGGGCTGTGCGAAAACAGCCCGTCCCTGCTCGTCCCCGAGCATTCGAGTGGAAGCAGGTGACCCGTTAGGTCCAACGACCGATTCCATGGAAATAGGTCGCTTGATATTGGTGGCACTTCTATCACCTTCTTGGGCGGACACCGTCGATGAAGGCGTACCGGGGGTGTTGACCAAAGATCTGAAATCAACTGGGTCGGTCACCATTCCGCTATCAACCATCACAGCCCTTGGCAGGCGTGGAACTCTGGGGGGCGGTGTAACTGGGCGGTTCTGGCTAGCAACGGACCGGATGCTTCTTCGACCTGGCGTAGCGGCGCCCACGGATGATTCATCATCGCTACCAAACTCATTGAGCTCGGCAAACAAGCTTTGACCTTGTTGCGGGGACTCGGATGTGTTGTTGAAGAAGCTTCCAGGGCTGCTATGCATGCCTGGATCGACACTATGCTGTCGTGACCGTCTGTTGGAAGCAAGAGTAGCACGGCTGATGCCTCTCCGCAACCTCTGGGCTGGCTGGGCTGATGGAGTCATCATCCGAGGGTCATTAGAAGCGGGATATTCATCGTCTGCTGACGTCGAAGCGGTACTGTCAAAGGAGTACCGGTGGATTGGATCATCCAAAGGCATCATTGAAGGGCGCTTGAGGCGGCCAGCACCAGTGGAAGCTTCAGTCTCTGTTTGCGCGTCGGAGTCATCATCCGAGAATTCCTCGGCCCCGGTCTGGAAATCTTCTGTTTCCGTGGCACGCTCTGCTGCAGTCTCGAAGGCCGCATCGCTAGTTTCGTTCGCTGTTTCGAAGTGGTCGCTGCTAGATTCCGCAATAGGGATGAAGCTGCGAACGGGACGCAAGTTCGGGCCGGTAGTCGCCACAGTACGAGGGGATGGAGCTTCACTCTGGTCTTCCCACTCCGGATCCTCTGGGCTAGGGGGCGCAACGGGCAATACCTCGGTCTTGGTCGAGCGGTTAAGGCCCAGCTGACCCAATCTCGGCTTCTTAAATTCTCTGGACTCCATTTTCCGATTCTTGCGACCGTGAGGTGGGCCATCAGGTCCGGTCCTCAGCTTCTCAACCTCATCACGGGCATCCTGAAGCATGCGCTTCAGTTCGAGCTTCTCGGTTTTCTCGCGATGAATGTTGGTCCTGAGGGTCTGAATTGTGCGATGGGCATGGGCGAGAGAGGTCTTCAAGGTTTCAGACTCGAGTCCAGAGTGTCTGGGGGTTAATTTGACCGGCGACGGTGGTGGTGAATGCTCTGGTGTGCCGCTATCAACCGCCATCTGGTAGTCGTCGTCGCTGCTGCCATGACGAGATTCGCGCTCCAGTGCTCGTCCACGCTCTTGGGCGAATGCCCTTGCAAGCTCTTGGTTTTGTTGAGTCAACTCGTCGACCTTCTTTTGCAGCGCCAAGCGCTCACTCTCTGCTAGAGCAGCGTTTCGTCGGCTGGTGCCCAGCTCAATTTCGAGGCTCTTGATGGTGGCAGCATGCTTCTCATCTTGTTTGGATTGATTATGCTTGAGCTCCTCAAGCTCTCGCTGAGTCGAGTTCTTTTCGGCTTGGACGATGTTGAGCGTCTGTTGAAGTTTTTTCTCGCGATCCGCACCCTCCCGTTGTGCAGCCAAAAGTTCGTGAATCTGCGTCTCAAGATTCCAGTTTTCATCCTTATATCGGCTCTCACTTTCATCCAAAGCCCGCATGCGTTGTTGAAGGCCTTCTGCCTCAAGTTCTAACCGAGATCTCTCGACCTTGAGGTTCTTGAGCTCTCCTTCCTTTTCGGCAAGCAGAGCTTGCAGGTTCCGGACCTGAGCAATCAACGATGTGCTAATTTCGGCAGCAAATTCGATATCGTGGATGCGGTTCGCGGGCTGATTGCGTGATCTCCGATTCGGCATACTGACCTTGGAAGGAGATGACGAGGCGAGACTCTCGAATTTGGACGGGCTGGCAGAGCGATGCTACAAACCATTAGCCTAAGTTACAACCTACGGAAACAAGGTCTCTTTACCCTTGAGCCCCTCTCTTCTAGTGAGAAGAGAGACGGAGAAGCCTGAGCCGGGTCATTACTGGGAACTCGCTGTTTGGGCAGGAAAGCACGCGCGCTTTCTCTGGCAACCTCGTTGTACTCCCTTTCAATCTCAGCCAGTTTCTGGCGCAAATCGGGGTCTATCTCGGATTCGGATTGTAGCTGTTCCACCTCTCGTAGTCGCTCGGCAAGTTCTCGTTGCTGTTGTACCAAGGCGGTGCCCAATTTGCCAGCCTCCTCCATTCTTCGCTCCGTATCTTGAAGGTGAGCCTTGAGAGCTCGTTTAACTTGCTCGGCAGAGGCCCCATGGTCGAGCGAGAAGAGTTGGGAGTCAAAAGTGGAATGTCGCGCGTTGTTTTGTCCCGGTGGGCTCAGAAAGGGATCGTGCAGGTCGCTGGCGGTCACGACCGCGACCTGGTCGTCGGGTGCCAAAGAGTTGGCCATTCTTCTCGAAGCCATCGTACAGGCAGGCCTCAATTACTTCTTGATGGGATGCAGTATCCCAACCGCAAGGGCGGTTCGACTTTCGTTTTGTATCGTATCCGAAATGCACTGGATGCAGTCTTTCCTAGGATGTCGGCAGCCCAATGCTCGTACTGATGTGATTCGGAGTATGAAAGGCAGACCCGGCTGCCTGCGGAATGCTATTAAAGAACAGTCGGCTCTGGTTGTAAAGAAACAAGGGGGAAAGAGACAACAGTAAAGAGTGACGGCGCCGAAAAGACGGACAACAGTAAGGAGTGACAAAAAAGAAGTTGATTAGGAAATATCGGATAGCAGTAGGTCGGGCGGCAAGCACAAACAAATGTTATGGCGAGCCGGTAGGGTGTTGAAAAGATCGGAGCAATCAAGTTTGGTTGATGTCCGGATGGTCGGTCTCGGTCGGTTGGGATTCACGCGACAGGTGCAAGTAGGGACCTCGAACGTCCTGGGGAAGGGAGGGATGTGGTTGTATCGGATATTGAAATTGTCCCCTTTGATACAGCAGCATGAATGCCGTTCGATGGATCCCAGCGGAAAATTGGATGTTGGTCGGTTGGTAACCTGAGAGAGCTGACTTGGCCCAACTGCGTCAACAAAGCTGTCCGCAAATAGGATATCTCGGCCGGTCGCACGCTGCCTGCTTGCTTGGGATTGGGAGTGATGAAGGAGGGGGACGAAGTGGAAGCGAGCAACGATTGAATTTGACACGCCGAGGCTGGCAAATCACACATCGATCCACGCCTGCACAACAACACTTGATGGAGAGCTGACACCAGGTGCAGCGACCTGTGCACAGCACTGCGCAACACGTAGTGCCTTGCCTCTAGACAGCTCTAACAGCCAACTATGCACATGTGCGTACGCCCACTCACGGCAGTGCAAATGCAAAGGGAAGCGAAGGGAGTGTGGACTGTGGGAGGAATTGGAGTGTGTGATGATCGACTGGGCTGTTGGAGTGCTGCGGTTGCGCACCTTGCAGTGTACCTATATCTTGCGCTTCTTGGGCGGTATCCGTCTTGTCCCTTTGCCACGCGCGCGCGCGCTCTTTTCCCTCACGTTTATGTTTTTTTCTTTTCTTTTTTTGCGTCCAAGTAAGCACGAACACGGTGTGATGGCCGGGGATTGGCCTGGCTCTGGCGGAGAGAATCGGTCGGGGCGCGGTCGGGCGAGTTGGAGTTTGCAGCCCTCCACCGACACGGTCGGCAGCCGGACGGTTTAATTAGGTAAGATGGAGAGAAGCCCCTTGAGACGGAAATCCCGTCGGAGCGGAGACGGAAGAGATATGATAGGAGATGGAGACAATGAAAAGGGAAAAAAAAAGAGGGAAATTGGACCCAGCAGCGCGCAAGACTGTTCGGCTTGCTGGCTGTCACAGAGGCCCTCACTGGTGGTCGTAACTCAAATGATGCGAAGGACGGGACGAACTCGCAGTTCAACAGTTTGTGGTGCAAGGGAAGTCCGAGTCGACAAGATGGAAGGGGGGGGAGGGGGGGAAACGGGGGAGAGCCCGCTGCCGTGGTGCAGTGCGCCTGCCCTGTCGTCGGGGCGTGCCTGTGTGCCTGGGCCTGATCGCTGAATGGCGCTGCAGTCGGGTGTGCCTGGCGGCTTCCACTTCCACTGGGCTTCCAATCCACTTCCCTTTCCACACTGGTCAGGTTGGATCGCGCGACTGGCGGAGTCCTTGAATAACTGTAGGGCCCACTTGTCCAATAAGTGCACAGTGCCATGTACAGTTTCGTTTACATGTACCTATGTACTTTAAGTTCCGACCGTCACTGCGGTTCAGTTGTCTCCTGAGAGCCTGCTCCCAGGGAGGCGCTCTCACTACTGTAGGTGCCAGTCAGTGCTAAGGTTGTGGCACCGACTGTCGACCGTGATTCCGCGTGAGTCTAAATGGAAAGCAGTTTGTCCAGGGCCAGTGGAACGGCGGGCAGTCAAACCAATACTCACAAAATCCACGATCTCCACCTCTCGACACCACATTGGCTCATGTACTGATCAGCCAGCGGGCATGGAAGGCCAGGAAGGGGTGCTATGTAAAGGTACACACTACTATGCCGCAGATCGGCCAGGAATGAGAAGGGGAGAGGACTAACTACTGAGAAGTTAAAGAGCCGGAAATAATGGAAATGAGGGAGGGACGACTATAGCAGTCCATGGCCGGTGGGAGTCTCGGAGTGCAACACCGGAAACATCTCACGAGCACGAATTGAGGTTGCTGCTGGACGCTACTATACTACACTACTGCACCGTCAGCTCTCTCCGGGTTTGGGGGGTTTCATCCCCGCGTCAAATCATGGCTTGTCGCCGTCGTCTCGCACGAGGCTACCACGGCAGTCCTCCCTCCCTTTCTAACCGGCTTGGGGAACTGAACTTGACACCCGACCTCTCGGACCAGTGCCGTTGCTGCGTCTCCTTTGCCAAGGCGCGAATGCAGGGGAACGAGTCAAACGATGTGCGCGGTGCAGCTCGCTAATCGCTTCCCTACATACTCTACAGAATATTCACCTGTACACCAGGTAGATATTCTGGGTATGGTTCTGTCCTACGATACACCGCCTCACATTTCGTGGGGTTATTGCGACCTTCCACCACCTCAGGGAACCAATCCGCCAGATCATCTTATCATCGACTCGATGGGATCTTTGTCAAAACCGCGGTCCTTCCACGACATGCGTGTGACGTAACGCTGCTATAGTATGGGCTTTATTGTGACTTGACCAAAGGCGGACACCCTGCTCGTCACAACAAGCCAATACGAATAGCTCATCATCAACTCAGACTCTTCGGTCCAAAAAAAAGAAAGTAAGAGGCAAAGCGAGAGCCCGTAGGCACTTAGGCATTATCACAAAGAAAGAAAAAAAAGAAAGGAAAAAAAAAAAATACATACCAAGCTACCACCAACCCGTTCCATTTCTTTTCACTGCTTTCCTCATCATCTTTCTTGTCTTTCTTCTGATCCTCAACGTCCATTGTTACAACGGCGGGATAGACATCACCAACACTTTCCACAGTACACCATGATTTAGAGGCCACAACAGCGAGCAAGGTCTGCTGACCTGGCGCTCGCCTGGCAACCCCTATTTAGCTACATCCACTCGTCAACTTAACTGGGATCCACACTGGGCGAGTCCCCTAAACCATCGCCATAACCTGTGAAGGAAAAGAAGTTGTTGTACACGAACTTGCTGGTTTCTCGCAAAAGGACCCTGTTTGAAAAGGCATAGTATCCACAACCGTTTGATGAGAGAGATGGTTTAATGTTCCCCTGTTATGCCTCATCATCTCCATCTCGCCAACACCACCGAGCCGGAACCATCCGAGATGGATGGTAATGGTACCTGCATAAGAAATGGCGCCGGCCCGCCGTCCGTGCAATGAATGATGGTTTCCCAGAACCGTCATCGAGCGACCTGCTGCCAGCAACGGCCAGGATCCCGTGTCTATATATTTCAACCCTGGTTTGCTTGTTAACGCGGTTCCTGCGACAGAGTTACGAAGAGTGCGTAATGAAGTCCCGCGCTAACAACAAAAACCGAGGCTGATGTATATATCCCTGTATTCCATGTGCTGGGCGCGTGTTTCTGTGGTAGGGCTTTTTCTATCGGCTCCTCTTATGGACACCTCATCACTGTTCACCTTCTTCCCTCGGAGCGGCAATAAACAATAACTTATACCGTTGACAGGGTCGGGGCCAATAACATGCCGAACCATCTTGATACCCTTTCTATATGATACCCTACCCTACCCAGCTATGGCTTGAAGTATGCAACACCTCGGTTAGAACCTTTCTGAAACCACGCATCCGCGGATTTCCCAGATTTCCCGATCCAGCCTGGAAGAGCGCAGTCAAGGGATCCATGTGCGGCAATACCATGTGCCAAGCCTTTGTGTAATTAGTCTCTTAGAATGATGAACGCCGTGGATGACGGTCATAGAACTTGTAAATGAAGGTTTACCAGAGGTTGTATCCTTTCATATTGGCAACAACTTAATCAGCCAAACCCCGAGTAAACAGACCGGACACCAGACACTCTCCTGAGGAAAGCCATGACCAGACATCATTTCCATGGTGAAGTGGAACCCTTTTCAAGAAAGAGAATATGAAGAAGAGAAAGGTAAGGACTAAAAATTGTTTGAGAAGAAAAGCGAAATAAAAAGAAGAGAGGAAGTTCAAAAGTCGTGGGTGCGTTGTCTCTCCGCAGTCCTTGCTCAAAGACGTCGGTGGCTCTCAATAAACTAGGAATGGGAGTTTCTGAGGTTCATGTGCCTCGTAGCATGAAGGTCAGATGATGTCCAGGCCCAACTATACAACTTTTTGACCGATTCGAATTCATGAGCCAACAAGCCACCGGTGCTTGACGGAGTAAGTGGAATATCCAACAACAGTGCATGAATGGACAAAACAGATTCATATATAATCCCCTTGACCCAAACAACCACGCTAGGCTTGACTACCATTCCAACGATGCCGCCTTCAGGCTCTTATAACTGTTGTCAATAATCTCTTTCCTCTCCACCAACTCCTCACTCATGGCTCTAACCTTGCCCTTGACAATGGTCTCGAATCTCACTTTCTCCTCCTCATACCTTACTCTTGCGTCTTCTTGCATTTCTACACCACTTTCGTCAACCACCTCACCTCTCCCTTCCAGATCCCAATTACCCTCCTCGTCGCCACCCTCATCCTCACTACTCGCCTTATCCAATTCCAACTCTCCAAACAACTTGATCAACGGCTCCATCACCCTCTTTACCGCCGTTACCTTCGTCCTCTGCTTCACCCTCGAGTAAAAGACAGGGCAATCCTTGCTATCGCAGGGCACCTCCTCGGATAACGCAAAGCCCGCACAGCTCTGACACACCTTCATAATCTCCACGTAGCTTTTCTCGGCTCTGTTGACCTTGGCCTGCATGTCGACCATAAGCGTGGGTGGATCCGAAGCGCACCGGTGACAGAGCGGCAGGCCTCGGTCCACGGCGCCCTCGCCCTCCTCAAGCATGCCCAGCTCGCGCGCAAGCCCTACCCCGAGCGGCCGCTTGATCTTGACGCCGCAGGCTGTGCAGATGGTGGTATTGAGGAAGGCTTCGAGAGTCTTGCGCGCTTGGGCTTGGGCAGCTGCGACGTCAGGAGGGAGGAGCTCGCCGTCTTCTCCCAACATATCTTCCATCTCTAGTTCTGCAGCTGCTGCAGCTGCTTCTGCCGCTGCCGTACCCTTTTTGCTTGGTGACGCCCCTAGCAGTCCCAGCAGTGGGCCTTTGGAAGCATCGTCATCAGCGTCTTCATCCTCCGCCACCTTCCGCAAGACTTGAACCTTGGGCATCTCCTCATACCAAGTCCTCACGTTCGCGCCGACCAAGTTGAAGATCCTCTCTAGCGGCGGAATGATGTTCTTGTTAATGTAGTAGTCCGCATCCAACGTAGCATGTGCGTTATTCAACAGCTCCTCGGGTTCCACGCACCGGTCTACCAGCCTCATCCCCGGCGCGCCGGCCATCACCACATATGGCACCCGTTCGCCATATTGCGGCTCCGCCCGCGCGTCCTCCTTCATCTTTTTGGTGGCAATGAGCGCGCCAGCGGGAGCCGGGCCGCCGCGACCGGACGTGCTGTACGTGCCCAGCTTGACCTCACGCGCGAAGCAAAAATCCTGCACGGACACGGCGCCGCGCATAATCTTGTGGCACTGCTCCTGGAAGTAACTCTTGACCTGGCTGAGATCGGCAGTCTCAAAGAGGATTTTGAGCGCCTTCTCCTCGATCCGTTGCTCGGCGGGTGTGCCGTCGCGCCGGACCGTCTCGATGCCCTTGGCGTCGAACACGGGCACGGTCTGGTCCCGACTCTCGTACTTGTAGCCGACGTAGCGCTTTTTGGCGAGGAGTACGCATGGGTGGTAGACCTTTTCGAACTTGAGCTTGACGGGCCGCGGATTCAACTTGGTGACAGCGTCGGCGATCTCTTGGCCGATCTCAAAGGCCTGTTCGCGGGTGCGGCCCTTGAGAGAGACGAAAAGACTGTCGGTGTCTCCGTAGACAACATCGGCGTCCCATTTTTGGACGCTATGAATGAAGGCTATGGCCCGCTCAAGGGTTTCGCGACCGGTTTGGACGATGCTGTCGGCAATCTCGGAGCAGGGCATACGACCTGAGAACGAGGCCGATGTGTAACCGTAGGTGACGTTGGCGAGGAGCTTCAGCGCCAGCTGCCGGTTATTCAGCAGTTGCTGAATCGCCCTATCATCCTTGTCTTGCTTCATACCGGACTTGACCATGATACGAGTTTCGAGAATCTCGGTAAGCATCTTTGCAAGAAGTGACTTGCGAATATGAGGCTTTGTGTACATCATGCCGTTTGGGGCGATGTTGATGTAATCTTTGAGTAGACTAAGAAGCCCCTCTTGCCTCTTGTAGTCCATGAAACCCATTTTGTTTCTACCTCGCCAGCTGACGATACGCCCAAGGAAGGTCGAGTAGCAGTAGTTGTAGGCGATCATGACACTGGGATACAGACTCTGAAAGTCAAGAACAAGCAAAGGACTGCTGTAGAATGCACTCTGCGGTTCCATCACTAAGGGTAGACACTCCAGAGCGTTTTGTGCACCCACTTGCTTTCTGCTTGGAGAAGGGAGAAGGAAGTTCTCAGGTTTGGCTATCCTGAACATGATGGACTCTACCTTGAACTGCGATCCTCTGGAGAAGACAGAAAAAAAGTCAACACCAAGCAGTCTTGCTTGCTCGCTTGTCCTAGGAATGAGCTCGTTCTTTTCCAGGATTTCAATATCAAGCCGCGTTCTCGTCAGGTAATATCGGAGAACTTTATCCAGATCCTTCGGTCGATCGCTCAGATACCAATCCGATAATGTCTTCCAACTGTAATGAGGAATCCGACGGTGTAGCAGATGCCAAACAACATTCTCCATGGTATACTGTAGAAGATTGAGTTCGCCTCTCATGGCTCTCCAAATGTTGATCATGTGCCGTCCTGTAATCCGAATCGAGGATGTCGTGTTGAAGCCCCAGCGATCCGCATCCTTACCGATACGCCCATTTGACTGAGACTTCATGCGTGAGAACTCATCACAGAGGTCGAGCTCATACTTTATTCTCGCTCGCTCAATAAGGTAGCCCCATGAACTGCCATGTACCTCATATCCCGTAAAGATATCGGGATCATGGTTCCGCACAATCTCGACCATCCGGACCATCATATCAAGTTCTGTTGTCTCTTGAACCACCGGCACGGATGTGTGCTTTCGGATTCTATCTGCAAGCAGACTATCCTCTGAGAAAACGATAATGCCCCGTGCCGTATCATCCGGCGTCTGAGTTCCGCGGAGAGCGTTTACTTCGGACCGCAGATACCAAAACACACACTGCACTTCGTCTTCTTCAGGATCCGGTACTAGCTTGCCCCGGGTGTTAACATGTACCTCTAGGCTCATGGCGCTCATGTACTGTGCCTGATCCTGTTTGCTTTCAGATTTTGTCTTTTCGGGATGTTCGAAGCCATGCTTGTTCTTTGGCGTCACGCCCGCAATTTGGGAGCGGTAGGTTTTAATCCTTAGGGGTGTGGAATGGCATCGTTTTGGATTGCGATCGTTTTGTTCATCTGTCCACCAATTACTGACTTCCTTGAAAGAAGGAGGAGGATCTGCTATTTCCCAACCCCTCATCGCACATTCCTCTTGTTGAGCCTCATAGATTGCCTCCAGCATCGGCCAGTCGGCACCGGAGGTAGGTTTCTCGCCATATGTCGCCGAAGATGTGCCAGTCGGGTCGAAATCGGAGAGCCAAGGAACAGAGCTACCGTCAAGTCGGTATTCCCTGCCTGCATATTCTCTCGGTCTGGAGGGAACATCCTCATCCTTACTGTAATATGCGTCTTGATAGATGACATCAGGTAGGCCATGTACCTGCATGGTACAGCGGACTTCGCTCAGGGATGGAGGTTTATTGTTCAAGACAAACATTTTCTTTGAGCCACTCCACAAGAGTGCCGGAGCCAAAGCCACAGGGGCCGAGTCAAGGGGCCTGGACGACGATTTTAGGTTGGATTTAGTCTGACCGGGTTTCGCCTGAGCCGATGGCCCCAAAATGGTGGGTTGAGGGTCGAAGGCAAGTTGCTTTCTGGTGACGTTACCCTCGTTTTTCTGCGAACCACTCTTTTGGCTCAGTCGCGCCCTTGTGTTAGGATCTTGTGGATCTTTGACGACGGGAAAGTTGATCGTACGGTTTTGGAACTCTTGTGTGAAGCTCTGCTTCATAGCAGACTTCATGGGCTGAGATGTCTTAGGTTTTGGTGGCTCGACCCGCAGACTATTCACCGATAGTTCCTCTCCTGCTGGATCTTGATTATTGGGTTTCATTGGCTGGACTGTCAGAGCTGGCGTCGTGAATGCCGAATCTTCTGGAACTTCCTTCTGGCATCCTCCCTGATCATGATCTTGAGTTTGTTCCTGTATTATCTGTTGGCCCTGTTTCTGGTCATGTTCCCGAGACCTTTGCTGGGCCTTTCGATGGACCTTTGGTTGAGCCTCCTCGTGAACCCTCTTGTTTGGTTCCTCGTAAACCCTTTCCGGAGGGTTACTCTGGAGCTTTCTCTGAGGCCCTGGCTGACCTGCACCTTGAGTTTGTTCATGTGCGTTTCTCGGAGCCTTTCTCAAAGCTCTTTGCGGAGGGTCGGCTTTTATGTGAAGTGACTCCCTTGAGTACTCAGCTTGGAGCACCTGACGTTTTGCAGGTGCACCATGATCAACTTCTCCCGGCGGCCTGGGATGCTTGAGAGATCTTCGTTGTCGCTCTCCAGGACCAAGAATCCCGGCTTGTCTTCCTGTATTGGCTGGTATGTTGGAAGAGTAAGTCTGGGCAATCTTCAAAAGTTTATGACGGATGGAAGCTCTGGGTTGGTATACACGGATCCGCCCATCCATAGGATAAATCATTGAATCCCCCACACCAAATCCTTCTCCAACACCATTCAAAGGCTCCTCCGGTGAGATTCTGCCCGCGTATTCGTGTCGAGTGTGTTTTGCATACGGCTCGCGTGTCAGCTGAAAAATGCTTCGTTCGTCGACATCGATACTGATGAGATGGTGTGCATTCATGTGGAAAAATTGTGCTTCGATTTGCAGAGCTTGGCTCAAGTTGTCTGGGTATAAGTCTTCCACTGACTCTAAAGTAGTCTTGATAGTTTCTTCAAATGGAACTGGTTGCACAAAGCGGGAGAAAGTCTCCTGACGTCCATCTGTGTTGTTCTGTTCCTGAGCAACCAATTGTTGAATACCAGCACGGTACTCAGCTTCATGAACCCACCCCATCACCTGTGATTGACGTGGGTCCGCAGACATTGATACCAAGACTTCCGGAGGAAAAGGGTTGACTTCAGGGTCCGTTATTCCCATACGCTTTTTCCTGCGGTTTGTCTCATCCGTCCAGAGTCCAGCCATGCTGTGCACCAGCTTTTCTTGGCTTGACACCGGCTGCTCCTTTTCGATAAAATCATGATGAAGCCTTCGCTCTTTGACTTGCTTTCGATTCAGGATGTCTTCGACGCAGATGTCCACTTCAAGGGAGCAGTGGCTAGCCCGGGGAAGGCTGTAATTATCCGTAATCAGCTCTGACGGGATCGTTGTATCGTCCCAGTGATGTTCAGCCTCACGGCCTTCAATGTTGCTGTCATGCTTCGGTACAGGTGCTCGAAAGGTGGCCATCGCCGCATCCAGGTAGTTACAGCCGTACAGGTTGTAATCAGCCATGAACTGAAGGAGATACTGCAGATGGGCCTCGTATGGTTGAAATTTCCGACTCATAATAACACCTTGCTGAAGGAGATCGACGAGACGCGACATGACCACCGGGTTGAACAGGTAAATCTTGAGATAGAAGCGATAACCCACATGGAAGCCATAAAAGGGTATACCTTTTGTCAGCGAAATCCGTGCTACATATTTGGGCCGATCGCGAATGGGATCTTTCCGGTAGCTGATAGCTAACGCATGATCTATGGATGCATGCAATTTTGCGATATATTCGTAGGCTAAAACTATGTGAGAAAGGGAACGTATGCGCGAACCATGTGTGTAGAAACAGGGAAACACTCACCCTTGTTGGGTTCTAGATTTCCGTCATACTCGACATACAGATAGGGAAAGGCACCATGAATATGAGCGCAGACTTTCTGGCCCTTGTCGGTCGATCCGAACACCCGAATTACAGGGACTTTGGCGGCCTTCCGCGAACGCGAAAAGCGCACATCTTGGTCAAACTGGGGATCATATCTGGTTGGCGTGGCTTGGTAGTGATCAATACAGTTCAATCGAAGTCTTAAAAATTCCATGATGCTGGCCGCTGGGGGTGCCAGATGATCATTGTTAAGTTTCCGGAGCAGTATTAAGCTATCCAGCTGCCCGATGAAGCGACGTTCATTCCTTAGAGACACGCTTTTCGGGTTGTTTGGTTGAGGATGGCATGCGCGCCACAAAAGTCGTCGAGCGCGCGCGACTGTACACGTACTAGTGACGCCAAAGCACGTGATGCGACGCTGGCTTAAATCGGCGTGTTCCAGTCAAAGCTGTCTCTTATTGAGCAGCCGTCCTGTCGATGGACGTGTGTGTATTTGGTGTGATTCAAGACGATCGACAACACCTTGAATACCGGATACACTGAGCGCCTTTTGACAATGAAACCGAAATCAAGATCATGATGCGGAACAGAATATCATCGAAGTGAGCAGGTACCGTGGATTGCGGGTTAGGGATGAAGATGACCAATTGACGGACAGCTGGGTTCAGGGCAAAAGAGCACAGAGGTGCACTGGCTGCTGACCTCCCTGGACCGGCCGCATGCCTGCCGCAGAACTCTCGTCCAACCACGACGACCTTTGAGTAAAGCAACTGAACTTGCCCAGAGTCTCGGATCCAACAACTTTTCTCTCGACACACTGACTATCAAGTCATCATCTCATTTAGTACATTTTCTCTAAGGCCTTTGGATCACATCTTTTTAACACCAAGGTAACCATGCCTCCCCCACCACCAAATAGGCGCGAGCAGGCCACAGCTGCCCCTAGCTCAACCGACAAGTCGGAGACCGGCGCTGGCGCCGCCCGCAAGGAGGACAACATCTACATCCCGTCATATATCAGCAAACAGCCCTTTTATGTCAGTGGTCTGGATAATGAAGAAGGTGATTCTCTTCTTCATCAGCGTGCGCGGCAGCAGGAGGAAGACAAAGCCGCCCAAGCCGCCGCACTTCTCGCCCGGGGTAAGAAGGCCGGTCCGGCAAGGACGAAATGGGTCAAGGGCGCGTGCGAGAATTGTGGCGCCATGGGACACAAGAAGAAAGACTGCCTCGAACGGCCGCGCAAATTCGGCGCCAAAGCGACGGGCAAGGATATCCAGGCGGACCGGATCGTGCGCGACGTGAAGTTGGGGTACGAGGCCAAGCGAGATGTTTACAGCGCGTATGATCCAAAACAGTACATGGAGGTGGTGGAGGAGTATAACATGCTGGAGGAGGCTCGACGGGCATTACAGGGAGACCAGAAGACGCCGGATGGGGAGGGAGCAGATGGTCCCGAAGACGACAAGTCAGGGTTTAAGTACGACGAGGAATCTGATATGGGACGCGATCGTGCTACGACCAAACAATCTATGCGTATTCGCGAGGACACAGCGAAGTACCTTCTGAACTTGGACTCGGATTCCGCCAAATACAACCCCAAGAAGCGCGCCCTCGTCGACGCCGGTGCTATAGCCGACAAGTCCGCCGCCTTGTTCGCTGAGGAAAGTTTCCTCCGTGCTTCTGGCGAAGCAGCGGAATTCGAAAAGGCCCAGCGTTATGCATGGGAGGCACAGGAGCGATCGGGCGATACCAGCCTGCATTTGCAAGCCAACCCGACTGCTGGTGAGATTCTACGCAAGAAGGAGTCTGAGGAACGCGAGGCCAAGCGGAGGAAGAGAGCGGAAGAGTTGGCGAACCAATATGGCACACAGCCCGTCATCTCAGACGCACTTCGAGAAACCATCAAGGAAAGCGAGACCTTTGTGGAGTATGACGAGGCCGGCCTGATCAAGGGGGCACCGAAGAAGGTCGGCAAGTCCAAGTATCTCGAGGACGTTTACATCAACAATCACACATCTGTTTGGGGCAGTTGGTGGTCAGACTTCAGATGGGGCTACGCTTGCTGTCATTCATTTGTCAAGAACAGTTACTGCACAGGAGAGGCAGGTATAGCTGCAAGCGAGAAGGCGGATGCTTGGGACAAGTAAACAGTATGTCTAACAGTTTTTGATGTTAAAAATGATACCACAGTGCCACAACTTGAGAGTGCCTAACCGATCATACCTTGTGCACCCCTGGAGTAGCCTGCGGAACTAGAACATGACGTAGAGGAATCCAGAGACATGAAAGCAATTTACTCGAGTACGTCGGCTGATACATCCAAGACGGGGCACTTGAGAAGCTTCACAAAAACAAAATGTGGCGGTTCTGAGCATGCAACAAGAAGATGGTGTATAATTGAGACTTGTAAGGTGGTGCCTTCAGATCCGGGGGTTTCTTAGCTTCCAGGCACATATTTCAGTGCCAACCGTGCATGCATTTTGATCCCTGACTACATGGACATCGTGATCATAATGTAGGTTAAGGCAAAATGGACCTTCCAAAACCTGTGTTCCTACTAGCCGATGCTAGTCACCTGAAACCCAGCCCACCAAGATAGGCGCCTCAAATTTACTCCTCATCCTCCTCCTCAGCAGCCTCACCGCCCTCAGCGGCCTTGGCCTTCTTTCTGCGGACACGGCCGGGGCGACCGCCACCGAAGGGAGAGGTGAGGGCGAAGTCGATGTGCTTCTGGGAGTCGAGACGGACAACGAAAGAGGGAACGTTGACGATCTGCTTGCCGACGCGGATGTGGCGCTGGCGGATGAGGACACGAGCGTGGTGGATGGACTTGGCGAGGCCGAGCTTGTAGACGCAGGTCTGGAGACGACGCTCAAGGAAATCCTCAGCCTTGAGGGCAAGGACGTAATCGAGCTTCATGCGGGACTCGTCAAGGACACCGACGCGAACGAGACGGCGAATGAGGGCATTGCCTTCGAAAAGACGCTTGGGGTCCTTCTCGTCGAGGGTAAGAAGCTGACTGTGGCAGAAGTTAGTAATCGGGCGATTCCCTTGCACATCATTCCCCAGCGCCTGAGGCCCATTTCTGGGCCTGGTTTGCTGGATAACTGGATGGGGTACGAGAAAAACTTACCGGGCAGCACGACGGATCTTGGAGAGGGTCAAGAGCACACGCCAGACCTCACGCTTGTTGCGAAGACCATACTCGCCAACGAGCTTCAACTCGGAGTCCCTGAGGTCCGAAAGTTAGTCGTATGATCACAATCGACATAAGCAGAGTCAAGCTCATGCTCAGTGGCCGGTGATTTGAGGCATGCGAGCGATCGCACGCGCAAAGAACATGGAGATGGTTGCTCCCGCTGCAATTGCTGTCGCTTCGCAGAGGCCGTCGAAAAGGAGTTCGGAATCAAACTTAGACGCACAAACGAGCGGCCTCGAAAGGGCGACGGGGGACCTTAGCGGTCTTCGAGTAAGAACGAGGCGCCATCTTGTTGTTGGGGGCTTTCTCAAAAGATCGTCGACTGGCAGCGAAAAGTTTCGAAAGTCGTTTTCTCAAAGTAAGAAAATCAAAGGGCCACTTGGAGGAGGGTTTGTGGTGGCCCGTGCGTTCAGCCTTGCCGGCACAAATCCGCTTGCCCTAACGCTGGCAGGCTGGTGGTTGGCCCAAGCTTTGCCCACCTCGCTTAGTCATACAACGGGAAATCGAGACCTAGTTTTGCTTGCACACAAATTCGTCGTCCAAATTTGACGCCCGCAGCAACCACCGTCTTCAGCATCCCCATACACGCCGAATCGTCACGATGGGTCACGCCGCAGGTCTCCGTGCTGGTACGAGATACGCCTTCTCGCGGAACTTCCGCGAGAAGGGTATGATCCGCCTCTCGACCTACCTTAAGCAGTACAAGTATGTTGCGACAGCGACGAATTGGGGTAGTTGGGACGTCATGGCTAACTTTCTGCTAGGGTTGGCGACATCGTCGACATCAAGGTCAACGGTGCTGTCCAGAAGGGGTAAGCGACGATCATTCCCACGCTTCTTATTTTTTTTGGGGCCATTACGATTGCGACAAACACCGAGATGCGGAATATGTTGGGGTTCTGAAACATCGGAATTTCGAAAGAGGAGGGGCACATGCGATTTCGAACGACGAGGACTTTTTGCGGAAATACGGGCGAGCTATGAAACTGACGTTGGAAATCGATTAGTATGGCCCACAAGGTCTACCACGGCAAGACTGGTGTCATCTACAACGTCACCAAGTCCGCTGTCGGCATCATCATCTACAAGAAGGTGAAGCACCGCTACATCGAGAAGCGCATCAACGTCCGCATCGAGCACATTCAGCCTTCCCGCTCCCGCGACGATTTCCTTCGCCGCGTCAAGCAGAACGCCGAGCTCAAGAAGCAGGCCAAGGCTGAGGGCAAGCCCGTCCAGCTCAAGCGCCAGGCCCTTCTTCCCCGTGAGGCTCGCACCATCTCTGTCGTCGACAACAAGCCCGAGACCGTTGCCCCCGTCGCCTACGAGACCACTATCTAAAGTACTCTTGGGATAGGACTGGTGGTAGACCTGGCGTATTTGGTTTTTCTTTGCATGGGGTTCATCGCGTTCGACACGGATAGATATCCTGCATGGATTTTTTGGTCTGGGATGCGGGAGTGCTTATAGGAATCAAAAATACCAGTGGCATGACCATGACCAAAACCAAAACACACGAGAACCGGCTCGATGCGCCTCCTCCTGATCAGGTGTACGTGCTTTTGAGCCTCGAGCCAACTTGTGATCGGATGGACTACGCCAGACGAATCTCGTGGCCAGACGAGTCACACAGGGACACACAATTCGAGCCCTGTCTGGCTGTGCGGCCGCTCTGTTTCTCGACCTAGCATCTTGCGGTTGATAGGGATACGCAAATAGAGCAAACGTGACAAACCACTTCACCGGGCCAATCTCTGCTACCAGTACGTATTGTGAGCATCTTAGCACGCTCAGAAGGTCTTCAAATCCAACTTGAAAGATGGGAGAGATTTGAGTAGAACGAAATGACTACAGCGTTATACTGGGCTTCCGTTTCCGACCTGGACGCAGAGATGCCATCTTTTGAGCCAACTGATGATTATTTGAATTGTAGAATTTCGATACCCAACCAGGGCCATTTATACATCCCCAGGCGCATCAACGCAACAGCCTTGCTAGATTGAAAGCGTTCATGCTTATGAAACTTGATAACGGAGCTTCAGTTATATATCTGTTTGTCACTGGTCGTTCCACTCTCAAGAATGTTCTTGGATTGTATACTATGATGATGATCATCTGGTTGGACAAAGGCGGCGGGCTGAGGCGGTCCATCACAGATCGATGACAGATTCACTGTGGGGTTTGAGGTTCATGTGGACGGAAATGTCGAGCAAGCTCGCTCCAGACCTCGAATGCCTGCCGAAGCATCGTCAGGGATTTTGCTTGGTCTCGTTGTGGCTTTCTGACATTGACGAGGCGTTGGTAGCATGTGGCTCAAAAAATAAACAGATTTGGCCAATTGGATATTGCGGCCGGGGAAGTGATAAGGCTCTCTCAGCATGTGGCTAAGCTACTGGATCTCCTCTTTGTCTAAATGCTACTTACTGGTGTAAATCTAGTATGTACATAGGTAGGTACCTCTAGGCAAAGTGTACCTTCTTAACCAGTACACATACGTACCTTTAGGTACCCGTCTTGGACCCTTCCAAATCGGAAGTGGTTTGACACTCTTGCACACAACCAGACCGAGGATGCTGTCACCAACAGGAACAGGAATAGGAACCGACCATCTGATCCCTTGGCTCTGTCACTACTACATAGTACTATGTAGTGTAGTTTCTAGCCAGTTTTCGGTTGTTTTTCTGGGCTCCTCTGGCCTGTCACATTCCCGGGCTACCGTTGAGTTTTGGTGTCCCGTCCGTGCCGTCCAGTGCAGGGTCGGAGTGAGTGGCCTTTTCAACACAGCTGCAGGCCATCCGTCATCTTTCAGTTCCTTCCACCTCAAACCCACCGCGCCCACTTCCGCTTCCGTTTCCTGTTTGTCTGAGCGCGCGCGTCTGTAATCCAACTAAACCTACGACTCATGACTTCGCCGTGCAACTGCGACTGCGAGCCCTGAGTTCGAGTCCGCATCGATGCCGCAATTGCAAACCATCTGCTCTGAGCTGCTGAGCAGGTAGCCAACCTGAGCGCGGTGGGCACACCGAACAGCGAGGAGTAGCGACCGCTGTCAGTCCTTCCTGTCTTGGCGCATCTTGCATGACCGCATCCTGGACTCGAACACTGCAGTGGACAATCTCCCTTCGACGGAAAAAAAATATACAGCCATGAGTTGGACCGTCTTCTTGTTGATATACCTCTTCGGAGGCCTTACCTTTCTGCCATTGTTGGTGGCTTGCGCTCTACTTCATGCTCACCTTACGTTTCCTTACCGCCCAGATGCCGTCCAGCACCACGACCCAGAAGCCGACGACTTGATCCAGCCTGGTGACGATCTTGATGCGCTCAAGGCGGAGCAAAAGAAGGATGGAAAGCCCCGGGTGACCCATCACGACGATGGTGTCGCTTCTGGGTATTTTGCAGTTTGCCGCGAGTATACGCCCATGGGAATCAACGCGAAGCCTATCGAGCGGTCGACACCTGTCGGCTCCACCACCGTCGCCGCTCCCAGTCCCAGTGTCTACCAGACAATGTATCGGAGTATATTCGATCGCAAGTCCACCGGTCCCAGTCCCATCGACCACAAGAACGGTCCTAGTCAGCGCCCTAAGAAGGCCGGCAATGTCTTTTATGTTGTCCTGAGGTGCGTGACATTATCCTTTTGACTCTCAATACGACCTGGATTCTGATGCTCGTGACAGACACGGCCATCTCATGCTCTTTGACGATGACGAACAACTCGAAGTACGGCACGTTGTGGCGCTGGCGCACCATGAAGTCAGCATATACTCCGGCGAGGAAGTTACTCCTGAGGGCGAGCTGTACATCAAGCGCAACGCTATACGTCTCTCGCGAAAAACAGACGGGCTGGAAATAGGACCGGATAGTCAGGTCTCGAAACCTTTCTACCTCTTTTCCGAAAATTGCTCTGCGAAGGAAGACTTCTACTTTGCTCTGCTACGAAATCAGGAACAGCAGGCCCTGGACACGGAAAGCGATATCCCATCTCCTATCCAGTTTGAGGTCAAGAACATTATCAACTTGGTACAGAGACTGCACTCGTCAGAAGAACACATGCAAACCCGTTGGCTCAACGCGATGATTGGGCGCGTCTTCTTGGGCATCTACAAGACCAAGGACATAGAGAACGCGATACGGGAGAAGCTCACAAAGAAGATTTCTCGAGTTAAAAGGCCGGCATTTCTATCCAACATTGCTATCAAAGGTATCGATACCGGAGAGTCAGCACCCTTTATCACGAATCCACGGCTACGAGATCTGACCGTTGAGGGTGAATGCTGCATTGAGGCAGATGTACGATACACTGGCAACTTCCGCTTGGAGGTTGCGGCGACAGCCAGGATTGATCTAGGCGCGCGATTCAAAGCACGAGAGGTTAATCTTGTCCTTGCCGTGGTTGTACGGAAACTCGAAGGTCATATCTTATTCAAAATCAAGCCCCCACCCAGTAATCGCCTATGGTTCTCTTTCCAACAGGCACCAAAGATGGAGATGACAATCGAACCTATTGTCAGCTCTAGACAGATTACCTATACCGTTATTCTCCGCCAGATCGAGAAGCAAATCAAGGAGGTTATGGCCGAGACCCTTGTCTTACCCTTCTGGGATGATATGCCTTTTTTCAATACAGAGCACAAGAAGTGGAGAGGTGGTATCTTTCATGATGACACCGTCGTCTCAACCATGGATTTGGAAACAGCTGCGGCTCAAGAAGGCGATTTGGACGAGGTGGAGCGATTGGAGGGTACTCAAGACGTTCACGAACCCGATCTGCCGCACGTGGAAAAAAGCCACAGCATGCCTACTCTCGACAAGAAACCGTCAATTAGCCTTTTTGGGCGGATGACAACGAAAGCGAAGGGGGACCCTGTCTATTCTGCATCTACGACCTCATTGAGCACGAACAATCAAAACGAGCTCAAGACCGATACGAGGAGTGAAACTTGTATACCACCTCCGATTCGGGTGGTTTCGATCACTCATCCTCCGACGCCAACGGTTAGCACAGACGCCATCAATGCTGACGTCTTCAAACCATCCTCGTCACCACCGGACGAAAGCCTTGCTGCATCAGCGATGGCAACGTTGTCTGTCCAGGCACATTCTCCAGCACGACCACAGCCGCCTCACTCGCCCCTGAGGCCGTCCGTCATACCCAAGTTATCAGACCAGTCTTCCGGGTCCTCTTCTTCTGAAGCTGTGGATGCGGAAAAAGATTTGCAGGACTTTGATAAAAAGAACCAGGCAAGACGAAACACAGCCACATCCGCAGGCAGCCAGGAGGAAAGCAGGACGAGGTCTCCAGCTTCGTCGATAAGGGGGTCTGTGAAAAGTCAAACTGGGACCATCAAGGGTATTTTTGCCCGGCGAGATACTGTATCATCGACAACAGGAGCACCCACGCCAAATCACCCAGACTCTGCGAAAAAGACTGCCTTGGCCGCCGCTTTTGTTACCAACGCGGCTGCATCTGCCAAGCGTTGGGGGCTCAATGCGTTCCAACGACACTCGAACAACGATGGGACACCGGGTAGGAGTGCTTCATTCACCGATGATCATCCATCGGTGCTGGACTTGAATCAGCCTATGGGACGTGGGCAGCCGCTTCCGCCTCCAGGAACACCACTTCCGATGCCAGACAGAAGGTTGAAGGCAACATCCATCAGTATCCCGAGACGCAAACCGATACCGCCTCCAGATCAATCACTGCAGCAACGTAAACTGAGCACGCCAGAAGACCATGATCACAAACCCGAACGCCGCCCTGTACCACCTCCCCCTCTCCCAAAACGTCGTCAATACCGAGCTGAGCAGCAACTCGACGATGACGGAAATACTGTGAACATGCTTGTAGTCGCGGCTCCTGCGGAGTCAGAACCGACTACACCTATGAGCGAGGCCCATGAAACATCACCAATTAAGCCTTCATCAGACACCGTTAAAAGCAAAAACCAAAGTGGAATTAGCAGTTCTGCGACAGAAGGACCTGTCGGTTCGAAGTCGCCCCCCAAGCCTTTGACGCCATCAATCCGTAATACGCAGACTACAGGCCAGGAAAATCACGAAGACGTGAAAGCGCTATCGCTTGAAGTTTCAGCGCCTAATAATGATGACGATGAGTTCTCGGCTTGGATGGATGACGCCGGCCCGGTTGAAGATACTGACGCAGCCCCGGCTCCTACAGTTAACGGCAGCGTTGGCGAGAGGGCATCGCCTTGATTGTGAGATAGACCGGCTGGTACCTCGCATAGGAGTTCCACTTGAGTATAGTATTGATGCGGGCTTTGCTGGTGGGAATCACAGTACAGCGAGGAGAACCGGATATAATACTATAAATTTGTATTTCTGTTTCATTATGCCAAAGAACACCATCGGGTCGCGGTGTCAGACGTTCAGTAACTATCATAGCACTTTAGGTGAAGAAGTATCGATTCATGTGTCACCGCTTGATGCCGTTCCTTGGAAGGTGAACGGCGTGTTAGGTGACCCTGCTTTCGATTCTTGGCCTTCGACAAACTGCCTACCTATGCGCTCTTCATCTTCACCGTTGATGACGGGTAACAAGCCGCATTTATCGTCGATGCCATAGTACAGGCATAATGGAAACATTACAAAGCACGAAGCAATGGTATTCAGCTTCCTTTTAGCTTGAAAGTTCGTCTACAAATCCGGCATGAGGCGAAAGAACTACTTGGAAATGGCCTCCTCACATGCCTCGGCAACTCATGTCAAGAAATTTGCGACATCTTCAGGAATTGTTCGTCTCTTCATATCGGATTTGGATGGCAAACCATGTTTCGCTAACAGCATGTCGGATATGGTGAACAGCAGAGTGTGCTTTTTATGCTTAGCTTCCATTTTCTTTCTAGTATACGAATAACCCAAATCTTCACCAGAGCATCATTACCGCGAAACCATATATTTCGTCTCATTCCGGACATCCCCGACATTCCACGGGTGTTATCCCGGTGACGAACAGGATTCGACAAACATATGTATGTGCTTGCCTGACATCATATGTGATAACCCAGTTCGACCTTGTGTGGTAATGAGCGAGGAAAAATGTCGAAATGTAGATGTGGAAAAGCAGCAGGGATTCACATAAATCATCCATAACCACGTGGAGGACGTCCCGATTGAGATGAGTTCGGAGTTTCTAACCGAATCATCGATCAGCATCAACAGCTATGAAGCTCACCACCACAGTCATCTTCATGGGACTCTTGACCGGCCTCGTCGCCGCTCCCCGAATTCACGCCCTGTCCGCAACCCATATAGATGTCTGGCATCAATAGCCACGGCAATCTTGGTTGTCCCTTGCGAGGCCAACTGTCCACACGGAGGGTGTACCATCGAGTTCCGGACAAGTGTGCTGACTTGCCGGGTAATTATCACCTCGACCACCTTGACCACCTGAGGCTCCTCCTGTCGCTGGCCGCCATGGCAAACCTGAATTTCAACCAATACAAACACCTCTTCGCCGCCGCCCCAGCCTACCAGCACGAGGACTACCGTATGTAACGCAAGCACGAGCACATCAAGAACGTCAACGAGATACACGCAAACCACGATCAGCTGGAGTATTATCACCCTCCCGCCCAAGACCACCAGCAAGCCAGCCCCCCACCTCCCCTCCCCCCCCCGCGACGACGACGACGACGACGACGACGACGCCATGTCCCACGGTCACCAAGACGACCAGCCCAGCCGATTGCTCGCTGATTCGCTGTCCTGTGCCGACGTGCGAGGTGCGGTCGACGCTGAACGTGCCGTGCGGATGTACCACGAAGACGCTGCTGTACGTTCAGGGGTGTGCCACGACGTGTTCTGAGGGCTGCTCGACATGCACCGAGGCGTCCAGCATGACGGGGTGCTAGGTGCTAGGTGGTCTTGAAGGTCGTGGTCTAGACTAGGTAGGCTGCAAAGCTGGTCTGGGTTGGTTTGGGTTGGTTTGGGTTGGTTATGATTTGGTTTCTCGTCGTCTTCTTGTCATGCATGTATGTAGTGCAGCTATGCTGGCAGTTAGCTTTATCTGTAAATGTCCCAGTTTGTAGTGTCGACATATTGTTTTGATTTCGACCCTTTTCAGACTTTGTGGAATGTTGCACGGATATCCGCTGTTAGATCGTGTGGTGTTTGAGGAACTGGACATGGGAATGCCAAGGCAGACAGCGGGGTCCATTTTGAGATGGGTACCTCTAGGTCATGCTGGGGAAGCCCCGCCTTACCCCTAGATTTGGAGTCGTAGCTTACCGATAGCTGCCATGACTCTCCCCAGTAACATGACGGAAAGTCAGTCAAATTAACCTCTAAGAAGTCGCGAATGGGAGCTTGAATGAGAGCGGAACCGGGGACGCCAATAACAGGGGTGGAGGCAAGTCAAGTGGCCGGCGCCGTGTGTATCGGGCAACGCCGCTGTCCACGCCGGCAGCCAACGGCACCTGCCAAGAAAGACCTCGCGGTGACAAATGGAAGGAAGGAAAGTCGGAGTCACTAGCGTACCGAAGCTGAGGTGTTCATACATATCCCGTACATGATACCTTACACACCTCTCTTTTTGTATCTCTTTTCATCTCTTCCGCTCACCGAGTTCAACCGTTGTCATCCATCTGCCGCAAAGTAAAGCATACACAGCGATTCTATATACCACCAAGAAACTTTCCCTTGTTGTGCTGCAAGCACGTAGCCGTCACCGTCGTCCAATTCCACAAAGAGAAAGTGACAGCATAATACTCTTCCCATAGTTCTTCATAACTCGAGACTACCCATCTCTAGCCTCACCCGTCACTTCTCATTTCAAAGATGACTACACGATACCGTGTTGAATGTGTGTTCTACCGCTCTTGCCCATCGCTGAAATTACCAGCAGCTAACCATTCTCTCTTGTAGATGCCCTCAAAACCCACAGACGGGATCAATTTATAGGTACAGCTTGAGCCCTTTCGCCAGTTTGTTAATGTACCTACGGACGGACTGAGCTATGGCATCACTTCCCCCCAGTTGCTGGATGTTCTTACCCGCCCGTTTGGCAGAGTCTACGGGTCAGCGTAACGATGGCTACCCCATTCACATCAGCAACTGTGGAGTTGCCTCCGTCGAGAAGAGGCATGTGAAAATGAAGTACTCTAGCTAACAATCATATCAGAGTGGATCAAGGCGCTCTTAGCCGTCCCATTCGTCCTCTACTCTCAGCCCCATGGTGTTCTTGAAGATCCGGACAGAAGTGTCGATACGCTTTCTCAGACAAGAGAGGAAGCCCACAGGCGATACAGTGAGATCTTCCGGGATATCGAAGCCATGATCGATGACCACAGTAAGCAGAGCAGATATTCCCGGCCTCACTCGGTTGGACCTATTTGATCTAGTAACGTTTAATAACCAAACCATCAAACATCAGTTGCCCACCAAAACGATGCCGAGAACCCTTTCCCATCCAAGCTCAAGCTGCTGGTCCCCAGTATCGGGCCCTTCTTCACGCGGTTACCGCTCGAAGCGGCATTCAAGTTTCAGGACAACAAGCGCTACATTTCATCGCGCCGCTTTGTGTCGCCGTCCTTCAACGATATCCGCTTGATCCTTAACTCGGCCCAGATAATGGCTGTGACGACTTACGGAACTCTCCAGCTCGCTACCTTTGATGGTGACGTGACGCTCTACGACGATGGCCAGAGTCTGGAACCTACCAGTCCTGTGATTCCCCGACTACTAGGTTAGTGCAGTTGTCCTCAGTTCTCTTTGCCCGTTTTCGCAATTACTGCTTCTTACCTTCCGCCACGTAACCGTACCGTAACCACTTGATGCTCACATATTACCCCCTTTCCCTCCACAGACCTTCTCCGCAAAAACGTCAAAATCGGCATTGTCACCGCAGCAGGCTACACTACCGCCGACCGCTACTACTCGCGCTTGCACGGTCTTCTTGATGCCATGGCCAACAGCGCCGACCTCACCCCTTCCCAAAAACAGTCTTTGGTCGTCATGGGCGGTGAAGCCAACTACCTCTTCGAGTTCGACTCGTCCTCGCCGCACCTTCTCGCCCCGGTGCCACGACAGCACTGGCTCACACCCGAGATGGCCGCCTGGAACGAGCAGGACATTGCCCAGCTGCTAGATGTGGCCGAGGCCGCGCTGCGCGATTGCATCAAGACGCTCAACCTGCCTGCCACGTTGATGCGGAAGGACCGCGCCGTCGGCATCATCCCCGTTTCTCCAGAAATCCGCATCCCGCGCGAGAGCTTGGAGGAGACGGTTTTGCTGGTGCAAAAGATCCTTGAGCTCAGTACCGTGGGCCGGAGCAGAAGAGTGCCGTTCTGCGCCTTCAATGGTGGGAGGGATGTGTTTGTTGATATTGGCGATAAGAGCTGGGGTGTTACTGTTTGTCAAAGGTGGTTCTCGCAGAAGGAGGGTCCTCATGGAGTTATCAAGGGGGAGAATACCCTGCATGTGGGCGATCAGTTCTTGAGTGCCGGGGCGAACGATTTCAGGGCCAGGAGCGTGGGGACTACGGCGTGGATTGCGAGTCCCGTGGAAACGGTCGAATTGTTGGATGAGTTGGCGGAGTTAATGGGGAAGAAGATGTCTTGATCGAGGTTGTCAGGACTTTCATGGTTGCGGCGGCGGGCGGTGGTTGACAATGGTGATGGTAGGGTTACAATGATAATGGGAACAACAAGAGCATCTCTTGTGGCGATTTTTTGGGGGTCACAATCGATGGAGCAAAGCGGGGGCCAATGAAGGGAGGTATCGAACATCTACGACGACACAATTCTTCAGCGATAATGAATATTATAGGTATACCTAATTCTGGATGCCCTTCTAACACGTGGTGAGACGTTTGAGAAATGCATAACACAATCGGTTATCGCGATCAGCTACGGTAATCTGACAAACACATACGTAAGTGTCTTTTCATGAGACGATAGTACACTTGACTGTGTGTGATCATGTCGTCTCTAAGGGGGGAGGGGCGGGCTTCTTATTTACTCAACAAGTTCGCCAAAGCAACCGGCAATCTTCGGGGAGACGGAGAGAGGCCAGTCAACGTCGGTACTTGGATCCCAACAACCTAGACTAACGGGGACAATTATCATGCCGATGAACGCGGGCTCTACTGTATACCTACCTTCTGCTCCAGACATGGCAAAACGATCAATGCTTTTTTTACCTCTGGTGAGATCCCATCGTTTCATCACGCCGACAGTCTTCATAAGCAGGAGTTTGTTCCCTATTCCGTCCAGATTTCTATGAGTGCTTGCCTGTAGCATGGCAACTGTCCTCACAATCCCTTCATACTTGGGTGACTTTTCGTCTCGTGTACCTCTAGTGTAGGGGAGACACCGTATCGTCCTCGCCATCCTGCCACCTGCCACCTGCCTACTGTCTGTCGTCAGTCGGCAGAGCCTGATACATCAATCATGCTGTCAGACTGTTGTCGTCAATCAATCCGTCCCTCCCCTCCCCTCGAGGCAGCAGGCCCCTCAGGGAGGTTACTGCGTACAGTCCGATCAGCTTACCAGCCTCTCTGACCACTGTGCCAGTCCAATCGGCCCGAGCCGAGAGAAGGCGGATCCAGTGCTGCAAAAAAGCTTCCATTGGACGTTGTTCAGCCCCACTTCAATGTTTTCTTCCTTCTTTCTTCTGCAGTCTGCTGCTTCTCCTGAAAGCTTTCCCATTCCAGAAATCCAGAATCTCCACACACCAAGTAGTGTACATACATACTTGTTCCTGTTGTGGGCTGTGAGCTGTCCAACTTTGCTTCGCTTCAGTTCGATGCTTGTGAGATTTGATCATCACTGACACTGTACAAATTATTCGAGTTGCTCTCTATTAGGTCTATTGATATCCTTTGATTGGCCTCACGCTGGCCGAGCCAGTGAGGAAAAGTTTTGGATACCATACTAGATGTAAGCAAGAAAAGGGCGTGGTACATATGTACGGCGGCGCTTCCTCGGTGAGTGTAAAAGTGTAGTAAAGCCATCAGACTGCTTGCCAATGCTGCCTCGTTCCCGCCTCGTTTCATATCCTGCCTGATGCACGACTGGTATCAATCTTCCCATTTTTATCATGCTCTCCTATTATGTACCATTCTATGATGCCCGAATCGATCGAGGCTTTCTTTGTACGGAGTTCAATCCCCCGTACTGATGCCCAAAATACGGATTGCCAGTCTATCATTGTTCTGTTCCTCATATGCATCATGTTGCATGCGTGTATCCAAATAGGAGAAAGTAAATCAAATGAACTTGTTTCGTCCAACGACGTCAAGGGGGTATAATGATATGGGCAAGTCCCGGTGTAGACACCTCCAACGCCATGTAAGCAAAAACACCCACAAAAGAATACCAAACAAAAAACAAAAAACAAACAAAAAAAAAACGCACAGAATACCCAACGGTACTGTGTGTAGATAGATACAGGAAGAAATGTTGCCAAGTGGCGAGTTGGTGGTAACAAGTCCGACCAACTGTCATGAAGGTCAGTCCTCAAAACTTGAACTCGCCAAAGGGAGCGCCAAAGTTGTTGTTACGCCTCAACTTGAGAGGGATATCCAATTCCGCTTCATCCTCGCTCTTAGAGCCGCTGCTGTTCTCTTTCCCTTTGCTCGATTCGCCAGACTGATTCTCCGCCGCGTTCGACGGCACCGCCTCGTCGTCATCATCAATAGCATCCCTCAGAACAGAAGGAAGGGCTGCCATAGTGTCCTTGCTGACCTCTTCGAGCTTATCGGAAAGCCTACGGAAGAAGATCTCGTCATGGGCAGGCATGTTCCTAACCATCAGCGGACCTTTGAGAGGACGATCCTCCACGGGCTCATAAGCCGCAGGAGGATCTTCAGAGATTACCGACTCCTGCTCAGCCAGTTGGATAGCGCCTTCTTGTTCGTTTATGACCCCAAGCGTCTGAGTGGCCATATGGTCGCCGTGCTGCAACGTGGGTGTGCTGCTACCACTGCTATTGATGGTGCCAACTCCAGAAGACGTTGCGGTTGCCAGGACAGAGAGGGAGTGGCTGGGAGTATGGCCAGCATGCATGGTGAGACGAACCGACGCTTCTGCCTTAAGGACTTGCTTGGTTTGCTCCTTTGCCGGGCTTTCCGATCTGGGCTCTGGCACATCGGAGGCCGGGAGTGGTGACGGAATCTTGGTCGGGGACTTGAGCGCTTCCACTACGGCATCATCTGTGAATGTCGATTTCTGAACCGAGTTGGCTTTGATTGGGATTCCTTCGAGCTCTGGGTGAATTGCCTGGACATCGACAATAGGCGCGGGACTGCTTGGACGCAGCTCGGGAGACTGGGCCATGGAATCGGCCACTACGGGACCCTGAGGTCCGGGAATTTCGTTGACAGAAGCAGTTTGAATGGGTTGTTCTGGTTGCTGAGTGTACGTATGTTGCGTGCTTCCTTGAGAAGACCGCGAGCTCCTCATGCTCTCGGGCGAAACCTCGCCCCAGCAGACGTTGCCAATCCTTCCATTTTGGGATGCATGAGCAGCCGCCAAGGCTGCAAGGTTCGCATTACTGGACTGTCCTCCTAGATGAGCCACCTGTTGCTGGAGTCGTTCGATCTCCTGTAGCAGCATGGCCTTCTCAGCTTCCCATTCTGCCCTCTCCTCCTCCATGAGGGCCCGCTCCTCCTTATACACTTCTTCAGCGCGCTCCCTGTTTGCTTCCAAGTACTTGCGCTCCGCTTCCCAAGCTTCTCTTATCCTGCCATTTTGTTGGACTAGGCGCCGGACCATCTGTGTGTTCGAGGGTGCATTCACAGTGTCCGCCGAGGCTGAGCGGGCCTGTCCGGCAGAGACAGAGCTGATAGCCGGCACCGAAACACCTAGAAAGGCATCACCAGGGGAAGCACTCAAGCCATCCATTGATGTTGTTAGTGGCGGGGAGAGGATCGAGAGCTTGGCTTTTGTAGCCTGGCCGGTCTTGGATCTTCGCAGATTGGGAGGAACGCTGGTAGATCGTTGTGGATCAAGCTGACACTGGAGTCCTTGTTGAATGGGTGCTAGGTTGGGTGACGTGAACTGCGACATGTGGCCGGCGACAGGACCACGAAAATTGGGAGATAGTGGTGAGTAAACGTGGCGTCCCGGAAAAGAAAGCTTGGATGGCGCCTGCAAAGCGGGATTGCCCATAGCTGAGGCAACATCGAAGTAGCCGGCGGCACCTCGAGGCAAGGCGAGGGGAGAGATGAGGGAAGAGGAGTCGGCGCCCAGACTAGGAAGAGGAAAGCGCATGCTGGTGTCGATAGAACCCGAAGGCAGGAACGAGTCGGAGCCCATCCTGGTCATGGTATAGGAAGACATGGTGGGAAGTGATGAGCTAGGTTGTTGAAGGGGTTCGAGCGAGGAGGAACAGCAAGGAAGACGGTTGCCAAGTAGGTATCCTGGCGCCCAAGGTTTGCGTGGTTCGTGGTCTTAGTGTATTGATGTCATCCGTCATGCCACACCGAGACCACCGCAGATTTTTTTCGACCTTTTCTTTGTACCCTGGTCCTGGCCAATGTATGTGGTGGACGGCTGTAAAATCAGGGGTCTAGCCGCAAAATGAAAACTTCTCTGCGTATGTCGTCGTAAGAGCTGTGGTGTAGTGGATGGTCTTTGCCAGTGCTGGTTGCGGATAACGTTGGTAGATATGTTCGTTTGAGGACCGTGACCTTGCGGGAAACAAGGTAGGTAGTAATGAATGGGTGCCTTGGAGGGTTTTGATGTTCTGCAGGTCCGAATAATCTCGTAGCGTAACCCAAGTCTGAGGGACTTTGATGAGCGGATCCGAGGGGATGTTCCAAGTTCCACTTTGGCACCTTAGGCGCGGTACTGGGTGCGGTGTAAGATGGCAGCGACGGCTGGTGTCGATGGGATGACAGTGTGCGAGAACGCTTTGGCTTGGACACGTAAATGGTAATGGCGGCCCGTATCAAGTTTCGACTGGAGATGGAGAGGGTAAGTCGGAGACAGGAAGGACGGAAAGCGACAAGACAGAAAGTTGAGAGCGAGAGGGAGAAAGACCGAGACTTTGATGAAGAGGGTGAGGTGGTGGTGGTATAATGGTGCCAGCTGGACGGGTGGAAGCAATACCCTAGGTAGGTGAGCATCCCTTGGTCGGCACCTGAACAGTAAATCCACGGTGTACCTCTGCGTACTGTGCCCTGCAGTGGGTTCGACTGGGAGTGCGCTATGGGCGCGTAACATTGGGCCCCTTTCCCTATCCTTTCCACCCGGACGCTGGGCTTCCACTCACGTTCGCTGTGACGCAACCACGAACCCGCATAATGGCGGGCACGCCGGGGCCCATAGAGCCATGCAAACGGGGCGGCCAATCAGAGTCTCTACAACAGGTCCAAGTGGGCCTGCAAGTGTGGCATCTGCGGCCCGCATTTTCCCCTTTTTAGTCGGCCATGAGCTTGCTTTTGTAGTGTACATTCCGCTACGAGAGGTACCCTCCATTTGTTAGGTCGTCCTTTGTTATTCCGTCGCCCGTGATGCCGAGTGCTGGTTCCTGGGCCGTCTTGTCACCCACAGCCTTTCCTTTCAACCTATCATACGTCCTTACTTTGTGATCGTGTCTGGTCTCGATGGTTGGGACGGAGTTTGGAGGGCACGCGGTCTCTAGCAGACGGCAACTCGCACAAGGATATATGGGCATCCACATGTAGATACATACAACATGTTTGACAGTTGCCCTTTGGGCCCTTTTTGCCGTTACTTCCCCACGATTGGCGAGTCGGGCCTCAAAATCCCATGATCCCTAGCCGGTTCTACATTAGCTTGCCCCCGGGGGCCCAACCCGTCGAAGAAGAAAGTCGGAGATTTTTGGGGTTGCTGACCGCTGGTGCGAGCCTTAGCAGGCCCAGTGGATGCGAGTCTCATGGGCCGACTTTTTTTTTCTGCATGTCATGTGCCCATGTGGCTCGAATTACCAGACTGGGGATGGGGCCTGCTCCTGCCTTCAGTTCCGAATCTTTCCTGGCCCGCAGCATTCATTCATTCAACCGAGCAAAACGACGCTTCGACACTGGACGCCGCCCATGGACAGTGACAGTTTGAAAACCGAAAAAATCGGGACCGGTTTTTTTTTTTTTTTTTTTTTTTTTTTTTTTTTTTTTTTTTTTTTTTTTTTTTTTTACTTTGCTTTTTGGTTCTCCTTCTTCCCTTATTTGGAGGAGGGGGGCGGACTTGGTAATGTAGGGGTCCAAGTGGCTCCAGGGCATGGCCGATATGAATTTCAGATACGTCGGCTGCGTCTGCCCGCCTACTGCATGCTGCGGCAGTGGCAGAAACGTGTGTAAAACATCGGGTATTTTCCCATCACCAATTCGTCCTTTTTTTCCAAATCCGTACCTGCTTCGTTCGTATGGAACTCGGCATGGATTTGCATGGATGAGCTGGCAGTCATGACCAGTAACCGAGGCCTCGGCATTGGTCTACGCACTGATATCGCGACAGCCCCAGATGTAGGCCAGCCAGCACCTAAAGTAACGACTGGCGTCAACAAGTGAATAGTCGTCTTTTTTTTTTTTTTTTTTTTTTTTTTTTTTTTTTTTTTGGCTGTAGGGGACGGGAGAACTGACGGGCCAGTCGAAGCGGAGGTCGCTCAAAGGCTTCCCGGGCTCTGGTTCGGTGCTGGACAGAGGTCTCAGGACATGCATGCGGCCTTCAGCTTGCAGCTGGAGTTGAATCCTGGTACTTTGAGGTTCTCCTTGTCGGGCCGTCCCCGCCTATATCTCTCACTGCTGTACCGTCTCATATCATGGATGTCTGTAGCACTCGCAGTCCAGCGTTTCGAGCACCCGGACGCAAGCAGCAAGTCATCCAAACGCAGTATAAACCACAGGTTCACACGACTCAGCGTCCCCCACCAGCTCGGCCTGTCGACGTGCTTCCATGCACATCCACATTCGCTGCCACAGCCCAGTTCAACTCACCGCTTGGTGTTCTGTTCTTGGCCCAACACCCAGCGCGTGTTGATTCATCGACAAATTCGATCGTCGTGGCCGCATCCTCTCCTCTAACAACGCGAGCTCCCGTATCACAAGCTGGAAGCTCGCAACCGAACGAAGCCTCGGGCGAGTCCGAACCCGTGCAAATCGAGTTTCGTGCCTACCGTACCCTGTGTCCTAAGCGTCCTTCTCCAGCTCCCCGGCAGACGGCATCGCAGTTCCGCCAGTCGCTTCGGGCTCAACCGCTCTCGTCGTCGTCTGAGCCTATCCGACGCCCGTTTACTGGCAAAATGGCGCTCAAGCCGCTTCCCCCCTTTTGCCAAGTATCAAAGACGGGGAACGGGCCGCGTGCCGAACGCGCAAAACACTCGAAATATCATCTCCCATGACCCCTTCTTGGCTTTTCTTACTCATTCTGGACGAGAGTGTGCTGAATGGCTGACCCGATTGGTTTCCTTGACAAGGGGCACTATTATGGAACCAATGTGACTGTGTGTAACCCTCGTCGCGCACATGGCGTGTCCCTCTCACTGTCCGTCAGCTCGTGCTACAGAATCATTGCCTAAGGACAGCCCCGCAGCCTCGCTCGCACGTTGGAAACGGGGAAACCCGACCCCCAACTCAATGCGGCGTCGAGAGGCGCACATGATTGATTTCCCCAAACGCTTCCCCCAAGGAATGGCAATCCGTCTCTCCACTGCGACGTTGCGCTAGAATTCTATCCAGAAGGAACCGAGAAAACGGACCGGATAAATCGACTGTGTTCGATTCTTAATCGACTGTGTACAGGTAGCTTTTCGCGGGCTGCCCCTAAGGTTAGTGTTAGGGTTAGTGGTTAGGGTTGTTAGGGTTAGTTCCGGGGGTGCAGGGGGCCGGCGAGAGGCCCCCGCATATGAATGAGAGTTCAACGCTCAAAAAAATGTTTGTTTTGAGCTCTCGTTGTCGTAGTTCAAAATGATGTCTTTTGGTGAGTACTTCTGGTGATGGTTGCTGCTGCGCCAGAACGATGCCCAAAGATGCCAAGCTTTGGGTCTTGGCTCTCGATTTGTATGGGCTCCACACAGTCGATTAAGAATCGAACACAGTCGATTTATCCGGCTCGCGAGAAAAGGGCCTTTTAACCGTATGTCGCCATCCTGGAACCGAACCGTCGTTCCATGTACTTCACACACCCCTCGTCCCCGGGCCTTTCCCGCCCAGTGTGGGGACCCCGGATTTTCCAATCGGGCAGTAATAAAGTCATGGCTGTATCTATAAACCGACGAAGTACCTTTGGACCGATGTGGTGATCTTCCCAGACATTCATCTACACAGTCTTTGTTTCATTGACAACGACTGACTTTTCTTCGCCGGCCATGTCCGATTCGGCACACATACACCGCTTCCCTCATGATTTACCATCTAAGCACCGAGAATCTGTCGCATAAGGAGAGTGATGACCGGCCGGGGTCTGCGGGGAACAATCTCCGGTACGCGCTACCCCGATTGTACATTGCCGTCATCCCAGGGTTCGATGGCCATCGGGGGTCCAGGACCCTGACAATCCCGAGTCCCGCGAGGTTCCTGGGCTTCCCTCGCGGTCCATGATTTTCGCGGGTGTTGGGGTTCGTCATCGCGCGGTTTAACTCTCCTCTCCAGAGTGCAAAGCGCTGGACGGCAATAACAAAATGCTATTTGTCTGATTAATATGTATTTCCTGCACGCTCAGCGGCCCGACGCCTATCCTGTGGGGGTCGAGTATGGCAGTTGTCATTTCTGGATGTCATGGGATGCAGCAAAAGTATCGCTTCACATCCCATCACATACCGTCCCCGACGCGTGCCGTTATGGGATGGGGAACTACATATGCATGAAACTGGGCCTCTTCTTGGGCGTTTGCCGGGTACGGAAACCATACACGCGCTCTAGTGGGCATATGTATGTGTCAATAGCGTTGCTTCAGTTAAGCACCCCTTTAGTTCTCCCCAACTGTCTCCTTAAGTGTATATACCGTAGAGGCAAGTTTCCCCGTTATAACCTATTACAAAGACTCCAATGTCGTGTACCCTGTGTCGGGTACGGGTATCTCGGCGTTTGTTGCATTTGGGTATCTTTGCCAGCTGTCTTCCCAAATCGTGTGCCATCCTTCCCCTAAACGCCAGCTTATGGAAAAGGGAAAAGAACTCATACTCAAAAGCCCAAAAAAAGAAAAGAAAAAAAGGAAAAAAAAAAAAAAGGGTGAAACTCCTGTCGCCCCAAAGCGCTGGCATCCTTTCCCCGTCTTGGCATGATCGCATCCCATCGGCAACCATCTCGCTGCTGTGCCTGCAGTTTCCCTGAGCCCCCAATCTCCTTTGAGGTTTTTCTCAGTTGATGTGACAGAAAACGTTTGTCATGGCTAGGACATTGGCAGAAGCTTTCTCATGAAGGCGGTCATTGATGGTGGTTGCTCGCTTGGCTGTCTGCAGTTGCCGCACACGGCCTGTGGTCTGTTGTGACACTCAAGATCAGCGTATGTTTATTGACGTCTCACCAACACTTCCTCGATGAAAACGAGGTCTACCTCCGGCAGTAAAGAGTCAAGACTGAGCACGTGACAGCAGGTCATACCTCTCCTCGAAGTCCATTATGCTTGGCTGGCATTTCCTGCGTCTCTCTTTGTAATCGGCGCAATGTTTGGAGGCGAGCCACCTGATGTGACCGCAGGAATATTCTCGCTGTGGAATTTCACTGTCAGCGCATACTCGTCGTCGCGATATTCGGGGGTAAACCGGAATCTCTTTACTTACTTGTATATAGTTGCACATACTGTGAGTAGCAGGTCCAGTGAAGTGAACATTAGCGTGGCCAGTGCCGGTTGCTAAAGTGGGAAATCAAGAGAATCCCAAGAAAAGGTCTGGCACAAGTCTTATATCAAGATAACAAACCATGGGAACGAGGGAGCGTAGCTTGCCCTCAGGGCAACGAGGGCGTGGTATGGTAATGCAAAAGTGAGCTTGCGTGAGCTGGCGAGGGGCACCGTACCCGATGCCAGACAAGGCAGTCAGTCAGTCAGTCAGTCAGTCAGTTAGTCAGTCAGTCAGTCGGCGTCAGATCTAACCTTGCTCATGATCGTTGTGTATCACACAAGCTGCTAATGATTAACACCAGGGTGAGAGGCAAAGCGCTTCGTTTCTCCATTTTGATTACTTACCTACCGACCTGCACAACCTACACACCGTTCAACGTCAATGTTGTGGCACCATCCCTTGCATTGGGGCGGTTTGGATGGAGAGAATGCCACGCTTGGAAAATGCTGTCTGAGATCAGCAAGAACCCCATCTCAAAGCCCGTGTCTCACTCAACTTTTTTTATTGCTGTCAACAGAGACACAGCTGTCGGTCGTCCGAAGAAATTCTATCAGAAATCAACAAAAGAATGCCAGAAATAACAATCGGTAGTTGTGGACAGATGAGGAATGGGAAAGAGCAATATCACAGGTTGCCACGACGGCCCGCTTGGATCATCCGAAACGCCTATCTTGGTGGCGGAACCCTTATTGTGTAGGTATGTCTTTCGGGTTGAACCTCGCCGCTATGCAAGGTTGAGACTCGGTGTAAGTTCTTGATCTGAAAGAAACCCATTTCCTCCGTGATGACTCGTAAGACCCTACGACCCAACACCGTACCATATGGTGTCATATGTAGAGGTAGGTGGACATCAACTCGCCGAAAACAAGGCTACTTGTCACAGTTGAGTGCTGACCATGCTGTTAGCGTGTCGACTTGAACGCATCTAGTCTCCAAATGGCTCCGCGCCAACTATCTCGCCAATAACCATAAGCAGCTTTTCGCGATAGAGCTCAACTGGTTCTTTAGCTGCCGTCACACAGATCTCAGGCAACTGTTGCCACCAAGCCCGGCGCAACCTCAAAGAAGATACTCACCCCCAAGTCACTCTCCTCAAAGCGAACGAATAGTCTGTCTTGTTCTCGACTTGACTTGCGAAAGCATGTGTCTGGAATTTTCATCTATGTGGGACATTGTCCCCTGGACTTGTAGGAAGGAGCTCATGTAAGATGGGCTTCGGAAATACATGGATAGGTACCACAAAGAGCAGCACAGAATGTGGCGAGGGAGTCATCTTACCCGTAAGTTGGCCAGTCACCATCGCTCCATCTTAAGATCAGCTCCAGATCTGTTTGCCCCTTCACACGATAGAGATCGTCCTTTATCTATTTTGAGCATAAGCAGGCCAGGTAGCCATTGAACGTTGTCGCGGCGTGGAAGGAGACTGTGTGAGAAGGAAGGACACCCTGAATATGGGTGAAGATAAAATGATAAAGGACATTGTCGCCTGCTTGTCGTTGGATGTTTCCGCAGCCACGGAAGAGATGAGACCATCAACCACATACGACGTTACCGCATAGTCCACTCCGTATCTTCCTTCACGAGATACGAACGCCATAGGACGAACTCTCGCCCTCGACAAACGGTCAATCCAGGACGATGTGACAGGATCCCTTTGGGACCAGTAGCTCAACTGGTCTTTTTGAGGGTTTCTTTTGTGTATACAGTGATCCCGACCTACGAGGAGATCGCGTGTTTGGTTCGGTTGTACGTAACGATTTTTCTCGAGCAAGGCTGGGACTTCGGATGTCGACATATCCTCTATATTCATTCCCAAGGAGAATAGTAGTGCCCTGCTACTGTGAATCTTGATTTCTTTTCCTTATATCCACTTCGCTTATCATCTCCTTTACTGCCACACCCGTGCGTCACTCCAACTGGAGGAGAAACGGAGGAAAGAAGCAGGTGGTATTTGTGGTTGCACTTAGACAGAAAGTATGGCCGCAAAGCTGAGCGTTGGTAAATTAAAACTGTCTTTGAGGTGTGCTGAGACTGGGATGCGCATGCTAACTGTGGCAAGCTGGCAGGGTAAGGGGCTCTGCAATGCCCGAGTTTGCGGCAGCATTGAGGGGTTGTCTGTCATGCTGCCCAAGGTATTGTCTGCGGAAAGGTCATGGTGGGTATGGCTTAAGGGAAAGGAGTGCAAGGGCAACTCCAAGATCTCGCATTTAGCTCTCATCTACGCCTCAGTATTATGAAGAGGAAGGCCGAGACATAAAAGACTATCTATCGTCTGTCGTTACACACGAGAAAGGTTCCGGCTCGAGCGTTACAGTTACACACGGGACTGATCGGGTAGTAGAGTTTCTGACGCACATTCGATTCATGTCCTTTGACAAATCCCATTGCCTCCATCATCTTATCTCGATTTTACCAGTCATGGCTGTTTTCGCTTTACATACCCTACTAAAATAGGTTGGGTCATTTGCTTATCTGAGTCATTCCTGGAAGTAGTATTGGTTGTAGAGGTAGGTAGTATAAGAACGAGAAAACTCCGGCGGAGATTAACCGTTGATCTAGTTCGGGACGAGCACGGCTGGAACACAGTGATACATAAGCTCGCTCTGAGTCCCTTGGGGCAAGGCAGGTACTTTATGGCCGACAGGAGGTTGTACGCGTTCAGGATGAAGATAATACACCAATCTCTACGTTTGTTCCAAAGGGGGGATCTTGGTTGTGACTTCCGTCGATTGAATGTAGCAGTGTTTGTGGCAACTAGAGACACAAATTCGAAACTCCCAGTTTCACTTGCAGCCGTAGAGTCTTATTCCGAAGTAACTTTCGAAAGGAAAGAGTGCCTCAGGACACTCCCTTCCGGCGAGGTGATTTCCTGCGGCTCAACAGAAATGTCCATACTACCAAGTGCACAATCCTTGTACGTCGGCTACCTTCCTTTCGAGTGCACATGATGACCTTGTTCATCGGGGGAGGACTTGAAGTTAGATGTACTTTTAGCAACGAGTGTTTTGTGTTTTGGTTCATCAGACCTGCACAGCAATGGCTCCATACTAACGAGTTACAACATGCATACAACATTGGACCTCCAAGTGTCTCTGTGTCTCGACACGGCTGTGGCTTCCTTGTACTAATAGAATGACGACAAGTTCATGTTCTTTTGTGGTAGACTTGGGAACTCATATCCATTCACCCGAAGAAGACGAAAAGCAGCCCACTCTTATGCTAGAAATGATGTCAGAACAGAAGACAGATAGAGCTTTCCCCGTGAGAGTGTTGTTCTGCAGCACCACATTACAATAGAAGTCTAAGTCTGGCCACAAGTGCCATCTGAATCGAGGACGATAGCCGGGTCGCTGATGTACAATCCAGCGAACTGTACCCTTAACAGCCATGAACTATCCAGCTCGGTTGAGATTCGTATAGCGTTTGAGTGAAGTAAACGTTAAAAACAACTTACCTCTACAAATCATCTTCACTGGTTTGCACTGAGACGAGTGGTCAAGTGTCTTAGAGGTTAGATCCTACCGAAATGCATACCTTACCCATATGCTGCAACGTCTACTGTCTTGATATGGCCTTCTTTCTGGAAAGCCCGTCCAAGCACCTTTTTGCTCTGGCGGTCAAGCCTGGAAACCTACCATGTCCTGACGATGCCGGGGAGCCTAGGGAGTCAAAAACTTGAAGTTCTCATTCTTTGACAATCAGAAAGACGGTAGCGCTATGCAGAATTCACCCAAAGGCAAACAGATGGTTCTGTTCCAGTTCTAACTCACAAACCATATCCGCCTGACCCATACGCTTCATTTGACCATATCTGTTCGTGCCTTAGCTACTTCGTAAGACGTCACCGCTTTCTTATTGTTGATCATTGGTGATCACTCAGAGACTGGAGTCAACCACATCCAGACCGTAAATCTCGGGAGAATCGCAGTGCTTGGATCTCTCAACACTTGTGGTGTGGTTGATCGTCGGCTTAGGCGTAGGCACAGCCACACAGACGCACACACCGCTTCATCCATTCACCTAAGCAGACGAAGAGACGGCTATCGTCTGACTCCCTTTCCAGTAGTTCCGCCATCATCCCACTATGTATAACTTACACTTTGGTGGTATGAAGATTGAAAACACCGTCAAGGGGGGTAGTTGATAGCATAAGCGAGAGTCTGTGGCCCGATAACGATATAGTTCGGACTAGTTGTTTTGGGTCTCAATCTATGCGGTTGTTCATTTTGATCCTGCCCATTTTCACCTACTGACGCCAACGTTGCTCTCAAAGTCGGGTAGCTTTGCGTAAGTGTTTGTCGGTCTGTCTCCATCCAGTGGTATCGTGGCCGTTGCTGGTCGTTGTTCTTACCAGAACCCATTGTCCCAAAAACCCACTGAAATGACATCCCTTGATCTCGTGGATTTGGCGGTCTACCTACTGATCTAGGTCTAAAGGCTTCCACTTTCAAACAATCCCTTCAGCAGCTGACGGGCCAGTTGGTCTATCACAGATGACTGATGTTGATAAAAAGCCATGGACATTGCTAAGATGGCTGGTCACGATAGCTTCAGTACTTGCCTCTAGCGGTCGACACGTATAACAAACCACAGCGTACGGCTCTCTAGGCTAGCTAGAATGCATATCCAATACCACGTTGTTGGTGTCTGAAACGAACCCACTCTTCGTGTGTAGGGGCCGGTTCCGAGGATGTACCATGTGCCATTGCTTCTCGAAACGATGCTTGTTCTGACTAGAGAATATCTGAAAGAAGGCCATTATTTCCGAGTCTAGAGTAGCGATCTGTAGGTCTCACGTCTAAGCGCCGAACTTGGCACACATGGTCGAATGAGCTGAACGGCCAGACCTCTTTCATTCTGGGAGGCTCTTACTGCGACCGAGAGCCAGTTTGTGATGCAGGGTACCTGGATTGTGGATAGGGTTCGTTTCAGTGCCGTAAAGCTGATCTGCTCTGCCTTTGTTGACCTTTATGCCATAGGAGTGTTCTAGTCATTACAGATAAACACTTTGATTTATTCCATCATAAGTTGTTCCGGCCGACCATGACAGTGTTGTTATCTGCCTTAAGATAGGTACGGATGGCTTCATCTTCAGCAGAGCGATAGAAGCTATCTTCTGACATGGGATAGGTGTCATGTCGTGGGTGCGGCGGAAAGTGGGTTCTGTAGTGTACGCACTCCAACACAATTGTTGAACGTGGAATTCTCGTCCCTTCGCCTCGGCATGTCTTGAATGGACTCAGTTACAGGGCGGCAGAGACGGAGCACGGCATCGGGGTCGGCTCGGAGACCCCATCCTCGTCTCCATGTAGCGCTACCGTAAGAATCCTTGTTACCGCAAACACCCCATTTTGCAAAGACTCACAAACTGGTCCCATCAGATGCCCCAAATTTCCGCGGCCTGGATCCCCAGTTTTATTGAGTAATAAGGTACGCTTTGACGCAAAATCCCATCTTTTGCAATGAATTCGAGCCATGTTCCAAAGGTGCCTGGATCACACGAGCTGCATTAACAGGGGTTCCTATGATGACTGTTGAACTCATATTCTCCGGCGAGCAATTGCCCCGTGGGGAGCCGCCTTGGGCTCCTTGAGATGTAGAATGGCCGGATGCTGATCCCTTTCCTTGAGGTCCTTGAGGTCTGAACAAGTGGCCGTCCAGATCCCGAAGCCCCGGATTGTTGTAGATCCTCTCGGTCCCCTAAACTCCACCGAACTCTGTCTGCAATCTGCAACCTGCGGCACCGTCACGGCATTGTGAAATCCACCTCGGACTTGCTTGGGTACGTAGCAGCGTATCACAAGGCACGACAGCCTCGACGACGGCGGCAGTCGATGTTGGGGGGATACATATGTGTGGGGTGTCGCCGTGATGTGCGCATACACGGGACCGCATACACTATAGTGTAGAGCGCCGTGGTACTGCCGAATGCCATCCGAGCCCTTCCGTAGTCGAACAAATAAAAAAAAATGCGGTACCCTTTGGTGTCACTTGTCCTCAGCAAGTACACTAGGTACTGCCGACCTTCTCACCTCACTGTTTGGTGATTTACCCAACCACGGAAGCCGAAATACTTCCTACGCAGTACCCCTTCCTGCGCCTAAGAGCCGGAACCGGCGTGGCGGTACGTGACACCCGGTCACGGACTACCAATGCAGGTGGCAGCAAGGGGATGACGTGGAACCGGACGTGCCGACATAGCCGGATTTTGTGAAATAGAGTTGCAACTTGCAGGCAACCGGTTGTATGTACGCAGTAGAGAAGGAGGAAGCGCGTAGCAACTGTGATGAGTGGAGAAAAAAATGGAAGTCGAAAGGCAAGATAGGCTGTCGATACTAGCCATTAGCGTTTTTATAAGGCCGTGAAAGCCCGCGATAAGGAGAACCAATCGCCGGACGACGGTTTACCAGCTTCTTTTGACAAACCTCAAAGGCGAGGCGGGGCCGTTACTTACCTCCTACTTGAGGTACTGTAGTATACCTAGGTAGTTAGTGGGTGGAAGCCAGCCCAAAACTCACCTACGGGTCGCGAGACGTGGATGGTCCACGATCTTCGCGAACGACGACAGTGGTAGCTCGACAGGACACCCGCAGTCCACTAACGCCGAGTTTCCGCCGTTTGGAAGGCGCTCGTGAGCTCGCACGCCCCGGCAGTAGTAGCATGCCCCAGCTCTCGATGCTTACCTGACCAGCCCACACCAGCAAAGCCAAGTCACAGAGCATCGTCAACCGAAAAGACCCAAACAGCGGCAGCCCATTGGCAGCACATCAGGGACGTCTGCGCGGTTCAGCTCCTTTCCGCGATTGAAAACTCTTGCGCCTGCTGCTTGGGACGCGCCTAAGCCGAGACAGAAGAGGGCTCCGTTGCATCGCGCCATCATCCTGGTTCCCTTATTGAAGCCAAGCGTGGGACACATTTCTAGCCTCCCGTCATGACCCGTATCGTTTAGGAGGCAGGGAGGTAGTTAGACAGGCCACAGCAAGCATCTCCTTGGTGACTTGGCCGGGGATGACGCCAGGAAGCGATCATATCCGGTATTGCAAAGGATACTTAGGTCCCGCTGCTTCGTTATTAGTCGGTGTCTTCCAAGTCTTGAGGATCGTCGTCCGTTTGGCAGCTTCTGGGGGGTCGATTTGTGAGCTTGTCGAAAAGCGGATTTTTCGCAATAAAAAGAGAAAGAAATTTGATATTTAAACACTTTTGATTCTCTTGAATTTTCTTTCTTCCTCTCATTCTGATTCCCACAGGTACTGGATCGCCATACTGATTTGGTCCCATCCATCATCCAACTGATCTTGCCTTATAATCCGCCTCGCCACTACCATGGAAGCATACATGTGCAAAAGGTCGATCGGAGCTGCTTCACTTTGGCGGTCATGGGAGCATGGCAACATGGTAACATGGTTTCTAAGCCAAGAGAAAGCAACGTTTCTTCGGTCATTCTTCGACCGTCAATCCCTTTCCTGGGCTGGAACCCAGAATTATGAAAGGCCGGTGTTAATTTTAGGTTTCTGAAGAGGCTCCCTTATCCGTGCGTGTTTTGTTCCTAAACCTACATGGCAATGTCCGTGCACATTGACGATGGCCTCCTCCTTTATCGCAAACATTGTCTGGACTAGCAACTTCCATCGCAGCAACTGATGGAACTCTCTTTTATAACTGAGGACTCTCAAGCACGCGGTAGAGGTAGGCAACAGCCTTGAGCAATGAAGCTTTTGAAAAAGTTTCCTTCACGTCCCCCTCAACATCTTGCTGTGTGCCCACCACAATGGGTTGTGTAGTTTAAACGTAATAACTTGAAGTTGAGCTTGCTCGAAGCGCTTGAAATATTCCGTTTTGGAGAGTCTTGACATATATGTTAGGACTTTGATCATGTTCATCACAGCCAAGTATGCCAAGGCTAGAATTGACCTTGCGTGTTTCCTCACCAAGCGCAAAGTGTGGTTGAACCAGTCTGACCGGGAATACCACTGCATGAACGCAACGGGACTTTCCAATCCGCTTCACCAAGACCAAGGGGGCATGGCTCCATACCATGAACCGACCGGGGCTCAAAGTGTGTTTCTGAAGCCTGACAGCCGAGCCGAGACCAGTGACCCTGTGTTCGCAAGCTGCCAGTATTAATATAGTACTTAAGTACAGATTATACAAACACGGTATGTACATACATTCTACCTGACCGCCGGGAGCGGTAGCCGAAAGAGGAGGGAAGTAAATCTTACATTCTCCAGTTGGCTGGTTATGCTTACGTCTCCGCCCTGTGCCATGGCCGTCTGAGGGATTTGAATCTTCTTTCTCCCGCGTCAAACTCATAAGACCACAAGCTCAAAAAAAAAAAAAAAAAAGGTTTGAGGTTGTCAAGCAAGACTGATAGTGCCATAACACTGCCATATGGGTGAAGTGGTGGAACTGTCGATCTCCCCACCTGTAATTGATATAATGCTGTTCACATATCTTAGTATCATGACTCCTTCATACACTAGTCGTCCTGTCAGTCAAGTCTGGTTAAACATGTGATACTTGAGTATTGTAAATCAAGCTGTCATGTTGAGCAATCCTGGGAGTTCGACAGCAGGGTTATGAGCCCTGGATGTGGAAGTTCCGAGGGATGACTTCGCCTGCGGTACTGCGTGCCACGGCTGTTGAACCACGCAACTTTTAGCCACTTGTTGCCCACTCAATGCAAGCCTCTTTTCAGAGCTTACTGTTCCCGTATTTCGGTATGCCAATGCAGATGAGTGTGTCCTTGATTTGAGTTCGGGAAACATGTTACTGAAGCAACATAGCGATGGAGGTCGACATTAAAAGCATGCGGAAGTGGACGAGACGGTCCATAAAAGTACATATTGTGATGCCTTTGTGTTTGATATTAATGGGTGGCCACTTGATGGGCACCTCGCGTTTCGGAAAGCTGACAGACTGTCGTTCAGGATAGGCAGAGCGGCGGTAGCCATCCACACACCGCCTCTTGCACAGCCTTCTGACTGGAAGGGGGAACATGGGTCGGATGGGCTTTTTTGCATTGGCATGGCTGAAGGAACTCGCATATGCCTTCAAGAATTGAAGCTCGCGGGCCTCTCAATATGGTCGGGATGTGTGAGTTGCGGAGGGTAGGTGGGTAGGTAGGAAGCGGCCAACCGACAGCTTGACATTTAGTGTAACAGGCCGCCAACTTGTGGTTGGCAACTAGTTTCACACTTGCATTCAGTTTATGTCGTGGGACACTACCTGCTGTATTAGTGACAACCACGGCCATGGCTGGATCCCGTTGCCTGGTGACTGATTGGAATTGGTGACCAAATCTCATAGGACCAGTTGACATCGGTACCGGGACGGCGATCATCTTAATCTCGCATTTATAGTCCTGAATTAAGTTGAGAAGCCATAAGTAGCCTGGACTGAGCCATATGTTGATAGCTCACTACAACGATGGGTCTGAGGAGGCAATCTTTGATGCCGTACAACGATGATGGAGTGCAAAGGCATCGCAGCGACAAGAGGTCGGAAACTGGCTCGGTGAAGGCTAGCTAGGATGTTGAGGATTAGCAGAAATGTCAATGCTTGCGAGCTTTTAACACATGCCACAAAGTATGCTAGAGAGTGCTGGCACCGTCACACCAATTTGTTGTTGCCCTTTAAGGACTATGTCTCTATGAACCGTATGAATTCGACCGTTCATGAAGTCACTGAGAGTAATGACAACTTCGGGTTTGCTGCAGAAAAGCTGGTGGTAAGCGATAAGCCATTCTTTTACCCATCACATATCTCGATCGTTTTGTTGTATGCGGGGGCGGCACGAGACACTTGGAGACGATGATATCTTGCAGTTCAGCCGAATTGTTCATCCAATGTGACCTTGGCTTAGAAAGTATACCATGCCCTAGAGAGCTTGTATGGATAAGAGCCTCCTCTCGGAGGAGTAGTAGGTAAAGAAGTTTGGACTATCCCCGTGGGACATGGAACGAGATGGTGAGGAAAGGGCCGAAAGGGATGATCGGTCGCTGAACCAGAACAGCCAACTGCCGCGTCTTACAGGTAGAGGTATCGTGACACGCAGGAGGCCGACAGCCATAAGCTGCCGTTCAGATGAAGCAGGCCGAGCTCTTGGCGACGGGATTCTGCCTCAGTACCTTACATTACCAAGACAAGCCATCCAGATCGTCACCAGGTTCCTTACTGCGTATCGTGTGTGAAGGCGACACAGCTGGGCGAAATCGACCAGATTGACTGGCGCCAAGGAATTGTCCATCGTCCAAAAGTTACCTGGACCAGAGAAATGACTGGCAAGTTCTTGGCTGTGCTTCATTGCTTGACCGTGCCGAGACTGGCCAAGGAGCTGTTGAGGTTACAGCTCTGCTTTCTGCCGATGAAAAAGAACGAGGGGAGACAATGCTATACATGGTCCGTACTGCGTAAGTCAGGAGGCGGCCGAGGCTGATCAAGCGGGTCAAGAAGCCTCGCCTTGTAAAAATCCGACACCGAAAACCCCTAACAGAATCGTTTTTGTCTCCGGCCCAGTGCGATCATCCGGTTCGAAGTGATAGGCACAAGACGACGCAGGGGGAAGTGGCAGCGAGACTGTCCTCGGAAGACAGAGGATAACACATCGTGTGTTGACGAAGCAAATGTAACATCAACCACGAGATGTCACCGGTCTCGACATACCACCCGTGGAAGGCATCCACAACGCAATGGTAGGCACGCACAGGCGCCGTGACCACAGTCGTCATGATACCAAACTTGTCCAACGCGAAATGGGGGGCTGAACTCGATCCTCACGGCTGGGCAGCTGGCCAACCAACCCATTGATGTCGGTGGACCTACCCATATAGGGCCGGGTATACGCGTATACGGCGGTTGTGGTGTAGAAAATTCGATCTGACAGTTTGGATCATCCTCCCCACCCACTTCCCCAGGACGTCTTGAAGAAACCCCTTAGCTCGATAGATGCCAATGTGCTTTGTCCTACCAACACTAGTGTCAAGTGTCAACCCCAGCGTGGGAATGGCCCTTGTAGGTGTGCACTCGCGGTTGTTGCAGATATCTGGGAAACGCCATCGTCCTCATCATGTGCCAACCCTGAATGAGGGCAGCAAGGTGAGATGATCAACAACGGGTTTTCGGCTCTTTTTGTGGTCCAGTTTCGGACATGATGCAATGGTGTCCCTGGAGCCAAAGGGAGTTCCTGATTTTCCCCCCCACGCGCGGGTACAGTATACATATATCAACCAGCTAAGACCTTTATGCGATCATGATGCTCCAACGGAACCGTAGCACTCTGCAAGCCTGCTGAACAGAGACGAGCTGCCCATCGACAAGAGCGGGAAATGCAAGAAATCGTGGAGACACCGCCCCATTGATGAGCGAGTACGGCAGCAATGACGCAGTTCGCGCTGTCGAAGGGCTTGGCAGGGATCACACGCAGAAAAAAGGCTATACCCACCTGCACTAGACGCCTAGGGCTCCCGCGCCTTATCAGTTTTCAAAAACCACCTCAGGAACCACTCTGCTGCATCAGCAACCCTCCCTCTCTCTTCTTTCCTTCTGGAGCTCTGGACGTGCCGGTTTGACCTCATCCAATTATCATCGCACGTGCAATACTAGCTCGTACCTCCATGGAGTACACAGTGACAGTCCATGCCAGGTGCGCACTGCTTTGCAATTCCCGCACCTCCATCCAACTGAACGAAGTGATGCGATGGAGATTTCTCCTTTTCTCTCGGTGGTGCGCTGGTGGTGGTGTCCACTGGTGCTGGGATGGGGGTCTTGTGGGGTTGAATGTCCCTGGGTCCAGTCGAATGGGTTCTCGAGACTGGGAGGTCGGGGGATCGGTGATTGTGGTGCGCCATTTGATTCGTGGATGGATAAGCCCTAGAGTGTGGGGGAATAGAAACCCCGCATGGAACGGAAGTCGGCAGCAGCCAGGTCGCCCTTTGTGGTAGCTCTCGTGGTGATGGCGGGCAAGTGATGATTGATCACTTGATGGATCACTGATTTTGACTTTCGATAAAACTTGTTGCATGCCGATTCGAGGATAGCCTCAGCCCAGCTTCGACCGCCGTGAACTCATGTTCCTTAACTGTGCCGCCGGCAAGAGCGAAACAGGTACTGCACACAGGCAAATCAACACCTGAATACAGGAGGAGACAAATGGAAGCGACGCCCAAGTAGGTAACGCAATGCGGCGGACGGAAATTTGTGTCCACAGAGACACTTACACTTGCCTTTCTACACTAGTCGCGAAAGACTCAAGCCTGGCCTTGTCTCGTCTTTCTTTTCCCCCCTCCATTGCCTAGAGGTAAGTACTACTCGTCTGGATTCGAATCGCCTGTCACACCCCTTGCGCAATGGGTCTGAGAGGCGTTTCTGGCCCAGACGAGTATGGTACGGCTTGTTTGTTTTGGATGTTGTGCGATTGATATGACATATCCAGCCATCACGGCCGATTCAAGAGCCGACGTGGGCCTGATATTGCAGCAGACGTCTGGGCGGTCTTGGTAATTCCAAAAGCCTCTTGGCGATGAGAGGAGCAAGACAAGTCTCATACGTTATTATTTCACCCTCACGATGAAGATAGATGTCTTTGCATACGTGCTAATATTACTCTGTCACGGACTAGGAAAATGCTCCGGCCGAAATGTCTCCTGCATAGGACATAGAAGAGACCTCGACAATGCATTCATTGTTCAGTCATTTATTCCCATTTATCATGGTTGAAAAATTGGTTTTAGTCAGAAATTGAACGCAAGAGTACGATTGGCCCGCATGGCAGAGCATGGCGCTTGTGGTTGAAAGGCCAGAACTGGGCACCGAGATGGAAAACGACGTGGTTTTCTAGAAGGCAGCTCTACACATCCGCTCAAGACCAATCCGCTTTGTCGAAAATTACTGATTCCTCGGCTTGGTGGGGAAGTCTGTGGCTCTTCAGTCAGGTCCTACACTACAAGTTTTGACTTTCAAGACTTCCACATACTTTATGTCACTGCTTCAGCACAACTTGGTTGGACCTGGCAGTCTCTGACACAATCGGACACACAATGATTATCAGCTTTCTTCACTATGTACTGCCAAGCCTTAGACGTGAATCCCATCAGTTGGCTCAAGGGACATCCATCTACGAAATCACGTCCGCACTTTGACTGTGGCCTAAATCCCTGCGTACTTCACGAAGATGATGCTTTCTCTTGAGGCGGCAGCTGCTCCGGGGTTACGGGCGGATGGTTGGTTTCATGGCATAACCGACCCATTGCAATCCTCGAAAGGTTCGTTCTTTCGACATCCAGTAGTGTAGTGCTTGACTGCTTTGCTCGCATGTGGTCTTGCATATCGAGGTTACCGAATCAAACGCCCTCCACTTCTGAAGCTCCTGTTGGCGGGGGACCCTTGGCGTCTGCCCATCCAGCTGGGATTGCAAAGATGGGATGAACTTGTTCGTTCGAATAAGCCCGCTACCGCATATGTATTCAAGAATGGCGTACTTCGCTGTACTGCATAGTATACCTGTACTCGTTGGGATAGTTGGGGGACTTTGCTTATTTCCCAAACGCCGATTGCCGCTCTGCATCCAGTGGTCAAGTGTGGACAACCGGGCCAGAAGGAAAAGAATGAGAGCCCCAGTGTACTGAACTGTCTCCATTGCCTGCCGCACATGGCCTGCGCAAGCCATTGATAGACAACCCAGTATACAAAGTAAACTGGTAAACTGAAGGTTTTGACTACGTCTAAGCCAAGGAGCCTCATAGGAAAATTACACGTACCTCGTCCAGTTTTAGCCCGCTAACCGGAGTATAGCTAAGTAACTTCCATTGTGCAATGTGTGCGATTCGAGACAACCGAATTTCAGGCGAAACCAGGCATCAGTTGCCTTGCCAAAATGAGGCAAATAGGTAGGTAATTCAAGGTAGCATTACAGGTGCTGTACTTGCTGGGTACGTCCTGAAAAGCATCATTTCATCAATTCCCGTGGCAGCCAGCCCACCATCGTCGTGGAGTCCAGGCTGCGTCGAAAGCCCCGCCTTGACTTCCAATGGTCTTCTCCAATGCGAGCTGGAAGCATTTGTTGATTGCGCTTTTCCGTATTCCCGCAGCGGCAACCGGATTCCCTGACAGCTTCCCACTGCAATGTTGCGCAGGCCGTCCCCCCCTCCCCCCGGTCTTAGGCCCAGGGTCGAGGGCCCGAGAATACCCAAAAGCCCTCAAGGCCCTCACCCAATATTCAGCCGGCTGCTTTTGATCCATTCCCTTGAGCTGTCTCTTTTTCCTCCTTTTCTCTTCTTCCTCCCTCCCCCACGCATTCGCTCTTTCTTAAGACCAACAGAGACAAGAACCTACCGACACTTTTCCAGGACAACGACTACGGAACATCAACACCAGAGGTACGACTAGATTACGCTGCTGTAATCCGCCCACAAGTCCTAGTGTACAGGCCACAACAACCACGACATCGGTTTAGCTTCCTTGCCATATACGTTTAGGAACACCCAACACTGCCCATCCGATTGCTATTTCAACTCTGGGGCCGCCAAGAAGCGTGCAGGCCAACCAGCATTTCAAAGCTGTAGATCTCGGCCGTTTTTGTACCTTCAACCACCCGCGCCACGCTCATCGCCCAGGGCGACACAAATCTCGCCTTTCAGCAGAGCACTCGCACCTGTATGGTCTTGGCGGGGAACGACAGCTTTGGTCCACTGAGACAACTCATACACGGCAACTTTCTACCGGACAAACAACCATCAAGTCCCGCGTACGTATAAGAGCATCCGGCACGCTTCAAGTTCGCTCCTCCTCTTCCCGAACCAGATTTGCAACAGCAGCAGCCGGCCGATTCAAGCACCAACTTCGCGGACAGGCCGTCCCGGTAACGGAGACGATTCTCGAACACTGCAGAGCAAGGTTTGTGTGGGTGTCCCTAGCGAAGCAGCACAAAGCTTGCTGTCAAAGGGGTTCGGGATTGGTGATCGGTAACACCGATCCGCTCAAAAGTGAAAAACAGGCGCCCAGCTGGTTGGGACCGCAGCGGCGTCGCTTCTTTCACCAGTCTAGCCTCAGGGTTCGTTCCTTGTTGGGGTCACTCGCTCGGGGCTTCGGGTTCTCGGCTCCTGTCTCAATTTTTTTTTTGGGGGGGTTACTCTTGCATCCGTTTTGGACCGGCACCTGCTTCTGATTCCGTCAGTGTGGTGTGCTGCACTGCGTAGGTGGCCACTCATATCATCAGCGGCCATCAGCCAGAACCCCCTTTCCATCACGCACCAAAAGGAGACCTTGACGTATTTCATTCCGGTTCCCAGCCAACCCCGCGGGCCACGCCATTCTTCCAGGTTGCCTGTGCCGCCTGCCCTGCTGGACGCTGCACCCTCCCACACCTTCTGGAAGAAAGCCCCCAAAGCTTCCTTCCACCATGGCAGCCACGGTGCTTGCTTCTGCGGCCACGCAGACTTCTCAAGAAGGTATCGTCTCCTCCCACTTGAATTGTGCACATAGCTTCCTTGAAAGGCTACCCTTTCTTTCTTTCACTTGATGCAGCCCTTCCTGCTCTTCCTCTCCCTCAAGTTCTTGTTCGTCCCTTTCAGTACCTGCCAGATTTTGCCAAGCAGTATCCTCGCCGCCTAGCTTTATCCGTCGAACAGTATACTCAACGTCTTTGTGCCCAGATCATCCTCACACCTCGCACTCCGAGCCCAACTCCTCCGGGCCTGCGCCTTCGCCGCATCAATATCCTACCGACCTTGCCAGCTCGATCCCCGAAGAAGGCGATGAGACCGAAAGTGACGCTACCAATGAACCTGTCACGCCTGTGAGCGGCCGCCAGTCCCAGGACTTCCATGAATCCCTCGTCGCCCCCGACGCTCATCCAAGCGACGACGACGACGTTCTCTACGGATCGATTGTTGCATCCGGCAAGCCTCGCCCCTCCTTCTCGGCCGCCTCTGCGGTTAGCACAAAAAGCACACTTAACCTTAACGCCCATTATAATCCCGCCCCCCGAAAGAACTCAATTGCCGAGTCGACTGCCACCACCACCGGCCGCCGTTCCAACACTTTCAAACGCGCCATGTCCGGCATCTTCAGGCGCACGGCCTCCACGCTGGAGAGATCTGTACCCGGCCTAATGGATCATCACGGAGATAGTGCGGTTCTAGACCCCCATCCTCACGACATGACTCAGCCACGAGATATTCCCGGCCGCCGCTTCTCCTTGGCCAGGAGTTCCAACACTACGCGGTCAAACACGCCTCCATCGCCCGGCTCACCGCTAGAGATGAGCATCATGTCCAAGGAACAAGCTTCAAGCCCGACGGTCCCAAGTCCTGACGCCTTTCTCGACAAGAAGAAGAGGGCGACGACAGGCTTGGGCCTCCGATCACGCGCCATCAACTTCATTACCAACAATGCTTCGCATGACGAGGCAAAGCATCTCCGCCGGCCCCTCCGTCGCCGTGCCAGCAGCTTCGATACCTCAAAACGTGAAAAGTCGGCAAAATCCGGCGCTGCCCACCCGCAGGTTGAGATGTCAAGAGCGCCTTGGGAAATTCCCGCCCCGACTGGCACCGGCTTGAAGGCCAGGCGTCTAAGCTTGAGCCTACCCGACGACTTTACCGTCGATGTTGTCGATCTTTTGTCTGAATTCGAGTACCACAACAAACTCCTACGACGCCACGCCACGATCGGAAAGGGCGGATCAGCCAAGGTTACCCTCGTATCACGGAAAGGGCAACCGGACGAAATTTATGCTGTCAAGCAGTTTCGAGCGAAGTCGAGTTCAGAAACAGTGGAAGAATACCGCAAGAAGATTCTGTCCGAATATACCGTTTCAAAGAGCCTTCACCACCCAAACATCGTCGAGACAATACGCCTTTGTACCCACCATGGTCTATATAGCCACGTGATGGAGTACTGCTCCGAGGGTGATCTCTTTTCCTTGGTCCAGAAGAAGTATCTCATGTCAGAAGATAGGGAGAAGGACCGTCTGTGTCTCTTCAAACAGCTAGTACAAGCTGTCAACTACCTTCACTCGAACGGAATCGCGCACCGCGACATTAAACTCGAAAATATTCTGATTACTTCCGACAGCAAGCTCAAGCTTGCCGATTTCGGCGTCTCGGAAGTTTTTAGCGGCAGACACCCTGGCGAGAGGGAAGCCGGTGGTCAGTGTGGCCAGGATATGGGAGAGGTGCGTCGCTGTGCCGGGGGCTATCTGGGCAGCTTGCCATATGTGCCTCCGGAGATTCTTGAGAAGGTCAGCGACTACGATCCGCGCGCCGTTGACGTTTGGGGCGTTGCAGTCTGCATGATCGCCATGACATTTGGCGGCTCCATCTGGAACCAGGCGACTCTAACTCCCTCTGACGGCTCCAAGCCGGATGTTTGCTACGTCCAACTAGCGGAAGGCTGGAGAAAGTGGAACGCAAGACACGCTGGTCAGACTAATCCAGTCCCTGCGGACACCGACATGCCCCGCGCAAAGTTCATGGACTTTGCCATTACTCACAACGGACTCCGTCGCCTCCTGCTCCAGATGCTTAACCCGAATCCCGATAAGCGCATTTCGATCACCGACGTCTTCAATAGCAGATTCGTCAAAAATGTCGAGTGCTGCCAACTCGAAAGTTACGAGGATCCATCCAAGACGATTGATGCCTCGAAGAAGGGATGCTTCGGAAAAGGTGCACCGCAGAAGATTTTCTGCCACAACCACTTACCCCCCAAGGCACATCATGTTGCCGCTGTCATTGGCAGAACCTGAATGATCACTACTCTAGTGGCTCGGGATAATATTATCACGACTAATTTCTTTACCTTCGTTGACACCATGGGAACAATCACAGCAGATACGCAATGCGGGCTCTTTTGTGTCCATTTCACATTGCTCCCACCGGAGTTGAGTTGAGCTCGACGATTGGGCGCTCTCAATATTTGATAGAGGAGGAATTTCCTGCGCATTCTTGATTTGGGTCGGAGAAGTTCTATACAAGGGCGTTTGTGGGTGTCAAATCAGTCATTGTGCTGTTAGTGGGGTGGTTTGGTATCATGGGTTTTGGTTTTTTGAGCATGGCGGTTTTTTCTTGTCTTGCCGATTTGGAAGAGCGATAGAGAAAGGGGTTTGCGCGGTGCATCTTGGAGTCGATAACGGTCCAGGCGGGTTCTCATGAGACAGCAAGTAGAGAGCAAGATCCAGATATGAGGAAGCGGGGAGAAACAAATCTTTGATTGTGTTGAGCGTCGTTTGCCATGGATAAGTCCTTGAGCCGCGATCAGGCAACCCGGTGGGAGGGAAGAAAAAAAAAGATCAGATATCAATACATACTCTGCATTTCCCCTATGAACGTCATGGTCATCGAGTCACCCTATGTTGCTTTCCTTCAATTAGCCACTCATTGACTACATCATGCCACACCCGGAACCTCCCCCTTTGAATTCATGTATGGGACCCCTTGGGATGACGTGAAACGTTCGTGATGGACGGTGCAGTGATAGTACCTGTCGGCTGCTACAGACTCTATTCGTTCACAGTAGTGGCATTCATCGACAGGTCAGCTATGAAGGGTCTCAACGCGGGAAAAGGCAAAGCAACATCGAATGTCAGGGCACTTGGTGTTAGTCACTGAAAGAGGGAGGAGAGAAAACGTTGGGGGGGGGGGGGGGGGGGCGGGCAGGAACTTGGAACCTTTCGGACATTGTTATGATGCTGATGGCTTCTCGCGATGTGTGACACTGGTCATTGGCCCGGCTACCGATCGTTTATGATGTCCAAGATAGGACACAAGATGCAACTATTCACGTGGAGTTTTGCTCGCCTTTTATCTATCCATTCAGTACGATTGTGTCTTTATTGCTAGTGTACCCACTAATATAATCACCTTCAAAGTTGAACGCCCCTCACAGAGTTGTGTGCATCCTTTTTCGCTTGCTTGCCACTTTATCCGTCAGCTTCTATCCGATTTGAGGCGCCAGGCAGGGTGCTTGGTAGGTGTGGAGGTTTCTGGCGTGCTTGGATGACGGAGACATTCATGCGGAGATTACCTCTAGGTGTGCTGCATGTTCAACTCAGTTGTTCATGCCTAGAGGTACTTATATAGAGGTATAGGTATGCATGACACAAACCTGAAATACCTACCCATCCAGCCGCATCAATCATGATCTGGCCTTTTCAGAAAACCAGTGCCTGTAGCCACTTCACATGGCGTTGTCTTGGATTCAAGTCGGATCATAGATATTGCCTAGAGGTACCTAACCTACTGGACTCGAGAAAGCCAAGCAAACAACTTGAACGCTCAGGGAACTGAAGGTCGAATGCGATCGCTGGCACCAAGACTGAACTTCCTTTTGCAGCCTGGAATCGTTTGGCTTTTTGCAGTGTCGTTGATGGTAGCTTGGAGACAGTCAAGTGTTGGTCTTCCGCTTTCATCGTCGATGCCTCCCGTCCATAACGTAGTCAACTTCTCAGCGGTTGGCATTGCTTGGCCATGACGACTTTGCAACCGGTGACGCCAGTCCTCAAGCTCCCCTCACAACAGACGATTTTCTAGTGTAGAGGTATCCATTACCATTTACCCTTTGCACCCCGCCGTCTGTACCTGCTGATCTGACATGTTATTTACCCAGCCCGGCATCCACGGCCTCATAGTATGCCATGGCTGACAACCCGCCCGCCCAAAAATCGTCATTGTCATTCTTCCCTCCGCCCGTCCGCCCAGCCGTCATCACCCTCAGTTCCGACAACGGCCCCCCTCCACCAACGAACTGAACTCCCAAATCCGTTCGGCGTTTTCCTTCCCTGAAGCCGGCCTTTCATGCAAATGTCATCCCACACACCATTACAATCTTGGCAGAACCACCCCCATTCCACCACAGTGTTAGGTACCTAGGTTTGTCAGGAACCATGTGCAAAACCAGAACCAAGTCTGGAGAAGCAATTGAACCGAACAACTCGAACCCGAAAGAATGGGCTATTCTGGAACGTCTTGAATGTGTGGGCGAGTTCGGGTATGGGATACTTTTACTGAGTGCACTGTATTGCACTGCACTGCACTGCACTGCTGGCACTCTGACCATGGACGCGAAAAGAGCAAGATCGAGGTACTGGAAGTTTAGTTGTCGGTCTAATCTCTCAGTCCGAAGCCCGGTCGCCTGCTTTTAAAGTGCCAATTAAAAGCTGTCATTGAAAGCTGACTGTTTGTGTGAGTTTCAATTACTTGTGTAGGTACTCGGCTCTTTTTTTGGCACTGAATCCGGGTTGGACAACTTGATCAGAAACGAACCCTGGGCTTCAGTTCGTTACACAAACTTCGGCTTGATCATGATCTTGACTTCACCACTCGCTGCTATCAAAAAGGCTCTAGAGCACTGCAATTGGACACTGCCTAATACTATCACCTCTAGACTACCTCTACCTCTAGAGGTAGGTGGGTAAGGTGTAGGCAGCGTCTTCGGTTACCGTTAACGACAAACGCATAACCGTGGCTGGGGGATTATGTAGGTACGGTTGCACCACGCGCGGGTGACAGGTCACCATGGTTTCCGAGTCTCACTCGCTGAGAGAAAAACCACAAGGTCCGGCCCTCCTCGATCCCCGGTCACCAAGAATAAGTACCTCTACCTGGAGTAGAGGTAGTTCTAGCCATTTGGCAGGAACCCTTCCATGAAAGGTACACGGGCGGAGAATTTGTTATGAGGGGTAGTAGAGCGATGAAATTCTACATAGTCAAGGTCGAACCTCACTAACAGAGGTACATCTGCCCCGGCCCTTCCTTGTCCATCTTCGCTCCTTCCACTTGCTGATCATGATTCCAGTTCAGTTCGTGAAAATTCTCAAGCCCTGCGATCAGAACTGAGGAAGGAACAAGTGCACTACCGCAGGCGGCAGAGGAAGGATCACTGCAGGTTTGGTTGTTACTGGACTTGAGGCTTTGGTTGCCGGGCGATTATTGAGCTACCTAGTACTACAGTACCTTATCTATCGATTACGGTTGGGAAGTCGCAACCATTCCAATTCGATGCACTGCAGTGACAGCTCCCTTTCTTGGGGGGGGGGGGGGGGGGGGGTGTCTTCCAGAAGGATGGTCGAAGCACCGCTGCATCACGAGTCTTTGCTTCAGGCACTCATTCATCGATTCAGTCTGACCTTGGATAGGAGGGTGGTAAACGAGTGAGCATATGATGACCACTTGTCACTCACGCAGAATACCTACACTCAGATGATACAATGCCGTCTAAACACTCCGTCTGTTTCGCGGTTTGCCTTCGTTCAGAATCCTACTTACCTCTTGGAGAATCAAAGCATCCAACGCTTTCAGTCTCCTCGGTTGTTATCAATGGAAGGCAGACTTGGAAGTCGAGTGTTGTGTTAGTTCTTCAACGGGCAACCAGCAACACGGGTAGTTTCGATAGGTCACATATCACATCTCACTCAGCTATGGAAGGAAAAGTATCACCACGTGCGCAGAATCGAGCTCTTGGGAATACTCATCTGACCGTAAGTACCTAGGGTAGCTAGGTAAGTACAGTGTGACTAGCCTGTGAAGGGCTGTTGGAGGTGAAAGAGGTGAGTGGAGTGGTAATTCAACAAGATGGCCGTGAGAGGGTTATGCGAGGTAGAGGTATGTTCGGGGGAACGCCAGTAACATGACATTAACGTAATGTCTACATTTGGTTTACTAGTCTGAAAGAAGCTATATTTGTCTAACTAATCTGCCTGTATTGACCAACTTTTTGCTTTCTTCGAAAAAAAAAACTCTAGATTCACCTTCTCATCCTTCCCTACCTACAGCAACCTGTCAATTAGCAGCCATGTCGGTAGGACTGTTCTCCCTCTCGGGCAACTTGTCCGTCTTCACTTAGTACCTAATTCACCGGCTACTCAATCACACACATCCCTCTCCTCTTCTCTAAGGGGCTTCGGAAACTGTGAGCTGCCGTAGAATGGACATGCAAGACAGGATAGAAACCAACATGCCTTACCATCTTCCACGAATAGCTGACTAATCACGGAAAGCGCTTGATCCAGTAATCATTAACCCAAAGAGCAATGTATGGTGTATCAAAACCGGAAACAACAGACTCGCATTCCATGAGTTTCAGCCAAAAATGATATCGATAGCCATGCCACTAAAGCGCAAACCCGAGTGCCCTGTTTGCAGAACGGAGCGGCCCCAAAGCCATCGGCCTTGCCATGATGCGTCAATTATGGTAGCCTTGCGAGCTCAGGACTTTTGTTCGAGCAACGGGTGGTATCGGCGCCACAGCACAAAGTTTGCGGCATGCGTTCCTAACAGCGCCTCGACTAACAGAAAATAGCTTGGTGTATGACGTGGTATAGGGGGTATAAACACCATTTAACTGGTTCCGTTAGCAGCCGCGGCAGCCTGTTGAGCGGCAGCCTCTTGTGTGTCTGCCTGCTGCAAGACAGCCGAAATAACACTCTGCTCCTCCATGCTCAAATGTTGTACCAGGCCAGCATAGTACTGGGGCTGCTCTGCTTGAAGTTCTGCGAATACGTTAGCTCTGATCAGGCTTCTTCACAAGCACACCGATGAAGGGGAATACTAACTCAACAGAGACGTCTTGAAGATGGAGTAGGGGTCAAGCTTGTCGAGAGGGGATTCGAGAAGAACGCCATCTTCGCCGAGCTCGTCGTCACTATACTCGAGATCGGTACCGGAGAACTTCTGCGCCTGAGCAAGGTGAGTGTCAGCAAGATCGCGAATCTAGAGTCATCAATACCGACTGTTGAAATGGATGTCTTCTGGAGAACTTACCTCCTCGTTGAGAAACTCCAGGTATGCTTCACTCTCGCCCTTGACATCTCCAAGATCCTCCTCCTCGCCCTCTTCACCGGCATCCCAGTTGTTTTCATCGTCGTCCCATTCCTCATTTTCGTCGTAGACGCCTCCATCAAGGTGATAGTCGTCCTTGAGCGCTTCCTCACGGTTTTTGAGAGCCGTCGGCAGGCTGCCGAACAGAGAGGTGATGCCCTGGAGAAGCCTTGGCCAACCAACGGCAACAGTAGGGGGGATCTGGTCAGCAGGAATGCTGATCAAGGCCACAATGGCTACAATGCAAAGCTTCTTGTCATGCACGCGAGAGAAAGAGTCCATGCTGCTGAACCAAAGGCTGAAAAACTTGTTCGTCCAGCCTTGAGATTCGAGAATCTGCAGGGTTAGAAGAGGGTTGTAGTAGACGGCGTTGATGACCATTTCCATCAAGTGGATCTTGTAGCTCTTAACCTTAACATCCTGAGAAGTGAGCACGTTCATGGCCAAGCCGATGAAGCCTTGTACGCACTGATCAATATGGCCACGCAGACTAAGCATCATGGCTTCAGAAAGCTTGCACGCGCAGATTCTATCGCAGCCGCCAACCTTGGTGTCGTTGAACATGTCCTGAACCATCTCAAACAGCGCCTGAATGTATTCAGGCTTCTGGACAAGCTGGGGCGCGCCGTACTGCACAAAGTTGTCCAACGCAGGAAGCATATCCTCCAGATACAGCTCGGCGCCCGACTTGAATGTCGTATGGATAAGCTCAAAGGCCTGCCACATGTTGGGAGAGATCTGCTTGGCGGCAAAAGTGCAGCTGTCGATGATTTCAAAGACTTCGTTGTAGAGATCGTAAAGCTTGTTCTCCAAGGTAATCTGGATGACAGGCATCAGGACGCTCTCAATGTGAAGAAGAACCTCTGGGGTACTTTCAAGAGTGAGGATGAGAGTACCGATTGTTTGCAACACACCAAGCGCAGTTATACTCTTGTCGTCGAGGTAATCGCCAAACTCATCCTCGGCACCATCACGTCTCTCGTTGTTTTCGAGAAGCTCTCTGACGATGCGCAGGTAGGTATCGCGCAGCTGCTCGCTAAGAGCCACGGCAAACGGTGTAAGCTCAGTAGCGAAAACCTCCACGAAGTCCTCCATCACGTTGGCGAGGGCGTCAATATCGGCTTCGTTGGCAAGCTTGAGAAGCTGCTGCATAACCGTCGGGATGTTCTGCTGCATGCTAGTGCGAATGATCTCATGTCTGATCATAGGCTGTAGGGCCAAAGCAGCAGTCACACGGACAGGCAACTTGGGGTCGGCCATGCAGTCGAGAATGTGGCGGTAGACAGTAAGGAGGTTCTGCTGGTCCTTAAAGTCGAGCTGCTCAAACTTTTCAATGGTGTCGCACGCGCGGGCTCTGAGGAAGCCTTGCGGGTTCGTGAAATCCGGGAAAACGTACCGAACCAAGAAGTATTCCACCTGATCAGCGATAGGGGACTTCTTGCCCAGGATAACCGGAGCAAGAGTTCCGATCATGCGTAGCGCACCCTCCTTCGCCAGGTGGTTCTTCTGGTCCTCTGGCGCCTGCTCGTATTGATTGACGACTTCATTGACGAACTTGAGGATCTCGAAGGTCTGCTTTCTACGGGCCTTCGTGAGGCTCACCAAAAAGTTGACAGCGGCAACGTCGGGCGCGGAGACTTCCTCAAAAAAGTTAAGTTTGCGGTGAAGGTATTCCTCCGGTTCCTCCTCGAAGTTTTCCACGTCCTCTTCCGAAAGGCAGAGAACAGGGAAGATGAAATGAGTGACCAAATTAGTAAGGTGAGGCTTCAAATGTGTCCACATCTCCTTGGGACGAATGCACTCGTCCAGGAAGACAAGAGTGTACGACAAGCACGGCCGGCTCAGCCAGACGGTCTTGGCTACCCACTTCTCGATCTCGGCAAGGTAGTGCTTGAGGATTTCGGGAGCGACTTGGGCGATAAAGTTCTTGGCGAATTGGAGCAACTGACCATCGGCTCCCTTTTCCATGATGTTGTGAGGGTTACCGTATCTATGGCGGCGTCAGCCTCGGAGTTGCGCACCCGGTAGAGGGAGATGCGACACCATAACCACTTACCTAATATATAGCCTGTTTAGGTTGAAGTATGCCCACTTCTTTGCCTTCCACCAATGATGGCGTTCACGTCCCAACGGGTCGTCCTGCATAGCGCTCACAGGAATTGGCTTCGATACGGTACGAAGGAAGATGGTGCACCATCCGAGATTGACGGACTGCTCGCGGAGGCAGGCGGGGAGTTCAAGCTATAGTGGCTCAGTCAGCTAATCATCCCATTACCGTGCTTCCGGTAGATATAGAAACTCACCCAGGCAGTATGCTTGTACGCCTTGAGAGCAATGTGTAACATCTCGCCAGCCTCCTCACTATCCTGGTTTACCAACTCATCGCAGACGGCCAACAGTCTCGGGAAGCTGACTTCGACAATCTTTTCGAATTGCGCACGGTGATCGGTATCGCTCATCTTATAGCGGAACGAACGGCAGATAGCGAGCAAACATTGAAGGCCAGCCAGGACAGAGGGGGCGTTGTTGGTGTTGAGCAACTGAACTGTGTAATCCATGAAGGTCGGCCATTTTTCGGGAAAGTCGTGGTGCAAGACGCGCTGTAAAATAGGGACCAGCTGGTGGCGGACCAGAGTCTCGGAGCTGGCGAGAATGGGCAGTAACCGGTCACGGAAGCGTGCCTTGGCGTCTTCGTCCAAAACCGCCTCTTGCGGGTAGTCGTCGGAGCGCTGCCAGGCGCGGTTGACTCGGTTCTTGAGGTAGATAACGGCTAGAAAGGGGTGAGCGCTTGCACCAAGCGTGAAAGGAATGAGGCAAAGGGTTGAGTGGGTTATGGAAGCCCGCGAAGGGAATCGAACTGGCAAGGCATACTTGAAAGTTTCAGGTTCACATCCTGCTCTGTCTGGAGGAGGTCCAAGAGGACATCGGTGAAACCGACTTGTTGCTCGGCCTACAGAGAAGACTTGATGTCAGCGGCGCTCCTGTTGTCCGTAGTTTCATGTCCACCCGGAAGCGGGCGGGGTGGTGAACGGAAGTCGAGGGTGTGCTGGTGATATGGATAGCAAGCGCGGACGGCCGGGCGGGAAAAGCACACGGCGACGGCCACGGCCACGGGACGTTGCTATCTGGGATGAGGTTGTTGTGTGCGAGGCACGCGGCCATGGAACAACAATCTCGGGCTCGTAGTTGGACTAGCGCTGTTTGCGCTGAAGGGCCGGAGTCTCGGCCGAGGTGGTGGGAGGACGGCGGTTGACGACGATGAAGATGATGATGATGGACGGCTACACACGCACCTGCTTGAGCTGGAGTTCAGCCCTCCGACGAACGTCGGCATCGGCGTCGAGGGTCGCGACGATGCAACTTCGAATGGCGTTCGCATCCATCTTGAGGTGACTTCGTTGACGGTCAAATTCTGGCGGACTCTCGCATCAACACGGACACACCTATCCGGGGAGGGCGAGTGCGTAGATGGGGGGGTGTGGTGGCAGGCAACAAATTCCCAAAACAAAAAGCCGGAGACGGGGTTGAAGTTGTTGCGGTTGAGGGGCGTGCACAGTCTTGCCAACCCGCTAGCGTAAAAAAAAATATTTGGGCCACAAGCTGGTCCCTCGTGGCATCGCTGCTCCTGGAAACGCTTTGAACCTGATACCTTTTTGGCTTGGGTGCGGGAGACGACGAATCGGCTGCCGTGAAAATCGCTGCTGGGCGGGGCCTTGTCAGCACGCCGTTCGGGTTATAGGTGTCGGGGTTAATGCCGTGAACATATCGCCTCTACACTACAGAAAACGCACGCCTCTACCAGACGCATTGAAACTGAAGCATGAGGGGCGAAAGGGCATCACGTCGGCTAAGCTGCAATCTCTACCTCTACCTAGGCAAACAACCAGAGCACGGGCATCTCTCGCTCGACCAGCCAGTGAAGGTTCGTTTAGTTGTCTGTGCGGGCCGTCACAATCACGGGTTTGTCAACTGGTGCGGTGGAGGGACCCCCCGGCTCAGGAACAATCTCCATACTAAAACGGGATGGAAGGGAGGGCCGTCAGCTTGGTCTTTTCCAGTAGTTTGGACGCTAACAGGAGCCTATCTGGTTCACAAGTTTTATACTGGTTGGCAGACCAGGAGGGTCCTCGTTGCTCAGTCGGGCTTTGGGTTCCTCCTTGAAGTCTGCCTGTTCAGAATGATGAAAGCATCTGTTTGTCATTGCTGATTGTTGGCCCCAAGTAACGGGGCCTGAACAGAACCTTGCACTGTCATCGCCGTGGTTTGGTGACCTTTACAGCCTTTCTTTCTAGGTAGAGGGAAAGTCGGGCCTCTAAGAGTGAAGCCATCATGGGCATTCACATCGCCAAACGGGTTGACCTCTTATGGTTTGCACGCTACGATATTTTGACGCCCCACCAGGGAACCCACACAGTACTGATGAACCCACATTGTGTCTCGAATCCCAACTTGAAGCTTTTATCACTTACTAGTAGTGTACATATCAGCCCTTGTAGGTTTGTTAGCGTGGTTCAAACCCCATATTTTTCTACAAGGGGGTAACAGGGGTAAATACACGGCGGGACCAGTCTATCTACGCGTTCTGATTGGCTAAAATCACCTAATCTTCAGGTGAGAATCTAGGATTCAAGCTGCCACACACAAACCCCCTTCTTTATACTGGCTCATACTGGCTCAGAATCACTAGAATCACCAGAACCACCACCTCATTACCCTCTATAATAGGAAAGTTATAACGCATTTATAGGGTACTCCAACGTATTTAACTAATTAAATTTTAGGATTACTTACTAAAAATACTAGTAAATGAACGATTTTTCAAAAAATCACAATTTTGACTAAAATCACACAAATCACCCAGATCACTCAAATAGATTCAAAAAGTAGTATAAATACTAAATTTCGACTAGAATTTCAACGAAATCCAATATTATTTACTCATAGTACGTACTACCATCTAGTCCGTATACGTTAAAATAGAATAAATAAATAATTAATTACACACAACCCTCTCTTACTTATACTCTTTCAAATCTACTCTTTTATATACAACCCTCTCTAACCTATACTCTTTCACCCTCATACTTACTTTTTACCTATATTACTAACTATTATTAATCCTAGTACCTCGTTAATTCCCTTAGATTTTTAACCCTCCCCTTTAAAATAATAATATTTAATACTAAAATTAAAATAACAATTTATTTACTAACGATAAGGAGAGCTTTATTTACGCCGGTAATTTGGATTATAGTTATAGTAATTACACTACCGACGACAATAGTATAATAAACTTACTATATAACGTATAAATCCTATTGCATATTCCCTTCCGTTACGCTACTTACCTTACTAATACTAATATACTTAGTTAGTACCTTACCTCTTAAATTACTCTTATACATTATTTATTATTAATTATTATCTCCAGCACCTCCCTTATAATTATTTATACTTAATTTCGAAAGTCCTACCCCGCTTTAATTGTAAGTAATCTCCCTACTATTATAGGAGGCGCTATCTTCGCTACTACTAGCCGACTAATTTACCTTAATAATTAATCCGGCTAAACTATCTTTCTCTCAATATACCCCTACTAAATAAAAGATTACCCTAATTATATATAAAGAGTATATTATTTATAAAGCTCTTCGTACGTATACAAAGATAGAGTATAAGGATATTACTACCACCCTTAATTTTACTATTAAATAAGTACAATATACCTATCTCACTAAAACTATCCTTTATTACTATTTCGGGGGCAGGCCGCTTACTATTCCACCTCACTTCATCGATATTCTTATTAAGTATATAAATATACTTACAAAATCGAAGAGGTTCCTATTATAAATAGAATTAAGGAGGCATATACCTAAACTCAATAAATACTATTATTAATCTATCCAAACCGCTATAGAGTCTCAAGGTGTACATTACGTAAAATAACCAACCTACTTTCCTCTATCCAATAAAACCCGTCGTCTCCGCCTTAAATTCGCTTTACAATATACTAACTTTACCCTATTCGAATAGGAGTCCTAGATTTAATCCAATAAAATATAGGTAAATAGTATTACTTAAGATCATTATTTTATTACCCTCTTTAAAAATAAAAAAATCAATAACTTTACTAAAATTAAATTAAAGGCTCGAGGGTAGATATTTTAAACTTACTTTACAAATAAGAAAAAGGGCACCTTCGTCTTCTAGAATTATAAAGAATAGGGTACAATTACTAACAATACTTACTAGAAATATATCCTCCCTTTTTTACAATAATTTTAATTCAAAAATTCGTTTTTTATCATTATATAGGATAATATACCGTACTATAATTCGAAATCGACAAAGGTATTTATAAAGGATACCTTTACTAGCGTTACTATTATAAATTAACTACCCTACTCCCTTAATCTTAACCCTATTAAAAACGTTTAGAACTATATAAAATATTAAATTGAGTATAAATACCCAATTAGACCGATTAAAAATAACTTTAAATTAGTTATTGAGAAGGTATAGGAGGCCGTACTAAAGGATTACCTTCTTCGTTTAGTATACTCGATACCTAAAAGGCTTTAGGCGGTTATTAAAGCAAATAGTGGGTATACCGACTATTGACTTGGTTGAAGTTACGGCTATAATTGTAGTATTTGGGAATCCCTGGATTTAGTATAGCAAATTAACTGGATTACCGTAGCTTTATTGTCTCTGTTCTTCCTGTGTGGGCCTCGTCAACGTGATTTTATTGGTTTTATTCCCTGTCGCCTCCCCTGTCGAAACCCCTGTATGTACCACGCTAACGAACCTACTAGGGCTCAGGTGTATGCTCCTTGTGTGAGCTTTGTTTCGTGTTGTGAAAGAGACCGGGAAAGAGACACCAAATCTCTTCTGCTGAGCAGGTCGGTCGGCCATCAATCATCTTGATGACTGAGGGGCACTGAACGTTCCCGTCGGCGGCTGCACCGGGGCCATCCGCCCAGCATGCAAAGACCGGCGTTCCATGCCAGTGCCGCTTCCTGCACTACCTACGGTAGACATCTGATATCGACAAGAACACAACACTGCTATGGGTTGATTATGGCACGTTTATTGCCGCTGCAAAGCAGCAAAAGCCATGCCGCAAAAGCGGTCACCACTGGCCGTAATTAACCGACCCATTCACCAGCCACCCCATCATCTCATCGCACTTCTTCTTCCTCCCTTTTCCACGTCGCTTGGACTTAATTGGTGCCCTTACAAGCTGATCCTCTTTAGTAGCATATGTATGATTGTGGTCTTTGAATCATGCTTACAAAAGTGCCGGCATCGGATCCTCGTACAGTTTGAACAGCAGAACAGGGCAGTCCAGGTAGATTGAGTGGCTCAATTTGAAAAAAAAAAAAAAAAAAAAAAAAAAAAAAAAAAAAAAAAAGCATTACACTACTTCATAACTACCTCTACAGTACGCCACAATATGTTGTGTGCCTGGCGCCTGCGCCTGAATTGCTCCATGCAAACCCCCAGCAATAAGCAAAAGAAAAACCACATGCCGATTTGCACGTTTTCATTTTCCCCTGCGTCTCCCCAACCGCCTCTGTTTTGCAGGAAAGCCCACCAGCCAGGTTTCCAGGGCCAGAGATCGGCGAGGAGGGCAGCACGGACACGAGCGGACTCCCTGCTTTCTATTACATAGGACCATGTTTACATTTCAAAGGGGAACCTCTTAGAACCTGCCTGTAAAACGTGTTTCCCAAAAGACAATTGAGAATCCCGTCATTGATTCTACCTCTCAATATAAGCTCCAAAACTATACCTGAGACTCGATAATCAAAGTCGTGCGGCCCTCATTCAGTCTTTCCTCCCAATGCCGAACCGCAAACGGCTAGATTATACAGCAGATACATATGACCATTGACCTCAGATGACAGATATGAGACCAGTACGCCCGAACTATATGCCAAACACAAGAGGTATGATGTGAGAAGAAATCTTTCAACCCAATCTCTGTGTGGGCTTGTCAGCTTAGGCTCACCTTCCGAATGGACCCGAACCAGTACCCATCGGACGAATAGAGGCAAGAGAGTGGGTGGGATGACGCCGAGAGGAAAAAGCTTGACTAACAGATGACCGTCCCTTAGAGATGCTCATCTCACGTGTGCGAGCACTGGTGATGGTTGACCACAATTTGTTGCTTCGAAAAATGACCATCGGCACCAGTCGGGACTGGCTGCTGAATGTTCTTATGATGGTGCAGTGGTGGTAACAATGCAAACCGGCTACCCAGCTGGCAGTGAACGAAGGACCTAGATGCAACCCGGGATTACGTCTCTGATTCCATACCACATTTTCCCGCGAAGGCTCCTGAAGACATGGGCAATTACCGTGGTACCGAAGAAATGCAACAAACTAGAGAGCTGTCGAGCGCTGCAAGACGGACATCATCGTGTTCCTGGTCCAGGAAGCTTTGTGAAGCCTGCCGACTGATGTTCGATGCCATTTTCGCAGTTTATGCAGCGCACAAGGTTGAATGCCGTTTCCCAGTGAGTCAACAGGAATGAAGAGAGAATAGCCATCATTGAACTGGTATTGGCGGAGATAGCGAACTCCATCTAGGCAGTCGAGTTGAGAAACGCTATATCGTGGCATGGTCGGTCCATTGTCATTGGCGGTTGTTGTTGTTGCCACAATTCCATTGATGGGCCATCCGCGGTTCTGGTGGTGTTTTGTCGACATACCTCTTGTATATCCGTAAATAAGCGTCTCATTAGACAGCTCATGATTCCAGGGACGAGTCAAGACGCGTTAGAATATGAGCCAGACCGTTCTAGCAAGCCAAAAGCGAAAAGCAATCCAGAAGGTCCACGAAAACAGTCGGGCCAAAACCAGCAACACCGTTCCAAATCAAACCAGTGGCGATTCCGGGGCGGGCTTGGTCGCCATGACTCGAATGAAAACCCGGAAAATCCAGTGTATGCGGCCAATTCTGGTTGATCCGAGTGGAAGTTCCAAGACAAGAAAGATGAAAAAAGAAGAACAATGTTTCCTTGATTCAAGCTGTGTCCAGTTAGTTATCTTGGAAACGGAACATGAGGCTGTCCAAATCAGAGTGCAAGCCGTGGGCAGAAATTGGAGTACCGTATTTCGGTCCGAGGGGTCAATTGATATATACACTCTTCCAGAGGCTTACTCACCTTGCTGTCCGTCCATGGCTTGAATCTTCCGGTCAGTGAAGAGGCGAATCCGTTTTCAGGACTCGGGAGATTGTTAGCGAGGAAGACTCCTAATCCCGGGGAGGAATGGCTTCAAGGTATAAACGCAAACGCCTCGAGCGGAGGACGTGGACGTTATCCCGAGAGCCATTCCGGACAGCAAGGAGAGGCCGATATCCACTACACACAAAGACGCCAGAACCTCGAGCCGCTCTTCATTTTTTTCCCAAATCCAGTGAAGTTTCCCGGTCCGTGGTATAATGCATCTCTCCATATCGTCCTCGAAGCGAGAACAGAAAAGGAAATTAGGAAAAAAAAAAAAGAGAAAAAAAAGAAAAGAAAAAAAGAAATCACACAACCCGTAACATTAATCGAAGAGTAAACTCGAGCGACAGCACCACCGTCCAATGCGGCAGCTGTCTGCAAGGTGCCATAGTCCAGATGTTTGGTAGGCACCAGAGAATCCGTGTTCTGGTAAAACCAAGGACAGAAATGCCGATAATCCAGGGATGCAAGTACCGTGGGAATGGTGTTGCTGTATCAAAGTCGAGCCGCCGGAGCAGAGTCAAGATCCAAACTTCCAGAGATGCAACTTGCAGCTCTCGAGGTTTCCGCGCACCTCTTTTTTCTCCTAGGTCTATCCGTGGATCAGATCATTATCAGGCCGAAAAGTAACCGGGATCCTGGTATGAGACAATGAAACAGAAATAATAGAGAACTCCGGGTTCCGAGGTATTAGCAAAGCATTAATAACAGCCCATAAGACCTCCAACGTCTTGCGACGGGCAGGTCTAGGGCCGTCAAAGTCAAAAAGACCTGCGTGTCGCTAGCAATTAGCGGATTTGCCGGTGCCTGGCACGATCTCTGTCGTCACGTTCCTGCTCCGGGCGGCGATTGCGGTGTTGTTCCCGTTCTCGTTCCCTGGGCTCCGAGTCGCGACCGGGACTCCGGCGTGGGGCAGGTGACGGCCCGCTGTTTGCCATTTGGGCTGGTGTACTACTGTTTGACGTGGGGACCTGTGAGAGCACAGGAGGCTGATGGTTATCAAACGGGGGCTCTGGGATGTGACCGTACCCTTGCCGTGTTGGCGTTGGACCTGCGGGGGAGCCTAGATTATCAGATGAAGCCTGCGCTGGGTTCGTTGTTGCCACATTATACGCACCACCACGGCCATACAGAGGATCGGCTGAGTAAGCCTGAGTGGCCGAACTTCCAGGAATCGGCGCACCATAGTACTGATCCGGGGCTGGTGGATAACCAGGGGCGCCATTGGTGGGAGCATACATTGGCCTAACAGGGGCAGCAGAAGAGATCGCAGGGTGAGGCGGCATCCTTGGAGGCTCCGACGTCACATAATTCGGCTGTGTCCGGTAATCTGAGCCCATCACGTAGGAAGCTTCCTGTCCAACTTGTCCATAGCCGCCAGCCGGCATAGGAGGAGGGGCCGCCATGCCAGGGTATCTATCTCCGGTATTGGGGGGTCCGGGCGAGTACTGCGGAGCGGGAGGATTGGTCGGGTAAGGAGGGTACGCCTGGGGAGGATATTGTGCTGGAATGCCAGCAGCCTGGGGAGTATACGAAACGGGCGGATAAGTAGGAGGACCTGGCTGTGGCGGCCCTGGGTACGCATTCGGCGGAGGATAAACCGGGTTTTTGGGGGCGCTAGGCTGTGGGGGATAGTCAACATCCATGGCATTGTCCCTGGCGTAGGCATCGTAGTGTTCTTGTTCCCGTTGGCGGTTTTTCCATGTGCTGTAATCAGAGGACCCACGGTTCTGCTCGCGCTGGCCTGTGGGCGAGTTAGAGCTTCTCACAAACGTTGAGCCATTGTGCTGGCTAGAGTGTATTGTACCTCCAGTGCCACCACCTGACCTGGACGCAGCACGTCTCTCTTGCTCCCATCGAGCAGAGTCGGCCTTTAGGTCTTGAATCATCGCCTGCAGAGCCACCTTGTTCAGCTTCAAGTCTTTGCCAACGCGCAAGCTTGTGCGTGAGCTGGCTGCGAGGACTCACCGATGTCAGATTGCGATAGGCGGTGATGAAGTAGCCTTGGGTCACACGGCCGTCTGGTGACTATGAGGCGAGCAGCTGTAAGTGACAGTTCCTCACAATATTACGCTCAAATGCGTGAGGCCGAAGAGGAAAGAAATTCTCGGTCGAAGGGGCGTACCTCGTAAGTTCCAGGGCGTACAAGTGCATCGTTTCCGAGGTACCTGCAAATGTCGGAGGTGATGACTTCGCGGTCGATACCGTCGCGGGGCACGAAGTATTCGTTCTGGCGCGCAGTCGAGGGCTGAGGGGCCTGAGCTGGCCTGTTGCCCGGTCTTGCCGCCATGGTGATTGCGGATAGGGCGTGGTGGTCCGAAGAGCAAGACAAGAGGATGATGTAGGTCCAAAGAGATCAAAAATCGGCGATCGAAACGGCGTTGCGTATAAGAGCTATGGACGTGAGGTGAGAAAAAGGACGTTGCAAGTGCGGGCCGATGATGGGACAGCAGGCAGGGGAGAAAGAGACCGAATTTTGGGAAGAAGGGATGAACGAGAAAGAGGGGAGGCCGGGAAGAAATGGACGCCTGGCTGAGTTTAGGTTGTGCCAAAGTGGGCCGTCGTGGTTGCGTGGGTGGGATGGAAGAACTTGTGAGGCACTCCTGGCAACTTGGCTGGGCCTGGCAGAGCGGTACGTCTAGCAGGTATCCTCAACCCTGGGCTGTATGTATGTCAAGAGGTAACCGGAGCGAACAACCCGTGGACAGGCGGGAAAAAGACAGGAAAAATGGGTGAGTGGAGGTGACTAGATTGGCCGGCTTACACTGCAAATCCGCGCTGAGCTTGACCACAGCGGGCCTACAAGGGCAACACGAGTGACTCTCTGCTGGTCTGGCTCTTGTACACTACGTAGTCTATATGTGTGCCGTACGCTGGAGAGAGTGTGTCCGCACCCCCGTCACCTCGTCCTATGTATGTAACACGTTGGGCAGGCAGTTAGACAAGGCTAATACCTAAGGGGAAGCTACACTACCCAGCCAGCCAGACCTGGCGAGCACACGAGAAACCTTTCTGTAAGGACACTGCTGCTCCGCGGTCTGTACCCGAGTTTTGTGCTTGCTGCTTCCTGGTGCAAATGCGATGCGAACCTAGGTATCGGGTCCTCTCCTGCGTCTCTCGGCGTCTCGCTCGTCAACAGCGAGAACAGATTCGGAATGGAGAATGGGGAATGGAGAATTGTGGGTGACACTAGGCCGAACTCTGATGGAGAATGGGGCACGGAATCCGCAGGGCATCGGCAGGGCAGCAGGGGCATCTGCTGACAACGAGCACAAGCAGCAGGAACAGGAGCCAAAAAGAGCGGACGAGAAGCTGACTGACAGCAACCAGATCGGCCAGAATACGGAATGCCTTGCAGATGGGATGGGGGTTGACAGCAACTTCAAGGATAGAGTGAGGGGCTTGAGAAGGTCGGGAGGCAGCACCAGGAGGTCCCACCCAGGGTTGGTTTTCTGGATACATGGCGGTAGGGACCCGGTGTCTGCCAATGGGAGCGCGTTACGCTAATGTATCGTTGAACTTATAGTCGCCACAGCAGCGCGGCCTAAAACGACGACGACAGTACGAATGCTCAATGGTGAATGATGGCTTGGATAGATGGCAGCCATACTTGGCCAACAGGGCGGCCGAGTCAACTTTAACAAATGTGGCCAAGCACAGCCGAGCATAGCAAACCACGACGTCAAAGTGAGGCTTGATAGGAAAAGCAGTTTGTGCACATGGACAGCCAGTGAAACGATATGACAAACAGCTTATCTTATACAACCGTACCCTCCCTCCCTTTTTCTTTCTTTCTCCTTTTCTTCACCGGCCAGGACGGCCTCGGAAGAGAGGCGTGGGAGACATTGGTTGGCTCTAGGGGACCCGATGTGGGCTACTGCCTTTAGGGGCTGCAGCAAGCGAAAGAGGCAGTCCTGCCAACCACTGAAAAACGACTCGAGATAGCCCAAGGACGGGGGCGGATGGAGCAATGGACGATGCCAGTGCTGATGGAAGACACAAAGGCGTACAGGCTCAGGAGAGATTAAAAAAAAAAAAATGCGGTGTGAAGATTGGCAAGCGTTGGGCTGTAAGTCTGTGGAGTGGAAGGCAAGCTTGAAATCGCTTCAGGTCGAAAGTCAACTTTTGCCCATTGTCGACAGGTGATAATGGAGTCGTTAACCTGCTTGCTACACTATACATTGGCGGAAAAGGTGCACTTGGTACCTAGGAGCGACCTTGCTAGACGCCGTCACCTGCCAGAGTGCGCTTTACGCCTTTAGGGATTATAGGTGTCAACAATCGGCCTGCCAGACTGGAGACTCCAGTGCCAATTGCCAAGTAGTGCAAACAGTCAGAAGTCAAACCTGGTGATGAGGCTGGCGTTGTTTTTTGACTTCCATTCTGAGGATTCTATTGGCTGTGTGGGTTGTTGTGGAAACGCCACAATCGCACGCGGAGGTGTGGGTGCCAATTAATCAACCGCAGGCGTCAACCCTCGGTGGTAACTCGTACCAGTCAAGAAAGAAATGGACACAGAGCGCTGCCAACGCCATACATACTGTAAAAGATTTTCCAGCGTCAAGGTGAACGCAAGGAAGGCCGCTGTTTTGGTAGTGGGTATTCGGTGACCCGTTTGGGCGTCAAGGGCGCAAAACATGAGCTCGACCGGGTGCGCAAAGATAAACTGAATGTGGGGACAATGAAGGCCTGACTTCAGACGGAATCAATAAAGCCATTCGTTGAGAAAATCATACCACAAAAGTTGATGTCAATAGAAGACATTTCGGATTTATACATAAGGAACAAAACGACCTCAAATGTCTACTACTGTGTGGTGCCATGAGGTCGTCTACCGACGGGTCTGGATGTCTTGCGTAGAATCAAGGCGGTCTTCGCAGAGTCACTGTCATATAGCACTCAATATTTAGGCGGCAAGCCTATGGTGATGGTTGGGAAGAGATGGACAACCAATGTGATTACATATCGAAAGCTGAAGGGTCGGGGCCAGACGCCAGACAGTGCTGGCTGACAGGCTGAAGGTGGCACATGGATGAAAGAGTCGCTTCGTCGCCGTGACATGTGTGAGGACAAGAATTCAAGAAATCATTTCGAGCATCCGACATGGTTTCCACATACCAATGGGTCGCCGACGTCGTGTGTGGAATTATGACCTATATGCCCATGCCGTAGCTTCTTCCACGCGGGTTGAAATGCATTTAAGACAAATTGGGCTAGCGAAAGGCTGTGTGAAGATACTTTCTAGTGGGCTTCGTGATGGAGACGCAATGGGGAAGCAATGGATCTGGGAACGGGCGGGTTCTGGCAACAATCGGGTATCAATGCGTCTGGAAGTCTGGAAGCCCAACCTTTCTGCAACGCCGCAAGCTGCCGCATGAGATGGGGTCTCCTCGCAGCCAATCAGCTTTGTCCGATGCTTCGGTTGGTGAGGGTGTAAGCTCGACAACAAGGCGGCCGTTTGGCTCTGAGCACGCTCACTGCCCCTAGTGATCATGGCCGAATTGATCCTTTCTTCCCACATCGGCAAGTAACCCTAGTGCAGAACATGCTCCTGCGTCGTATTTTTATTCTGGTGTACCAACCAAAGGGGCACATGCCGTCTCCGCCAGTTTGTCATACAGGGCCCCGATCATGACGAGTATCTGGACGCCAAATCAGACACAGACATTGACGACACTTTTTGTCCGTTTGTCTGGAGCTTTCTTGCTTCCGTCATGGTCCATGTTTGCCATAACAGTCTCCCGATGCTTTCGTGGAAGTCCCTTAAACTTACGAGTCTCTCAGTGACCTGTGAGGAAATCGAGCAGCAACTCTCACGAGCTCAACTCATTGCGCGCAGATTGAAGTTTTATCTTCCAGAGGGCGTTCCAACAAGTATAGGAGCTTGATAGCCTCCCCATAGATTCGGCTGCCATGTAGCAAAATGTGCTTCACGAGATTTTCGGAAGTGAGACTGCCGACCCGTTACCACCCATTAAATGCCAGAAGGGCATCGTGGATCTGTCCAAGCATTGATTGGTTTGTCCCTGGATTCTCGGTCACCGCCAGAACGCAGACTTTGGTGAGATGCCGTAGTCAATCCCGTCGCGCAGCTGAAGACGAACACCTGCAGCGAATCTGAAGAGCAAACCGTCCTCCACAAAGACTGCATGTGCAATCTTGAATAGCTTGGTCAGAGGCACCTTTTGATATCAAGCGTCGTGTTGTGGATTCATGCATTGAATTCTCCACCTGTGCGCTCATGTCACTTTGCCGTTTTCAGGGCATCGTGTCATGAAAATCGCGATAGCCTGTTCAACCGAACTTGAGTTTGCTTTGCCCGCGCTCGACCTTCTTAGGTCTACCTTGTCGCTTCGGCATCGTGCTTGTGGATTTTTGATTGCCGGCACGCGAGCTAGACGCTGATGGCTGATTGACGAATGTCTGGCTGACACGTTCTTGTTCTTGGAGCTCTTTGGCAAAATGCCAGTCCTGATGGCTTTGCAGTTCCTCGGGGCTATCGAGGCTGGCGTTGCATCGCGAGCACGTCAATGTGATGATTGGGCCGGGTTCTGATTCAGACTTCCCGTTATATACCTCATCGCCTTTGCCCACCCCCTCTGAACCGGCCGGCTCACCTGACATGACCTCCTCTTTCAGGGTGCCCAACCTTTGACCGCTTTGACCACTGATGGCCGTATCGTCGGAGCCCAACCCAGGATTAGCACCGTGGGATAACTCTCTCTTTGCGAAAAATCGTTCTATCCCGCCGTTATCCAGGCGCCTTCGCTTCTCTGCCGGGCGGATCTCGGTTTCAGAGTCAACCGTCGCTGTCCCTGACCCCGTCTTGCTTGCCTGAGCCTCCTCGCCCTTCAACAAGAAAGCGCCAATGCCCATGTTTCCAGTGACACCATCCTCAAATCCTCCAACGCTAAGGCTGAGGTTGGAACATGGCCAAACCTGACCCTCGGAAACAATCTGGCTTAACAAGTTCCTGGCCAGCTCTAGCAAACTCTCTTCGTCGAGCTTACGGCCTTGAGGGATAGGACCCTGACGTGACCGGGTTTGAGTGCCGTGACGGTGATGGAGATTGATGGTCTTAGGCCTCCGCTTATTTTCCAAAACACCTTCTTCGACCAACCGGGAAAAAATGTCAGCGGCAAAAATGCGCAGCCATCTGACAGCCTGCTCGAAGGAGGTTATACTAGGACGAAAGGACTTGGCCGACAGCATCGACTTGATTTGGACGCGCGGGTTTACCTCGCTGGTATCGATCCCACGCACGGTGTTGTAGACCCAGACGCCTGTGTCATCGCCTAGCTTCGATTTTAGCTGCTCCACCGAAGCGCTGAGCAAGTCTTTGACCGTGTCTGTGTGAAACATCTGACTGATTTGTTCGCCCAGCTTGCCGCCAAGGTTCCGCATCTTTGTGAACTTGAAGTCGGACAGAAAATGCTGAATTGAACGATTCCGAAGCACCGTCTGTTGGTTGGGCTTTCGGTAAGCCGAGCCCAACTTGCTCAACAGCTTATTACAGGCTACACCTGCGGAGCACGTGTATCCAAGCTTATCTTTGATGGCTATCCGCACCTTGCGCACAATTTCTGAGCCTATAAGAATAGCCACGTCGTCCCAGTCCGGATCCTCAAGTTCAGCGTTTTCGTCTGGCAGGTCTACCAGCGCATCAGCCTGCCAGTCGAGAGCGGTGATGGATGGCATGGGTAGCATCTCGGTCGGGTCATCGTATGGGGGAGGGTTGGCAAGCTCGGGAAAACGTTCGAGCAGGATAGTGTGCACTTGTGCCGAGAGGTCCATAAACACCTCATCGATGCTCGCTTTCTCCACCTTTTGAAGATGAGGTGGGAGTTCTTCTTTGATGATAGCCAGAATCTTACGGGATTCAAGTCGGTAAGGGTCTAAGGACACTTTGTGCGTCGCCATGTTGGCCGCGGCATCCGGGTGGTAATCCCACTTGGCATCGCCTTCTCTCCATGTTGCAACGTGTTGATGTATAAGATCCGGGCAGAGCTTTTTTGCTTCCGACACGTTGCAATGCCGGCCGATGCCAAAGCTACGAGCAGGATAGTTGACTGCAATCAATCCCTGCCTATACAAGGTCAGTTTGACGTCAGAGAATGCCCAATAGGCACATTTGGAGACTGGGTTTACCATTGCTGAACGGCAACGGGCTTGTCGTCTGGTATCCCTAGTCGCACCATTTCTACCTGAGCGTAGAAGCAATCGAGATCCAGGTGAGCAATGACCCTGAGCGGACACGAAGTACTCGAGGCAGCGAGTTGCTGGATGTGACGATACGTGAACCGTGAACGCTTCATGCCGGGAGCGCCCGCGGGAGACAAGTCGCGAAAGGACTGCATATGGGGCGGTGACGACATGGCAGCGTATGGGCGGAATCTAAAGCCAAGGGTGTCGTCATTTTCATTCGGTCGGGCGGGCTATGAAGACGGGCCGGCTACGGCAATCAGAGTCGTGGTGATCGCGGATGGCCGAGAGACGTTCATCGGTGACGGAGGCGCATGAAGACGGCGTCGCGACGGGTGGTTGTGAGAGTGCCGAAGTCACGTCGAACGGAGCAAAAGCGCGCTAAGGTAAGGTGGGAACTGCCGCGTAGTCCAGTGTCCAGACTGCCCTGTGGAAACTGTTTGGAAGCTGACAGGATCGGAGGAAGTTCGAGCCGGGAGGTCCCCCACAGCGGGTAACTCGATAGATACATCCGCGCCTATCAGTGATGAGATCCCCACGTGCGGGAGTCCCACCCTGCAGGTCACGACTCTGCTGTGCCAACTCCAGTTACATAGCTATGTACCTCTGGAGGCGGTAAATCATCATCGAACTGAAATGCAGAGCCGCGAAGTCATCCCGCGTTTTAGCCTAACCCTTCAGTCCAAAAGGGCCCCTTCCCGCATATGCGAGATACGCTAGACATGTACACCTGACCTGAAGTTGATGTGGCAGAACGAACGGTCCACAATACAGCCCGTATTCTGCCCAAACACGCCAATGCCTACATCGCCTAGTAAGGCGCGGGCGGGGGCAGGGGGGAAGGGGGGTTACATGAACGGATGCTATCGATGTTGCGTTCGAGATATCTAATGTAGTGTAGGGACTTGCGCGCGGGGATACCTAGGCACCTTGCCGACTGCTCTAGTCTTGGAAAACTCGAAGTCCTGGGCTACCATCACATATCAACACCACCTCACGGCATCACGACGACAGGGTTCTCAACCAGTTATATTGTGCCGAAGTCGCGGCTAGAAGTATGTGCTTTGAACATACAATCGTCTACAAGCAAATGCGCATGGTCCATCACACGTTCGACGAGCGACTTTAGTCCTGCCCTGGAGAAAGAACGAACGAGATACTACAGCCAAATGGTCTCCTCCGATACTCTCTACGCAACCTGAGAATCGGGAACTTGAACCCAAATGACAACTCACCACCTGCATACATACTGAGTTACCATATGTTCCACACGTGGGGGTTATACGATGCAATGAACCCTACGATACTACCAGTTCGCACGATGCATCATTTTCTGTTATCATCGGTTATCACTCGTCCTTCAGATTGCACTCGGATTTCCTTCGGTTCCGTCCACATCCTGTCAGTCCATGTTGGTCTCTCAGAGTTCCACTGGAGTTGCGTCACGCTATTGAGATCAAGTACGCAGGGCTTACCATATTGGAGTCGGTTAGGTAGGAATCAAGCAGCGGCACTGCATGATTGCAATTGCAACAAGCGCCATGCTTCTGACCTTTACGTTCAACGCTATCGAACTTCCACTTTTTCAGGATATGGGTAGTAACAAGGACTGTGCTCGGCCGGCTCGAAAAAAAAGTTTCGTGTGGATGGAGAGGGTAAAGTCACTGAAGAGGTTACCACAAAGGGGAACATGCTGGGAAGTTGTATAGAAATAGTACCTGACTTCGTTGGTGAAAGGAAGAAAGAGCCTCGAAACACTACCTGCTCATACCCGGAGAAATAGCAGTTCGACACCATACATGAGTGCCGACCGTAAGCCAGCATTAAAGTATCTAATCAAGAGTAAAAGAAACATGACCGCCGGGCCCTTCGCTGAGCGCCGGCAAAAGTCTAGAAACCAAAATAGTATGGTAAACAGAGGACATAGACAAATGGAAGGGGGTATCTAGATTAATAAGTTGAAGTTGATCACAAGTTCGCCGACCCATGGGCCCGGTCCTGTGATTCCTGCTCCTGCTTCTTTTGTTTCCTCTCTTTGGCCTGTGATTTCGACGACAACTCCTTCTTCGATGTGGTAAACCCCTTCTCGTCGTCGGTTAGGTGCGGAAGCCTAAACCTTTCTCGCACTCGCAGATATATGGGGCCCATTTCGTAAAAGCTCTCGTTGTTCTCGTACGTTGCGCAAGGTGAGTCCTTGAGGGGCAGTAGCCAGTCAATGATGCTGTTGCCCATGACGGATTTCCAGTTTCGATAGAAGCCTAGATCCCACGGGTTCTCGCCCAGCTCGGTTTTCACGACAGCAAAGGTGCGCGTTGCGAGCATATCCCTCATATTGGCCACGCCTCTTGCACCGACGTCTCCAGGTAACGGAGTGCCCAAGTCTCCGGATTTCGATATCGGATATGTGACGACCTTGTACTTTTCACAGGATTGGATGCCTCTCGGGACCCGAATGGCCAGGTTATGCACGAAGTTTTTGGACTTGAGGTAGTCGATATTTGTCATGTTCTGCAGCGCATATCGCGCGGATGTGATGAACATGGTTACGGCAAAAAATCCCAGAAGGCCGGATAAAGCCAATATGGCGACCACAAAACCATCAAGGCCGTGACCGGTATGAAGTCGTTGCCTCGTGCAAACAGCGCAAGCAGTGATAACTACTATGGAGCAAAGCGATGCGTAAAACGTGAACTGGATGAAGTACTTAAACGCTGCGCACCAGGATTAGCCGAGTCCGCCATCAGATGTATCGATTATTTCTTTCCACTTACACGTCTCACCCACGATTCCCCCAACCCACGGGCAATAGTGATCCATCTTCTTGACGCATCGATCGATTTCACTGCAGTGATGCGCCCTGTCTGGCTTCCAGGTGCAACAACTGTGACACCATCGCGGCTTTCCGTCTGATTCGCAGATAAAAACGTCTTTGCTGTAAAAGGACTCGAGCCCAGGGCTATCAGGGTCATCGTCTGGTCCGACATTACTGTAGGCGTTGGCCTCTATATCGCCGGTCTGTTTATGCTTGTGCCGTCGCCAACTTGGTTTCTCTTTTTCTTCTTTTTCCAACCGCCATATCGCTCGCTGCCCGAGGGGAACAACGCCGGGATTTAGTTGAATAACCAGGAATAGTCGTATATAGGTCAAGAGCATGAACGTGAAAGTGACGAGGTAGAAGACGAGGAATGCGATCGCAGCGCTGGGTTCTTGACGCCTATGGAGGAAGTGATCCACTGTAAGAGGGTTCCGGTCAGTGGAAAAGCTCCGCGTCAGACGGACTTGCAGGAGCTCCACATCTGTCGGGGAGGGAACATGCTGGGTGACATCACCCGGGGACAGAGAGCAGTTATTGAAGTGGAAGTTGGAGATTGGGGAAAACAACCAGGGACATACCGCAGACTCTCTTGGCCGTGGTGTATGTTGTCAGACCGAAACACACAGCTAGGAAAACAGGCATAAATCGCGTCACCCATCTCGTCTCGGACCGGCGCGCTCGAACGGAACTCATTTCGTCCCCAACCCTCAAGGCATGGAATGTGGTGTTGTCGTAGCGCAATGGGATATACGCGTCGAAAGTCAGCGATCAGGGTCGTCGGTGGCGCTTCGGACGAACGAGGTACGGGTTGGGGCGTTTATTCGCTTGTACGCAGGCTAGTGCATCAGGCTGTCGATGTTGTGGGATGAAAGGTGTCAATCGCAATGGTCGGTCGGCAGGAGGAGTTGGCGCGGCGGGATGACAAAAAGCGGACGGAGGGCGAGATTTCAGGAGGCAAGTGGAATACCGCCTGCTCATATGAGAATCGCCGTCGTTCGGAGGGGACCGCAGCGTTTAGTTGCGACGCCGTATGTTGGTCGCTGCCGTTGGTCTGGACAGTTCTTGCGCCGGCGTCCAAGGATGCGCTCAAAGATGAAATGCCATAATTTAGATCGGAGGTTTGCTTCGGTTCGACAATGCAAGACATTGGATCATCCAGTCTTTCAACGCACATCTGGGCTGTTGGAACCGGTTTGGAAACCTGCCCTGGCCCCTGGCCGCAGCGGGGAGATCAGCCCCGTAGGGGCGCGTCCAGTGCCTGCGCAAGAGCCGGGGACCCACACCGTTGGCCGCAAGTTGAGGGCACTGGGGCCCAAACCGGAAATGGTAAGTTAGCGTAAGGTACGGGCAGTACTACAAGTACTTACCTCTACCCATCTTCAGCACCATCACCTACATAAGTACGTACACTATACAACATATCTAGGTAGGTTTACTTCATGTTGGAGAAAACAGATAGGAAATACTCTTGAGATTCACAGAGTCACAAATCCGGATTCAGTTCTTAATGTGCACTGATCCATCGAGTGAGTCCAAGGGATAACGGTGGTGACTAGCGTAACAACGCCCGGCATGCTCATGGAACAACAACTGAAGTGCCGTTTACAGTCACGCATTTCAGCCAATATCAACGCACCAAATAATGGGAGTAAAGAGCTGCCATGGCCCAGTTGCAAAATTGGCATCTACAAGGCATTGTGGCTGTTGGTTCTGCCAGGGCCTTAGCGTAGGCAGACACCAACTGTTACGGGTGGTACTATGTATGTCTTAGGTTGAAAGCAATTTAGGAGGTTGGCTCACAACAGCAACCCAAATCCTCGACATAGGTGGCTACAGATGTTGAGTTGGTGTTTAGACGGCTTGTAAAGTTGAAGCTCTATTCAAGACCTTTGAAGGTAACAATGCGTTTGGCCCTAATGGTCGAAGATGACCAAGTTTAGCCAACATCCCGAATCCACTCAATGAGTTCGGGCTCGGCTTGGCAAGAGTAGTAGTTTGTAATCATTCATTGGGAAGAGTAACTCGGCTAAAGTGATGAAGAGAGTCAGCAGCTTCTTAACCAAACATTTTGGCAAAACTCGGATTAGTTCTGATGACCAACAGGAGGAAACGTGAGAACACGGACCATCCGTTCGTCTTGAAAGGCCAATCCAACATTACTGCACTGGGCAGTCTGGACAGGGTGTCAAGGCTTCTGTTTATCATGTAATCATTAGTTCCCCGCGAGACGCGCGGCTCCGTTTTATTACCGAATTCACCAGGGAATCTGCTGAAAGTCATTACAACCCAGCCGTGAAATTCGTCGAATGTATACTCGTCAAGGTAGCATCCAGCCAGTGGTTATCGAGAGTCCTGTGGCATGATGAAGTCCATATGGTCTTTGAGCTGATGCCTTACCCATTACCTGTCGAGATTTCGGTATTCCTTTGAGTATCGGTTCTGATGTTGTATAGAACGGCCATATATTTTCTTCATGGCCCTCATTGAGGTTTAGGTGAGCGCCATGTCTTCGACATGTTTCAGTGTACAACATCCTCTTTGGTCGCCGCGCTACCGAATAGGGTAACATGTGTTGAAGGGGGGGCAGTAGTTGCGGCTCTAGGCTGTTTTGTAAGTGGCTCCATATGATTGTCTTCAGATCATGAGAGAAAACATGAGATCTTATGCCTGAGGCAACATGGAAATCAGGCACTTTCCGCAGAGCCTCAAAGTAAGAAAGAGCCTCATAACGTATAAAATGAAAGCTGGGGTCATTATCAACGGTGAACTTTGGGACAGCAGAATCTCGACTACTGGAAAGGAACTAAACTCATGATATGAAAAAAAAATTCTACAGTCACCCACCGCCACACATTTGATAGAGCAAGGGGTGACAGTGTTTTTCGACTCTTACTGTACCTTCCAAGGTAAGTTGTTCACCTTGCCATTGAGAACAATCTGCTAAATAGACTTGATAGCCACATTCGGGGCTCAAACAGGGTCTTCTTGCCGGAAAAAGAAAAAAAAAAAAAAGAAAAAAAAAAAAAAAAACCGAAAAGTCGGAAGCAAATAGCTTACCTGAAGCCAGTCCGAGCTGGTATTCTTGCCTCCCGTTGATCATACCGTCATCTTACTTCAGGCCTGAATGTGCGGTCGATCTGTTCGTCAAGACGACACGTAAGTTGGTCCATGAAGCGGTTCACTATGATAAGGAATTATGCGTGCGCTGAATTTCCGTCTCAAGTCGTGGTTAAGGGATTATTGGGATGCAAGTATGAAACTCAACTACTTGTCGTCTCTTCCTCATTTCCTTCCACAACTGCTCTCTCATCGGGGTAGCTTCTTGCCCTCAACCAGGGCCTGTCATTGAAATCACTCATCATCTGTGGCCACGACCCGAAGCAGCGTGTATGGACCAACCGAATAGGTAAACGAAACCATTTATCTGTTGTGGTCAGTTTCTCCCGTCTTTGTCGCAGAAAACTCACCATTTGTTTGCCTTCTTCTCTTCGCAGACTATTTTCTCATCAAGTGTCCTTCCGCTAACAAGCCTAGAGTATGAGACATGTGGTGAAGTCCCACAACCAACGAATAGGTACCATCGACATGCGTTCGATCACCACGAGCTGACCTGTTCAATCGAGGCGAAGTGTCGAGGCCGATGGCCGTTATGGTCACTTGATCTTTCCTTGTCGCAATTCCAGTTCGACCATGACACAAGAGGTATCCGATTTGAGGGCAAGGCCCTAGCCGGCACATGCCTTATCCACAATGTTTGTCGAGAATGTCACAGAAGACAGTTCTTCCATGGTAGTGCGAGGGGATGTGTGCCTCTTTTGCTCAAATGATGGGCAGCCCGCAGGGCTCCCATGAGGCAGTTGAAAGTCATCCGAAGATATGGGGTGTCGTTTGTCGGTGCTACAGTAGCCATTCTTCGATCCCGGTATGTTCTTTACGGTCGATTGATCCTCCAACAACTGAACCTCCGCCGTCACTGAGCCGGAGAGTCACATAGTTACCCGCGGAGCCGCAACTTGTACCTCTGCTCGCTCACAATGGAGTCGGCGGAATGCAGCCCTGGTTGAAGGGTGAGGGGCGGGAGAGGGGGAAGTAACGTTCAAGTAAGGCAGAAGTGTGCGGTTGTGGCTGGTATTAGCAGGAAGGAGTCTGGTTGCGGTTGGAGCCGGGCTCACTGCTTGGGCAGGTAGTAGGTCCGGCCAGCACTGCCCTCTGGTTACATGCGCGGGTTGGGTATTGCAGGCGGTCATCTGCCAACGAAGGAAAAGCGAAAGGAGCAATTCGCGGAGTTGACGCGCTCGCGTTAGGAGTGATATGCCGGTGGCACAGCAGGGTTATGATGAAATCGGGAGATTTGGTCGGTGAGGATGGACGACTCGGACGTATAGAATGATGATGGCGGGCGATGGGAAGCTCCAGGAGGTCGTGGCAGTGTTGAAGAGTCTAGGAGAAAAGTGCAGATTCTGCACTCACTTAGGCAGAAAGAGCGAACGAGATGTCATGGTACCGCCAGGGCCTTTGCGCCCTTGACTGGATGACGGAAGGCCGCACGAAACTTTGGACACAGCTGAGCAAGGTATGTAACGTCCCGCATTGTATTCAGTCTGTTTCTGAAATAGACGGGAGGTATTATTCACATGTATGCAAGGTTTAGACCTAAGCTGAATGCAGTAGAAGAAGTACGCTGCAACTAAATGGTATGTACCTACACATGCAGTGCGAGTGTACTTTCCCACGTGTCGGTATGCAGAGCCGCATGCCGTTCGCTCACGGTCACGGGGGTGGGGGTAGAGGTCTGCATCTCCGAGGCTTCCCTTACCCACCTCAGACAAGAAAAGTTAATTAACGATCTTGACTGAGTAAAACCAGGTTTTAATTCTTTTGTTTCGACTACAAAGCCAAGAACTTCATCACATCACTTCCGCCGACGTCAATCCGACCCTACGCCGGCAACACCGACAAGTGAGCCGGCAGGAATATTGAGGACAAAAGGGTGTCTACCTACTTTTCAGTGAACCTGAATCCGGGCGTGAAGGGATTTCCGCTCGAGACCGGCAGTCTGGCCCTGGAAGTTACCAATATACCTTACTTTTTGGGGCAAGTCGGCTCGGCATCTCCTACCTTACCACCGGGATTTGTTACAGTTGCTCGTTGTGTACGGGTTCTACGCCGGCACACAATCGTCCCTACTTTGCTTTCCTTGCTTCGCCTGGGATTTCCGTATACTGACCGAGAACCGTTCCATGCAAGCCTAACGACGGCTCAACGATCACCAATGGTTGTCCAATCTGGTGGATTCGAACAAACCGTTTTCCATGGAATGACGGATAGGCCGCTCGTTAGTATGAGTCCTTGCCTTGAGCAAGTGGCAGAGCCCAGGAGTGGAGACACTTCACCGGGACTACACTGCCAACGACCGTCGGTGTCGTCTTTGTACCATCTGGGAGCACTATGCTCCCAGATCTGGTCCTCAAACACCCAATCGTCCTGTGGGTAATTGCCGTCATGGAAATTCCCCAGCGCAAGGCGTACCAGTGTCACTTGTTGACTGGTCCTGAAGCCTCTGAGGTTGAATGGATTCCATGGCTTAGGTTAGAAGAAGGCGTTTGGGATTTTGACATGAGTGTTTACGCCCGTCCATGTGCGACTCTTGTGGGCAATTGATGAATATAATATCCATCATGGCTTCCCTTTATCGAGTCACCATTCTCATATAGGTTTCATCATCATCACCCTCACCCTTCAGTGTTCTCTCTGTGAATCCTCAAGACATTCAAGGACTCTTCTACCAAGTTCAAAGCCAGTCCACGCTGTGGTCTTTCCAAGATTCTGATCCTCTCACCTCCACACCCTTCAAGACACTGGCTTCCCCCTTCAACAATCACACGTCGACAAGATGGGCAGACACTCGACTTCTTCTTCCAGCAAGACCTCCAGCTCCTCTGGAGGCAAGCACAGTGGTGCTCCAGGATCTGGCTCAAAGACCAAAACCGTGTGGTATTGCGTAAGTGGTGGTCCCTGATACGCCCGTCTGTGAAGCGCCGGCTTTTAATAACTTGTTCATATAGAGCTCTTGTAACTTTGGGCCTCTTAACATTAAAATCGATGAATATTGCCCCGACTGCCAACATAGACGTTGCTCATCTTGCACGGTCACCACCATCGAATATAACCCCGGCAGATGAGAATCTGATGCTCAGTAGCGCATGACTTGTGTTATGTACAAATAGTCACAGGTCATATGAAGAAAGGTTCACACGACGATACGGGTTTCTGTTGCAACACTCTTTCACATCACCTGCTAGAATCTGGGTTTTGTCCTTTCATTTTCTTTTTTCTCTTGCACAGCTCAGAGCGAGACTCTGAGGACGATTACCAGGAAGTTTGATGGTCCGGATCACAGTACCAATGCTGGAAAAGGATGGATAAACGGTGGCTCAGGCCCACGGAAAAGCGAGTTCAGAGCGAGGAGTTGGAACTGCCTATTCTGCCTTTTGCTGATCAACAATGGTTTAACTCAGTCTGTCATACAAATGTAAATACAGCGTCGCTGATGGTTGAAGTTACTATACATGCATTGTGACCTACACCCCTCATTAAAAGCTCCCTGAAGCCCAGTGATATCTTCTAGGTTAAACTCAACTTTGCAGCCCTAGTATTGCATGCTCCCTGGTTAGCAGTCCCTACAATTATCAGAGTCCCAGAGATCTAGGTCACTTGGATTTCCTCGACCTGTGGAGCTTCCCCCCTCCCTCCACCCCCCTTCTTCTGCCCCTTTAAAAATCATAACGAATAAAAGAAAAGGAACAGGCATCAACGTTAGTTTCCTCTCAACTTGTTTACCGAGTTCAGACAGATAGTTCGAAACTTGGCTACATCCCCGCATCCAAGTGTAAGCCCCCTCTATAGTATAGAACTACATTCCTACGGGATCTCCATCCTGCAAAGCAACTGAAACAACCCTTTACATGATATGCATACTTTGCTGTTGTGCATCGCGGCTCACCCAGAATGTCACATTAGGTAGGGACTGCTGCACAAATGTGTCACAGTGTCGCTGCAACCCACCACCACGGGCATCACCAACACTCATGCCGTGTGTGTGAACTGCACATGAAGCACCTACCTTTCCGACCTACGTCTGTCTACTGGCTAGCGCGCCAATCCACACTATAGTTAGAAGTGTTACAAGCACATCATCGCTGCCATGCCATGTTGCTTGGGGTATCACACCTGCATGCAGGACATTGCATTTTGGCTGCAGATTACTACTGGTCGTTATGTCAGTGATCTTGGACCCTTGGAGGTACGCAACACCTTATCCGAAAGACATCTCTCAAGGGCTGGAACTTTGAATAGGTAGGCATACCTGAAGAGAGAGAGAGGGAGTCGGCCCTATGTTATTCGTTCCCTTGGATAGGTAAGTGGTGACGTGCCTAATTCACTTTAACAACCCACCGTTACATGGAATAGCGGCGCAGCATACCACCCTCTCTCTCTCTCCCCGCGCTTGTTTCCTGAGCGCATGAGACACGTTTTTCACCTCCCCCAACGGCCCCACCTAGAGGTACCGTACCGTCAATTCTTTTGCTGTTGTCGTTATTGTTGTTGTGTCTGAGAGGGGTGACTGACCTACTATCCAAACACGTCGGTAGGTACGTATGTTGATACTTTACTCTCTCTAGCCATTTCTTCTCGTGTTGATCTTGATTTTCTGGACCGCTGCTGCCACCGATGCGAATCACACATCTCATTGATCCAGTTCCAGCTCAACATGGATTAAATGGGTTGGGTTGAGCATGTTGCCAAGACTGGCAATGTCAAAAATGTGCTTTTGGTTCTTCTTACTCCATAACAGCCGCTTTTGGATTAATACTAGGCGCGTTGCCGCGTTCCGCGCGGGCGACGCCGCCAGCCTCACGGCACTTGTTGAGGTGCGGTATGATGAGGCTATTCCTACGCTGCAGCACCTCACGCTCCCTCTTTCCAGCCTTCCTCGCATCCACTCTCTCGGTTTCCGATTTGAGTTAAATGTGCATGGTGGGGTATGGGAGTGGACAAGATAAATCATGATGCTTTGTTGCTTCGTGCAAACTTGCTGTTCTTGGGCAACTTTTTGGGGTAGCGCAGCAGTAAGGGAAGGGTCTGTTGATCTCTTGGCACCGGCTTCATGCCGGCGAGCCTTGCTGGTGATAGTGACAGGCGCGGCGATGGCTGCTGCGTGGCGGTGACCGTCGGACGGGTCGGGTGTTGAACTGCTGACACCCTTCGACGCCGAAGACGACAACGACGAAACCGACCAGTTGAGATAGAAACTGACTGATTGACCTGCCAGTGCGTGAGGCTGGTTAAAGCCAGTGACACATAGTAGGGTAGTCGGTCGTCTACCCGACACCAATTGAGGTTATCGATATTTCTGTCCCTGTCCCGGAATTACGGTTTTCGGCGGCGCCGAGGTATGTCTACCCCTGCTTGGATGACGATGCCTAGCATAGCGTACTCTGACGCCAAGGAAGATGATGTTCCCCCAGGAACCGCCAAAGCGGAAAGCTGATCCTGTCGCGTTTACATATTTGGAGGTGAGATCCTGATTCTGAGAAGGTGTGGGGGGGGGGGGGTTAGGCGCGAGGGTTGGAGTCCCTGGGGAGGTGCTGTGGGATTTGATTAGTAGCCTTGCTTAAGCCTTGTCACGTCTTTCTCCGCGGGGTTGGGAGAGTCTGCGGGGAAGGGAAGGAAAGGAAAGGAAAGGGAGGGGAGGATGAGCTGAAGGTGGTGCTTGATACTTGATAGGATCGGGGGTGTCCAATCACATTCTTGCCCGTTGGCTGAGCGGAGAGATACGGGGCAATTTCATGGAAAAGAAATCGATTCAGCACAGGTTGTCAAGCTGAGGCTGGTAGCTACCTTGACAGGACCAACGTGCCAACGTGCCTGATGAATTCGGCCATGTCCGGACATGTGAGGTTATTGGCCGCGACATCGCCAAAGTGCCATGACGAAGGAGACGATGTTGCAAAGGGGAAAACTGAACCATGCCATCCGTCTCGACGATGGCAGACGCAGGATATCAAGATGGGAAAGCGGGCACACGTGTACAGCGGAGTCAATGATCATTCTTGTGGAGACGTACCCGTCCCGTCTTGACCGTGACGGGATCAGGACCTGATGAAGAGCCGAGCGGACACTGGGTGGTTTTGGTCTATTCCCACCTTGCTGTTCCTTAATCCCACCGTCTATTGGTTGCTTGAACCAGGTGGGGTCGCGGGCAGAAGCGAGAGCCCCACTTCAGCGTCGGTGAGGTTCCGAATTTCCACTTCCACAGAAGAATCGAAAAAAAGGAGTAGGTGTGGAAAGTTTACGCTGCCGTTTTAGTGGCCATCGGGCCCTGACAATTCACACTCACCGAAGCCCGGTATTTTTGTGTAATGATTAGTGTAGCGCAAACCGCAGCCAGTAGCGCTGTAGGATCTGTTGAGGTTCTATACAGCAAAATTACCTAGTATGATTCGAAATTTCCATGATTGAAAAGAGCAGGCTTTGAAAGCAGACGATATCAAGCCACAAAAAATCCCACTTCTTCCCGGCCGATTATCATAATCTTTGATGGAAAAGGTGAATTCTCACGATCTGCATGTTGAATACTGATACCGGACTTTGTAATCTACATTCTTTGGTAGTCTCCCCTAAACTGCCCGTTGACCTTGCGAGGTACGCAAGGCTTACGGACTAAGTGGTATTTTGTACCATTGACCACGTTAGACTCTCCGAGTATGTTACGGGAACACTATACTATTTGATGTATCGGGAGCTCGCAGTACTGAACTGCGCCTAAGGTGGCCGCGGAATTGATAATGAGAGGTGCGGGAGATCGACGTCATGGCACGTACCATACCCTTTGAACAGCACAAGTGTAGGTACAACATGATCATCATTTTCCAAAGAAAGGCAGACTGGCGGAACGTCCTTGGCATCAAGAGAACCCACTGTTGATTTCTGCCTGAGTTGGTTCCTCATGCTAGGTTGTTGTAAGAATTCTCGAACCAATAATGAGCCCGCTTCTTCCTTCCCAGCCAGCGTGAATTCCAGCTCATTGTATTTTCAAGATGCAAACCAACACCTCTCAGCCTGAATGAGGGAGCTAGAAACTACAAGCAACCAAGTGACGCCAGGAGGAGAAGGGGAAGAAAAGATGAACGAATCATGTAAAAGCCAAACGCCCGTTTTATGACTACAAGGACGAAAAGACACCACACGTCCTCAAGATACCACAAAAAGGACATCAGAGCCAAGTAACCAAGCCAAACTCACAACTCCTGTATCTTTAGCCACACTCCCCAAAGCCTGAAATGTCTCTGAATCTTACACGCTGTCCTCCAATGACACCGAGTGCCCGTTACAACACATCCCGATCAAAGAACAGTATACGAACCGCCCAGCCTAATTCCCTTTACACGACCAATTCCGGAGCGGCATTTTCATCCTGGCCATCAGCCGCCTTATTAACGAGGCGAATCTTGGTCGCACCCTTAGTGCTGACAGATCCCTTGCCAGACTTTGATATCGCAGGCTTAGCCACGGACTTGCCCGTCTTCTTAGCAACGGTCAGCTTTGGCATCGCCTTGCCCGGTCTTGTGACCTTCCCCTTCGTGAAAGCCTTGCGCGGTTTCACGATCTTGGTGGTGGCTGCCGTAGACTTGGCCGCCGGATCGGCAGTATCCTTGATCTTGACAGGTGATTTCCTGGCTTTTCTGAAGAGGGATGATACGTTTTTTACGCCCGAGTCCCGCACTTTCCAAGAGGGGGCGCGTTTCCTTGCAGAAGAAGATGATGGTACATCAAAAATCGAGCCGTCGTCTCCCTCTGCAATAGTAGGAGTGTTTTGGACAGCGTCCGCCATCTTCTTTGCCCTGGGCGTATTCTTGGGAGTTACCCTGGCTGTCTTGGAAGCTTTGTTTCCTGCCTCCTCTTCAGCCCCCGCCGTTTCTGCCGCTGTGATAGAGCCGGCTGCATCAGCTGCGACTATGGTCAAGCTGGAACCCTTTGACGGAGCTTTCAGCGTGATCGTCTTGCTCTTCGCGGCGGCGCCCTTCTTGGAATAAGATTTGACAACTCTCGTCGTCGCAATGCTGACTTTCCGAGTGAACGTCTTGGTGGTCTTCGCCGAAGCGACCTTGGACTTGGCGCTGACAGACACCTTGGAAACCTTTCGCGACACGAATGTTGGAGCTCCCTTTGCTGTATCTTCGGTCGCTTTGCCGGCTTGGGCGTTACCCACCTTCAATTTCTTGGGTGACCTCCCCTCGCCCTCTACAACATTCTCTATCCCGTTGGCTAGGAGCTCTTGGAGCTTCCTTTTACCAACCTTTTTCTTGCCCTTGACCTCTGCCTTCGGAGGCTTGGGCGGCTTCACTTCCTTAGGTTTGGGCCCAAGGACACCTCGACAGTTGGGCGCACCGCACAAACACTTCTGCACGTTCTTAGCGGAGAAGGGGTCAAAGTTGTAGTCGTACGTTAGCTCCTCGCCGGTTTGAATGGGGCGGTCACCCGCAAAAAGCGCCATTCTCGGCTGCCCAGAGACGATCCATTTGATCATGCGACAATTAGGGGAGCATGAATGATTGACGAACCGCGCGATACTACCGGTGGTTGCGTCAATAATCATGTTTTGGTCGAATGACATGAGATAGTAACACTATGATGAATGTTAGTGATAAGAGCTTTGCGGGGCAATGACAGAACAATCCCGGGGAAAACACACCTCGTTGTTCTTGTACTCCTCATTCATTCGACGTTCACACTCCTCGTCGGTGATGATCTCGCCCGTGTACTCCATAATGATCTGATGGGGTTCAAAGCAGCGGTTGCTACGCACACCATATCCTCTGTCTTCGGTCTTGAAGACCTCAACACCTATGCGGTAACGACCTCCTTTCTTGGTTCTTTCCGTGAGCATCTGGAAAGCCCGGTTCTGGCAGAACTCCTTGCCGACGTTGCAGTTGGTATCATCGCACTCGTACAGCATAACACGATTCTGGCAGTCTTGTGCGCATCCGTCTTCAGGCGTACATACACACTTGGACGCAAAATCCTCGAAGTGAGGGGTCTTCTTCCATATCGCCGCGGCCTGGCCAATAAAACGGTCTAGAAAATGACACAGATAGGTTAGCTATCAGACACTCAAATCGCAATCAGATGTTCCCGTCTCATGATATACTCACTTTTTGTCATGGTGCGGTATGCGGCGGGCTTGGGCTGTCCGGGAGGCAATGGGTGGCAGACATCAAACGGCAGCTTGAAATCACGACCTGCGATGAGCAGCCGCAATCCATTGAAGATTGGCAGTGGAAGGACTTTGTTCGGTGGGCCACTCTTCGCGAGTTCTGGGATATTCAAGAGCCTCTTCCTCTCCTGCGTAGTGAGGCTTTTGGTAACGTCCTCGGGCGCTTGCTGGCCAGCGTAGAGACCCTTGTTAAGCCACTTCTTGACGCGCTTTTGCTTGACAGCTGGACGAGAAGAGTCGGTGTTCGTCGGAGCCTCTGGTTCCACCGTCTTATCCTTCCTATCTTCGCGCACTGTAGCTGTGCTGCTGTCGACCTTGGCCTTCTTCTTTGCTGGTGCAGTGGGCTCCTTCTCCTCAGTTACGTTGACATACTTTCCGTTGCTCCATACAGAGTATCGAATAGGACGCGTGTCGATACCAACGAATTCGTTAGTATCTCGCAAGCGTTTTAGTTCGCGTGGGACACGAGATAGAGCAGGCTCAGCTGTCTTGGCTTTCTTGCCCGATGCCGGTGTGATCAATGGCAAGATAGGGTCTTCAACGGGCACGCCCGAATGACGCGTCGCTCTGCGCGTAGCAGGGACTACAGCCGAAGCTTTGATCGTTTCAGCTTTCGTTGCCTTGCCTCTCGTTGTTTTGGTACCCTTCGCTTTGACTGCTTTTACTTGGCTGGCTGTGCTCGTGTGTACATCCCCAGTTGTTTCTGCTGGAACATCTTCCCATGCACCTGTTTGTATATCTTCGGTGCCGCTTGGTTCCGCTTCTTTTTCGATGCCGCGTTCAGCTTCCTTCTCGACATTGGGTACGGCTTCCTTGGGGGAGCTTGTTACGGCTTCACCGATAGTGTTCGTCCCAACTTTTTCGGCAGTGGCCGGCTCGGCTGTTTCGACGAGGGCTGTCCTGGCTGCTTTGCCTATGTTTGTCACCGTGTGTTTCTTGGGTCTCCCGACGGGCCTCTTGACTACGTCCTTCTCGGTTGCCTTGGCTCCCCTTGTGTCAGGCTTTCTGGTTGCGCTCGGTGCGATCGCGGGGATATGGTCGGGAACATCGACTGGCAGGGCGGGAATCAGCGCGCCGCAGGGGTCGAGGTTTATGTCTTGTGCGGTATCGGCTTTTGTCGTCGAGCTCAGTTCGGCCGTGTTTGTGGAAAGTTCAAGCGGCGCTTCATGCACCGACGCGTCGAGACTCTCATGATCCACGCGATTTTCCTCGGCTGGGGCGTCGGCTGCTTCAGCGGCGCCATTTTTGTCGGGACTAGCTGCGGATTCGGGAAATGTGGGCTCGGGGGCTGCGGGCGCGTGGACGGGCGGGATGGTGAGCGTGTCGGCGGGCGCGTTCGAATCGGGCTTGTCGGTTTCCTGGGTTGCTGGTTGAATGGATGGTACGTCCGCGGCAGGGTTTGCTGGAGTTCCGCCCTGAGCGGCCAGTTGAGCGGCCTGCTCAGCTTCGAGAGCCTGTTGGGCCAGTAGAGCCTGTAGTTTTCTACCTTTCGGTTTCCGCTTCTTCTGGAGGACAATGTCACCTTTCGAGGCGCGTTTGCCATGCACATAGGTGCCGGTCAATCTCGCGAGGTTGTATACTGGGGCGTTGTTGCCTCGTGCACGGCGCGGAAATCGACCTGTTGTGTCGGGGACAGGCTCTTGAGCGGGCAATGAGGGGTCCGCAGGCGGTTGGGGAACCACAACAATGGCGTCTGGTTGGGGCTCTGTTATCCCCTGGCCAGCCCCTTGTTGTTCTTGTTGCAACTGTTGGCGAGCTTGGTTTTGCTGTTCGTTCTCTAGCAAAGGGATGGCACTCTCTAGACTGGGTACGGAAACGATATCTGGTTTGCCACTAACATCTGCATCAGAGATCTGCGACATGTTATCCGGCGAGACCGTGGTTGGCGGTGTCGAGGTCAACGACGCCGGCGCATTTGAAGACGCATCGATGGACGCATCGGTAGGCGCGCTCACGGCGCTCACAAAGCTCGAGTCTGAACTGAGAAGCCCCCGAGCCAGCTCAGCGATTGCCACAATTGCCGCCATTGCCGCGGTTTCGCGAGGCGACCAACGCGCCAGGTGAGTGAGCCTTGGGCTGCCGGGTTAGATAGTAACAGAAAAAGTTACCCGACGCTACTGTTTTCCGGAAGTGGTAGTGGTTGGAGATGCGGAGCGCGGCGGGCGCGTGGCAAACTCGACCGGCTCCACGGTGAGATTGCTTGGCCCAACGGCGAGGGAGGCCCACGCAAGCAAAAGGTCACCCAACTGGCGCAGATGCAGGATCACAAGCCGACGCGGTGCAATGGCTGTCTTTTTCACTGTGGGTTTCGGAGGGAGGCGGTTTCGAAAGACAAGCAACAGACGGGCAAGAGAAACGAGCGGTCCAACTGGTGCATAGGTAGGTTCGGATGGACAGAAGAACCGAGAAATGTGATGTGTCGCTGAAGAAAGATCTGCGGGTTAAGCCAAGGATGCAATGGCGGTTAGCGGTCGTGTTGCCGGTTGTTGTTGGTGTTGACGTGGGAAAATTTGAAGACGGCAATGGGGCATGGAAAAAAGCTGCAGTGTAAATGGTAGGTAGATCTCTCGATAGTGCTCGGGGGTGTGTGGATGCAACTGAAGTAAGTGGTGCAGAGTATATAGATGTCGCTTGATAGGTTATGTTATTGACAATTGCATTCCCAACCGGCAGAAAAGGCAAGGAGGGGGGTTGACGGAGACGGAATGAATCAAGTGAAGGGGTGAAAAGGCTGAGTGAAAGGATGAGGCGCGAACGGACACGCGGAGCGAGGCCCAGAGTGGTAGCGAGCGCGAAAAAGGCAAGTCGAGTGGAGGAGGAGAAAGAGGAAGGATTGGGAACGTGTGAGAGCCTGGGAAGGCCAGGGGTAGGTAGTTGGTCACTCACCAGATAGCTGCAAAGTCCAGGTTCCAGCCAGATAGCTGACAAGACACTCGAAAGGGGGCCGCGGGCAAATGCGGAAGCAGACAGCAGCGATGCAGATGGGTATTCCTTGATACTCTGGGCGTGCCTGGATTGAGACCTGGCTGGACTCTGGTCGACGGATGGACCGATGTGGTCGAGTGGTTGTGTGCGCACCGAGAATGTGTGATGGCGTGAGGGAGTGGAAATGGCGGTTGCACGGGTTGCGAGAGGGAAAGGGGACGTTGGTTGGGACCGACAAAAGATATTTATTCGAGACTGGGGATGCTGGGCTGGGGGCTCTTAACCCCAAGCTGTAGTAAGCTATGAGCGAGTGTTTGGACAACGGCCCGCTCCAAACCATGCACAGTACTCCCAACACTCCTTTCCACCTTTTTCGTGAGAACAAGAGATGGCTTGATGCACCTGCCGTTACGACAGACCGAGGTTCGGAGCCTTGGAGCATCTCACGGGTCATCATCCAGACCGGCTCGTAGTCATCACTTGAAAGCCCGCCATCCCGCAAAGCGACCATTGCCTCGTCGTCATTCACGGCCAAGTCCACAGCCATATTCACCCCTTGCCTGCTTTGTGAATACCACAGCTTCCTACCACAGGGCTGAACTGACTGCCGGTATACTCGACTGCACGCATTTTGGTGCCACCCGAGGATTACATGATCCTCGGGCCTACTGATGTTCACTCCTCGCCCACACACGCCACGTCGATCGTGCATTATGCCTCACTGCTGTCCCCTTCGTTAAGTAACACCCTGGCTATATGGCATTGCTAGAGCAGGAGACAGGGCGAACGTCATATTCGCCAGTGTCAGTCCCAGATTCGAAGGCCGAGATATCAAAGGTGGCTAGATGCAAGCCTCAGCCCCAACGGCCCAACCTTTGCGCCGAGCCAACTACTGATACGCCTTATCCCAAGGGACTATGATATCGGCATTACTTGAAGGATCCGGAGCCCCACGTCGTAGTGTCCTAGTTTGTGAGTTTTGACCATCGTGTGCTGATTGGTGTCGTGTCCTACTTTCCTGTGCAGCTTGTGGCAATCACGCCCCATCTCGCCCTCTGATGCCTCTCTCGATGGGAATCAGAGGGAAAGGTACCTAGACAAACACGAAGTAGAGAAGTGGTTCACACTGTTAGCTACGATACGGTTTCAACAAGTACGACGGAGTGTTTTCAAAATGGGAAAAGAAACTCAATAAGGAAAAAGAGCGAAAGGATTCCTTGGGTCATTAGCTCATCGGCTTGGCTGGTTGCGAGTTCGGGCTGCCGAACCCATGGACTCCTGATGCCGGGCGATGATACCAAGATTCGCACTCAATAGACCACGAAAGAGAAATATACATTGATAGCATTTTCACCGTAGTGTTTTGATTCCAATCATGATTTCTGACAGGATCTCGCGTCGCTCGCAAGGTTTGGTTGGGGATATGTCATGAACTCCATTGCCAGAATCCGGCCCTACGACGCTATCATCCTACTTACCATCACAATTGGTGTATGTATGACGCTACATTCAAAGTTCATAATCTTAAAGCAAAGTGCGGAAAACGTTCATCACTCACCAGGTAGGCAAAGGACGAGGTGAAAAATCCATTTCGGAAACCTTGGCGGACATATGCCGATTTCATCAACATCTGAATTTCGGTGCACAATATACGAGCCTTTGGAATCATGCTTACACTACACGCGTGTGTTTGCACATGTCAAAGTGCCAGTCAGGCACTGGAAGATTCATTGACATTGCCGCTTTTCTTGAATGACGAGAAAATGTAGTGAAGTCTCGAGATAAGAGGTCAAAGTCCAGAACGGTCGGACCACCCGAAGAGACACTGGTCACTGATGGGCGGACAACCACAAGAAATCCTACAACACCAATGGAAATTCGCAACTAACTTGCGAAACAACTGCAATGATAACCTCAAGTCAACATCAAGCCATTAAAAACGACCATATGCATGGTTTTCCGCCATTCAGATACACGACTCCCTGACATACAGATAGAGGGGCACCAGCTGCCAGCAGACCAGCCACCTACCTACCGCACCGCTACATCCTGCATTACCTGAAACCTTCCCACTCCAAGATGCCTTCTCCAAGCTCCGACGAAACTTTGAGTGCAAAGACATTCAACTCTCTCGTCGATACCACCACTGCCGGGACCATGACGAGCATATCACTGACTTCGCTCGAATCGAATTCGACCATGACTCCCCCATCCCAACACTCTGAGGATGCAGTTGGAAAGGGGAAGCAACAATCATGCCAACATTGTAATCATCATCCTCCTCCTCCTCCTCATGATCACCATGATCATCATGTTCACCACTCTACGTCCTGTTCCTTTTCCCGATCCCCTCCTCATCCGTCTTCCCTCCACCAACCATCCCAACAAGAAGATCAACAAAAGGTCCAGGTCCAAAGTATAGAACCGGGACAAAACCCAGAACAACAAGAACAATCCCAACCCCAGCAGCAACAACCGCTCCACAAACAACACCAGCGTCCAACATCACCACCATCACCACCATCACCACCATCACCGCCATCAGCACCACCACCATCAGCAGCAGCAGCAGCAGCACAAGCTCGTTCCAACCCCAGCAACAATGGTAAAACCGCGCTAAACGAGTTCATTACCCGCTCCCGCTCTTCGACGCTCTACACACCCTCGGACAACGAGCGGGACGAGCAAATCCGCATCGCCATTCTGACGCGGTGTCTGGACATGGAGGATCGGTTTCAGGTCCAAGCTGCTCGGTATTGGGGTCGTTTACAATGAACTCCCGTGAGAATTACTGAAACGAGAGGGGAAAGAGGGTGTATGGGAGGGGGAGGGAATGAAAAGAGATAGAGAAGCGAAGGCGGACGAAGAGGGAGAAGGGAACGGAAAAGGGAGAAGGGAAAGGGAAAGGGAAAGGGAAAAGGGATAGAAAGGGAAAGGGAAAGGGAAAGGGAAAATGGATAGAAAGGGAAGTGAGAGAGAGAAAGATGTGAACTGAAGGTGAATTCATGACTGCGTGTTTCAGGAGGGAGGTTAGGAGGGTGTGGATGTTATTTTATGGCGTACCTACCTCTAGGTATTTTGGAAAATTGTTCAACTTGCGGATAAAGTGATCTTGACTTGGATAACAACTCGAGGGAAATATTTGGACTCTTGGCTTGAGTCAAGCCTACGAAGGAACGGAAAGAAGGGACACACCGTCTTTGGCTACCTGTCTAGCAGCCAAAGGAGCTGGAAGGGGATGAATATACGGGGAACATAACTGGATCAACTTTATGTAGGTTGGGTGTATTGGACGGGGTACGTATCAAGCAAAGATCGCAATCTTGGGCTTCTGTCGGCAGTTCAGGGGAAGATGAAAGGCAGCAACAACAAGAAGAAAGAAAGAAGAAAAGAAAAGAAATTAGCAAATCAGAGAGGTACTAAAGGGAGAGAAAAGCAACCTAGCGTGGACAGTCTCGCAATATGTTTATGTTGTTGCCACCATCGAGTAATAATACAACATGCACACATGTCTTTGTATAGCTTGTCCCCTCTTGTATGATATCCTACTGTCATTCTTCGTGAATTCGTTTGTGAACTACATGAGGCGCTCTCGTTGGTACCCCGATCTGAGCTTGCCAGTGCGCTAGCGACTTCTGCTTACCCTGCTGCTGCTGCGGCTCATTTGCTCGACTTTGTCGGCCCGTCGCTTCCAGGCGTAGTTTAGTGACGTACTCGCGGTCCTTTGACCTTTCCCTCCTACAAAAAGACCTTAACCGGGACGCCGTCCGATTCCTTCCCTACTATCCTCTGCCGCATCTGCTCTCCCATCCGTATCCTCACCATGTGTTTGCTCACCATCCTTGATGTTCGAACGATGAGCAGTACCAAGCCCATTCGAATTTTCCGCTCTCGTGGAAGAGCATTTTGACACTTCCTGGTCAGCTACCGCCTCCGCTGCTATTCCAGGCCTGCCCTCTTGGGGCGTATTTGTCCCGAGCAATGCAAAAATCTCATTATGCGTCGTTGCTTGCCAGTCACATCGTTCGCGGTTGTCGGCACACCCTTGACAACCGCTGCCCATATATTCGACACAGGGTATCTGTAGCCTCCGGCAGCGGTCACAAGGGGGGCTTGTCGATGCTGCACGCTCAAGTCTTTCTATAGCTCGTGTGCCGGATCGGCTGGCAGCGGTGTGGCGTTCCAAAGCACCGGATCCCCAGGACAATCGATGCGCTGGATCTTGCAGTACCGAGTTCTCCATGTGGATCGAACCAGCAAGTTGCTGAAGGGGAGCCAATGTTCCAGATGATGTCGGCATTGGTGGTGACCGGACAATACCAGCCTGCCGTAAATGCAGCTGCGAATGATTAGAGGATGCAAAAGAGGGACTTGAGCCAGATTTTCCTAAATTAGAAGTCTCGGCGTGCTGGGCAGCTCGAGATAGAAACTGCCGCAGTAAGTAAGCCTGGAGATCAGGATCGGGCTTCAGCTCGCTGTGGCGTTTCGGGTAATGGTTCAGTTCTGAAGAGTGCTGGAACGTATAGCGAGCCCCAATGGCAGCCTTGCGGCCGCTCAGGTGATAGTTCAGTTGCCGTGCTTTGGCAGCTATCTCGTCTGCCTTCTGAATGATCCTGTGAACTCGGTCCTCAACTATATCTAGCGTGACCAACTCGATTCCGTCATCCTCTTCCAACGGTTTGGGCGGAACTAGGCTAAAACGGTCCAAAGCACCGGACCTGATAAGCCGCCAGTCATCCTCGGTGATTTCGACGTCGACGTTTTTCATGGAGAAGCGACAGACCCGGCCACGACTGGTTATTGTGGTGAGATTGAACTCGCTAGGGTTAGCAGCCGCAAAATCGAGGATGTCCAGCCAGCTAGGCTTATATGGCTGATCCATTCCGGAAGAAGTCTTGGCATAAACAGTAATTTCACCTTCGAAAAGACTCTCCATAGCTCGTAGTAAACGAGGTGCGGTGAGCTTGGCCCCTAAGTTTGCAGCCAGGCTTTCATGTCGACTGAGAACTCCTTGAATAACTTTAGCTCTGGAGCCTGTACTACAGAGTACTCTTCATACCTTCATAGTCGCTTATAAGGGATATGACCTTGTTGAAAGCGCAGTTATCCCCACGAAGAAGTTCGAGGCTTGATGTCTTGATTCCGGAAGCGGAAAGATAGTTGATAGGTGTAGTGTTACCTAGCGATAATCAGTAAGACAACGGGGACTTCATTGAGAGTGCAAGAGCCCAAGTCATGGCGCAACCCCGTCAAGTATTGGCTCAATGGGAATTTGTCCTCTTCACGTTGTAACATACCTGACTGTGGCGGCCGTGGTTGGGGTATGCGGTCAGGGCGGGTAAGGCCGGGGATGCCATTGTCGTCTAGGTCTCTCTTGCGCTTAGAGGGGCCGGGCCCAGGGGAACCATCCCCCGATTTCCCGTTGTGTACGCCTGCCGGCATCTTGCGGCGTCACAACAGAACCAAGCAAAGGAGAAACTGCTCCGAGTGGACACTATGGGGTTGGGTCACTCCCTGATATTCTATATCTTGGCCGGGTTTTGTCTCTATTCGAGGACTATTCGTATCGACTTTACAGATGTTAGCCTGGCCGTGGCAGGGTAGGCGACTCGAGGAGACTGTCCCGCATCAACAGGGCGAGCCTGCGGTGAACTGCTGTAGTATAGTGGTGCCGATTCAAGCCGGTGAGGGAAGCCCAATATAGGTAGGCGCGTACAGAACCATGCGCGATGCGACCTGTACCTGTATTAGGAACCCAAACTTGCCGTAACCGTTTGGCAGTGGGATAGCTGGAGGTCTGATAGTCGAGAGCAAATTGTGAGGTCAATGAGGATATGCTTCCCTTGCTCGAAGTTTGATAACAGCCGGGGCAACGAGTCAGGGACACTTCTAGCCAGTGGATAGAGGGGTCGAGTCGTTAAGTAGTGTAGGCATCCGTCAATGGAATATGTAGGTAGTAACACCGATTTTCGAGCGGCTGGAAACTAAGGCCCGTTTTGCTCCTTGGGCAAGCTTGGAGTTTGGTAGGACCTACTTGTGAACTCCCAATCGCACCTCGTCACATGGAACCCAACTCGATCGGATACTCTTGGCCCGGTGAGCGTGCGTCTTGGTTCAATGGCTCTCGGATGTTGCCGAGAGAAATTGAGTTCTTGTCAAGCACCTGAATTTCAAAGACGGCGCTTCTTGATTCTTGGCACACATGCCTGACAGTCTTGGACACAAGTTTCTTCGCCGCTGCATTGAGAGCCAAGATGGTAGGCGGCTGCTGCAACGCACCATGTTTTCGCTACTAGGTAGTTTGGCAGTTGTTCCCGTTGCTCAGAACCAAAGACAGAACTTGAACGATGGCCAGGCGAAGTATTCCCTCCTCAGCCGTCCGACCATGTTAAAAGGTCGTAGCAGATGATTAATGTGTTGGGATATTGACAAGCTCATCACACGACATGAAAACCCTACGGCACTGCAGAGTTGACGGACATGGTGGGAAGTCGAAGAGAAAGAAATAAACATACCAGGGCGACCTTTCATGGAACAAAAGTGTAGTGTAGTGGATGAGCTGGCGGGCCGTGTCTGTGAGCCGTCCAGCACATCAAATTGGTACTCATGACACGCATTGTTTTACACTGCTGGACGTCACGAAGAAGAGTCTGAGGAACGAAGGCAGGATTAAGAAACTTCGAGGTTTCGATCAAGCCGGTTGTGGTTGGACTGGAAGAGAAGGGAAGGGAAGTTGAGAAGCTAAAAAAGAAAGCTTGGGCCACTCAATCTACGAAGTGTAGTGTAGCGATTCACGGCTCCTGTCGTCAGCCAGTCTGGGGAATGCTACCTGGACCTCAAGGATCCACACTACCCGCACTTACAGCCGGATGGCAGCCCCACAGCGGGGTGCTTGGCAAAGCACAGCTGTGGAAGAAACTCAGCTAGGCGTCACTCCCGCCAGCGGATGCAGACGCCAAAAACGCGACTGACCCAGACGGGACGACTGACCAACCCCACGACATCCATCGCAACCCATAGCGCCAGCCAGCCTGACGACAACAATCGCAGCACCGAACGACATTACCAACACCACAAATCAACACTCGACAATCGCCAATCGGTTCGGTTTCGACGACTTCCTCTCTTCTTCCATACCCACCAGCGCAATACACGGCGCATACTCAATCAACTTCACAAAGAAACAGAACAATGGCCGATAGAGGAAATAGGGGAGGCCGTGGTGGCGGCTACCGGGGCGGTCGCGGAGGTAACCGTGGAGGAGCAGGTGGTTCTGGCTCCGGCGCCGGTGGAGGTCAGGGAGGCGGTGGTGCTCAGGGCGGTGACCGCGGTGAGCGCCCTAAGAAGGAAAACATCCTCGACCTCAAGAAGTATATGGACCAGCGCATCACTGTCAAGTTCAACGGTGGACGTGAAGGTACGTCGTGACATGGCTGTTTCCCGAGTCCCCTCAACGAGCTCCCTTAAAGCTCCCCACAAAGCTCCCTACAAAGCTGACACAAACCCTTCTCTTGTCTTCGACACAACAGTTACCGGTACGCTCAAGGGATATGATGCGCTTATGAACTTGGTTTTGGATGATGTGCAGGAAGCTGTGAGAGGTAAGCTGTTGCCTCCCTTGCCTTTCTCTGCCCAGTGCACCTCGCTCTCTTTGGCCCCAGTTGGTCCTAACCCACGCACCTATAATAGACGAAGAAGGCAACGAAACCACCCGTCCTCTAGGACTTGTTGTTGCGCGCGGTACGCTCCTCGTTGTGATCAGCCCCGTCGACGGAAGCGAGGTGATTGCGAACCCCTTCGCTCAGCAGGAGGAAGAAGCTTGAGCAGAAGGGAATGCTCGTCTGGACAAAGTAAAACTGCATCATTTTCGAAACATTATACCAACTTGGGGATCTGAACGCCATCCCGTCATGCTCGTAAACCGAGCGATACCGCAATTGGACGAGACGACAATTTTGACGAAGGAAAACGGGGCAGGACAGTGAGAAGGAACACCAGGACAGAAACCTGAAAGGTTGAGAGAAGTCTAACAATATGTTATGATATCCGCCCCACTCAAGGATAGGACGGTGCAACAAGGGAAACATTGCTGAGTTGGGTGAGCAAACACCCAGTGTCGAGCATGAAGGAACACAAGTCGGCCCCAGCTACCAACGATACCCACCAGAGGGACTGTAAGAACAGGGGTTGGCTACATCGAGAAGAAACACACATGCAGCTGGTTGCCCTGAGTTATGGTAAACGTCCAGCCAACGCCGTTATTGACGAGTGGGGGAATCTAACTGGAAATCAAGCCAGAAGGCAACATATGCCTGTTCAAGAACGTCCCTTGGCTCCATGAACTCTCGAGCAGCGGCAAGTTTTCTCATTCAGTATCTCCTAGTGGAATGAGAACGCTTGGGAAGATAACGAATAGTTCGGCTCACCGCATACATATGCCAGTTGTTTTCAGCCCACATCCTGCTCTGGGACGGAATTGGGCACGTGTTCTGAGTCTGTTTTCTAGTTCGCTATCTAACATGATCTGCTCATCGCTGTTAACCACTTTCCACCACTTAGTCCACATTTCTTCTTCTCAATCCCCCCTCTTCGCTTTCCTGGTAGGTCAAGCTCGCTTTGGTCGGGCTGCTACGTCCATTATTGTCGTTCAGCCTTCATTTGAGCTGCGATCCATATCCTCGCCATGGCAAAGGCCGTCACCGAACATGTGGAGCCATTGGCTGAAAGCGCAAGTCGAAAGACTCTATATTCAGATGGTAGCCCCCGTCGCGCTCGGTTTACTTTCCTTTCCAAGCTCGCCATACGCACGGTCCAGCATCTGTCGTATACTCCTGTAGCTGACGACGAAAACCGTGGCATTGTCGCGACTGGTGAGCAAGATCTGTTCTTCGGAGCTGGCGTCGAGCTTACTCAAGCAATTGAGGTAGTGATTCGTGTCGAGCCGAGCCTTTCCATCGGCATCCACTTGGTGGAAGACATAATCCCTGAATAGTTTTAGGAGGAGGCGCTCTCCAGTTTCCGACCAGTTGTGCACCCCACAAGAATCGCCCCGCTCGTTAACAACGGACAGTTTGAACATGAGACGGGCAATCCTGCCATTCTCCAATTCCCTCATAAGATGGAACTCTTTCTCATCGGACTCCTGCATGACAAAATTGGCAAAATTGGCGAGGTGTGTTGTGATTCCGCCAAGTAGGGTCTCAACCGTCTTGGTTTCCCCTGGAGCAGAAGGCTTAATGAGCCATTCCAATACTCCCCTCAACTGTGTCGAATAGCGCGGCACAATGGTAGCCAGAGCAGCGTCAATGTTGTTGAAATTGAGCGTCGGGGTGTTCGTGGCCAGAGCCAGAATAATTCTGCCAAACTTGACAAAATCCTCTTGTTGCAGCTCCTCAATAGTTTTGCGATTGGGGCTGTCATGATGTAGTACATCGAGGATTGAGCACGCCGCAAGCCGAATGCGGTTGTTTTCCCAGATGATCTTGCTCAACTCCAGACAGCGGGCGGCCAGCTTGGCATTGTGGATGGCCAACAGCGCGTTCGCTATTTGGCACACATAGCTCCATAAAAGGTTCTCGGGAATCTTGTTCGTATTCCGTAATCTGTTGTGGCTGTTGTTTGGTGGAAAATGATGGTCGTAGAGTGTTTCGGAAAGAGGGTGAAAGTCATACACGAAGATCAGAGAACTGTCGCCAAAGAATTCGGTGGTAAATGCTTCGTGTACGGTGACAATGTTTGCGTTGATGATCTTTTTCCACTCCTTAGTGACGTTGAGAATGGCCTTTTCGTTGGTCAACCGGTAACCTGCCAGAGCCGAGTTAGTGAACTTATATTCTCAAAGCCAGAAACTAGGCATGTCATTACCTTCGATACGTCTCAAGGCGAAGTGTCTCCCATTCTTGTTGTTCTGTGCTTTGTACATCCAACTAGGATAGCCAAAGCAAGTGGAGTTCCTCGTAGCCTTTGTATCGAGTGGGAAGAGCGAGTGCCAGCGATCAAGATTAGGAAGCCCGGAATCTGCTGCGGTTAGCGACCGATCTCCACTGAAGAAGCTATGGACTCACTTGGTAGTAATTGCTGCATATGGAACAGTTTCTTCTGCAAGTTCTCTCGCCTATCCTTTGGGATGAAGAAGTCGTACGTGGTTCGCTGATAAGGTTGAAGGCTTGGACGATACAGCTCCGATGGTGGTTGGTAGAGATGGTAGTTGGGTGGATGGACCAGCCCATTGCCAAAACCCGCGGGCTGATATAATCCTGCCCCAGCACCGGCCAGATTGTTTGGGTCGTTTGCGTATGGGTTGTATTGGCCTTGCGGCGGCATTGTTTGACCCAGTGAACTTATCGAAAAAGGGTCGCTGTAAAGACCACCGTCCTGAGTGACGTGTTGTGCCCCATTCTGCGATATCTGCCGACGACTGTGAGCAAAGGCCATCTGCCAGCCTTCCACATATGACTTACCGTGTTGCCAACATCGTAGTTTTGCGGGGTAAATTCCCTAATAGCCGCTGGGTTGAATATGGTCGAATCATTTGCTTGCTGTAGAGTCGGCGTGGATGCTATGGTTGAGTTAAACATTGCCTGAACATCCATATAGGTCTCAGAACCGCCCTGGGACACTTACTGCCAACTCCCCTTGGGGTGAATGGGGCAGCACTCGCAGCTTGGGAGGAAAAGGTGGACTTCTTTCCAGCTGATTGCTGCTGGTTAGCTGGCGTAAAGGATGGGGATTCGACATTGAAGACTCTTCGATTTGAGTTGCTATAACCAAAGTCAGAAATAGACAAGACATACCGACACAACGGAAAATGAAATAAAATAAAAAACACCAGACAAGCATATTCTCGCCATGACGTTGCAATCCCATTCCAAAACCCAGGAGCATAACTCCCCGCTGACACAGCACGCGGATGTAAACAGAGTTAGGATAAAACTTACAGGTCGGTCTGTGAGACGGATGCCTTGTTCTGGTCATGGTTGAAGGTACATCCAGAGTCCTCCCATCGGCAATGTCCGTAGATAACAACATTGCGGCAGAGTGTTTCCTTGGTGTCTTCGGGAGCAAACCAGTTAGCGGGACACGCCGGACGGGCTGCAATAGAACGAAGATCGAGATCCGGGCTACGTTGAGGACATACCGCGGTTCTTTGCACGCGGCGACCCGACTTGCCTTCGGAGATCGCCCGAATTATATCGCGTTGCGGCCATGGTGTTGTAGACGGGTGAATTATTGTATTGGACTAGCAAATGGGATGAACGAGCCCGAGGCCGATTTTACAACGCCTGCAGCAGAGCAGCTTAGCAAAAGCACATCTAGCGAGCACGGAGAGGTGGATATACTTCTTCACCCTCACGGATCTCTCCCATATTTCGGACAAGCCGACACCCATAGGGAACGGCGAAGGCGCCGGCGCAGAGTTGCGTGGCAGCAAGCGGTAGCAGCGGAAAGCTCGAGATTTCGGGTTATACGTCGACGATACGCTGACGAGGTTGGCGATGGACAGGAGGGACGTATATGATCGGATCGGATGGCACGCGATGGACCAGTTGGAGATCCAATGCGCCACTCGCGGAGGGACAAAGGGGACTGGTGGTTGGCAGATGTCGTATGCAATCCTGGGGCTGCTTTGAGGGTGATGGAGGTCCTGTTGGCTGCGCTGACTTGACGAATCGAGTCCAAGGGGGGGTCAGATTCGGATGGTTTTGCGAGCACAATTCGCTACAGCACTTTGCGGAGCAAAAACGGCGATGCGTGACCGTGACGACGGGAACCTTAGCGGTAGCTACTGCCCACGAGTGCCCACTCACTTTCTCCAGTGTCAGCGACGGACGGGAAAGAAAGCTGAGGAACTGCGACGCGGCGGCGGGCTGGGCTGCGGACAGGGCACAGCTGCGTGCCGGGCGGGAGTCCAGGGCAGACACCACACAGGAAGGGAACTCGCACCCGGTCGCATCGACGAGTGTGCCATCGCTCCCACCCCACCACTCCCACCATCTTGGCGACCCTGTTTCCACTTCCACCAAGTCGTAGCAGTAGGTGCCCGGTTGCCCGCCCTCAGTTCCACCCGGCTCCTCCATTCCCGACGGGACCTACCTACGACCTCTGGGAGAAGGTTCCACCGCGGACAGCTGCCGATATGCGACTATCAGATTTGTGCATCGCTGCCCAGGGACCTGCGTTAGGCACATAACCGAGGCCGCTGACCTCATCTAAGTGACGTGGTATCTTCACGCTTCAGCTTCAACGCGCAGACATTTGACATATGTATGTACTTGTAGGTCGCTACAGCCCGGTACTGTACACCATCAAGGTTCACCATTCGACCTCTTCCTCCTTGGTCTACATCCCGCTTCTTCTTCCCTTCTCTTTCTTTCTTTCTTTCTCTCTCTCTCTTCTCTAATCCTCCATCGTGATTCACTCAATTTCCAGTCGCGATCACGATCAGAGCTATATGTGTCAAGTCGCTTTTTCGACAACCAAGCATCGCGAGCATACCGAGGCCAGCTTGTTTGAAATCTGCCCCGTTTGATGCGCGGTCGAGCAACCAGCCTTTCTTCAAGTGACCCCTTCCGTCCACGATTCAGCAAGTGACGGTTTGATATTCTACTCATACTCCAGCTATCCACGCGACCGCCGAACTGCATACAATGTCAGGCGACAATGCGGTGGACATCGGTCAGCTGTCCCCGGAACAACAGCAGGCCTTGCAGCAATATACAGATGTTACAGGGCAGGAGATCACGGATGCTATTCCGTTCCTTGAACGGTCGCAGTGGAATGTTCAGGTAATTGTCGGCTAGAGGCCCCCCGGCTTTTCGATGCCTGCATGCACGTGCTGGGACTGACGTCTGGCGCAGATAGCAATAGCCAAGTTCTTCGACGGCGAAGGGCCCGACCTGGTTGCCGAAGCCCAAGCAGCACAGAACCAAGTTCCTAGGGTTGCCGGTAGGCATGAGACATTACACGAAACCGTCTGGTCGGATATCGCGCACCAGCATGGGCTACACCGCGCGAACCGAACACCGCCCGCCCCGCGTGTGGTGCCCCCGAGGCCCGTTACATACCAAGCCCCATCACTGATTTCATTCCTCTTGTCGCCTTTCCGGATGGTTTTACGAGTCTTTGCCAGTCTGTTTCGGCCTATACTCTACATACTGTCCTTTATTCCGCAGTCTCTGCGGCCCCATGCTTTAACAGCATCATTCCGAAAATCTCGGCGGAGCTTGCTTCCCAAAGAGACGGCTGGGCGATTTAAACGGGAATTTGAGGAGTATTATGGCACGCATGATCTGGTCTTCTTTGACGGCGGACATGCCCAAGCTTTGGACACCGCAAAGAAAGATCTCAAGTTCTTGTTGACGATACTGATTTCACCAGAACACGATGACACCGACTCATTCATCAAAGATACGCTTCTCGACCCCGAGGTCGTGGCCTTCATCAACGATCCCGCCAACAACATCATAATCTGGGGAGGAAATGTACTGGACTCTGAAGCTTATCAAGTTTCCATGGAGTACACGTGCACCAAGTTTCCGTTTTCATGCTTGGTGTGCCTCACGCCGAAAGAGGGAAGCACACGGATGGGAATCGTGAAGCGTATTGCAGGGCCTGTCTCTCCGTCCGTCTTCATTGCTGGGATCCGGGGAGCGATTGAAAAGTACGCGCCTGATCTTGACAGTGTTCGCGCCGAGCGCGCGGCACAGGATATGGCCCGTAACTTGCGATCTGAGCAGGATTCGGCTTATGAACGGTCGCTTGCTATTGACAGAGAACGAGCACGGCAACGGCGAGAGGCAGCAGCAGCTGCTGCCGAGGCGGAGAGGCGCGCACGAGAAGAGGCTGAGGCAGCGGAGCGAAAGGAAAAGCTACGCCAGCAGTGGAGGAGATGGCGTGCTACGACTATTGCCGCTGAGCCTGATGTCTCGGTAAAGGATGCGGTCCGTCTGGCGCTTAATATGTCGCAGTCGTCCGGAAGGGGGAGAGTCACGCGGAAGTTTGCCCCTGACGCGTCACTGGAGGATGTCTATGCATTTGTCGAATGCTATGACTTGCTCTACCCTGAGGACGAAGAGGAGAAGGGAGATGTGGAAGAGAGCACAGATAAGCCTGAAAATTATGAGCACAAGTACGCGTTCCGAATTGCGTCCGTGATGCCAAGGGAGGTTTTTGAACCTACCGCGTCAGTTACTATCGCTCAAAAAATGGGCAGGGGAGGCAACTTGATCGTGGAGGATCTTGTTGATGAGGAAGAGGAGGAATGACGGCCGCTTGGTTGGGACTCAGAGCTTGCGGCATCGTTGTTGGCGAGGCATTGTAAGACAGAGTGATTAAAGGTAGCCTGACGCCTCATCGTTGTGTAGTGTAAGGGGGTTGGACATTCGGTTACAGTGTGAAGGCTTTTATATGTGAAATCCACTGTCTGACTTCCCATGGCTGAAGGACAGTGTGCTCTTATGTGATGTGGTCCAAGGCTGGATAGTATTTTAAAGCCTGGATTATTATACTACAACGTATTCGAGGCAGGCGAGTGTGCTGAGCCTTGTTGTTTTCTGGTTGATCACCCCCCAAGTACGCACTTTGAGGTAAGGTCCAAACAGTCTTGAATCACAAGCAGCCAAGATCAAAGGACACTCCCTGTCTCCATCAGAAAGGTGGGCAGCCGCTTGTACTAGTACCTCTTGGATGGGCGATTAAAGAGGCTGTTATAAGTACCTCTACTGAGTAGCTCGCCCATCATTCTGGATCGACCATAGATTGCGCAGCTCACTGAAACGACATTCTCCATTGATACTACAACTGCATATATAGCGAATACTACCCGAATGGCTTCGGGGACGATGAAGGCTACCAGAGCGTGGTTTAATAGGCACGGCAGGCATCATCGATGGCTGGTTTCAAACGCCGACATACCTATCATCCACTTCTGGATGGATCCGAAAACACGTAGCGTAGGTGATGACAGGAGCGGGCCGTTATTGAACTCCTCTACGGTCTACTCACAGCCTAAGATGTCCCAAGCTACCTATCACTGGACCCTGGACCCCTCCTACATGCATGTAGTGCCGCGCGTTGTTGTCTTTGTAAACCCCGATCTCGTTTCCTGGACCCTTGTTACCGCGTGGAGGCACTGCACTGTTCCTTACCTGCCTTCCCCTCGACTCCCGCTCTCTGTTAGTCGTCAATAATCCTCTGCCTTCTCTTACTCACCTGCCTCGCGGGGAACCCAGCAATTGCATCATCTGCTTCGATAGTTCACCACGAAATTCATTCAGTTGCGCGTCCGTCAGAGCTCTCATTTTCCCGTACACGTATTTCTCGACGAATTGATGAATTTCGCGACCAAGCAGGCAACAACACAACTCTTCGCCTGTGCGCCCGCCACGTTACGTGCCCAGACATCAGGCAGACATTACCGCGGTTTAAGACAATCCTCAACGTCCACGCCCTCCCTCTACACTCGAGACACCGCCCGAGCTTGGGCGCGATTATGACAAGCAAGATGAAGAACTTCAGCATGAATAAGATGCTAAACAGCATCAAGAAGAAGCCAACATTCTCCAATGGTAAGCGCTGGTCAGAAAGCTGGCTCCGCGACCAAGCCACCGTTTTTGGGATCGGTTTGCGATTATCGGTGCGGTAGCAAACGCAACTTGACCTTTCCGCTTATCTTATGTTCTGAAGCTGACCTCCCTTTGCTTGTATAGCAGGAAGTGGAAGTGGAAATGGAAATGGCGACGACACGACATCCGATCCGACTGGTGATGGTCCCGAGGCAACGGCAACCCGTTATGTGGTAGGCTGCTCCCTCAACCCCCCCCTCTTTGAAACACGCCTGTCTCCCGGAAAGCTCAAGCCGCTGACATGGGCCGTTTACACTGATAGAAACAATTCTGCATGTCTGATAGCGGCAATTCGGTATGTTTTTTCTAGTCGCACCGTCAGTCGCAAATCCAACTGCATGTCCGGCTGGGAAGAGAGGATCAGGGGCTTCGAGAACAACAAATCCGATCTGCCCCCGGTCCAGGCTCCTACGCGCACATATACAGCCGCACATGTCAAGGGTCAACTTCTGATTTGAAGCAGGGAGACGAAGTCGCTTTCCTACCATCGATCGTCGAGGCAGCCGAGTCGTCGCCGGCCGCCGCCGCAGAATGCGCCCGCCTGATTCGAAAATACTTACATCGTGACTACTGGACTAAACCCTCATTGCAATACAACGCCATCATGCTCATACGAATCCTTGCCGATAATCCGGGTGCGACCTTCACGCGAAACATGGATAAGAAGTTTGCCGATACCACCAAAGAGCTGCTCAGGTCAGGGAAGGACGGCAATGTTCGACAGATGCTCATGGAGACATTGGATGCCTTCGAAAACACAAAGGGCTACGATGAGAACCTGCAATTTCTTATCGAGATGTGGAAAAGGGAGAAGGAAAAGGCATACAGGGTCTACGGCGTAAGTTGTCCTCCATCCACGGACATCCGGTAGCAGGCTCAAAGTGATACCACGACTCGGCTACTAACTCAACCACACCGTCTAAGCACCACATTTCACCACCCCCACCCCAACAGTACAGTCCCTACTTATCACACCATCAGTCGCTCCCGAACCAGCAGGAATATTTCCAACGCGCCCAGCACACCTCCCGGCTTCCAGACCCCGTCGAACTCGCCAACCGCCTTGAGGAAGCCCGCACCTCCGCCAAACTTCTCGAGCAAGTAGTCGCCTGCACGCCACCCCATGAAATCCTTTCCAACGACCTGATCAAAGAGTTCGCGGACCGGTGCACGAGTGCCTCGCGCAGTATCCAGGAGTACATGTCCGCCACGGACCCCGCCCCCGACAACGACACGATGGAGAGCCTGATCGACACCAACGAGCAACTGCAGCAGTCGCTGAACCATCACCAGCGCGCGGTACTGAACGCCAAGAAGCAGCTAGGCTTGGGCTCCCCCGGCTCCGAGAGCATGAGCAGGCCAGGCTCGGTGGCGCCTGTAGTGAACGAGCAAAGCCGGCCACCTCCGGCGGCGTCGGGCACGAGTAATTCTAGAAATGAAGGCGTCCAGGACTGGTTGGCAAGTAGTAGCGCGGCTGCAGGTGGAAGTGGGAGTGGAAGCGGCAGCGGAAGTGGTCGGGGCGCCGGCGTTGGCGCCAGCAGCAGCAGTAGGGGGAAAGGCAAGGCGGCAGCTACCTCGTCTGATGATAACTGGGGCTTGAGCGACTCCAAGTACGAATCCATCTCTTCCAGGTCTATAGCTGGTGGTTCTTTCTCCGCCGCCGCTGCGGGGCCTTCGAGGTCTCACGCGGAAACGCCATATCGTGACGAAGAGGACCCGTTCAGGGATCCGATCCAGCCTGATTCTTCAGCGTCTTCGATGCGGCGAGTACAACCGTCAACGTTGAACACGACGAATGTGGGGAATAATGATGAAAGATTGTCATTCGAGCCATATCACCCTGGATTTGACGGTAGTGGTCACAACAATAGCACGAGCGACAGGAAAAGCATCAATGACAACTACAGTTACAACTCATCGTCGGCATACGATTACATGGGGGTTGGAGGAGGTTCGGGTACAGGCGCTGGTGCCGGGAAAGCGAGCAACTCGATACCAGAGCCTGTCACGCCAGTTAGCGACGATGGGTTGTACGGTAGCGGGGATGTGCATCGCTCGACCGGGGTCCAAAGATGAGGTTTAACGGTACTTGGGCCGGCGAATGAATAGATGACGATAGCCACCCTTTCCTTCAGCCGTCGTCGATAGGTTGGGATATTGGGGGGGAAAGCTACGACGATTTGGAACAGGACGCGGCTCCGGGAGGAGAGCACCAGAACGACGAACGAGGTGATGAGCTGGGTTAAATTCCACTTATTCAAATCGGTTCAATCAACCAGTCTTCACGAGGATTCGTATTTGCTGCCCTCTTCGTCTCTCGCTACATTTACACCCTCGCATTCTCAGCTCATATCCTTCATCGTGTCTTGCTCCATTCTGCCGATCTGGTTTCAACTACTGCCAAGGATTGCCTGACTATTGGGACCCGAGTGCAAGTTTCAGATCATCGGCATCGATCCTCCCGGGTCTTGAACCCTAAAACTTGGGCAGAGTTGAGTTGTGTCAAGTGTTTGCTGGGTCCACGACAGCATGACGCTTGAAGCTGCTCCTCTGCTGCGGGGCAGCAGGAATCAGAACAGCAAGAGCGCTGGGATTTGCCGACAAGGTGTTAGCAACCCAATATTGTTGTTCTTGCATGAGCGCATCGTGTTTGTCCGTTGGGCGGTCGATATAGTTGCCGAATGGCCGAGCGAGGACGGGACCCCCTTTCTCGGCGCATTTGTGGTACGTAGGGAGGAAAAGTCGATGATCAAATGTGGTCGGTATATTTTCACGTGGTTACCTGTGGGCGAGGATATGGCAGAGACTGCGCTTGTTTGCTTTCCTTGTCTCTTTCAATTTCCCATTTTCGGTTTTCTCCAGTTGTTTTCTCCAATCCCGTCCTCTACCCTCTGGCTTTTTATCTTGTATCTTGCAGGCAGACAGAGGCAGCCACACGTCACATCAAGTGGTCTCGCTGAAACACTCATCCCTTTTCATCACACGTACCTGGTCTAACGAGTACATGAGTCGGTCGATCAAGATATTCGGTGATACCACAGCACCCCTAGTTTGCTTGTTAGCGCTCTGACTTCTGAAGTTTACCTTTATACCCTGTCCTAGCAGGGAGATGTTTGCCTCTTACAGGTACGAATGTATATTCAAGTCAAATTCAGCTGCGTCTAAGGAGCGGGATGCGAGTTTCCATCCAAGGATTGGGCATGTGCAATGTGATCGTCCGCTGTCCCATCCTCATCCTCACGGAGTGTCTTTTTTTCCAAGCGCAGCCCAGTTCGGCACATCTCCCCTGTCGACATGTTTCGAAGCCCCGTAACTTTGTTTCCCGTGAATGGCTTGATGCTTCCACGAGCGCCACTGCATTTGTCCTTGGTGACTTGACGCCTTCCTCAAGTGTTGTCCTTCCATCTGATATATCGTCTAATCACCGTAGTAATATCGCTTGGGAGGCCTGCAGAAGCTGAGCCATTTGACGGAACGGTAGAATATCGGGGGACCAACAATTTGGGCGCAGACGAAGTAAGGAGATCCTAAGACACTTCACACCACTGCGAAACACGGAAGACGGCCTTATTCTGGTCCAGTAAGCCTGGTCAGGTACCGCGTCCACATGCTTCAATCACGAGCTCTCTGAACAAGCGCGGAGAGGACCACGAAAGTGATGTGAAACTGTGATGAAGTCCCCGAAGAGCTTTCATCGACCACGTATTCAGCCTGGTGTGGGGGGCTAGGTGAGAATGCTGCACTGTACGTAAGTGTGCCGAGTGTGTCTACCTACCTGGGTTCCATCAAATCGATCTATCCTAGCTTCGATCATCATACATCAGAGAGTTCTTCGAGGATCGGACGAACCACAAGCGCCTCCGCCATAGCAATAGCGTCGTACTAGGTCAAATTGAGCGATAACCAAAGGATCCTGGTTTTGCAGTAGTCGAAGGGGCGATCTCGATAAGAGCCCCGTTGCAGGTTGCATGTTTCATGGATCAAACACTTTGGTTCTTCACCGCATATACTTTATATCGCTCCGCGAGGAATTCGATGTGTTGCGATACCTGTCAACAAGGAAGATTTGAGCAACGTGATAGGTCATGCCTGTCAAACAGCGAGACAGCAGGTTACCCCTTGGGGTGATCTTTGGGGAGTACTTCGTCCCCCCCTGGGCTCTCAGCCGCCCGAACCCATCCGCTAGGCGACACGTATGGAAAGTGACGATGCCCGCAACGCTACGATACCGGACGCCGAGGAAGGAGGCTTGTCTTGTTATGACTGGGTTCGTAAGTCTGGAAGATCGCATCCTAGACATGATGGAATGCTTTGACATGCAGATTGCGAGATTTTGTGACTAGCTTCTTTCGACAGATGTGCTCTTGGATCTTCGGGGTCGCTCGCATATCACCAATGTACCTGTCGCATGGTCCGTATATGGAAAGCCGCGGTACAACTATGGGAAGGGGAGTCGGGAATGGTCAAGAGCCAGACCAGCTTCACCCCAAGTCGTAGAGGGACGGCCAAAGCCGGGGAACAGAGGGTGTGAAATGGGGTCTCGTCCAATATAGGCGCATCCAAAATACGCTGTATCGTCAGAAACTGACGGACCAGTGGGTATTGCGGAGATACGGGAAGGTTGAGCTAACATCCGGTCAGGGTAGAACCGACAGTTTGGGTCTCGGCTTCGATGTATCGCGCCCGCAGGTAACAGGTCAGCAACGTGAAGCGTATGTGAGGAGTGGAACATACATGGTAGTGTACACTATCTCCTCTTTGGCTCAGTGGAGGAAGAAAAGATAGCGAGCATCAGCCGTGCCTGGCGTAGGGTGGGTCGTGGACCCGGGGTTGTCGAATGACCAGACTCATGGATCTTTGCCAAGTCAGGCGTTGAAGTTCTACAATATGTAATGATATGATGGAAAGAAAGCAGAGGGGCGAAGAAACCTAGCCGATGTGACGGCCGACGAGAGACATGCTGTCTCTTCCGAGGTGCAGTGACGTGTTGTCAGTCTAGAGGACTAGGTTCCAGTTGTCGGAAGTCACCTCATCCTGTCAAACTTGAACACACTGAGTGGGTTTCAAGTCTGTCACGGTAGAGATACTTGCTTCCCCCGGTCTCCAGTCCTTCCCAATCGCATCTAGCCGCTGTCCTCGTCCCTAACAGGCAAGCCAAAACCCTAGACCCCGACCGGCCACTTCCTTTTTTGTCAGTATCACTCAGTGTACGGTAACCACAGTTCGGGACTCGCCGATCACAACGTTTTGGTGGTCCATCTCTACATTTCATGTTACCCCAAACCAGGGGCAGCTCCGATGTCGACCACTCGCTTGACACTCTTGTCTCTCATAGCCATTCCTTTTCCACAAACATTGTGATATACACCTGGCTTCTTCACCACCACGGCAGTAGTACTAGACCTACATTTCCGTGTTTGAGTTACCCAAATCTGCCTAATCTGGACTTGGTACCCAATTTTCTAATGAATCTCATCTCCATACGTGGCTTGGGCTAACTACAGGGTTCACAGACAAGCGTTTGCATTGTAGATTGACGTGTGCTGGGTGTCGGCTTTCATCATTGTTCAACTTGCTTTCTTCTTTTCTTGTCGGAAACTGGCAGGATAGCCCAACGGTTGAGATGTATAATGTCGGGCCATCCCCGTCATATATTCGGTCTCTAGTAAGAATGGAGTCAGTCAGAGTCTCTATTGTAGACCCCTTTGTATCTCTTCCTGGGAAGACAACCTTTGCTTCCTAATAGCGACTCACGTCCGAGGATCATCCGTCTTCTTCATCGCTGCTGTCGATACACTTTTCTAGATGGAGGAACCGTGCAGTACTCTCGCCTTACCTGGCCTCCCTTGTTACAACACCTCTCTGAGGCTCGATAATCTCTGCACTGATGTGTTGTTACTTGTCTTTGAAAACGTAAGTTTACTCTCAAGCCTAGGTATGATGACTTGGCATGGGGCTTATCTAATCTTGTCGTTACAGCTTCATCCCGCGGGCCTATCAACACTTGCGTGCGTCTGTCGAAGGTTCAACGAAATTATAACGCCCATGATTTATCATACAGTCCCATTGGACCTCCTCCTTGACGAACAACATCCGGAAGAGATATTGTCCCGTCGCCAAGGAAAGGCCTTCACATATACTCGACAACTTTTCATCGGAGGCGACATCAAGCAGGATGACATCAAGCGTTTCCTGGCCAACACAAAAGAGCTTCAGTCAGTGAAGTACACCTATTCGCCTGGTCGTAGCGTGGAACCTATATGCCCCTGGAAACAAGTCTACGATATGGAAGTCCACCTGAGGGAGGGCAATGCAAAGCTCTACATTGACAACTTCACCCTGACGAATCCAATCGATGAAGCTTGGAAAATTGGAGATTTTCCACCGACAACTGACTTCGGCAAGTCCTTGGTCTCTCTCAAGATGGGCTCTACACAGGTGCTTCATTCTGAATCGGCTTTGGACATCTTGAAGAAGCTTCTTCTGAGAGCCCCGATACTGGAAACATTCCACTACATGGGCAGTCGAGCTCCGCGAGTTCCAGGACGACAGTTTATCTTTGAAGAAAATCAGCGCTTGCCACCATTTGGGGACCTCATGTTGAAAAATTATGACTGGAAGCATGACGCAGGGGACGTCAAACTGCACTGGGACTTTTCTCGAATTAGGTCTCTCGCACTTCTTATGATACCTGTCTACAAGTTCCTCGAATCGGTTCCCTTTTCCGATCTTGCTCAACTACAACACCTCCATGTCGAGGATTACAGCGAGGCCATCGAACATGAGAATTCAAGGCGTGCAACCGAGAAGTTATACGCCCTCATCAAAGAAGATATTAGGGCATTGCAGACCTTGAACCTCACTTGCTTCATTGAACTCTTTCATATCGACGCACTTCTGGTTCATGCCCAGTCTTTAACCAGCTTGGTCTTTCGGAATCACCATATCTCCAACAATCTGCGCCAACATCGCCCCGTCTTGAATGCCGAACAGCTTACTATTCTTTCAAAGTCTCAGACTTCGCTAGAATCACTTGAGATAGACATTGATCATAGAGCCTTTCCGGAGACATGTCTCTTGGCCCTCTGCCAGTTTCCCCGTCTGCACAGTCTCGTCCTACATACACAGACAGTTATCCAGCCCGATTCTAGTCACCGTCCTGGCCAAGACCCGGATCTCACGAGGGCCTATGACTGTTTCACGTTACTTGTCAGGCAACGACCGGGACCAACCAAATGGCAACGCGTCGTGATCAATGTGGGTGGTTGGCGAGAAAGGGTTGTGAATCATCGGGCGGGCAGAAAACCTAGGATAGGTCATAGCAAGACCTACACCTACTACGGAGCATGTGTTTCTCAGCGATATTTCGTCTTGGAAGAGTCAGCATCTGGCCAGGAGGACCTGATTTACGAAGAATTGCCACCCAAGGATGAGGGTTTGACTCACTTCCATGGTAACCTTAGGACCGGGAGAAGTTTTGTGCCCCAAACTAAAGTTGAAGAGGACAAGCGATAAGTGTACATATATGATTCTCATTCCTTCCAAAAGAAAACAAGCCACGAGGTTCCCAATGCCTTTCCCTTTCCCCGAGATCTCCTTTGTTGCCTCCCTCCAAAACCGAGCAAGACTTGTGCGAGTACATCAAATTATTCTGGAGTTTTGAACACACAATAATGCTTTCTTATGTCACTGATAGTTTTCTTTCTTCGCATACGGCTCTGGAATCGAGACACTGAGGCAACCAGGTCATATGCATGTAGCTCGGGTTGTCTGTCGTACGGCGTGGATCGACCTTCTTTTTTTTCTTTTCTTGGTGGTTGTGCTGAACCAAGTTCCATTCTACTTGGAATGTTGTCCAGGACTCCTTTGGCACTGTAGGTCCTTGACGTTTGTCGCATAACAAAGCTGAAGTGCGTGAGACAGGTGTTCAAGGGACCACAAATCTACGAAAACTTCAGATTCTCATGTTCAAATATGGTTGCGATATCCAGTAAGACGAACATAGCCCGGCTTTCTATATATATCTTCTTAGTGCCTTTATGTTAAAGAGTGCCATCGTTGGACGTTGGTATGAGACTGTGTGATGCGACACATTGCTACAAACAAGGTGCCTGCACCAGGGCAAAGATTATGAAATCCGTGTGAACGGTACGTGCTGTCTTCCTCTTTACAGGGTCCTCCGCAATACCAGTCAGGAATCTTTCAAGTCTCTTGGACGTATTCTGTGTGGTAGTCTAGAACCCTGCCGTTGTAGTTAACTGTTTAACAGCACGCTGATAAGTGTGAGCTGTCAAGGAAGCCAGACCGTAGCTACAGAGGGGTGAACGGAATCATTGCGAAGACGAAAAGGGCCCGTTTTTATGGCCACCAGTCCACCAGACCAGCGCACCCGTAAATGTTCCCTAGTTCCCTAAGTTTCCCTACCCGTGAGAGATTCCCCCAATCCCCCCAGTCCCGAGTTCCACTGAGTCCACAAAGACCCCTACCCAGTACGTACGATCTTCACATGCCGATGTGACCAAGCGCGCAGGGGGTCCTGAGATATTAGTCCTGCGCCAGCGCGTGACGTGCCCTTGCCCTACGGACTTCCGGTCTAGACAAGGGGAGGTGTGGGAATAGCTCCACCGACCACCGTCCACCAAACGGGCCACCGAGTAGAGAAGTGGATGTGCGCGACAACATGACCGGCGAATCGAAATCAAACGTTTTCTTTTGAGTTGATTCACATGTTGGGGTGGTTGTAGGGGTTGTCTTGGGCATCCAAGGGACAGGTATCTGGTGATGTTCGGTCTTTTGTGAAGTCAAGTGTCGGTACATATAGTCTATGGTCTTGTCAGCGGGCTTCCGTATCCCAAGAGAAAGATTTAAAGATGTATGATGTAAGAGTCAAGTGAAATCAAAAGTTCTTGCTCGTGGTTGGGAAGCCGAAACTGTCTGGAGGCGTCTTGAGTGCCTGGGTACATAGTCACTGGTTGCTTGTGTTCGTGGGTTGGGGTTGTAAGAACCTCACTTCGAAGTTCCTGAAGTAGCAGGATTTACCATAAGTGGTGACTGTGACAAGTAGATAGATGCGTTATTGCGAGCCATCAGAGCATTTTTGAACCGTCTGCGACATAGTCTTACTTGCTCTGTCAATTCTCAGCTCTCTTTATCATTGGGCAGGATGGTGGACGTCTCTCGATCATTCCAAAACAACTTTGTCAGTCAGTGTAGATTGCAGATAAAGTTCAAGTGAAATAGCGGCGTTCTCATTAGTATGCTGGCGTGTCTCTTGAGGTGGAAGAAGTCAAGTGTGGTTTTGTCGTTGAAAATCAAACATTATCCGTCTCGGTATTATCAGCAACCTGTTGCATGTATACAGTCTCAATAATCAATGACACTGTACTTCAGTAATTTCCCTTACGTCCCGCGTACCGTGACGTTTCCTGTGGTGATTCCGTGAGTATCAGATGTGGAGACTGGAAAGTTCTTTGCCATGCAACGGGTACATCCGCCCTTCCGCCCCGAGAACGGGGAGCTCAGCGTTACGTACTTTATGTTTTATCCTAGATTCACGCTAACTGAAAGCTTGGTGTAACCACCCCCGCGCCTACTCCTGATAGGCTGACAAAGGTCGTGAAGAAATTTGAATGGTCAAAAAGACAAGCCGAGCGGCCCCGCCCAAGTTCTTTGCTTGCTCTCTTACGGAGCCGATCGAGCACAATCCGGATTGCGATAGCATGGAACGTCCCCTCTTTCTGGGACGATCGCACACCCCAAGTCCACTGCAGTCACTTCGATCTGGCCCACCGATTACGGAGATTGTTAACTTTCCGTACACATTAGACTCATGTAATTTACAGAATGCGACGATTCCATTTCATGTTTGCAACATTTTCAATAATTACAGTACCGACCTCACTGGCTACAAGTTGCTTCTGACCAAACAAGCGACAAAGATGGGTGATACCAGTCACAGTTCTTTCCTATCTTACGACTCCGAATGTCTGTAAGTTTTCAGAAAGAAGAGTGGATTCTTTTCCACAGCTTATACATAGCAGGTAACGGTCGCCGACGCATCCGGCACACTCTCGCAGCCACTGGATTCCAAAGGGCCAATGTACTGCACGGTACACTCCCTTCCATTGCTTCCCTTGGCGCCCAAGTACCAACCTCAAGGCACAATGAGCAAATTACCGAATTGTATATCATGAGCGCATAAAGAGAACAAGGCTTCTTTGTTCCACTTCTTCAAACCCTTTTCCTTGCATCGAACCATCCCATGTTGATGGACCCACGACTGGGTTACTTTACGTCTTTGTTTTCTTAACTTTTAGCTTTCCCCTCAGTTCCAGCTGAAGGCCCTATCCTGCTGCCAAGTAACGAGGATGCCGTACGGAGAAAAGGGGGTCCATCAAAGCGTCTATTGAACGTTCGATATTTTACGGATAGGATTTGGATCGATGACCACTGATAAGCGTTGGCGGTTTTTCTCTATTTTTTTTTTTTTTTGTCCTTCTTCATTTTTTCTTTGTTGGGAGGTTAAAAGGTCTTGGGACCTCTAGACTAGCATCGGACAGTTAATTAACAGTACAAAACATTCAGACATTTGCATTATTAGACCTTTCTTATGTTCAACAGTCATTTGACTGGACTTGAATTAATTAGAGCGGCCTTGAACGTCTAGGGGCCTCAATCTTTCGATTGGGAGCTTGCTGGACCACGTCCTTCCCGTACGGTGATGGGGGTGGATAGATAGAAAAGAACATTGACCGAGCAACGCTTTCAATAAGGTGGGCACACAGTGAGTTTTACATCGGATGCTCCCGTCTATGTACATACGTCGCGGGCAGACGGGAAGGGAGGGAAAGAAGCGGAAGGGAACTCTCGGCCGTTGTTGTACACCCATCTACGGGAGGGACCACGGGACCGAGCCGCGCCAGGCAGACGGGATTCAGTCCGCGCATGTCTCTAGGAACTTGATCTGTAGCTGAAGATGGCACTGCAATCGGACAAACATCTTGTCGCCTATTTGCGGAAACGGGTAGGGCGGACTAACTGTGGTGATCTTGAGAACGTCCAACTGCGTAATGTTAAGCTGCCAAGCTGCTAATAAGGTAGCGAACATTAACGACGATATACAGATCAAAACACTTCCCTACAATTTTGAATCTTGACCCAGCACATACACGATGTTGTCACTTATCATCCTGCTCACGTATTACTAAATAGTTACCCCGTTTCGTCACACCAAATCGACCTGTTGATCTGACCGCCACTTACTCGCGGAGGTGCAGAAGTGGCCCAAGGGGGTAAGAGGCAGGTATCCGTCATTTCTTCTACAGACGGTATGGGCCCGTGCTAGTGTGCAGGATCTATATGTAAGGGTTAACCGCTTACCGTATTAGATCTAGGGGTCCCGGGTTACGTATACGATAGAGACTGTTGCGTGTGTGTCGTTACCCGGTACTGGGCAGGTGGACGGCTACATATCCTGAGGAAAGTTTGTCTATCCATCCAGGTATCATACAGAGAGGGAAGAAAAGGAGGCTGGAGATACGAGCAGGGGACACCAAGGGGGGGGGGGGGGGGAAGACTGGGGTGCATAAACAATTGCAATGAATAGACACTCAGAGAATCGTGAGAAGTTGCATTACATTACCTTGATGGTGGAATTTGCCTAGATTGGTAGGAAGCATATCTGAAGTGCGGTGGAAGTGAAGCACAGCAATTTGATTGACAAGACGAGAACGACGGATGCACAACATGATGTCCTCCACGGAGTGCACCACATACTTGTCGTGTCATGTATCGTACGCAAGAGCAGAATCTCAAATAAGGCATTCCTTCCTCTCTTTGAAGAGGCCGGGATCAGAGGAGTGGAAAGAGTGTTATCACCATATTTCCGGTTCTCATGTGGCTGGAGGCACTAGTCAGAGGAGACCCTTTCTTGGGTATAGTGGTTGGCACTCAACGCACCTAGCAGCTTGCCTGTTCGATGTCTAAGACAGACAGTACCGAAACGGACACATACGGTTGCTCGCATGCGTTTATAGTAATACGAGGAACAAGTGCGGCCCATTGGTCGCCACATGTATAGTTTGGTTAGAGTTACTGGTGAGCTGGTGTACCGGATGTTGGCTCGCAAGAAAGCTTTTTGCGTGATAAGCCTATGCTAGGTACATTTCGACGACTTGAAAGTGGTGCTGACGATGGCCCGGAAATGTATAACGTGAGCCAAGTTTCACATGGGCTCGCCATTTAAAGGTCTACAATACATGACCGACTCACGAGGCAAGAGTAGACGACGCACCTTCAACGCTAGAGTTTAGAACTACAGATCATGGCTCAAAAGAGCTGATGCGATTGCAGTACATAAATAACTGATAAAATAGCCTCCCACCGAAAAGCATGCCGCTGACCACAAATGGTGTACCCGTTGCGCGCCATTATAAAAGAGAAGCGAGTAACATGTAACATACCAGACAAACGACGAGAGCCACCCAACACCCATTTTAGCCTTGAGGCAGCCGGATCTTTTCAAGTACAAATCCACCCGCCCTCTGCTTATGGCTCTTCGTTCCCGAGTCGTGCGTGAAGATAAAGCAAACCAGAGCCATACAAAAAAAGCAACCTGCGGCAGACCTTAAACACAAAATAACACAATGAGATTAGATCATCAACTTTCCCCTCTCGCTCCCGCTCAGCGGGGCGATAGTCATGCGGAAACATGGACACCCAGCGTCTTTTCAAGCCACACCAAAAGACTGGCCCAAGCCCCCCTTAAGCATCGAAAAGGAGCCGCTCTTAGCTGCGCCTGTTGAGCCTGCCGAGCATATCGCGGTCAATCCTATTCGTGTCTCTGTGGGAGTCATTCTCTAAAAACCGATCCAAGCTCATCGGGTTCGGGGCGTTGGGAGGAAGAATTCCAGGACGCGCGCTTGGCTGTGACGGAATAGTCGGCGCGGGGTTACCGGGGCTATTCCTGTGAGGAGTGGGCGACCTATCTGGTTCATAGGCACCCTGGGGATATTGTTGCGGATAGATCGGCGGTGTTCCATTGCTGTGGATAGAAGCTGGGGACCTGCGCCGGGGATCATCGTCGCGAGCGTTGTTCGGGGGAGGTAGCCGCATCGCATGTTCCTCATCTTGTGGGCGAGGTCTCCGGCGACTGGCGTCTCTGTCATCGAATGGCGGGTAATGGAGACTGGGTGACTGAACTTGAGGTGGAGGAGGGTACTCTGATGCCGAGTGCGGATAGCCACGAGGCGGCGGCGGTTGCGGCTGTGGCTGCGCAGAAGAAGGCAGAGGCTGACCATATGCTCCATACAAAGGTGTTCCAGGAGGAACACCGCCTGCCACCGCTGCTACGGGAACAAATGCCGTCGATGGATTGCTGCTAACAGGTTGAAAGATGCAGTCGATACGCAGTTTGTCGCAGTTGGAACACTTGCCATTCGTCGTATTCTGATACCCACTGCATCGGATCTGTTGAGGCGAGGAGTTAGCAAAAGGCTTGTGGAAAGAGAGGCAGTTGAAACACGACGTCTTATACTTGCCTTCCTTTTCCGGCAATACTTGCACGCGATCGAGGTCCGTTGACGCGGAGCAGCTTGCTGCGGCTGCGGAGGCGGGGCCGCAGGAGCACCGGGTCCGTATGGGTAGTTGGGCGACGGAGGATAACGATACTGATATACGTCTGCACCATACCCGCCGCCGCGTCCCTGGTGTGGCGGACCCTGCTGGTAGTACGGATCCGACGGCATGCCTCTGTCTGGGTACTGTCCCCTCTCATCATAAGGCCTTCTGTCGTCATACGGCCTTTGATCTTGTGCGGCTTGAACTGGCGGCAGTTGGTACTGCGAAGTCGGGGGAGCATATCCACTCGCGGGCGGATTCAAATTCGGCGGGGCGTACCCGGGGGGGTGAGTCGCAGACATCGAGGGATAGCTGCCGGGAGGCGGTGGATTTGGCGAGCCGTATCCATTATTCGTTTGAGCCCGTGCATCTGTCCAGGCGCCTCTGGGGTCGCCTCTGGGATCCCCTCTTGGATCTTGGGGGTACCTCTGTCCGGCCGCGAATCTTTGATCTGGGTAGCGCTGATCGTGGGGATAGCCGTTGGCCGGAGCTGGGGCCGGGGCCGATGGGTGCATCGCCATGTTGGTGGTCGTTAATGGCGGCAAGGGATACTGTGATCGCCTCTCTTCGTCGTCACCCGGAGGCGAAGGATAGTTGGACTGCTCAGGTCCGTCTCTCGAGGGATAACCTCTACCCGCCATCATGAGCTAGGTCAGTGCTGGCTTTTCGGACCAATGTCCGCTTTTCGAGAGCTTCCGTGTCGAAACAACTCTTGTTAGAGGCTACTAACGACTGTGTTAGTAGCTGCGAGGGATGGGGTCGTGCTAGGCACGTTGAAGAGCGTGTTGTGCGACGTGGTTGGTGGTGAAGGTAGAAGCAAGTTGGGTGTTGGACCTGCAACCCCGTCACCCAAGTGGCATGTGGTGATAAGTAGCAAATGAAGCTGTCAAGCCGTCAAGGACAGCATATCGGCCATCGCGCTTATGTGGCGCAGGAAGTTGAAATGCTTTCGTTGGCAGAGAGAAAAAAAAATACCTTGGGTGAACTGACTTTGCGTGACCAGGCGTGATGACCTGGGAGGTACAACTCCTGATAGAAGAATCGTTCTGTCTTCAATCGAGTGTTTTTTCAGTCCGACTCTTTCGTTGTTTTTCCTCTCGCCCCAGCGCAGGCGTAAAACACAGATGCAGGCAGGGACAGGCCGTGGCCGTGACCGATGACGATGTGCCGAGGTCCCAACTCAGTATCACAGTCGAATTAAAGGCTTGTCAGAATGGCTATTCTGCACTCGCCGATGGTTCGTTGCGACACAAATGGTAGCGAAAGAGAAGAGAAAGATACGACGCAAGGAAAAAGGCAGCCAAGCGCGGCCGGCGACCAGTGTCTCTGAGTTGTTAGGTTTCTGCTAAGTGGGAGTTGCGCGCGGGTTGGAGAGGGAAATTTTAAGAGGTTGGATTGCGGAGGGATGATGGAAGAAGCGAGCTGATTACTTATTATTTCAAAAGGACTCGCCCGGCTTTTGACGGATTGGCAAGGTTGCCCGCTGCGTTGGGTCACAGGCTCAAACCACGGCCAGTGCCACGGCAGCTTCCATTCCAACCCGACCGACGGTGGACTGGGTGCTTAGTGCCCGCTAGTGAGCTTTAGCGTGCAGGCTGCCTGCGTTGCATGCGATGGGGCAGGTAAGCCGGACCGTTTAGGTGGACGTTACCGTATGGTAGCCAGGGAAGGTAAGTAACACTGCAGCGCACATACGGCAGCAGATACGGTGTGTGCAGTCATACCTGTATGTAAGTTTCCGTATCCATGCAGTATCTCCAAGGTTCTGTCACGATGCCAGGGAGCGGGGAGGTACGTACTGCTCTGCCTAGCACTGACCTTGGAACCGGGGGGGGGGGGGGGGGGGGTGCTTTCTTGGAACAGCTACCTCGACTTGCAGCCATTTCATCCAAGTTGTACTGTGTAGAGGATACGATTACGACTATATACAGTTCTCGTAACAAACTCCACCTTCAGTTATCACACATGACACCTGTCCTTTCTTTAGATCCTACTTGGGTAGTATTGGGATATCATCGAAACAAAGAGATCAGTTTCAAAATCAAGCGAGCAAAAAAGGTACAAGCTAGGATGAAGTCCTGGGAGATAACGAAACTCGGCGGAAGGCGAGCAGCAAGATACGGGCGCCCTTTGAAAGATCAGTCTGAGAGTCGTCTAAAGAGTGGAAGACTGAGACGGAAGGGAAGGTTCTGGACATCTAGCATAACACCGGATTATGGGAAAGGGTTGAAGACTCGCTTTGCAAGCCGTCAAATATCTGAAGGCGGGGCGGGTGCTGCGCGCCGGGACTGCCCGTTTCGAATGGGGACGCCCAGGCGGTCCGATGCCCGTCGCGGGTCATTCCGAGTCACATCGGACAACGACACGGGGACCGGGCGGTATCGTGTTGTCCTGGGGGCAACGTGCTAATCCGAGATACCCACCAGTACACAGCAAAATGGCCAAGGTCGTGAATGCCATTCACGAAGCGGCTTGGGCCGTAGGCGTCCAAAGAATAAGGGAAGGCTAACGTATTGCGTCTGCCTATGTTGACAAAATGTTATGCATAGACTGTTTTGAAAAACCAAATTTGTAAAATAAAATAAAATGATTTCTGGCAAGATGTAATATAGTACATGAGATCTCCGAAACTTGTACTCAAGGTTCCACATTAGTTATAAACATATACAATTATAGAATTGGATTATATCTCTGACACCTTTCTGATACTCCTGATGGTACCTCGTGATTGTACTGTATTATGGACAAGATTGGCCACCACCACCAACCAGTCTTGACTCATGGGTAGGTTTTAGATGGCCGCCCGCCATACCCGCCCATCATTAGCAAGCTGAAAGCAACAACAATTGCATAACAAAGATTATGCCTAACAGGTTCTCCCTCCACTCACTCCCATCCTTGTTTTCAGTCCACTTGAACGGCAGCAGCCCAGTGTAGTTATTATAGGCATGACTGATCGCAAGGCAAAGATTTGCGGTTAGTAGCTGAGGTGGTTGCAGATGGGGCCGCAGCTTCCTCGCTTAGTCGCTTTTGCCAAAAAAAAATCGAGTTATCCTCTTTCCACACTTACTAAAGCCGATACCCAGCACGCAATTACCTTAGGCCGCGAAGCAAGAAGTTACTCGAAATACCCATTGACGGCAGTGCGCGAGAGATAACATGACGACAGACTTGGACCCGCGCTTCCAAGGATTCTTGAATGATATACTGCATCTGAGAAGGGCGGCAGTACAGCTCGTATATCTAGGTACCTCTACCTTCCATGTGGGTAAATGTGTCTGCCAAGGTCTAGCAGGGAGCAGCACCGTTCTGTTTTCCATGTTCCAAGAATTGGATCATTTATGTACAACGGTATTTCAGACCTCAGAACTCGGCCCGTTAAATCGCCGTCGATCAACCGGTATTCCGGCCCATATTTAGCACCAACAGAAAGCTGATATACCTTTCCAAGGTCAATCTTACCTGTACAGCCCTTCATGCGGCGTGGTGATCATGATCGTTTGATATCAGCTGATTGAATTTTGACTAAGCCAAGCACAATGCGTCGCTACATCCCTCCCCTCATGCCTTTCCAGGATCAGGGTTCCATGTGTTCCAAACTAACCTTTGTGTTGTGAGCAGGGGAGCAGAATTCAAGTCCATGCAAACGATCAATAGCATACCCAAACTTTTAGTGGCCATTTGCCTTAGCGCGATATCCTCCATTCATTGTTTCCTCGAAAAAAAAAAGTTTGCGAACTTGAGGCAGGGAAGATTAGACTAGGTGTTAGCTGACTGGTAGTCCGATTCGGAATATGCATCGGAACGTCAGACACTGGCATCAACAGTCTCGGGAATTTCACTGTCGTGGCCCGAAACATGGAGGCACTTTCGCAATCCTCTTGGCCATTCTCATCAGAAACACACGTCCACTCCCGGCCCAGTGTTGCTGAGAAACGGCGTACAGAGGCGCAAACGGACTATCAGACGCACAACTACTTCACTGTCTTCATAAGGCCTGATGTACAAAGGAAGACCGGCCCTCCAAACATTGCCATGTACAGCGTCATGCGGTGTAGCCTCGAGACAAGTCTCCTTTTGCTTGTCCCATCTCTGCGAGAGACAACGCCAGATGGGAAGCGGCCAGGACATGAGAGGTACAATCCACATTCAACACCGTGGGGTATGCATCTTCTCGGGACAGTGGCTTCGGTGGGCTGGTTGCTCGCTCTCCTCCGTCTTTTAGGGGTGTGGTTGGGTCGTCATAAAGGTAGTTCACACCAAGGTGTGCGACCCATTGCCCTTGGAGATGAAGATGTTGCGAGCAAAGGGCCTGAAATATTACGCCCAGAGGGGCACTGTCTCAGCAGCATAGCGAACAGCTTTGAGCCATGCCAATGTCACAACCGCTATCAATTCCAAGCCTTTGACGATCGCAACCGCTCGAGCAGTCCCCGAAGGCTCTATGTTATCAGTCGGTCTCAATCTCGATGACTGAAGACCGGACGGCGCTGGACATCCTAAAGTTGGGTGGTAGACGGGCGCGGACTTGGATAGGCTAAATAGGGGTAAATGCCCCTTTAGATATGGCTCTGTGATCCTCAGAGCAATCTGACCGGGTTGTCCTTGCCAGTGCATCCGCCTCCTGTACAGAGGTATCATGGAGCCTGACGCTGAATGCGTGGCGGCCCAGAGATGGAACCCAGTCATGGAAGTGTGGCCGACAAGCAAGTGAATGATCTCACAATGTGCAATGCAGCCGACATAATCTTGAGCATGCCTTGTCCAACGACAGTAACTCGATGTCCTCCAGTTCGCGAACTCCCGTTTCCCGTGACTATAGTGCACCGGGTTCACCCGTCCGTCTGTCATGCCGTCCTGTCAACTGAAGGGAGGCGCCTCCGCACGGCACGGTCGCAATCCTGTTTGATCGAGCAAAAGTAACCAACTCAAAAACGGTGGTCGCGTCCCTTGCTACACAGTTACCAAGCTCGAACCCCTTCATTGGGCGTCACTAGCAGCACAAACACCCTGTTCACCGCGAGTGTTGCTTACTCTTGTCTTTTAATCGGTGAAGTCCACTCTGCCAGTCCGCCTCGAGTGTCTCTCCGGAGATCGTAGTGAAGGGTCTAATGAATAAGATGCTAATATGACAGCTGAAAGCGAGATTACAAAGGCATTAAACCCCTCGGATCATGACATCCTCTTCTGTTCGTTTCCATTTGGTAGTCCTAGAGGTAGACGTACTGCACCAGCACTCGATTTCTGAACCATAGCTCCTTCCTAGCATATCAATATCCCAGGTGCAGCTTTGCCACACACCCCGAAGTACCTGCCATTCCTCACACTGATGTATTTCATGGTAACGGTTGCGCCGAGCAACATTTCCATTTTCTATCACTGTATCCACAAGATACAATCCAAGGTAAAAGACGGGAATACCTATCGTTCAACGGGTGATTCAACTGGGTTTTGATAGGTCCAACGAAACCAACAAGATTTGCTGGGTTCGAATTAACACCAACGCAACGGCAAAGCCTACCAGCTGCTCAAAGTCAGGGCAGCTGGCATTTTACAGCAGCCACAGCAGTACAACAGCAAAATGGTAAACTTGCCTCACTCGCACTTCCGCATGTCGAAAAACGCTGCAGAGGATTTGAAGATAGCGACGTTCTTCAGAATCCCAACACAATCGGATGCCTCTTGCTCCGGCCTTTCACACTGGTTTTCAGCGCACTGGAACGCCTCAGCGGCAACGGCCTAGCCAAACGATGGTAATTACGAGCCAACGAGACATTATCCTCCACACTCCTACTCTAACGTAGGCTACAAGATACCTTCGCTCAACATATACTGCGTATATCCTGACGTTGAGAACCCGTTATTTGGCGAAATATCCTGATTGTCTTTCTCAGATCCTCCCTCTGCAACATTTCCCCGTCGCATATCCGAAGAGTCATGCCCCAGGATGCTGACGTCCACTAGCCCCAGATTCAGAACATAGTGAAAGCATCCTTGTCAGAGCGTCCCAACAAGCCGCTTCGGATCTCCACAATCACAAAAGGGGGACCACAAAAATGCAAGTTCCAGACTATTTTCGATACGGGGCCGTGTGTGCGTCGACTTTATGCCACCTGGTCTCTCGAGACAAGGTGTGAGAGATCTTGGACCACCCCCTCCCCCTTTTTTTTTTCCTTTTTTTTCCCTTAGGTGTTCCTCTCCCCTCGAGAATACCGACGATATGTCAACATCAGAGGCTGCCTCCCTGAACTATCCAAGCCATATGTGGTCTCGTCGCCGCCTCCAGATTCCCCGCCATAATGGAATCGCGGCCCAGGACGGTTGCCGCCGCTCGATGCCTCCGAGGCAATGCACTCATTAGGTAGTCTACATGCTGCAACGCTTCCAGGGCCCCAAGGATGGAGGGAGCCACCCAGGAATGGCGCAAGATTGCACTACCAGATTTTGACAACTTGGTTCCCGCCGCCATCGGTTCGGGCAGACCCTCCCCAAGAAAGTGGACACGCAGTGCTTACACTACTTACACTCCCTGCTAATGTCATGCCTCCCTTCCCGTTCCCGTTGTTGGCCCGTCTGCTGGATCCATAGGGACGGGTTCCAGGCCGGTCGTTGTAGGCAGTACTGGTACATAGCTCCTGACTCGTTTGGCTGACCTTGGTTCCCATATCTACATCGACGATAATATCTGCGAATTATCTTGCAGTGAATTCAAATGGCAAGGTGGAATGCTGTGCAGCCGCCAACAACCGGGCCTGTGGAAAAAGGGGGGGCTGCTTTCATCATTATTGCGAACAGAGGTAGAAACAATGCTCATATCTAAGGTATGCACTAAGACGAAACGTCTACGATTGGCAACCGTTGGGCCTTTTTCTTCTATTCCCCGGCCTCCTTCTAGACTCATTCCGCTGTTGTCATCTTCCTCTGCACCTTGTTGCAATTTTGATAGCTCTTACAGGAAGTCGGAGGTCCGTGTGCGGAGAGGTAGCAATGTTGGGTTGGGTTGATGGCCCATGCGGATTTTTTACTTTCAAGCGCATCATTAGGTGCAGAGCGTCCACTGGGTGGCGGCGCTGGCGGGAGATTCTAGGTTGGTCACAGCTTGTCAGACACCCGCTTACCGTTCTGTAGCCATGATAACTCTTGGTTTCTCCGTCATCAATTACGTCTACAGCGCGGTGTGCTCGCAGGATCAGACTGAACCCTGGCGGCGCCTAGAAACGGAACTCTTGGGTATTGGTGTAACGACACCCCGGCGGCTGGGCGCATGCACCGGGCTGTGTTTGCTTGCGATCCCATACCGCGACAAGTCCAAAGTGAGACGGGACGGGAGGCAGATTTTCACCCGGCAGGACACTGCGAATTGGTGAGTTGAAAGCAACCAGCAAGGCGCCAGGCCCATGGCAAGGGTATGTACTGTGTGCCCAAAATTTCACATGTACTGTATACTTGTCGAAAAAATTTCGGTTTGCGCATTTCAATTTGGCGTGTTGATCGCTTGTATGTTCCAAGATATCTTGACTGTGCTCCTGGTGTACCTTCTCACAGTCCATGAGTCTTTTTTGACCATGGATTTATCGCAGAGTTACGTCGAACAGCTTATGGATGCCTTTACCGACCTCCCGGAACTGCCATATCGATCACAGTATATTGGTGCGTTCTAGGAGATATAAGTGTACGTTGATACCCTCAGCGAAGGACAACTTTTTTTTGGGGGATTTGTTTGTTCATTCTACACACTTCCCGATGCTATGATACATCACCCAAGCTGCCGATTGTGGGTGTGGACGGTAGTTAGGTATGGCTCCTGATTTAACTACATTTAAGTAAGGAAACAAGAAATGTCAAATGCGCCTTACACCGAGCGCCTGAGAAGCATAACTTGAACAAAGCTACAGAATGTGCCAGGTTCAAGGTAGCTCCTCACATACGTCAAGTATATTGCGCTGCAACCAAGTGTGGCCTCTTCGAACACTAGAAAGATGGATTACGAAGTAGGGAGATGCTCCGGTTGCAGATGACCACCGCCGTGTTTAACAACCACCCAACCTCCTCCACAATCGGATTTTGAATTTACCTACCACCCCATCTATTCCTCCGTTAGACGACAAGCATTCTTTTACCGTTGCTTTCACTGTGAAAACGAAAGAAAACTTTTATCGCGTGGGTACGGCTGCTCTTACAGATCTCCATTGCGGTTATGACATTGTGTACATGCAAACAGCATGTGTACGTGGCCGGAATGGCAGTAAGCCCTTCTGATAAAAACAAAGGCAGGGTGGCGTCCGGGATGATTCATCTCTCCCGTTCCTCGTTGCTCTGTACTGTTTTTCCCTAACCGATTTCTTGTTCCTGAATCTCAAGTGGCACATATGTACTGTTGTGCCTTGTGTTGGGGCCGCACTCGTGATATTGTGTCATCTCTGAATGTCTTTTCTTTGTGTCTCGGGGGCGTTGGTGAGCACAGTGACGAAGCAGACCACACATGCTATATGCTATAGTTGGGAAAGTTGATTAAAAGAAGAAGAATATCGAAATAGTGAGTTGACGACCGACGAAGGTGAGCACTTGCACAGATCTTACATTCGTATCATTAGATTAGCATGTTTCATTACAATTCTCAGCAAGACTTGACATGTAGCTACTAATTTCTTACCTCTCGATGGTTAGATGACGGCCACCAAGCAAAGAAAGAGACCAAACGTGGTTAGCGTCGCGGACACACGCGCAAACATCATCTTGGTCAATCCTGCTCGTAGTGATTGCGGAGGGCCAACACCTGCAAGTAAGCGGCACAGACTAAAGCAAGGCCTGCCCAGTTTGGCTGTGGGCGCGAGACCAAGTTGCTCTCTTGTTCCCCATCACGGCGCTTGTCTGAATGTCTGGCGGCTGGAGAAGGCGGTCTGCATGTCTGCAACCGGCTCAAACTGACCCAGCTAGGTAGCAACCTATCGAAGCTCAAGTCCCTGGTAGGTTTGCGGAGGATCGCGACTCTCGAGAGTGAGATTCCTTTATGTGTTGACAAAAGGTTATACTTAGGTCGCCGTTAAACAGTCACGTTGATGGACATCACATCTCTGGAGGGAGGGTTAGAGACAGAGGGTGATCATGATGCAGTTGGAAAGAAACTACACTAGAGAGGCCTGGCTCCTGGCTACTAGCGCGCTTCTTGGCAGTCACGTGCAGAAACAGTCCTGTACTCCACCATTCTTTCCGCTCAATTTGGCGGGCCTGGCGGGAACACCGAAAAAGAATGTGTCATTGCTCCGTCGTTAGTGCACCCACTTCGTCACGACACCCTGTCTCCCTATGTGCCGCGAGCATCGGTTAGGAGAGGGCGTGGCGTCAATTTTCTTTGTTTCTTGTTTCCAATCTCTCCTTTTCTGGAGATGACCATGGCCCATCTGCTATCCCGGTATCTGGGGTCAGCCTGTCAGACCTCGTTCCTTCTACCCGGGGCTGGCTGGGCGTGTTCGAGGCGTTCAGGCGAAAGCGTTCCGCTATTTGCGTTGATCCACTTCATCTGACTGGAGCTTTCACGTCCAGGGCGAGCCCCAGGTCCCGTCACGGCCCGTCGGGCCACGCGTGGGTGCTCGTCAGGCTCCATCTCCGTCTTCCTCTCCGTATTGAGAGCATCTCTTCGCCTAAAGTTGGTCTGTGTCGTATGTCGAGTCGGAGTTCTGCCCGGTAAGTGCATGCGGCACTGTGTGATGAAACAGATACTGATTGGTGAAAAGCTGCCAGATATAGTACGTACACTACTTAGTCGACACAAAGGCCCGAGAACGCACACAGCGCACCAACAGACTGGAAATCATTTTCTGCGTGAGCAACAAGCCACCAACTTATGGCGTCTTCTGGTTGACGTTCCAACGCCGTACCGACCACCGCCGGGAATTGCAACGAAGCTCAGCCAAGACACGACAAGCCATTGCCCCTAGCACGTTACCTGACCGAGCCAACTTCGAGTCCGAGTTGGCGCTCAGGGCGCTGTGACCTCCACGACCTTTTGTGCGGCCCACGCTGGCGCGGATGATCGAGCACCACAAGGTAGCAGAAACGTTGGAGTGCCCTGTTGGGCCACGTTGCATTGGGGGCCACAACTGTACCTTCCCGTTCCGCTTCTTCCCGGGCGTGCTGCATGTCCGTCATTGCCTCTTCGCTGCAGTTTTTCGTCCTCGCACGGAGAGGAAAGAAAACTGTGTGTCTCGGCCGAAATGGAGATGGAGACTTCTCCCAAGATTGATGATGTACAGGCGGAAAGGAAACTACGGTATCGTATTTACGGGTAACGTAAATCGTGTCAAGTGAATGTACTTCGTAAAGCGGCCTTGGGTGGCTTGTAAGCCCGCGCCCGGGCAGCACTGTACCGTAGCACGCCGCGTGGCTCCTGTACGACCGTCACCACTACCATTCCTTCTCGCACGCCCGGAAACATACAGCAGACGGGCTATCCAGGCCATTCTCTGCTCATGCTCACAAAACAGGTATCTTTGCGATCCAGAGAACATTACACCGGCCGTGATCAGTGGTCAGAAGACTGTCTCCACGCGCCCCATGCGGAGCGATACTGTACTGCGTACAGTACAATGGCCTTGACGACACTAGCGAGAAAGGCCCGATTTCGCTATTCCTCGCAGAAGCCCGAGAACCTCAGCTGCGACCGGGATGATGCCACCCTTCGTGGGGCTGTGTCGCACACTACTGCAACCCGTCAAAACGTCAGCACCCTGCAAGAGATGTGATTGGAACACCCGGTAATAAGCGTTATCAAATTCCTGGTTCAGCGAGGAGCTTCTGGTGAAGACCACTGCAGGGAGAACGCGTTGGGACGTGCGGTAGGACGGACGGGTAAGAAAAACGGGCGGGTTCGCCCGCCGTTCAAGTGACGCGGGCAAGATGCGAGCCCATGCATATGGGGGAGTGTGTATCGCCGAGTCTCGGGGATGGTAGTCCCTGAAAAGATTTTTCTGGTCCCCGCCTCTTTACACGGTAGTCGTCATGCATTCAAGCTGCGCTACGCCGTGCGGTACACCCTTCTGACACTCAAACCCCATGCGACGGATACCAGAGCGCCAGATGTGACGGAAAACCGTCAGCACCACTTGATCACCTTTAATGAATGTCATGTCCAACAACCTTCGGCTTCACGCAGGTTTTCTTGTCGCAGTTCGATATTTGAGCAATAAGAGCCGTCACTCAGTCCAGGTCGACGAGTCACAGGCCAGCCGCTGTCCTTCTGGCCTCGTTTTTCCAGATTTGCAACCGATCAAGGTAGCAGAGAGCGAACGTTGGACTGTACAGTTGTACGGGGATTGGCGCTCGTTTGCCTGGCTGATGCTCAACTCGAGCTGAAAGGTGGAGAGAAGACGCCAGTTCTCTAGCCCACCTGACTGAGGTCGTCTAGCGATGGATAGGAAAGAAAGCATGAAACTGGCAAAATGGTACGGTACCACTTGATGCGCATGCCACGGCAGTACATCAGAGGCAACCAGGAAGCGCTCGGACTTGCGAGGCAAAACGACCAGGACCTATCGGAGGATGCAATGCACCTTCTATCCCCATCCTGAGCGGACCGGACGGGTTAGTGAACTGTGACCATGGACTAGTGTGAGGAGGACAGTTTCATCGATTGGTACCTAGGCTCCTAGGGCAAGAGACGGAAAGAGTCGCAGGCAAACGGCGGTGAGCTTCCGTCATCTCCGCCTGTCCATCACCCAGCATCCATGTAGTTTTTTTGTTATTTTTTTTTGTTTTGTTTCCGGCGCTTGCCATCAGAAGTTCCGCAATCGAACCTTTGAATTGATATCCGATACCATAGCGGAAAGGGAGAAAAATAGGTGACTACGGCTGTGCGAGGAACCGAATGAACGGGAGGATCCCAGGTGCAGTGAGCGCATGCAGTCTACCTAGTGCATGTTGCTGACTATTTCTTAGAGGTGGCCAGAGCAAAGACTTTCTACTGACATCCTCGGCAAGAGGGGTCATGAGAGGTGATGGGGCAGATCTCAAACAATGGGGATCCTGGACTCTCACTCGCATGAGCGAGTTTTCGACGCATGGGGAGCCCAGTCATCTCACTGCTCATGAAGCCCAAAGGGAAAAAATTCCCATCGCAAGCCGCCCACCCGCCCGCCTGTTTCCCACCACTATCGTCTGGCTGAAGCTGGGTACCCGCCTACCCGGAGGTCGCCTGTGGTTGCACTGAAGGGAGACATGGCTTAATGCGGTATTCTTGTCACAGCAGGAGTTTGGCACCTACCGATGCGCTATGGGGCATCTCGGGTGCCATCCTCAGACCTGTCACTCAACCAAGGCAAGCGAGCGGCAGGCCCGAAATGTGAAATCTGACGGCTCCCGCTGAGCCGTCCGGAGTGGGCGCACGCGGGAAAATAGCATACATGGCTACTTCCTTCTCTCGTGGTATACCAAATTTGTCAGCATAAGACCAGTTCGCCAGCCTGGGAAGCACACAAGGTCGAAATGGGAAGGATGAGTCTGATGTTTAACGGACTAATCGATTAGGTACCCTCCATCAAATTTCTGGTGAAGCCCAACCGAAACTGTGAGAGTGTGGAAGGACAACACTGCAGGCGTCCGCGCAAAACCGTGCTACCCAGAGTTCCACACCACTCACTGGCACAATATAGACCTCGGTGAGTGCGGAAAGGTTGCTGGCGTTGGGAAAAGGTTCGGCGGCTCGGCTCGAGACGACGAAGAGGAGGAAACACTGGAAACGAGCGTCTTGCGCTTTCCGCCTGACTCTGCGGCAGGGAGACCGCATGTTAGAAACGGATCCCGGCCTCCTGAATCTGGTCTTCTGCCTTAATCGCTCGCTCGCCCAAGGCAATCAACCGCGTGTATCCCTTCAGCGCATTTGCATACAAGTGGCATAGTGACGCATTACCACATCAATGGATCTATTTCGGCAGGTGTACAGACGGCCAGCGCTCTGCAGCAGTTGGTATGTAGTAGCAGGTACACAAGCAGTGAGGCCTAAACGCAATGGAAGCAAGGTCACTGACTGTTTAGCTACCTATCACGACCTAACCATCCACTTGTGAGGCCTGCCCATCATGGTCTCCGTTAATGGCTAACATGCTGCAGTCATGGCCATGCTATTGGGTACGACAAGGAGAACGGCACTTTGCGGACATCCAAAAAGGGCCACTGCTCGGTTCCCCGTCTACTGTTTAATTCTCTTCCTGCAGGTGTTACACAGCAGTGTACAGGAAAAATAGGCGTGGGTGAATAGCTCAGGATGCAGTCTACTTAGACCGACTATACTAACTGGAGCGAGCTGTAGTGTACCACTGTTGAAGTACGGCACGCTTCTGCGGTTCTGCGCGTCCAGTGCCAGGGTCATATTCATACATTGCGTTGTGCGTGATGCTCTCTGTGCCATTACCAAGGCTTGCCAGAAGTGCAGAAACAGAGAAAACCGGATGACGGATTGGGACTCGGAACAGAACACGTCTTGCTAAGACGGGGAAAGAACGTACGTCCCTTATAGCGAATGCTTTTGTTCGCTCACAAAAGCTCCCCAACTTCACTTCGTCCGACACGTCCGTCGGGTTGCCGTCACTGTATAAGAGGCGCCCTACCATACCGGGAGCCTGGCCCCGAGCCAGGATTAAGGTACCGAGATCAACTGGAGAACAGCGTAAGTCCTATCGCAAGGAGCATCAGGGGCTGCTGGGCCGGATTCCATGTGCACCCAATCAAGACAAAAGCAAGACCCAAGGAGTCGGTCCTAGGCTTCTACGGACCGACGCGAGGGTCCATGCGATGCAGCTAGTGGGGACCGAACAATCCTCTTCCATTCAGTCGTCCCCATCGATCACTCAATCCCTTCTTGGCAGGTGGCCTTTCTTGGCTTCGTTCGCTTCGCTCCGCTCCGTTTCTTCGTTGGAGCCCAGCTGACTTGCGACCCGCTTCGTAATACCACGCTTCGTAACGGAAACGATGCGACATCGTATTGTGGTATACGTAAGTACGCACATCAACAGGTATCGTACGACGGTTATTTTACAGTTTTTCTACTCAAAACGCCTTCGCTTTCTGCACGGTACCCGAGAACTCATCCGGCGGGCAGTACCGCAGTTCCCAAATTGCTGGAATCGCCGTGTTCTGACAGGCAAGACCACCTGATATGTCATGGTTGCTGTATGCGAGATGTCGGCGTTCACAACCCATCACATCGGTTCACAGCACCCTTCTTGGCTCCTTGAAACCGGAAGTTGACCAAGCCCATATCCTCTTGTTCAATGTGCTAACACGGTGGCACAAAATACATTCTACTCGTGGTACATCGCGGCGGGCTGCCGAAGTTGGCAAAGCAGTTGACAATCGCTCACACACATGTTGCCGTCGAGCTAACCTGTACATGTTACCACCAACCCTCCTACCTCACCAACGAACTTGACCAGGCTACATAGCAAAGCAATTCGAGTGCGCAGCGCGGCGGGGCAGGATCATGAAATAAATGTTGCCCTTTTGGGGTGAAGCACTAATGTTCCTTGTCTAGGTCCCGGTCCATTATGTGCTGCTGGTATTTCCATTTCACAAATAGGGGTAGTATCTGGACGCATAATGTACTGCGACTTGCATGGATCTAGCTGACTACTAGTCTGGGCATGCTAACGAATCTCATTTGTTGATGGTACTGGTTTCATTGCTGCTCCCGGCGCCGGGAAGAAACGTCCTCTTCGTTTTTTTTCCTCTTTCCTTTTTTCTCCTTCGGCTTCTCTTCCATCTGACCTCTTATTGGGTGGATCACAAGTTTTAATAGGTTACCGAGAAACCAACACCCTCCCTTCCCTAGCTCGATTCGTAGCTTTCTCCGTTTTTACGAACTGCCCCGGCTCTACTGTACTCCACACAAGTACGGCCTATTCTAGTATGCTGCATAGATCGGATCATAGGTACCGTATTCCCTAAAAGTCATATGTGCTGAGAGGATGCCATTCCTTCACTGGTAAAGAGAAATACCGTCATACACTTTTGTTATGCGGTGGTCCTTCCCCCCTGGATTGCCAGTCATTTCTGCGCTTGAAGTGCTCAAGAAGTGTAAACTACGGAGTACCTATGGAGCATGTCTTTGCCAAAGCTCATCGGCTCGATCTGGCGTTGCCTCCATCAGTTACTACTTGTAAGCAACCGACGTGAGCGCTACAATGGCGCCTATGCACAGCCATCAGTTGGGATTTGGATATCATGTCTGATCGACTCCCTCTCGAGCCTCTTTTCATGATGAATCAATGCTAATTAGCTTGCCAGTCTCGCCATGTTCCGCAACGATCGGTGTATTTACAAATTTGGATTACTTTGCAGTGCCCAGGAATTAAAATACTACTCAACCCTCAATAAACAAGTCTTGTCAAAATGTGACGGTTCAAAGTCATCGGACACGTGCGCCTGAAGTTGCACTTTGATCTTACCGACCCTACATTACATCTCGTTTGCAAAGTTGAAACCTCGAGTTTCTCTGCGGCCCTCTCGCTTTCTCCCTAAAACCTCGCTTGTGATACGACTGGCTGGGAGCCCTTTTCGATCCTGGAGGATCGAACGCACCCCAACGGCCGGTCACGTCGTCAGCGGGCACCGCAGGTCAGCCAGCATTTTGGACAAAACCGGGTGCGGCGGGCGGGCGGGCGGGCGGACGGACGGACGGACGGGAGTCAATACTACTGTGCCACCGTGTTGAGACCACGCTAGTCAAGCTAGTGTTCACGGTTATCAACCCGCTTGAAGCGGTCGAAGATGGCCAGAGGTTTTGTCTCGCGGCCGTCCAAAATAATGGTGGTGTGCGCACCACCTGGTTCACTACTGGAAAAATGAGCTGACAGACCTGGGCTGACTCCCCACCCGACTATATTAGCTCACATTTATATGGTGTACTGTCGGGTTTTCCCTTTTCATTCTCCCCGGAAAGTTCATCCCTTTTAGCTCCCCGAATCTCCACAGCTTGCCGCTTCCGCTTCTCCCAGATAGTGGAGTGAAGCGGGATCGTAAAGCCAGATGACGGCTTTTCTCCTCAACAGCAAGATGAAGCCTACACGACCATAGGATAGGCGCGAGTGCCGTCTCCGGTTATGCTGGTCAATCCGAAACTGTTTCTGGCTCCCCCTCCTCCTATGACACACTATGTACTGCAGTGATTGTGTTTTATTTTTCTTCAAAAAAAAAAAAAGAAATGGGCTCTGTAATATCTGATCATTCGGGTCGGGCGGGGGTGGGGGATCCCATTGCTGTAGGTAAGACTTAACCCAAAGATCAAGTGACGGATTCGGTTCACAGCTCCGGTACACGTTTCCTTCAGCTCGCGATGATTGTCGACCTTGGTCCCTTTTTTCCAAAGTCAATCACGTCGCTGGTGGACACGGAAAACGGTATAAATTGTGGATGTGATGGAGAGACTATGTCCGTACAACCGTTTCGCTTTGAGGAATTGGGAACCCTGGAATGCTTGTTAGCGCTAGGTCAGAAATCTGACCTTAGATTACTGCCTAGGAAGGCACGTCGGAATTTGATCTCGGAAAAGACGTTGGTCAGCCCGACCTAGTGGTCTTTTTTTTTTTTTTTTTTTTTGGCACCGCTTCAACTTCAACCAGCCAAAGTCCTGATGGTGGCTGCAGCCTACAAGTAACCAAGTTCATCACGTTCTGCTTCTAAGATCTTTCCTGGATAATGGTTGAAGAACATTGGTGCTCTAGCGGTTATTGCCTGCCTACATCACAAATTGCTTACCATTCTTCATCCTCGCTTGAATTGCCAACCCGGTGTTATACGCATTGACACTCCCCGGGTGCCCCTTTCTCGCGGCCAATAAGATCCGAAGCGGCTACTCTAACCGTAGAAGTGTCTACGGATAAGGTGACTCACCACATATTACGGGACATCGCGCAAGAAAACGTTGGTCGTTGGTTTTGGGTGGGCCAGGACCGATCAACGCTGAGCCTGCTGAACTCTGTCATCGTCGACCCGTCAGCAAGCCCTTGACAGGAGACCTTCAGTCCGGGGGTTGGTGTGATGGGCAATCTGCAATATGCGCATGAGCCATGAAGGTTTGCAGCTGTTTGCCAATGGCCTCTGTCATTTGGTATTATAGCATGGCACGCTGTACCGCCACGGCACGGCATTGAAAGGAGTTGAGAACATCGAAATGTCATAGGTGGACGATGCCATGCGTTCAACCACTGTCAGGCGCCCATCTGTAGTTTGACGGGGAAATTAGAAAGAAGTGTGCGAAAGCTGACGAGTGTTTGTTGGTCGCTAATGGGATTGCAAACTAGACGCTCGAGTGGTATAATCATAGTAGGGAAGCTGATCACGTTCACCAAATAGTAGTGTAGTATGTGCTCCGGACGGAGTCGGCTCGTTTTGGAAGCCGAAGCCGCAAAGGTCCGGCAGGCATGCCACTCCGTGTAGCGTACGAAGCAGGATGTAATGCGGTACTAGTAAAGACGACAAACGTTAGTTACCCCTAGAGGCCTTTTTTAATTACTGTCATCTATTCGTAATTTGGCGTAAGCTTACATTCGATACGTGACCCTTACGGCAGCGGGTCGGCGGCAAAACCCGCCCGAATCCAACGGGCCCGGGCACGCTTTTCGTGATTCTCGGACGGCTTTATTAGACATCATATCCCGGCCTTCAACGCTAGGAGGCTACTGTAGCTACGATACTGTCAACCACATCGGCATAAACCAGACTATCGACGAGGCTACTTTGCCTACCATGGCTTCAGAACAGAATAAGGAATACTTCAAGTAAGATAGCCGAGGGGCCTGTTTGCTGGGTCAACAGACGCTAACACCATCTTCCTTACAACAGCAACGAAGCTGCAGCATACGATGCTAAGCACGCAAAAACCTTGGACAGGATTGTCGAGGAAATCCGGGCCAGGCTTGATTTCATTGGAGTCGAGTGGGTAGATGAGGACGCCGATTCTGGAAGCGTGAGGCTTCTGGATTACGCCTGTGGCACTGGAGTTGGTGAGTGTATCCTTGGTGGCAAAGTGCTAGTTTCTTGCAGTGTCGGGGTAAGGAGATCTTAGCAAGATTTGAGGGGCTTAGAGGCCTGGAAAGTTCAATGCACATGTGTGGACTGAATATCTTGAAAGCCTCTGAGCAGGTAGTTACGTCTGAAAACTTGCTCCAGTGGCTTGCTGTTGGCTGTCTATGCCCGGCTTGCTGCTTTTGTCTTCTCGTTCTCTGTGCAGCATCGCTAACCAGACGCATTATTGTAGTGTCTAGAGTAAGTCATCCTACTTCAGTCCGCTCAACACGGTTGAAAAGCGCAGAGATTTGCTTTATGAAGACCGAGTTCCCGATAGGCAGTTCCTCTCTCCTTCCCGTTCAAAGTTTCGACATGCAGTCATTACATCTACGCCCCATCAAGATGATCCCAGATTGAGGTCTAACAACTTCTCTAGGCTCTAGCTCCTTACACCACACAATGCGTCGGTATTGATCTCTCAGAGAACATGGTCGCTCAGTACAATGCTAGAGCTGAGAACCAGGTGAATCACCTTTCCCCTCTCCCTCTGATGATGTATGTACGTAACGGAGAACTAACTTTCGAGTACCGATAGGGCCTTGCTCGCGACGAAATGTATGCCTACCAAGGCAACCTTCTAGACCCCAACGATCCTGATCCCCGGGAGTTTTCCGGCTTCGATTTTCACCACTTCGATATCGCCGTTGTCGGGCTAGGCTTCCACCATTTTGACGACCCCGCTCTTGCGGCACAGAGGCTGGTCGAGCGGCTCCGGCCCGGCGGTGTTCTATTGATCTTGGACTTCTTGCCTCATGGCAAGGTTGCTGATGTACGTCTATTTTTCTTCGACTTCCCTGAGGTTATCGTCGAAGCTGGGGCTACAGACGCATTTAAAATGGACTGTTCCAAGTACGATGAGATACTGATCCATGTGACCCACTGTCACCCACATTACAGGACGGCCATGCTGCTTCGCATACCATCACGCACCATGGCTTCTCCGAGGAACAGGTCAAGAAGATCTTCCAAGATGCTGGCGCCGGAAAGGACTTCGCGTTGGAGACAATCGGAATTGCCTTTAACAAGGCCACGGAAAACAGGCCTGAGGAGGTCCGTAGACAGGTCTTCCTTGCGCGTGGTACCAAAGAATAAGAGCAGGGAGGGCTCTATTTGGTAACGCCATTTATGATAAGATAGGTATGGTTGAGGTTAAAGCTTCAATGAAGTGATTTGCATGATGTCACTAGTTATCAGTGGAACTTTGATGATATGGAAAACTTCTTGAACAGTGTGTAGCGACGTGCACGCAGATATACAGTGACATCGGGAGGATTGTTGGTAAACTCAGTTACCACGCCGAAGCTGTCATCGAAAGCAGCCAAAGTAGCCAAAATATACGCTACGGAGAAAGGAAAAGGAAAAGAAAGTTAGGAACAAAGAATAAAGAGAACATCACAAATGCAAACGCTAACTCATCTATGATAGAAGACGAATCTCAGTTTCGAGAAACCTCACAAAAAAAAAGGCAACAAACGAAGGTCTCTCCCGCCGGGAATTGAACCCGGGTCTCGAGCGAATCGAGGCTGATGTTCAAACTTGACAAGCTCACATACTGACCACTATACTACGGAAGACTCGTGGATGTGGACATCCACCGTAGCTGATTGTTGGTGGCGGACTTTCAACAGAGCCTTATGTATCCAATCACAATGGATCCGTTCACCTCTACCGAGAACATCTCAACATCCATCCCTCGTTACCGTTCCTAAAGTTTAAGATTTACATCTTCTCCAGCTTATCCAACTTCGCATCATCTAGATCTGCTGTCAGTACAGAAAACAGGTTGTTTCGTGATGAATTAAAAGAAAAGGATGTTGCGGTAACGCAGCCTTCAACCACACGTCCAATTCTGGCAAAATAGACTTACCCTCAAGATCAACATGGAAAGCACTGCCCAAAATAATAGCAGGCTCATTGATATTGTGATGCTCATAGCTTTAGCACCGATCCTGTCAGCTTCCTCCAATTGTGACAAGGCATGGATGAATACAACGCCGATTGCACTCACCTTAAGGTACCAACACCGCCAGCTTCCAGCAAAAACGAAGGTCCCTCGTGCAGAGACAGCCCAGTCCATCGCTGTGCAAACGCACGAAGGATGTGTCCATGGGCAACAATCAACACATCGGCGCGTTCCGCATCAGGATCTCCCTTTGGCTTATTGAGCGCGGGAGCGTGAAACCTCTCCCGAATATCTTTGATGAGACGATCGCAGCGCTCGTTGACATCTGCGGGACTCCTGCAGACGAGATTTTTCCTGTGATCAGCAACCGGATTCTAAAGAACAAAGAACGAGATACAAGCTGAAGCATGGGAACAGTGTTGACAACTCACTCTCCTCCAGGGCATCCATCCCTCCAAATATCCCAGTTGGGATCAAGACCTTGTTGCTTCCTCTTCTCCCTAATTTGCGGACTAGTGATACCTTCGTATTCACCATAATCCCACTCGCGGATGTCCTCGGTGACTTCAACCTCGGCATCGCATGGAACTGGCTTGGATTCGCACTCGCCATGACGTTGCCATGGCAGCGGACCTTTGATACCGAGGTTTAGAAGCTCAAAGGTACGCTGGGCTCTTTTTCGGGGAGATACGTATCTGTATACATAGTAGGTAGTGTTACTTAGTGTGCTGGTCATTGTTGGCTCCAAAAACGTGGTATTTGAACACCGCCGCAGGCCAAAGTCAGCTGATCAGTACCGACCGCAGACTGGCTGGTTATACCATCGTTCATTAACATATCTTGGCTATGTATACACTGGGTGTTGTCTTTCCTATCCCTTTTTCGTCTTTTTTTTAAAGGGGAACCAAACCGAATGGGCAATTTGCAAGTTCACTCACATATGGGCCAGCTTCTTGGGAACAATCAGGCGGTCATCACCTATGAGCGCTTTTCCCGTCGCCTTGACGCGCTTCTCGCCATTCGCTGTCAACGGAATGTCGGTCGAGCCAGTGTGACGGCCATCAATAGACCATGCGGTCTCGCCATGTCTGATAATGAATACCCGGGGTGTTGACATCCTTGCTACTTCCGAGCGCTGAGTTGTCGAAGGTGGAACTTGAATTTGACCTGGGTTGCTTGGCCTTGATGGGAATAACGTGAGGAGTGGCGGAAGGGTGAAGTAAACAATTGATAGAGGTAGTGAAACGTTGCTCAACAATGAAACTGCCGGAACAGCCGGGGTAAAGGGAGTTTTCACTTTAACAGACGAGGCAGAGTACCCTGAGGTAGCTACTAAATTTCGACCACAGGACACTTCCAAGAAGCGATCTCTCTCTTCGCTTTCGTGACATCATCCGCTATTGTGTTCCCCAGCCGGAAATGGAACGCCATGATTACGCCATAATTTCTACCAATGACATTGCACCCTCGGTATCTTTGCCGATCTGACGATTTCTCAATAGCCAGGTAATTCGACGAATGGGAATCATCCCGAGCAGCACTACGCCAGTGCGCACCAGAACTTTTCAGCCTGTGGATTGATTGATAAGGTCATCATCATTTCTTAACAATCAAAATCGAAACGAGTACAAGGAGGTGAAGTTGACAGGGCAAAGGGGAGAAAAGAAGTTGTGGTCCACTCGGCAGAAGAATTGCAAGTTACGTAAACGGAACTGAAAGTAACGGGAACTTTTCACAAAGGCACGGACGCAGTCCAGTCCCCCCGTCCCACCGGCCGCCCTTGTCGGACAGAAACCTCAAGGACGCTAAAACATGACGGGAAGTAAAAGCGCGGCCCGCTCCATGAACGCCACGCCCGTGGAAGCGGGACGAACGCTCGGTACGTAAGTTTTCCCAGTGTAGGATATTCGTTACAATACGCAGCGTGCATGGATGGGTAAAATGTAACAATACACGGGTCTTCGCTACGCACACCGTCGCGTACGGAGCACGTAAAACTGTTCTCGGCTATGTCTCGGTCAAGCATGGGGCTGCACGGATACTTTGAGAGATCTTGAATTTTACAATACAGTCCAATGTTGGGTTGTGTATTAGTTCTGTATTCTGAGTAAGACACATGATCACCCATCCTGAACGTCGCGATAGTACTTCAAGTGTATCGAATTCTTCGATAACACATTATCTGGCTGGCAAACAAACCAGCATTGGACTGCGTGCTCGTAACGTCCATTCGATTCCCGTCAAATAGGCAAGTAGGTAACTTCCGTCCGTTCCTTAACCACTCGTATATCGTAGTGTACTCCCACTCCTTCAACCATCCTGTAGATACTAACAGATCAGTGTCGCGACGAGCAACACCGCTTTACTTGTCAGTCCAGCCGCCATCTTCTCTTCCTCCTCTTTCCCGCTCCCACTCCCTCTCGCGCTCCTTTTGTCTCCTCGTTCTCTCCTCCCGATCAATCCTCATGCACTCCAGCCTCAACTCATCCGCCTGAACCTGATAATGCAGTCCTAGGCGCCGCAGCGTCTCCATAGGAGAATCTCCGAGACATGCGAGAATGGAAGAAGGGCCCGCATCATCTTCACTAACGGCAGCCCTGCCAAACGCTCTTGTATCTTTGTCCTTGCCAGTGTCCTGTCGCTCTTCACCTTGCCACAATGCCATCGCCGACCTGTTCCTTGAAAGGCGCATATGCTCAAGCCGCAGTTCATCCGCTTGATTTTGGTGATGTTGCACTAGGCAACGCATGATCTCCACTGGAGTGTTGGGGGGAAGGCAGGCAAGGATAGAATTGGGAGGGCCGGGGCTAGGACTACCGATAGGGTAAGAGCGGTCGTTGGCGATTCGCGTCCTCCCCCTCTCCCTCTCCCTGTACCTATCTCTGCCGGTATCCGTCTCCCTTGCTCTGGACTCGGTTCTGTCCCTTTCATCGTATGCAGTGTGTTCGTACCTGTCTTGGGTTTTGGTACCCTGTAGGCCCGTGGTGTCATCGGTTTCCTCCTGTCTTTCGGGGCGGGTGTCTCTCGGCCTGCATTCGCATCGTTCGCGGGAAGTTTGTACGTTACCCACTGATCCTACGGCAGCAGGGAGTTGTGCTTCGTGAACATCTGATGGTAGTTCTTGCCTTGGTGTTGCTGCTGCTGCTGCTGCTGCTGCTGCTGCTGCTGCTGCTGCTGCTGTCGTTGTTGTCTCTGTTGTTGCGGGTGGAGGGCCGAGGGGTGTGTCAGGTTCTTGATTTCGGCCAACTGTGGCAGTTTCTGTCACTCTAGTATCCTGATCTCTTTGTGGCAGTTTTCTATTGCGCCGTGGCGGCCGTGGTGGCTGTGGCGGCCGTGGTCTTAGTTCTCGTCCGCCCTTCTGGGGTTCCGGCTCCGGCTCTGGATGATGTTCAAGCCCTGTCCCGATTCCAGGTTCAGAGAGCAAGTCCGGCACTGATTTGGTATTCGGTACCGGCGCATCTACGTCTGCGTGATGTGGGGATTCATTGGTAGCTTCAGTATTTTCTTTCCCGGTTATCTGAAAAGAGCAGCGAGCGTTGCCGCTGCCGCGGTGACAGCAGTTGCCACATCTGTTGCCATCACCGTAGACGCAAACCTCGAAGCGCCCTTTGCCAGCTTTGCATTCCTTACAGGGATTCTGAGCTTGTTGACCCGTAAGCTGAAGATAAGCTGCTCGGAGCTGGTGCTTTTCGGTAAGGTCTATTGTGTCAACGCTTTTCCGTAAAGCGATCTCGCGCACTGCCTGTTTTGATCGTCAGTTCACTTGGCTCCGGGATCGCTCATTACCTTCGTCCGCTGGCTTCTCTTACCTTGCGTTTTCTCAGTTCCTTAATCTTCGTATTGCTTGAACCAAGGCTTGCATAAATCTCTTCGAGGTCCTTGTCTGTGATGATCCCCTGTGGTGGCTTCCAGTCCCTTGAAAACTTGGCGTTATCATCGTGGTTTTCTTTCGTGGAGGTCTGTGAGGGATCCTGGAGATTGTCTTGGATATCCATTTTGTCACGCTTCCTCTTAGCGGGCCGGCGGGCTGACACAAATCCAGCGATTTCGTCTGCCAAAATTTCTATGCGCGGGACATTCAAGCCACTATTCCAAATAGTAGCGTCCACGAAATTTTCATCGTCTGAAGCCATTAACATATGCCATTTGTATGGCATAAAGCTTGTGGGGTGTTGGAGATGGGTATGCTTAGTGGCAGAATTGCTAAGCTGGAAAGGTTTGGGGACTTTTAGAGGAAGAGGAGGAGTGCCGCGCACTGAAACCAAATGCTCTCTCACACGGTCTGGAAGACTGTTATATAAAAACGTAAACTTGGGTTGGTAGTCGGGGTTTGTGTTCAGGTGGTGCATGGTTTTGCCATATTCTGGTCGCTTCACAAGAGAAGAAAGTCGAACCACACTCTTTAGGCTTTGTTATAAAGGTCCTTAGAAACGAACGTACAATTTAGAACATAGTACGACAAACCTAATTAAAGAAGGAAACTCGATTGAGTAGAATGTGAGAGCGAAACAAATTTGTAGCCCTGATCCGCAGGATCTAGAATGGACGCGGCTTGATAGGAAGTGAGCAATGACGTCCACGAATCAGTCACAGCATTATTCGGTCAGTTCGAGTGACAAGACAGATAATCAGATCTCTTGGTTCTTTTTTGTAGATATCACAGTTGACAAAATGTCCTGGAGTGCTACCACCATGCCTACTATGGACCTATGGAGCCACGGGACAGTTTCCGACTTTCTAGAACCTTCCCAAAACCAAGACGGGCTTTTCTCATCGTCTACATGTTGTCCTACATCAGTCTTTCATAACGCCTTCCAGATGTCAAAACCATTGCCTTCCTTCAAGGCCGCCATGGGGTATACCTCATTCACGCCCGCTAATGCAAACCAGCCAGTAAGAGGGAAAAAAAGAAAAGCGAATAATCAAAGAAAACGGGAGACTTCTTCGAACTCCTGGATGACGAGGATCGACCGGCGGATCGGAACACTCATTCATTCATATTGCGCTTGTCTGACAGCCCGTGCTCCCCACTCACGCTCACGCTCACGCTCGCGCTCTTGTCGCATCTCCTTCTCAAGCCTCTTGGCTTCCATGCGGAGGTCGTCCGCAAGGTCCTGGTGGTATTGAGCTATGGAGCGCAACACCTCGGGGGAAACATTTTTGGGCAGGTACGCAAGCATCGGCTTGCTGGCATCGTGGTCGAGAATGTCATTCATGGTTCCTTTGAACGGCATCGGGCTGGGGGCGTAGTCGTTGCCTCCCATGACCGCAGGTGCTTGGCTCAGAGTGTAGTTGTTGTTCTCGAGGAGTCCAGAGCTAGACGTATAGTTCCCGTTTTCGAAGTGTCCCGGGTTAGGCGCATAGTCGTTGTTCGCTTTTTCTCCTTGAGTGGGAGCTGGGGAAGCGTACTTGCTGAAGGCTAGACTTTTTAGCCAGTGGTCTGCAGCCGAACCAAGCGCTGTGCCGGGGCCATGAATTGGCGGCTCTGCCTCAGTATGACTAGCCGTCTCAGTTTCGATGGTCCTTCTTTGCTTTTTGACATTCTTCTTGGTGCAAGGTGGCGGGTGTACATTGGGGTCCTGCGTCTTGCGACTTTGAATGAGCGGGAGGTCGTCACTGTCGATGTCCATCGAAACACGATGTGTACATTTGAGTCCCTGACGCCTATACAGGCAATTTGCACATGAACCATCGCCAACACTCGGGTGTTGAACACAACCGACAAATGGTCCTAGACTCTTCTTGCACACGTCACATTCCGCTGTAGCCTGTTTACCATTGAGCTGTACAAACACGGCTTCTAGGTTCCCGCCCACCGCCAAGTTTACCGACCCGATGTCTTTGCGAAGATTGATGTTTCTGACAGGCTGAAGAAAGAGCGTTAGCATTCGAGCATGGAAGAGAAGCTCAGGTCGGGAGGTTGTATGGTACTTGCAGGTTCCTTCCGCAGAATTTCCAGGTTCCTCCCGATTTTGTTGACCTTTTGTTCTACAAACCTGTCCAGGGCTTCGTGGGCATACCCTATCGTGATGATCTTGGGAGCGGTAGCTGACATTGCTACTGCGTGGATATTGTACTGAGGAAGGTTTGCGCTGACCCCGGCCACTTAAGCTTCTACTAAGATAGCGTGCTAACGTCGGTTATTGTAGGCGGTGATGCCGACAGGATTGCAGAGGCGCGCGACTGAACGCGATCCAATGCTGGGGTGATGGGTTTTGCTGCAAAAAAAAAAAAAATGGTTGTATGTTCACAGCATTGGAAAAAGGGCTCAAAACCTGTATCACCAATCGAGACATGAAACACGCCCAATGAATTGAACAGGAAGAACTGTGGTTTTTGTGATTATAGGTATGGTTGTGAGGCAGAGATAGGTGCAAGGTGGGCAAGCGGGGTCGTTGCCTGGGCTGGTGGTGGGAAGACGGAACAAGATGCTGGAAGATAACGCACTATCAGAGCTCCATCGCCTATGAAAAGAGGTAGGTACCTAAGGTCGCGCTGGATGTGCACGACACAAGCCTACAGTCAGGGCAACCTATGACAGCTGGTCCCAGCGGCAACTGCTGGCAAGGCCCGTTCTATGCAGTACTGTGGTCTACAGTACGGGATCTGTCTGGAGTTCTGTACCTGACAAGGGTTACCCCAATTGCTGTTGGAATGATAAGTGGAATCCTTTGTGTGTATCATCACTTACACAATATCCGAAAGTTATCACTTCCATTAGCTGAAGCAGAATCGTGACGTTCGTGGCGTGCAAAAGTCGTCTCGTAAGACGATATTCGATCGTTTAGTCAAGCTTGAAGTACCGGGTAGGCGGGGTAGGTTGAACCGAGGTCGGTTCTTGGGCCGAACAGACGAGCTAGACAAGCTAGAGCAAGCTATGTAACATTCCACCTATTTTCACCTTTCGACGACCTCAGTTCAACCCACGAGATCGGAGGCAAGACAGCAGCTAGCATTCTAAACACTCGGAAACAACACATCACCCACCATGGCCACCGGACCAGTAAAAAGAGTCGCCGCTTCAGCGCTCAACACGACCGCAAAAATAGCAAAAGCGACCGCTTCGAAGCACTCACCACTTCGATCAGCGCCGGCATCGCCAACAGTAGCAGCGAAGCCAACAGGAGTCAAAACTTCGAACCCGCTATCACAATCGCCTCCGCCAGCGATCACAACGACTCCAGCATCGTCATCATCATCATCATCCCCACTCTCCCCAACAACGGAATTGACAGAGCGGGGTTCATCAGGAGGAGCACCATCACCACCGGGAGGATCAGGAGGAGGTGGAGCAGGAAGAGGACAACAACCAGGAAAAGGACAAGAAGAAGCGCCACATCAACAATCTCGTCCCTTCCCCAAATGGAAGGCCGCCGTCTGGACAGTAGCCTTTACGGCGGTGACTGTAACTGGAACCATTTACGGCGCAGGTCTTAAGACGCAGAAGGAATGGAATCAGGTATTTTTTTTCTTTTTATTCTTGACTTCTTCCCGTTTCAATCAACGACGACCAATAAACTAACCCCAGGAAAACAAACAACAAGGAAAAGCAAAAAATTCAAGAAGCCACCGCCGATGATAAAATTGAAATGCTTGTAAACCGCCGCGCCCAGCTGTTCAAAACCAAGATTGAGATTGAGCAGAAGCTGGCCGATGTGAGGGAGCGCATGAGACTGGAGAAGGAGAAGGAGGAGAAAGTGAAGAGCGGTGCGGTGGCGACGCCGAGGAGATAACGTCCGCTGTTTTAGACAACTCCAATAACGACAAGTGAGAAAGAGAGCAAAAGCAGAAGTACAGTGGGTGTGGTGTACATGGGAGGGGACGTGAAGCTTGTTGGGTTTACGTGGAAGTTGAGGGGATCACCCCTCTCGTCCTCGGCGTCCCGAAATCTGGTCGAGTGGGGCTTTATGTCGGCGTTGAAAGGGGGGATGGCAATGAAATTGCCGGCATGGGGGGCGAGTTGGACGGGGCGACACGACCGAGAGGATATGGAGGGATATGAGTGTCCCTCTTGAACCCTTCTCATTCGCCACGGCATCTCGGGGGCCTGCTTGATCCACGAACGAGCCAGTATCGTGGGAAGGAAGGGCCGGTCCTAGTTACCATAGTCTTACCTATGTGTTGATGCCCGAATCATGTAAAGGAACCGGCGCGATAAGGCGTCGGTGTCCGCATCACGAGGTAAGTCCCTGATTCAAAGTTGGTTGTCGTGGGGAGTTGGATATAGATACGACGGCTGGAACGGAACGAAGAAGCTCAACGAGGGAAACATAGCACCGACCCGAGCCTAATGCGCAGCGATAGACATTTTCCCCTGTAATTCAAGTTTGGCTGTGCACAAGCACGGGAAATTCTGATCCCCGTGGAGATAAGGGCAAGCACAAACCAGTCTTACATTTCTCGCGCGCGGACAATAACTATAATATCAACAAATGAAAACTGATATGCATCACGCTCATGAAGCAATGGCCAAAGCTTATTCTACCTAGATATCATTACTGCAACTCCGTCTCGCTAGCATGAAAACCTGATCCCAAGTTTCCTCGCACCGAATCGGCAAAGGCTGTGATATGCCCTACTGGGTTCCGTCGGCACTGGGAAGGGGAATCGCGCGGTAGAGCAAGATCAGGGCCGAGTGTGACTCTCCACCGCCAGCCAGGGCAGTGATCTTTTCCGCCTCCACCTCAGAGACTTTGTCATCATTGAACCACCACCACTTGCCGTCCTCCTCACCGACCTTGCCAGTGACAGGATCCTTAATCCCTGTCTTCTTGACGTAGGCCGTATAATGACCGCTGTCGGCGCTGGCGCCCTGATGGGTGATCACACCGCGAAGCTCATACAGTCCGGACTGGTTGGCACCTTCGTCCTTGAGAAGATCTTGGTTAATCAAAGTGTAAAGCTCCTTCTTGGCAGCCAGTACTTCAGCTTCCTTCTCGGCCTCGAACTCGGCGTCTGTCTTGAAGGTCTCCTCTGTGGTCATCTCCACGTCACCGCCAGCAGGCTTCTTCTCGTCCTTCTTCTTGTCCTTTGATGTCGAAGGTTGGGATCCTTGAGCGTTTTCGCCGTCAATGGGGTTCATCTTTCTGCGCTTGCGGGCTCTTTCAATATCATGCTCCTCCTTGCGCACCTCGCGGACCTTGTCCCTGACAGGAATGAGAGCCTTCCTAAGCTCATCCGTGCAGAACTCGACCACATCAAGCTCGTGGGGAAATGTGACCTTGCGCATAATCTTGGCCTTCTTCTGAACCTCACGTTTCCAGAAGAATCGCATGAAGTGCACGGTCAGGTACTTGGGTAGCCGGGAGATCTGAGAACGCTTAGTGTACGTCGCTTCCCTGTCCAGAACCTCTGACTTCTTCTCAAGCTTTTCCACCAAACCGTTGACAATTCCATCCCTGAGATGATTGGTCTGACCATCGATGTGGCAGTTGAGCTTGAGAAGACGCTCCTTCGAGGTCTTTGGCTCCTCTCCGGCTTCCTTGGCGCCGGGTTCGTCACACTCGAGGACGCTGGTAAGTTCGAGTCCCATGTACTTGTCGATGAAGGATGCGTCTCTGGCGGCGTCACCCTCAGAAATCTTGAGCTTTTGCTTGAGTTGGGTTAGGATTTGCGACCAAGCTTCTTCCGCATCCTGCTGGGCATAACCGTGGCCGTCTCTTTCCCTCTCAGCAAACTGGGGGAAGGCGACACGAAGAGCATTCAAAAATGCGAGCGGAGGAATGCCCTCCTGTGTTTTCGACATCATATCGTAAAGATTCCGGAGCTGCGACGTAGGGTCCAGCATTGATTGTTCACCCTTGTAGGACTTGAGAGCGTCGTTAAGCTCAGGAATGGAGCGGAGAACTTGAAGCGTCGAGTTGAGGTAGCAGGTGTTGCCGAAATTTTGAAGACCGGCCGGAGTCGCTCCCGCTTGTTGTGCTGCTTCGGCCTCCGTCATGTCCTCGACGAACTTGACCTTCTCGGTTGGTCGGACGATTGCGCCTCCACCCTCACCTGGCGTTCCCATCATCATGATCATCTGGCCGGGCTTCAGGCCCACCTTGCTCATATCGGTATCATCTTTGAGTTGGCTGCCCTTTAGGAGCACTTTTTGCCGGTCGGGTTCAACACCAGTCAGGCTGTAAAGCTGGTACTTGAAGACTTCGCCGGTCGCGGAGGTATCGACATCCACGTCGTATTTCTTTCCTTGGTGTTTCACCACCACTAGATATAGTTAGTCATACAGCTCGAAGGAAAGTCGCTGCTTGTACAGTGAAAGGTCGAAAGGGTAAGAAGCATACCGTTGATTGTCGACATGTTTGTGTTGTTGTTATTGTTGTCCTGAATCTTAGATGGAGCGTGGTGCTTGTGGAAGCTGTAGTTTAAAAAGAGCAGATGTGGACAAACGGTAAAACGGGAAAAGGTTAAGGGCCTCCTCGTCGGCGACTTTGATTCTGATGTATTGGAAGGCAGATCCGGAGGCAACTTCCACAAGCTTGGTGATTTGAAAGTTGTCGAAGGTGACAGAAGACGGGACAGCGCGGGGCTGGCGCAGGGGCGGGATTGCGTAGCTGGCCGTGCCTGGACGAGCTTACAGGTACCTAGCTTATGCATCTAACGCAGAAAATGCAACAAGCCACCTCAGGATGCCCGTTGGCATCGGGCCTGAGTGGACAGCTGTGATGCGGCCCACTCAGATGGTCTGAATACACCCCACCTTACCCACACTAGAGGTATCCACCTGGCTTTCCCCTACGGACCACCTCACCTACCCACCAAGCCCCGTCTCCAGGCTGGAGCTGAGCGATGCAAGACCTGCCCCTGCCCTGAAGTGGCCCGGAAGCAGCTACAGCCTACAGGTACCTACGTAGTGTACAGGTACCGCACGGGAGCACTTCTTAGCTCCATTTGGGCGGGCCATGTCAGGCGTCACCTTGCGGGAACCTCGAGACGGGACCATACCAGACTGGTGCACCACCCGACATCCAAACCAACGCCGGCGACAACGGCGACGAGCTTTACCACCACAACACACCTCTACGAAACGGACCACCTGTATATCATTGCTCTAACTGGCCGGACATCAACCATCACCGGAGGGAACTGGTCGCGCAGCTCGGAAAAGCACAATGGTGAGCATGTAGCGCCCGCGCGCATCGACGCTGACTTGACCGCTGCCCCGGCTGTTCCCACGTTATTAGTCTATCTGCTCACACACGCCCAACCCACAGTCGCAATCACTACGTCCCTACCTCCAGGCTGTCCGGAGCAGTCTGACGGCCGCCCTCTGTCTCTCCAACTTTGCTTCCCAGACCGCCGAACGGCACAATGTCCCCGAGGTCGAAGCCCGAACTTCCCCTGAAGTGCTGCTTACACCCCTGACGATTGCGCGTAACGAGAACGAGCGAGTCCTCATCGAGCCCAGTATCAACAGTATACGCATTAGCATCAAGATCAAGCAGGCCGACGAGATCGAGCACATCCTGGTACACAAGTTCACCCGGTTCTTGACACAGAGAGCCGAGTCCTTCTTCATTCTTAGAAGAAAGCCCATCAAGGTGCGCGATGCCCCGGGATCTACGAACGAGCCACCATGATGCTCGGGACTACGTGGAACTGATAACTGTGCGTTCGTGCTTATAGGGCTACGACATCTCCTTCCTGATCACCAACTTCCATACCGAGGAGATGCTCAAGCATAAGCTGGTGGACTTCATCATCCAGTTTATGGAGGAGGTTGACAAGGAGATTTCTGAAATGAAGCTCTTTGTATGTCGATCATGTCTGCCACAGTTATGAGCTCACAGAACTGACACTTTCCTTAGCTAAATGCGCGGGCGCGTTTCGTTGCCGAGTCCTTCCTGACACCAGTAAGCCCTGGAAAACCAGCCCTCACAATGGCTGGCTATGCTAACAAACCTCGCCCCAACAGTTCGACTAAGCGAGTATTCTGGAGATCACTGGTGTTGCGTTTGCTGTTTCCGGGATTTTCCCGACGTGAGATCATGTTGCACGCATGTGGATGGCGCTTTTGGGAGGCAAAGAGAAACACAATGAGATTACGAGTGCACCCAGATGCCATGGTACCAAATAATAATCCTCTACCGATACACCTCTACGGGCCGAATTGCCAACTTGTGCATGATCAGATTCGTCCACGCGGGCACAGTTTTCAAAATTCATTCTCGCTACCACACATCTCTCGCGATTCCCTCTTCGGTCCACCCTTTCAAGTGCCGGTTGACTTTCTCGGTCAATTTGCCTCGGTATATGCTGGGTGCATTCACCTCCAGTTTGGCATCGTGGACATCTTCCACATGTTCATGACAAATCTCCCCTTACGTCATTTGCTCTTGCCCCTCTGCTTTGGGTGAAAGACAGTTGTTGATAGCCCTATGCTGGGAATGCATGAAGGCAACTGGATTGCGGATATCGAATTGCGGCAATATCTTTGCGGTTGGGACATCATAATATGTGTCTACACTCTCCAAACACTCGTTCATGGCACGCAAAGGAAATGGGCAATCAACCGGTTCAAGCTGTCACAAAGACAGTCAAGTTCACCGTCCCTCAAGGGCATCCGGAAGACGCACCGGTAGGGAGCGCGTGAGGAGTGAGCTGCGCAAGTGATCATAAGCTACTAGTTGTTCTGACGGTTGGCTGCTGACAAGGGCCTTTTGTTGAATGGGGAGTTCTTGTGATGGCTCACCCAACCTTATCCTGGGAGAAAAAAAAGGCGGTAGTATGGTAATTGATGGCGCCCTTGGACAATAACAACTGAACAGAAGTCGGCTGATGGACCAGATCGAAACAAGAAATCAACCTAGTTCCAGCTTATTGTCAGTTATCCACTTCAAACCCCAACGTGACATGAATTGACAAGCAAGACAATAGGCAGACACATGTCACTTCCCCTTCACTTGACATAGCCAAGGCCCACCATATTCAATTTTCTGAAATCTTTCGGCGACCTCTCTGCTAAAGTTCCATCCTAGGGGCCTGATTTTTTTCTAACTTCCATCTAACACCCGCGGCAGGTCCTTCGTCGACGACCAACGAGATTCACTGACCCTTGGAGAACTTTCTACTTCCTGTCATCACCTAGCCTTCTGTGGATCTGGGTTCTGCCACCGGAAGTGAAGGCAAGACCGCCTTGGATTTCGTTAGATTTCCAGGTTTACAGACAAGGCTTGGTATCTAACCTCGACACATCCACACCTAGGGTCTTCGTCTGAACTCCTGGTGACGGGCGATAGCAAACGCAGCTGGCAGGCAGTGGTAGATCTGCGCAAGGCTTCTGCGTTCAACCTTTTCTCGACTGCCCTGTTCCACTTCTGGAGAGCGATACATATTTATCAGCATAGACACTGGGCGCAATACTGGAAGTTGTAACTGTCTTACTCCGACCAAATAACTTGCGCTGGATATTGGACCCTACAAGTTCGTTTGCTCATATCGACCATATCATTTCGCCAGGCATTCCACCCTCTTGCATACCTTGATCAACCCCGCGCACCGAAACTGAGCACAGTTGAGCAGCCAACTTTCTATCATCGCAACCACCATCCGTCACCTGCCATAACAGATATTTAGGAGACTTGCTGTCGCTTCGTGTGCGCCTAGAGGTACCGCTACTGGTATGTGCATCAGTTAACCTCCGTATCAAATGCGCTTCAGACGTTCCTTATATGCCATCCTCCTTCCTGACCGCTAACCAACCATCCTGCCACATAGGTCTTAGCGACACGGCCAAGTGAATTACACGATGGCGGACATCAAACGCATGATGCCCAGGCCGTCGAGCATGGCCCGAAATGCAGTTTCCAAAATGCTTGAAAAGGGCCGCCACAATATGGTGAACTCGTCGATCCAGTCTGTTGATTCCGAGGACCACGAGGGCCATGGTGGCGTGTCACTGTTGGATGACGACTCGCAAGAGGATTTCCCCGTTCAGCCTGTCCAGTCTCCGAATGCTGTCATGGCTCAAGATATCGATGCTACCCCCAAGGCAAGCGTTGTGCAAAAGAAGAACGGGAATGCTCCCAGCACGACTTTCCCTAAAGGTTTGCGCAGGAAGGATAAGAAGGTATGGATCAAAAAGAAACATCTTGGTGTATGCCTGTCTGATCAGTTTCACTAACTTCCATCACAAGCGTACTGGTACGTTCGATCAAAATGGCAACAATGGAAACCACGGACGCGAGCAGAACGGGTCTACCCAAAGCCACACCCAAAGCTGTCAACAAGGAACTTCTACTACTGCTGGAGTTGCCCCTTTTGACCATCAAGCTTCGATGGTCTACATGGTTCAGTATCCTCAAGCAACGCAATCTTTTCAACAAGGTCAACCTAGCCCAGCCCTGAGCAATGACATATCACTCAATCCAACGAACGAGGTAATGACAGGAGGTCAACCTGTTTGGCCGTCATCAAACAACCATGGCATCAATAATCAGCAGGCAGGCATCATTTACCAGCACATGGGTATCTCTCAACTCCAGAATGGTCAGGGCTTCGTGCCTAACAGGCCTGGCGGCCACCCCGGTATTAGTTCACCCGCTGGTCAGACTGGATATGCGCCCATGGGCCTCCCTTATCCTCAACACCAGATGGCCCCAATCACCGATCCTAATGGTCTGACACCCCTTTCCCATCCTTCATACATTCCAACTAATGGGTCTGATGGTCCTCTAGCCTTCGCGCAATCGCCTAATGCCCAGCCAGTCGCGGGTGTCACTCGGTTGGCACCTGGCCAGCTCTACTACGCCTACGGCCCAATGTTTGGAGGTCCAGGCTCCAATATGCAGCCTCAGGGCAGCCAGCAGACCGGCGATGCTTCCAGGACTGAACACAACCAGACTGTAAATGACCCGCAGACCGAGCTGGGCCAGTCTCAGGCTACAAAGACCCCTTCGCACACGAAGGAGATTTTTAATCAAACCGAACCTCGAAACTTTGCTCCCCGCGCAGGTTCACTTCCTTCTCAACCACCGCCTCCGTTCATGATCGATACTGCTCATGCCCTGAACACCCACGGTACTCAAGCTGGTATTGTCACCGGCTCCGGGATTGATCCGTTCTCTTCGGCGGGCAACGATGAGCGTGCCATTGTCAGAGTTCCTAACCACCATTCAGGGTATGAAACCCCGAACGAGAACTATGCGGTCATGTCACATATGCCCATTTCTGAGCCTCCCCCTCCAGAAGTGCGAGCTGTACGCTCAGAGCAGCTGAACAGGCTCACCGTCCTTGGTCCGTATGGTCTCCCTACCGCGGAGGTAGCTTTGCATCCCGACAACTTTCCTTTCATTGAGAGCTGTTCGCAAGCTTCAGCCTCGGATGCCGGAGTTGTTAAGATCACCAATCTTCCTTACACGACCACTCATCAAGAGATCAAGGCACTCCTTGGTCGGAACGCCAAACTACTGACTGAAGAATCCGTGCACGTCATCATGGAGCGAATCAATGGCAAGACTCAGGACGCATACATTGAGTTTTGCAGTCAAGATGATGCTATCAGAGCTGTCCAACGCTTGAACCAAGCTGCTGTACGGACAAACCGTCCTTCTCGTATTGCTGATCGCCCCGTTGATGTGGAGTTGTCGGGCCAGGCCAGTATGATGAAGGACCTCTTTCCTTTGGCTTCCGGAGTCACCTGGAGAGGCGCAGAACCGATAATTGAATCTCCAGTTGAGGGAAAGCCCTGGAAGACCTTTAAAGGCTTTATCATGATCGAGGAGATGGCTATGCTGGTCAAGCTTGTTGAAATGCCACAGCGTGCTCAGTATACTAAAAGCTGCCCCCAGCGTCCTTACGAGTGCATGATCTCTACGATCAGGAAGCTGCCCTGGCAAAAGTCAGACTGCATCACGATTCACCAACGCTGGGCCGTATACAGCGCCACGATTCGTCTCATCGAGCTGCTTCGCAACACCATCCAGCGCCGCGACCACGATAGCCACATCGCTCTCAACCAACTTCTTCTCAAGCGTCTGGTCAACACAGCCATGCTATGCCCTGGCTTCAGCGTCCTTCAAAAGGATAACATCGCCTTCACCGCCGGCATGGATGAGATGAAGCAGCGAGAGTTCAACCAACCTAGGTTCCCCAATCTCTGGACCCATCAGCTGTCAATTTGCCCCAGGCCAGGAGTCCCGTTGGATGTTCTCGAATGGTACATTGCCATCATCCGCGAGGAGACCACTCGCTTTGTCAATCTCAAGCCTGTCAGTGAGAGATCTGAGATTCTGAGCAAGGCCACCAGGATGAACAGCAACAGCTACTTTGGCTTTCTTTGGCACGAGATCGGCTTCCCTACTGGTGATGAGTACGATCACATGACTCTAAAGCAGGCAATGGGGATGGAATTGGAAGCCATCGAGAAGTGCCTCAAACGCGCCCTTGGTTATGGCTATCAACACGCAGACCACGGCAGGGTCAAGAAGCTTATGGCTGCTTAGGCTTTCGTGGTCGGGCCAAAGAGCTAGTGATGAGGAGTGTTTGTTGGTACCATCCCCGATCATTGTTCCGCAACCTATTTTCAGCCACGTTCAACATCGAGAGGATTGCAGCATCACCGACTTTACCACCATTATCAGTAATGCCACCATTAATCAGATATTCATACCAGGATGAAGTCACACGGAATATCGGTGGACATGAAGGGAAACTATTTTATTGGGCTTCATACTTGCACATCTGCATTGGGATCACTGGCGTACCTGTCATTGGGTCTTTTGTTCCCCATTCGATTTCCGTCAATGAGCATTGAGATACCCAACATCGCTATGGCGATATGCGCATCATTCCGTTCTTATTCCCTTCTTTACCACCATTATTTCTGTTGCTCGTTCGAGGGTACAGCTGCACATCACTGTGAGTTTACTGCACAGCGTTGTCAATGGTTAGGTCGCCAGAGAGAGTTGGTTTGTATTTTAACAAGTCAGATAGAAAATGGTACGTCAAAATTGTGTGTTCCTATGTCTGTGAGCCCGCAAACAATTATATCATGAGCGTAAAGTATGTACAACGTATAATGGTCTGTTTGTTAGCTCGAGACCTCGTATAAATTTTCCTATGCGTCTTCATAGCTGTAACGCATGTTATTACCTTGGAAACGCCATTCCTGATGTTCAATATGTCATGTCAATTCCTGTTTATCCTTTCATAAATCGTACTCAGCCATTTTAACTTATCCTCATTAGATGTTTGACTACTCGGGATTGATTTCGTCTAGTATACACCACCAGAAGTACCTACCTAGTGTACCAAGCTAACAAACAAACCAGCATCGGACTGTAGAGGTCTGGAAAGCAAACAAACCCCTTTTTACCCCTTGCTGTTTTGTGATTGCCTAATAAGGAAACTGGTGGGCCTGCCGATTGGGATGATGACGACACCCGCTGATCCCTGGCACTAGTCAGGTCAGGGCCGGATTTTAACCGCACAGGGATGATGTGGGACTACCTGCCTGTGAATGGCACCCGACTGGCAAAAAAAAAAAAAAAGTCGAGCGAACGATTATCGCTGATAAGGATTTTGCTACCTTTACGGCCAAAGTCGAGCCACTTCGGACAAACGTACACAACACCCCCCCAATCCGCACTCCGATCGCCAGACTTGCTCTGGGTGATTACTGAATCCTTTGACAGAGAGGAGAGGACGTCGTCAAGAAGAATTACTTCACAATGGAGTCACTGCCGGCCACAAGGAGGGTACCCGTTCCCTCCGACCAGCATTACAAGGGCGACCACATTCCGCTCGTCGTATCCCGCGAAACAGGCGATATCGTACCAGAGTCACACCAAGCCGATCCGTTAGTACGGCCAGACAAGATCGAAGCAACCCCCTTTGCAAAATCATGGGCGCACTTTGTTGCAGGAGGGTAAGCAAGAACAATTCCTCCCACGGACGGGAAGCCACTTGCGCCCCCGTCAGCCAAGAAGAGCGCTGAGCTTTAACACTTTCGCGCTCTCGCGCACATAACAGAATCGGTGGTATGACAGCCGCAGCCTTAACCGCCCCGTTAGACGTTCTCAAGACGCGACTCCAGTCCGACTTCTACCAAGCACAGCTCCGAGCCTCGCGACAATCGCACGTAGGAGTGCCCCTCAACCCGATTCGCGCCGCCTGGTACCACTTTAGCGAGACCGGCCAGATTCTGTCGGCTGTGTACCGGCAAGAAGGCCCCCGCGCCCTGTTCAAGGGCCTCGGCCCCAATCTCGTCGGCGTCGTGCCCGCGCGCTCCATCAACTTCTTCACCTACGGCAACGGCAAGCGGCTGATCGCCAAGTACTTCAACAACGGACAGGAAGGCACATGGGTGCACCTCAGCGCGGGCGTGCTGGCGGGCATCGTGACCAGCACCGCGACGAACCCGATATGGATGGTCAAGACGCGGCTGCAGCTGGACAAAAACGTGGCGGCTGAGAGCGGAGGCGTGACGAGGCGGCAGTACCAGAACAGCTACGACTGCATCCGGCAAATCCTGCGCAACGAAGGGCTCCGAGGCCTGTACAAGGGCATGAGCGCGAGCTACTTGGGCGTGGCCGAGTCGACGCTGCAGTGGGTGCTATACGAGCGCATGAAGACGGCGCTGGCGTTGCGGGAGGAGAAGATTGTGCAGAGCGGGCGCCAAAAGACTTGGTGGGACCACGCGGTCAACTGGACGGGCAATGCGGGCGCTGCGGGCGGCGCGAAGCTTGTCGCGGCCGTCCTCACATACCCTCATGAGGTCGCCCGCACCCGTCTACGACAGGCACCCATGGACGGCGGCAAGCCCAAATATACGGGCCTGATCCAGTGCTTCAAGCTCGTGTTCAAGGAGGAGGGCATGGCCGGTCTGTATGGTGGTATGACGCCGCATATGCTCCGGACGGTGCCCAGCGCCGCCATCATGTTTGGCATGTACGAAGCCATCCTCAGGCTTCTTGGTACCCCGTCATGAAAAAACCCAACGATTATGCGGGATCACAACAATTCAATCCCGGATTGAGACGGCCGGACGGACATTACCGAACCAAGACAAATAGGGAAACAGACCCCCCTTTTACCCTCTGTCCCACCCTTTATACTTATCCCCAACATTTGGACAGAGAACGAACACGAGGTACATCCATCTCAACTCCTCAGACCTTGGCCAGCCACGTATGATTATTTTACCTTTCACAAGGGCGCTTCAAGGTGTAAGCGTCCGCAACGACGAACCATCTCCTCTACCCGCTTCCTGCTTGTGCCCAGCAATCACAACAACTACAACACAAGAAACAGCCATGGGTGAATGAACCTTCCCAAGACACCCTTAACCTACTTGCTTGCTTTCTCAGCCATTGTTTAGAAGCAGCAGGTGCTGTGTGTGGGTTTCATACACGGATGCCGGGTTTTTATCCGCGGTTCCTAATATAAACCCCCCCACTCCTTGTTTCTTTTTTCTTCATGATTTTTCTTTTCATTCCAACAAACAGCAAAGCAGTCAGGCATCATCAGCAGGGGAGAGAGATCAGCAGCGGAGGAACGAATTTCCAGTGTACGATAGTGTTTGAGCGGAAAGTGAAACGGAGAGGAGCGCAATGATCAGTGCTGGCTTGGAGGTTTTTGTTCCGGTCAATCGGTCGAGGATCAAGCGAGCAAGAAGGGGAAGGTGCAAGCAAGGAATCTCAGCTATTAGGAGCCTGAGGTGGGCTACGTGATGGTACATACCAAGGGCTTCACTCGGTGCGGATATTTGAGGGAAAACAAAAGGAACAGCGAAAACTACCAGGCATTGTAGGGAATAGACATAAAGTGACTTGAACCAGGGATATTTCGATCATCATCCTTTTCATGTTCGGCCGGGTTTTGTAATCAGGCTGTACCTTATACTTCCATTCAAGGCACTGAAATAGAACCGAGGATATTTATTCGCGACGGCTGACATGATCAACACCTTCCATAATGTCGCTGACCTACAATCCATGTATACTCTCAAACAGTCATTCGACAGACAAACTTTTGAACATCTCTCTCCATCGATGGCCCGCCCATACTTCCTGTCCGCCCAGCTCATGTTACTCACAAACACAAACACGGAAAACGCCCTTCATTTCAACCTTTTTCGCTTCCGGGCAAACTTCGGCAAACTGTCATCCATCGCCATAATCACGACTCCTCGCCACCATCACCCACCGCCAGCTTATACAAAGCTTGCGTCTCGGCATAACCCCGCGGAGGACGTTTGCGCAGTTTTCTCGGCGTTCGCATCGTCGATTGTGACTGGTGGCCCCGTTGCGATTGTTGCGGCGATGATGATGACGATGGTGTGGTATAGTTACTAGTATTGGTATTGTGGAGGACAACAACGCTATGGTTATTACTGGCTAACGAAGAAGAAAAGGCAGAAGACAAGGTTGATGTGGAGGTGGACGATATAGACGAAGGGGCGCTGCCCAAGCGCAGGCGCGGGGTTCCTACGCCCCAGCTTTCGCGGAAGAGGAGTCACCATGCGTTACGATCCCAGTTGGGGTCTGTTATTTTGTGATAGAAGGGAGAGGTTTCGGTGTTAGTCAGGTTCGCGATCGATCAGTCTGGAGAAGAAAGAAACGGGAAGAAGGCAACAAAAACTCACCCTGCACAAAAGCAGCTAGCACTTTACTCCCTGTTTGCAACAGCGGGTGCCCCACGACGATCTTGAGGAACTTCTCCAAACCCGCCCTGCGGCCCTCGATCACATCGTCGCTAAACCGGTTGGTGAACACCTTGCCGGGAAGCGGGGGAATGGTCACGCGGGCGCTCTCCCGCTCAAGGATGTCGCGGAAGTACTCAAAGTCCGAATAGCGGCGGCGCACTGTCGACTGCCGCAGCTTGAAGGCGGGGATGTTGGTGCGACATACAATCTCGTAGTCGGTGTACATGTGGCGGCCGATGCCGTGGGTTCGGGGGTTGCGGACCTATTCGTGGGTGAACATGTCAGTGAGGTCAGGTCTCCGGGGCATTGGGGATAGTCGTCGGGATGGACATCCGACTCCGACTAGGGTGACCAGGCGGGCTCTGTGACAGAGCCAGCCCACGGGCAACGGGGTGAAGACTAACCTCGATTTCCAAGAAGTTCTCGGGCGGACCGTAAATCTCATCAAACGACTGTTGTCGCGTGTCCGGTAGAGACTGCATGATGGGCCGGTGCAGACGGGCAGCCGCCGCCGCCGCCGCCTTTGCTTTATCTGACTGAGACCCCGTTGGGCTGACCGGGCTAGTGGGCGACGTTGGCGAGGTGGGAGAGGTAGCGCGCGCACCACCGGCCGCGGACCCCAAGTCGCTGGAGGACGCCGTTTTCGCGGTTTGGAAAGGACGTTGGTTAATTGGTTATTATTGGACGCAAAGAGCTGGTTTCCCGGTTGAGATGACGGGAAGCAGCTCGAATCCCCTTGCTGTAGTTGGCGCTGGAGTTGTTGCTTTGTCAGAATAGAGCTTGTGTGACAGCGTAGCTGATAGTCTTGATGGACGAGGAAGCAAGATAGCCTGGGCGCAACGGATCTGGCCGTCGTGCGTCGATGAAAGTGGATGAACTTACATGATGCAACTTGGAGAGACGAAGGTGGGGGTTGTCGATTGAAGTTGGAGGAAAACGACGTTACGAGGGGAAGCTACAGCTGGAAATACGAGCCCACGAAGCCGTAACCACACGCTATGAGGGGGACAGGCTAAATGGGGGACCCGAAGTGGAATGTATTCGACCCAAATCCCGGTTCTAGTGCGCTCGATGACGATCCATGCTGGAGGTAGGGATACATTACCGTAAAATTCGTTACACGTTACATTACCCGCGTACCAGAGAACGGTTGCCGATAGTTCGCACTCTTGTTGTTTCTGCATCTACTGTGTAGTAGAGCGACAGCATCGAGGAAGGCCTGCTTCATGTTATCTGTTAGTATCACGAACAAAATTGGGATCCAGAAAACACGGTTGATGTCGGTATATTATGTCCACAGCGATGGCTTAACCATTTTGACCAATTGATTATCTATACGACCGCTCACTATACGTGTGTAGAGCATGCTTCGAAGCTCCAGATAAGCCTCGGCCAGTATCGCAGTCGCGAACTCTTCTCCCATACATCTCTCTAATTTACCGGTGTATTTATACTCACAGGTGCGAGAGGATAATGATGCTTCCTTTTTTGTTTTTCTTCTCCCTCGTTGTGAGTCTCTGGAGCCGCCTGGCAAGCTGTATAAGTGCAACAAGGTTGGCATAAGCTTGGCAAGACGAAGAAGTAGAGATATTGGTCGACGAAACGATGAATTCCTCACCTACGGTCCCGATCTCAAAGAAACTCACAGTTGATACCCAAGACCCTGCATGTAAGGATTGATGTCTTGGTTTGGTCCGCTAGGAAACGCCCATCTTCTCATCCAGCAGGAATTCCTCGGTACGCCTTAGTCTGAAGAAAAATGCCCAATTGGGTTTAACCGCCAACCGCTCGACAAAACGATCTAGGGAACGTTCAATCGGTGAGGCACTTCACTTCTTGTCGGCAAACTTTTGGTGGATGGCCTTGATCTGCTCGTCGAGATTGAAGGTCTGCAACTGGTTGATGTGTGCCTGGCTCCTGCCCTCGGGATTTCCGTCGTAGCTATGCATGGCCACCTTCTTCCTTCGAGCTTGCTCTTCCTCGGATATGGGCTGACCAGTTACTGCATCGAAAACATCGGTACGTGCGCTAGCCAGTCGCTTGAGGTTGTTGGCAACATCCACAGTAGAGAGATTAGTTGTAGCAAATCTCGCGTCCGCCTTGGCCTTCTGTTCCTTCCACCGTGGATCAAGGAGTTCAACTAACCAAGCTGTCAGTAAAACATTGCATGGGCACGAATTGGGACACGGCGGGGCTTGCTTACTTCTCATATGCTCATCCAGTTCGTTCAGTGGAATTTGCTGTTTGCAGTTAGGGCACAAAGCCATTTGTGAACCAAACTTGTTGGCCGCGCGCTGCGCTGCTCGAGGAACATAGTTATCCTTGATCTTCATCGGCGCCAGTCCACCGGTTGGCTGCACCGGTGTCCTAGCCTCCTGTTCCGCCCGAACTCTCTGCGCCGCTTCCTCCTCTTCTGGTCTTGGGTGGCTTCCAACGGGAAGAGGGGTGCCGTATGCCTGCGGGGCATTGGGAGTATTCGGGGATTGGTATTGCTGTTGCTGGGCTGGCTGAGAAGGTGCCGCTTGGACTCCGTACTGTTGCGGGGGGTAGGCGTTATAGCTGGTGTCTTCGAATGGGAAGGCCTCTTCGATCCGGAGATTGGAGCTAATCGATATTTTGTTTTTCTCTTCTAGCGAAGCATACTGGAGGTCGTTGAGCGTTGTGGGAGGCGGCAAGTTAGCCTGGTCGTCGGATTCCGAAAAGACAATGGTCTCGACGACGACGAAGTCATTCCAATCGATACGAGCGAACTCGATCTTCTTCTTTTCTTCCTCCTCCTCCTTCTTTGCCTTTTCAGCCTCCTGCCAAATCGCATACTCGGCCCTCTGTTTCGCACGCGCCAGCACGTGGTACTTATCGTCAATGTTCCGCTTAATTTCGGCAATGCGTTCTTGTAGTGCCTGGTTGCCTTTTCCGTTGCTATCGCTTTCGCGCAAGAGGATGGAATATTGATCGACCATGCTCTGGAAGAAGTTGTGGAAGGTGTGGTTGGGTATCAGGAACTGGAACTGCGGGTTGCTGGCCTCACGCTGGGAGAGCTGTGTCATGAATGGGCGGCCATTCTTTGCGACGAACAGGGCTGTTATTCGCACAACTTCCAGGTCTTTTTGGCTCATACGAGGCATACGCGCTGAGAACTGGAAGTCAGGCGGCTTGGGAGGGCCCTTTGGCTCTTCCTTGGCTGGGGCTGGGGCAGCCTCGCCGACGCGACCAGCGGCAATGGCGGTGCCGCGTCCGGCCTTGATTTCTGATTTTCGCCATTCGTAGTACGCATTGTACGGATCGCTCGAGGTCATCAAGAAGCTGAATTTCGGATTCTTGCCATGGTTCTCGCGAATGCGCTGTTCGAGTCCTAGTCCACCACGCATAACATATCCGGCCGTTTTCTCGATCGCCTCGCGAATCTCGCCTGGTGGCGGGATGATAACTCCAGGCGGCGGCTTGATATTGTCAAGTGAAGCCGCCGCTGCGGAAGGGTCGCCATTCGTGGTCGCGGCCATTATGTCAATAGATCGCCGGTAATTTGGAAGACGGCGATATGCAGTTGATGTCGACTTTGGGTTAGATGGGATGATGTTGTTTTTCTCCAGATGGCTTTGCACCTTGTAGGGCGGTTTGACCAAACTGTAGTATGATTGGCCCGTGCGCGTCTATATCCACCCCGATTAGTCCTGGCCCAGGCCAGCCAGCGCCGCCCGGCCAAAGCCTTACTGTACAATTGTACTGTGACCGGGACAAGGCTGTTAGCGGCTGGTGGGACAGCCATTTCGTGGTTGCTGTTGCATACCTATCGAGACACTGTTGTATACTAGGAAGACATGTTGCAGGGAAGATCACATACACATGTACTATGAGTATGCAGAAAGGGTTCAGTGAGATACTTGGCTACTCTAAGACCATATGGAACCAATACCCTCGAGGAAATGCCCATTGAAAACTCTCTGTCGTTCGCAGGACTACTATTCTCTTCTCTGGGATTTTTGTCTGCATAAGCTGCGTAGAGGCAGGTTCCTCCTCACTTTGGATGCTACGTCTTGGTCGCTCTGGCCAGCTGTTTGTGATGCACATGTCACTCACTGACGAGGTGGTCTATCCCGTCCCAGTCTTCAATCTTCAATGTCTTTACCCACTAGACATGTTCATTCCCGCCATCACGCTTCGTCTACGATGAGGAGAAGTTGTGTAGTGGCTTGGGGGTTAGCAATGGTGCACACGGCAGGCCAACGGCCGCTCACATGCGTCGGCGAAAGAGTATACAAGAGTAAAAAGAAAGAGAACTGTGACATTGTCGGGAGCGCGGAACCGAACCGTCAAACTGCAGTTCAACTCGAATGCAAGTGTTGGACCAGTTACATGTAGTGAGCTGTCAATGGCGTCCAGAAACTGGGGAGCTCGGCCTTGCTTGGGGCGCCGTATATGTATGTAAACGGCGGGCTGGCCAATGGCTTCGCTTGGTGGAGCTCAAATGAACTTTGACGCACGACGGGGGGAGGGGTGCCAAGGCCCGGGACAGGGGCTGATATTGAGGCCACTTAAGCTCCATCATTGACCCTGCCACCCTTCCACGTCTTCTCTTGGGCCGACCAGGCCACTGTCCACCTCAGCTTCAGCAGAGCCAGAGCCACGAGATCATATTCCGCGGGTCCATTTCAAGTTGCGAGCATCACTCGCTCACTTCAGACCACATCCTAGGTTTGTGCCCCTTTCATAAGCTAGACATACCCTTTTTTTTTCCTCTTCGTCCACTTCCCTTCTCTAGTTTTCCACTGCCTCAACAAAGGTCTAAGGCCAGGACGGATTCCATCAGGGCGAAGTCGTCTTTGCACTTGTCTTCCCTTTCCTCTTTCCATTCAATTCTATTCTCTTGACTGCCATTATACTTACTCTTCTTCCCCACGGCCAGTTTCCGATCGGCCCCGGAAGGTTCCCATTCCGTTTCGTCGGAACTATCCATGACACGGGCAGCCCTGTCCCAATGATCGTTTAACCTTCTTCGACTCTCGTTAATCTTTAGTTTACGATCCCACCGATCAGTGACCTCCCTACGAGGCCTCCGAAACCTCCCAGAAGTTCCCTCTCGATCCGCAACCAACTGCTGTCCTACCGATACTTTCGCCAACATGGCTCGCTCCGGCAAGAAATCGCCGGCGCCGCCGCCGGCCTATGCCCCGGCCTATGCCCCGCCGCCCGCCTACGAGGCCGTGCCGACCTCCGCGGTCGTGTCCAAAAACAAAAACAACAAAAACAAGTCCGCCAAGGTCAAGGACGACTACGCGTCCGAAGGTGTCCAGGACAATGACCCGTTCTTGCTCCCCGGATCCGACTTCGTGCTCCTCACTATCATCACGATGTTGTCTGCCGTCGTTCGCCTATTCCGCATTTACCAGCCTGACAGTGTTGTGTTTGACGAAGTCCAGTATGTAACCCACCCATTGGAGGATATAGTTGCTCGCTTGGAAGAATAGGTACTGATTCAATGTCTGCAACAGCTTCGGCGGCTTCGCTTCCAAGTACATCAAGGGCAAGTTCTTCATGGACGTCCACCCACCCCTCGCAAAGCTCATGATTACCCTCTTCGGCTGGCTCGCTGGGTTCGACGGTAGCTTTGATTTCAAGGAGATTGGCAAGGACTACGTTGAGCCCGGCGTTCCTTATGTCGCCATGCGCATGTTCCCGGCTATCTGCGGTATCCTTTTGGCTCCTACCATGTTCCTCACTCTTAAGGCAGCTGGATGCCGTAGCACCACTGCCTTCATGGGAGCTTGTCTTATCATATTCGGTACGTCTGAAAGAAAGAAGAACAATCGGACAGTTCACACGACTAACGAGCCTGTTCTCTACAGAGAACGGCCTTCTCACCCAGGCCCGGCTTATCTTGCTTGACTCGCCCCTGATGATTGGAACCGCCCTTACTGCGCTCGGCTTCACTGCCTTCACCAACCAACAAGAACTGGGACCTGGTAAGGCCTTCACACCGAGCTGGTGGTTCTGGCTGGTTGTCACCGGTCTTGGTCTAGGAATTACCGCTAGTATCAAGTGGGTTGGTTTGTTCACCATTGCGTGGGTTGGCAGCTTGACTTTGATTCAGCTATGGGTTGTGCTTGGCGATCACAAGCACGTTTCCCCTCGCGCATTCGCCAAGCACTTCATGGCCCGCGCTTTCTGCCTTATTGTCATCCCTCTTACTTTCTACATGGCCATGTTCGGAATCCACTTCATGTGCCTTACCAACCCTGGCGACGGTGACGGCTTCATGAGCTCCGAGTTCCAGTCGACTCTGAACTCGAAGGGCATGCAGGATGTTCCGGCTGACGTTCTTATGGGTAGCCGTGTTACCATCAGGCACGTCAACACCCAGGGTGGCTATCTGCATTCGCACCCCTTGATGTACCCCACCGGCTCAAAGCAGCAGCAGATCACTCTCTATCCCCACAAGGATGACAACAACATCTGGCTCCTTGAGAACCAGACCCAGCCTCTCGGTATTGATGGTCAGCCCATTAACGGAACTGGCGCGTGGGACCACCTCCCCGAAACTCCCTATATCAAGGATGGCGCAATTCTCCGTCTCTATCATCTGCCTACCCACCGTCGTCTCCATTCGCATGACGTTCGGCCCCCCGTGACTGAGGCTGACTGGCAGAACGAGGTGTCAGCTTATGGTTATGAGGGCTTCGATGGAGATGCCAACGACTTTTTCCGTGTCGAAATTGTCAAGAAGAAGTCCAAGAGCGGCGTTGCTCAGGAACGTCTTCGTACCATTGACACCAAGTTCAAGCTGGTGCACATCATGACGGGCTGTGTTCTTTTCTCCCACAAGGTTAAACTTCCTACATGGGCCTCGGAGCAACAGGAGGTCACATGCGCCAAGGGCGGTTCCCTTCCCAACAGTCTTTGGTATATCGAGTTCAACGACCATCCGCAGCTCGGAGCTGACGCCGAGAAAGTCAACTATCGCAACCCTGGCTTCTTCGGCAAGTTCTGGGAGCTTCAGAAGGTCATGTGGAAGACGAATGCTGGCCTTGTTGAGTCTCATGCCTGGGATTCTCGCCCCGAGGCTTGGCCTATCCTCCGCCGTGGTATCAACTTCTGGGGCAGGCAACATCGCCAGGTTTACTTGATGGGCAACCCCATCATTTGGTGGAGCGCTACCGCTGCTGTTGTTATCTATGTTCTTTTCAAGGGCATTGCTATTCTCCGATGGCAGCGCAGCTGCAATGATTACGCCAATCCCATCTTCAAACGCTTCGATTACGAAGTTGGAACCTCTGTCCTCGGATGGGCTCTTCATTATTTCCCCTTCTACCTTATGCAGCGTCAACTCTTCCTGCATCATTACTTCCCGGCCTTGTACTTCGCCATCATTGCCTTCTGCCAAGTCTTTGACTTTGTGACTGCTAGGATTTCTCTCGTCAAGGACAAGGTTATTTTCAACAGACTCGGCGCCGTTTTGTTTCTTACCTTGTCGATGGTCGTCTTCTGGTTGTTCTCTCCTCTGGCCTACGGTAACCCCTGGACCAAGGCTGAATGCAACCGGGTCAAGCTTTTCAGCACTTGGGATTTTGACTGCAATACCTTCCTGGATAGTGTAAGTTCTATCCCCCATCAAACCATACCCCCAAGACATGTGCCCGAGAGGGGGTAAAGAGATGATAGTGGGAGTCAGTGGGTGTTTTATACATTGGCGGATGAAGACACGATGGATATCTTGAACTGCCAGTTAGAGTTCGAGCAGCAAGCGACAAGTTACCGCAATCGAAAGATTTAGCTGAAATAGCAACGGCATGTCCTTGGATACTAACACTCCTCACTTGATGATTAGTACGACAATTACTACGGAATTACACCAACAAGCCAGACGCCTTCCCAGACCCCAGTTCAGGGCACGCTTGAGAGGCCTGCTGTGGCTAACGCGCCTCCTCAGGCTCAAAAGCCCATTGTGAACCAGGAGCAACAAGCCGCCAAGCAGGAGCCTAGTGCCAACCCGGTGGGCCAGCGCGTCATCTCTCGGCAGGAGAAGATTGAGTATCGCGACCAGGATGGTAACCTTCTCAACGCGGAGCAAGTCGAAGCGCTCAAGGGCAAGGTCGAGTTCAAGACTAAGTATGAAACGAGAACACGCGTTATCGATGCAAATGGCAACGAAATCCAGCTTGGTGGAAGCGGCATGCCTAAGGTTGTTCGTGCTCCCAAAGCTTCTCAGCCCGTTGCGCCCCCGCATCCGGATGTTCAGGGTACGTCAATTTACCGCCATATGCTGATACCTTGGGTGTCTAAATACTAACGTCAATACTTCAGGCGTTGACCAAGAGACTCCTAAAATTCCTGCCGCCGAAGAGGTCGTTCCCCAAGCGGAAATGAGCGTCGACGGCGAGAAGGAAGCCGAGGAGAAGGTCGCTAAGCCGGCCAGCGAGAGCAACGAAGCCACCGTTTCGCAGGACATCGAGCAAAGTGACGACGTCAGGGCCGCTCAGGAGAAGATCCAGAAGATGGTCGAGCGTATCCAGAAAGTGGCCAACAATGTCGATAACCTGAAGAATAACGTCGCGGAGAAGGCTGGCGATAAGGTCGATCAGGTCGAGGAGAAGGCCGAGCAGGCCGTGGAAAAGGTGCAAGAGGTCGCTGAACCAGTCGAGGAGAAGGCGGAGCAGGTTGTGGAAAAGGTGCAGGAGGTCGCTGAGCCAGCCAAGGAGAAGGCTGAGCAGGTTGTGGAAAAGGTGCAGGAGGTCGCTGAACCAGCCAAGGAGAAGGCTGAGCAGGTTGTGGAAAAGGTGCAGGAGGTCGCTGAACCAGCCAAGGAGAAGGCTGAGGAGGCTGCCGAGAAGCTCGCCGAGAAGGTCGAGGAAGCCACTGAGCAATCAAAGGAGAAGATTGAGAGTGTGGCTGACAACGTCAAAGAGGAGGTGACCGAGAAGGCGGAACAGGTTCAGGAGAAGGCTCAAGAAGCTGGAGAGAAGGCCCAAGAAGTGGTCTTGGAGAAGATCGACCAGGTCAAGGAGATGGCCGAGGAGGTTGGGGAGAAGGCTGAGGCGAAGACCGAGGCGAAGGATGAGCTCTAGATCATTGTGGTGACCATTTGAAGCCATAGGCATCTCTCCGTTTCCATTTTTTAACCAAATCCAATCTATGTGCGACAGACACCTGGGAAAATCGATATTATTTGATCAAGAACCAAAATAAAGGCATAGAGACGGTTGGTTCAGCCAGATAGGGAGATGAGAATAAGGCAAGGGGCGAAGAATGATAATAAAGAGAGATCTAGATAAACAGATGGGGGGGAGTAATGGGTAACTCTATGGTTCACCCTTCCTTCATACACGCACACATAGCTTGACTTGCTACTGTTTCTTTATTGTTAATCAATGATGTACATCTAGCGTACTCGGTTTACCAATGTGTCTTACTGAAACCCTCTGCCGGTTTGTTTCCTTTGTGTATCAGCCGCACCCGGCTTGCATCCCGACTCGAAGTCGGACTGGGAGTTTGACGTCCGGGCGTTAGCTGATTTGTTCGTAACAACACTCCCAAAAAATACTGCTGGACCATTTGTCTGAGACAATGGTCCCTGGGACCCGAATGGCGCTGAGCGTGATCAATTATCGCGTGACCGAGACACATTAATGGAACATTTGTCTGGTTGCATCTGATTCATCTACTCCCTGAGACAATAGGGTCTAGTGTTTAGGTAGGTTGGTAGGTAATTGTTGAAACTTTCGAGCAAATGTCATCAGCTTGTCATTCAAGCAATCCCACGCATTATGAGCCTTGTAACGCGTGGATTCTTGTTAACTGGCCTTCCTCTTGAGCGATGGTGTTGACCGTGTTGGCCGTCCAACTTGGGGTTCGTTTTCGACATGTCCTGTAACGTCAAACGAAACGAAGCGAAGGGGACGAATTGAGGGGGATAAGCGTTGTACCGAATCATGATAGCGCTCTACTAAAGTGGCACTAAGCACCTCACTTTTGTGGTTTCTCTTGCTATTTTGGGCGCACCGGATCTTCGTGATTGCCATCATACCTATCCAGACTTTCAGGTTGGGCCGCTGCCAAGTCAAGCCGTGATGGAACCTCGGGAAGCCAAGACCCCAGGCAGGATTTGTGCTGTAGCTCGTGTTCAAGTATCTCATGTGGATGTTTACTTATCAGAACATGGCATCAATTATTTGCGAATAGGCTAAGATTACTGCAACTAGAGGTTTGGTCGGGCTGTGAGCCACTTGTTTTGCTATTCCTTCAAACCTCATAGTATCTCTAGCGATTTTAATGTCCCCAATCCACGAACATGACAATTGACGGATGATGGGAAAGGTGCCTGAATGTGTGTGCAGCAACGCCCATAGTTGGACCGTGTGATGTGATCACAGGCCAACTGTGAAGGCCCTGAAGATGTGACGAGTGCCTCGTTTGCAACTGCACCGCCTTGGAAGTTGAGACACCCTGGTCGTCATGACGCCTCATGGATGCCGTGGGAGCGTGGAGATCCAGTGGCAAAGAGGATCAGTGGGATCCCAAAATCGCAAAAATATCGTGATCCTGGACAAAGGCGCAGATCCAAGAGCCAAGGAAGTGATCTCGGGCGACGTGAGGAAATTCCATGCCCAGCGAACGGATAAGCCGCCTGTCCAGGGCCCCAATAGCCCACTGATTACACTTAGGTCGGTTGCTCGCTGGTCGCTGCATGTAGTGTATGTATGTAACCAGGCTAGTCAGCATCAGCGAGGCTTACTATGTTGTGCGTCTCATTTCCCCGCAACAGCGTAACGTGACGTACTGTGTAAGGGGATTAAAGGACGGGCAACAAAACTGCACCGCACTGCACTGCACTGCACTGCACTTCACTGCACGATAAACCGGCAGCAAAAAGTCAAAGGGTCAGGTACAGCGATCATCTCGTTCGTTGGGTCCAAGCATCGATTGACATGGCTGTGCGAGGTTGTTGGGAAACAGCGAAGCCATTTATGGTTACGGGCGGGAGCTCGAGACGAGACCACGCATCACCGCGGTACGGCACTCTATGATTGAGTGGGTCTTGTCAGGACCCATCGCAGTGCCCGCCAGCGCCAGGGGAGGCCGAGATCCCCACCGGAAAGCCCCCAGTCAGGATCTGGGGCTAACCCGTTCAGGCCATGGTGGAATGGGCGAGATCCCCCCGTTCAGGAGCTCGTGGCTACACTACAAATATGGACTCCGGAACGGGAGCTGCGAGTCCACAAAGACGATTGAAGAAGAAGACAGAAAAGAGAAAAAGGAATCGAAGCTGAACTCTCAGCACCGACGCTTTACAGTAGCAACTTGGTAGTTTGACGCCATTCGCCCGTGGATAAGCAGCGCATGCAGTGCTGCCAGGCGGGAGTGCAGGACCAACTGGGAAACACGGGAGGCGCCAATGACAATTGTCTTGGTACCAACGCAGTGATAAATTAACGACAATCGCTAGCCCCGGCCACTACCTGGAAGTCGCAGACCACGGATCCGTACCTACTCCGTACTAGTACCGATACAGCCCGGTGGGTTCGAGATTGCAAAGTGGAAGCTGGCTGCAGTGCTGTTCTGCGCCATAACGTTATCCACGCGCATATCCCCGACAAACTTTCCACTTTCCACTTGGACTTGCTTTCGCCCCGATCTGCTGCCACACACATCCATCATCATCTGTCATCTGTCGCTCATCTGCCATCTGCTCTCTCTTGGAGCCTGTCGTCCGTCCTTTTTCGCTGCAGTTCTTCGCTCCTTGTCCTGTCCATACCACACACACCCGCAAGCCGGATCCCAACTGCCTATTCCAACTATAATTTTCGCTTCCATTCCGTCTTACAGATTGCCCATACTCGGCTTGCCATTAAGCGACTTGTTTCTACCGAACGACGTTATACAAGCCCCCAACCACACCAACCACTAGACAGTCAATTTCCCGTATCGACCCCATTCAGCGCACCACGCGACTTCCCATCCTTGCGACACTCCCGTTTGCTTCCCAGAGCTTTTCAGCATTTCTCGACCGACACAAGCCCGGTGCGCCCATTGCACGCCACGATAGAGTCGGAAAGCACAACGCCGCCGCCTAGGCCCTTCCCTGTCGCTCCAGCTTCTCCTTTACAGGACCCGCCAGTCCCTGGTGTGGTCCTTACCAACGCCGACAAGCTGGATTCGTAAGTCCCTGGCCCTCTTCTAGACTTTCCATCCCGCTATGCGTGCCTGGAAACCCTTCTTGTTACACCCTCAAGTTTGTCCGCAGGCTCTTCTTGGGTTGTACGGCCGAGTGTCTCGTGCGCTGAAGTGACCTGCCCAATCCGGGCATCCATGGTCCCCCAAAGTTGGGGTACTAGTTCTGGATTATCCCTTCCTGGGATCCTCCAGGAGCTACCACTCCTGATACACTCACTTACCCTTGAGGCTCACCTCGATGACATCTATCCCTACAAGCTCTCACATGGCTGCCGTCTCCACCACTAACGGATTATGGCAAAGCTTTGTCACTGTGACGGGCTGGTCCTCGCACCAGATACCGATACCGGCCAACGGACGCCTCTCCAAAAGCCACACCCGATCTCTCTCCAGCATCCTCAGCCGAAACAGCGCCTCGAGGGCCTCGATTTCCGATGCAACACCCGAACTACCATCCGTTAGCGAGCCAGCCTCTGCCAACGCAGCGCCGTCGACCCCTCGCCTTAGACGACCTTTCTCCCCGCAGCCCATAGATGATGAGAATGAATTGACGACCCTCCCCGATCCCCGAAGCCGGGCTATGAGCCCCGCAAGCGGAGTTTCCATGACCGGTCATCACCATCCCGACCTCGATCAGGAGGTGGCCACCCTCAGCACGAAACTGATCAATGCGATCAACCACCAGACCACCTTGGATGATAACCTATCGCAAACAAAAATGGAGCTAGAGCAGGCACGCGACAAGATCAGGCAACTTGAACGGACAGTGGAGGAGCAAAGGGAGATGCTGGCTGGTGATGTTTGGGTACGGAGGAAAACCGTCGAGGCGGAAAAGACAACTCTGTTGGGAGTCATTGCCGAAGAGAAGCAGGCTCGTTTGGATGTGGAACAGCAAAAGAAGAAAATTGAACAGGAGTTGGAGAACCTGACAGCCGCCCTATTCGAGGAAGCCAACAAAATGGTCATCTCTGCCAAGGAAGAGGCCAGGATCGAACAGGAGATACTGCAGCGGAAGAACGACCAACTTAGGGCACAACTCGTGGATACCGAGGGACTACTCAAATCACAACAGGAGCAACTAGCCGAGCTAAAGCACCTTATGGAGGACATGAGCGCCGAGAAGCACGAGCAGATACCTCCCACGGCGCCTTCTTCTCCAGGTTTCAGCAAGTTTGAGCTGCAAAATGAGGAAGGCCTTTCCGATCGCTTACACCATGGGCATCACGACCGCCAACTTAGCGTGGCCGAGTCCATGTCTCCTTCGTACCCTACCAGTTTTACTTATCTCTTGAAGCCCGTACTTCGTACCGACCTAGCATCGTATAACGACTTCAAAGATCTCATTCGCACATCCAAGAGGATCTCTGCCCAGCAACGCGTACCCACACCATCTACCGGCTCTGCACTGACGTCTCTCGGCCTGGGCTTAGGATCGGTAGGTGCTCATCTTGCGCTCGCCAATGCCTCCAGCACGTCTCTTTCGACCATCGCAACTGCACAATCGACCTTCTCCCAAACCTCCACTACACCCACAACGGCCGTTACCGCCAGCCCTGGCGCCGCTGCCATCCCCCTGCCGGCCTTGAAGGATACCAGGTTTTACAAGAGGGTCCTGACCGAGGATATTGAACCAACACTACGGCTCGATATCGCTCCGGGGCTTTCTTGGCTTGCCCGGAGGAGTGTCCTTACAGCGATGACTGACGGCTCGCTTGTCGTAGAGCCAGTCCCAGCTGCCACAACAACAACTAGCAGGTTCGGCAGGGTTTCGAGGCCCGAGTTGAGCCCGTGCTCTCTCTGCGGGGAGTCCAGGCCAGAGGAGGAATTTCTTCGGAAACATCGATTTCGGATCAGCGAAACTGGTTCCGCGCAAACTGGATATGCATTATGCAGGTATTGCCTGTCTCGAGTCCGATCAACATGCGATTTCTTAGGATTTCTTCGCATAGTCAAGGACGGTCACTGGCGAGCGGATGACGAGGATGCTGAGAAGGCGGCATGGGCCGAAAGCGTACGGTTACGGGAGCAGATGTTTTGGAGCCGTATCGGTGGCGGTGTGCTCCCGATTACCCATTTCCACACAAGCCATAGTCGGGCACCCAGTCGAGCCCCGAGTCTTCGGGGTGACAAGAGCTCCAGGACGAGTCTCGAGACTGACAAGGATGGAGATGAAACGCCTGCTGCTGGTGAAGTTGAACAATTGGCGGTATCCGTGGCGGAGGTGGCAGATGCGATCCAGCAGGAGAGCTCGGAAACGGAAATTCCCGAGGTGCTTGAGCAACTCACTTCCAATATTGCCACGGAGCCTGTCGACCAACCCGAGATCACACAGAAGGACGAAGCGCCCGTGGAAGAGGTTGTGGTACCTATTGCGATCAGCGAGGTGTCTGAAGAGCAGGTTGAAATCATCGAACAAAAGGTCGAGGCTCCGACAGACGACATGGAGGGACCTACCGAAGAGACCAAGCTAGTTTGGGAGGAGCCCAAGACCCCCGCTAACAAGTTCGAGTTCCTCGAAGCGGAAATCACCCAATGCCCGCCATCCACCGAAGATACCCCCAAGCAGCCTGTCGCCTCCGAGGTTGAGCCAGCAACTGAGGAACCAAAGGAACTTGCTGTGACGATATCCGGGGCTTTCCCAGCTTGAATTATTACGATTTATTCGATGGCAAAACGCAAAACTGGGCTTCCCTTTTGCTTTGATCATCACCTTTTTCTTCGCTTCTGTTTTTATTAAGCTGTTTTTGGTTCATACACTTTTGGGAGGCGCAACATTGAAAATATCGGGCGTTTTGGTTCAGGCTAATCGTATTTACTTTGTTTTGTCTTGCCCTTTTTTATATTTAGCATAACTGTATTATATGATACCGAAGCCGCATGGGGCACCGTTTTCTCTCACAACCCCCCAGTATACACAAGGAGAAAACGGGGGATTTGATTATACAAACCACCTCAACAAAAGGATAAAAAGCCAGGGGGTGGAGCTGCTTCCACACTTACGCCAGGAGGGAAAGAAGGATGGCTATATACTAACTTAATCGGGCCTATTCAACAGCCACACACGCTCGTTTCTTGCATGTACTTTCACCTATTCAGTATGTCGTTACTTATACTCACTTTGGGTTTATTAGGAGGGAAGAGGGATAATGACAGGAGAAGAGAGTTAGTTGGTCGTCCGGGGAACTAGCTAAGCACATGTGCTGATATGAACTTCGAAGGATCCGAGAAAGCACACGCAGACCAGCTAGCTAGTTGTACATCCTTTAGCATAATGCATAAGCCCTCCTGGAATAACAAACGTATGCGGTTCAGAATGAACAAATGTTCTCTCATATGAATTTTGCATACATGATTCATTTTCCTTCCAAACACACATGAATCGGACACGACCGCGCCGGACGACTTGCGGTCTTGCCGGAAATTGTCCCGCTCACCGACTCAGAACCAGCTTCAACAAAAAGATCGTGCACACACACGCGCGGACCCCTTTTTTCTTTTCCCCATCATTCACTCCCCTGTCACGACGTCGCGTGGCCTGCCTGCCCGCCAGTTCACCTCAACAACCCAACCCCTTTTTTTGCTTTTGTTCTTGGTGGTTCCAAATGCTAGAACTAGTCAGGCACGAACTAGTTGAGGCTCCACTCTGCTTGACTTGAATAGCTGAGTGTCTTACTCACTCCAACAAGGGTTGACCTACCCAACCAAGTACTTTGCTAACGACGTAAATAGATGGTACGTACTAAAAGAAGTGTTTCTAAACATTTTGAAAACCGGCCACAGTAATTAGGCACCATAGCCGATGAAACTGGGGAATCGAAAAAAAAATGTATCGATGTTGATGTCTGGGTAATAGTAAACGATTATGCTTGAAGATCGAACCCGGAAGAGGGCGAATCAAAGTAGGAAGGGGAATTAAACGAAACAGAAATAGTTTAATAGCCATGCCACCCTTCATGGCACGAACTAGACAGAGAGTGTTTTTCCCTCCTCCTCTCTCGGCTCGGCGATTATTTTTCTTTTCCCTTTCCTCCCCTTGCGTAGGTCATCACCCGCTAACCCTCTTTCCCTCCCTTCTTCCCTCCTTCTTTTATTCCCATGTCCTGTCCCCATCATCCACCACCCCCTTCCTTCCTTCCTTCCTTCCTTCCCAACAAAGTGCACTCAACTCTTGAAAATCCCAATAACCGACCTCAATCCTCCCACCCCTCCCCGCCATCTCCCCCCATCCCAAGCTCATACGGATTCCACTCCTGCCCGGGATAACTCGTAGCGCTCATCATCGGCACAGCATCTTCATCTTCCTTCTTTTTGTTTCCCGTTCCCGCCGCTCCCACCGTTCCATTGTTCTGCTTCATCATATAATCATCATCATCCGAAAACACAGGGATCTTCTCCTCTTGCTCGCGAAGAAGTTGTTTCCGCTTGGCTTCTTCGAAGATGGAGCGGTCAGTGAGGGGTTTTAGGATTCCTTTGGGATTGGAGGGATCGGTATGGTTGGAGGAGGGGTAGGAGGAAATGAGGAAGCCGGAGGCGGTAGTGATGGCACCGTTCTCGGTGGACTGGGGTTGATGGAGTTGTGGTTTGCTTGGCTCGGGGCTTTGGGAGGGAGAAGGCTCGGGGGAAATGATGATGATGGACTGTTGTTGTGGTGCCGGTGCCGGTGCCGGTACTGGTGCTGGTGCTGGTGGTGACGCTGATGGTAAAGCGGCTCCTTGTTGAGGTTGAGGTTGAAGCGGCTGATGTTGCTGCGGCTGCTGCTGATCAACCGCATCCTTCGTCGGCTCGGGAGACTGGGCAGTCTCGTCGGCAGGGACAATCGTGACGTCGGCGATATGGGATTGCTGCTGTGGCTCATTATGCTCGACATGGCCGGGAATAACTGGTTCCTCCTTCTCGTTATCCTCCACTCCAACAGCTTTTCCGTGGTCAACATCTCTGGCTTCGTAGGGCGCTTGATGAGCTGGAGTTGGTTCGGCTAATTTGTTGATTTCATTGCCACCACCACTGACAGGAGCGACGATGAAATGGCTGTTCCCGTTTGCAGGCGATTCATCACGAATATTACCTAAACCATCAACCCTCTTCTCACTTGCAGTGAAAGTTTCATCCTCAGTCTTTTGGAGATCAGTCTCATTCTCCTCTTCCATGGAATCGCGCCTGGGCAACAACACCGGTGACTTGATCGACTGCCTCGGCGTCGCATCATAAATATTGCCATCACCCACATGCCTGTCCGGCGACCGGTGCACATGAACTTCCTGTGCCTGCGCGCGGATGAAGCTAACCGTGGTAGGCGGCGGTGTCATAGGCCCATGTTCATACAGCAGCGGTTCCGGACTAACAGCCCTAGAGTCACCGTCCGTGGTGATTCCGTTCCACGAATGATGGTCGTCGTTCTCACCCTTCTTGCTGTTCTTATCTCCATTACAATCCTCGTCAATTCCTGGATCAAGAAACTTCTGGGCTACATTGACTGGTTCCGGGACGATGGTCTTGGAATCCCGAGGAAGAGCCGCGGATCCAGATCGAGAAAGTTGCTCCTGTCCTCCTCCCTCGGGAACCTGCGTCACTCCGCTGTCGGCCGAGATGGGTGAAATCACATTCGTTGATGGCGATCCGTTGCTGGGCTGCATGGACATGGCGCTGACTTGGCTGACTTGTCGTTGGGGAATGAGGCCCGGGTTAGGCTGTTGCTGCGGTTGCTGCACCTGTGTTTCGCTTGGCGGAAGCGGCGGGTTCGGAACATTAACGGCGTCCGGGTTCACCGGCGAGAAAGGCGTGTTTGGAAGGGGACATTTTGGCGGAGACGGGGATGGCTGCGTTGGTTGCTGGAACTGCATCTGAGGCTGAGGAGAAAGGTCGCTAGCCTGTCTTGATGTTCCGATGAACGGAGGAGGAGTAGGCGAGATGCTTGGAGGATGCTGTACGGAGTGCTCACTGCCCGGCGGAGGTGATGATGGGTGTACGGGAACATGGAACATCTGTTGAGGTCCTCCATGAGAAGCCGGTGGGGTAAAGAAAGGGGTGCCACCCGTGGAAGGAGGCGTAGTGGCGGGTACGCTTCCAGGAGGTGCACGAGGAGGCATAGGCCCACCGGGATGAGGCGCGTACACAAAAGGTTGACCGGGAACAAACCCAGGAGGCAACATATGCGGCATTCCAGGCATCCCTGGAGGAACCACTTGCCCTGGCATCGGCATAAAATAACCTTGCGGTGGCTGGCCAGGAACATTGATGAAGTATGACATCGGCATGCCCATAGGCGAAGAGGTTTGGGCCATCCCTTGGTGCACAGGGAAATAGCCAGCTGGAATGGGCATCTGGGCATACCAAGGCTCTTGACCCGGAGGAGCAGATGTCGGTGGGTTCTGGCCTTGACCTTGGCCTTGAATTGGAGGTTGATCTGGGCGTGAGACTTGAGCAGCAAACTGGGCCTGTTGTTGTTGTTGTTGATGTTGTTGTTGTTGAAACCTTTGAAACATCTGAGCATGCGCATGGACCTGAGCTTGTGCTTGGAAAAACTGCTGCTCTGCAAAGGCTTGAGCTTGAGCTTGACCTGCCATCTGGCTGGGATGCAAAGGCTGTCCCGGTATCGGCGGTCTCTGCCCTTGAACCAAACCAGGGGCTGGATTTGGCTCTCCGTGCGTCAAAGGTTGCTGCGTCTGTTGCTCGAACATCTGGGGCGCAGGTCTTGGCTTATCTGGAACGCCAGGAGCGGATGTAGCAGATGGACGCGTAGGCTGCTGTGATGGCTGCTGGGCAGGTAGACGCATGGCCAGATCTACTTGCACCGGTGGGCTAGGAGCTTTGGACGGGTCCTGCCTCTCATTTTGATACTGCAGATGCGGGCTCGGCCGTCGTTCTCTCAGTCCCGACGGTGACTTTTGTTGCGGTTGTTGTTGCGGCTGTCCCGGAAATTGGGTTTGAGGAGGTTGTAAACCTTGCGGCCTTTGTGCTTGTTCTCGTATCTGAGCTTGGTTTGGCTGAAACTGTCCTTGGTTGACTTGAGGTGACTGAGCAGGGGACCTTGGTTGGGCATCTCCTTGCTTGCTATTGCCGCCCCGTTTCAGGGCGCTCATGAAAGACGACTTTCCTTTTTCCTGAGAGGTTGTTGGCGACGTCTGTTGTTTAGTGCCTCTGAAAAGCTTGGAAATAGTGCTCTGCTCCTTCTCCTTGGGCGGAGGGGCTATAGTCATGACGTTTCTGGGGGGGAAACCGGGGCTAGGTGGCGGCAGTCTCTGAGGTGGTTGTTGCTCTTGTTGGACCGGAAAGCCAGGCCCCGTGGTTGCTTCGTGAGATAGTGAATGGCCAGCGAAAGGGATGTTTTGGTTCAAAGTGCCTTGAACAAGGCTTTGCGAGCCCTGCAAGCCCGCGGGCATATGTTGCGGTTTTTGCTGGCGACCTAGTCCTTGGTTTTGCTGGTCTTGCGTACCGAACCTTTCTTCGTCCGCCCGCTGGTTGAAGGCGGGAACATCGGGAAGAGACATTCCACCCTGGGATGCCAATGTGTGCTGGGAGTCCACAGGGCGTTGGGTTCCCAAGCTTGACGGGAATTGTGTGCTCGGTAAACTCTGGGGTTGAGGAGGTGGAGTTGAGGAGACCGAAGCTCCTCTTTGACGTTGTTGCTGTGGCAGAAGACTGGAAGGGATCTGGGCTGAGACAACCCTAGAACCTACTGGCTTTCGCGCAGGCAACTGATCTGGCTGAATACCGTTCATGCCGAGAGTATACATATTGGGTAAGTTACTACCTTGAGAGAGTGTCCGGGCGTGGCCTCCGTTCGTTGCCGCCGGAGGCGCCTGTCCATTAGTGGCAGGAGGTGTATTTTGCTGGGGACGAGACTGATGTGTCGCGGATTGACTGTCTGAAGGCACCGGAGAAGCAACTGGTGGGCTTACAGGAACGACAGAGACCGCATTTTGGCCATTACTTTGACCTTTACGAGCGTCGAGTTGCTGCTGATGCTGTTGTTGGGGCTGATCCTGTGGACCTCCATTTTGACCCTGCACCGAAGGCCGAGACTGCTGCATGTTGACGTGGGGTCGGTCCTGCTCTGGTATTTGCCATTGCATCTGGATCTGCTGCGGCTGATACATGCCCGGATGGCCTTGTTGCATGAACTGCTGATGCTGAGGAGGAAGCTGACCAGGGAAAATTACCAACTTGCCATCTGGGCCAACTGGGAACTGTTGACGATACTGCTGCTGAGAGAATTGTCCTTGCCCCGGGGGCGGCATCGGCATTTGTCCTCGTCCCATACCTTGTAGCGTCTGCCTGGGGTCCATGAGCGGCTGGCCAGCCCCTGTACCTGACCCCGGCTTTGTGTCCTTGTTTTTAAACATGCCGAATATTCCACCGGAAGGTTTCCTAGCCTTTTCGCTTTCAGAAATCGAGGCAAGAGTTTGATGTTGCTGGGGGAGGACCTGGCCAGAAGTCTTTGGCCGCAGCGGATACATTGGGTTGGCGCCACTCGCAGCAACGGGTTGCTGTACGTGATGTTGACTTTGAACTTGGCCCTGGGTTGTAGGCCTAGCCGGTTGCGCGCTTCCGGACGGTCGGGAACCATCCTGCTGCGATGACCGACTGAACATGGCCTTAAGACCCATTCGACTCTTCTTCGGCTGTTGTTGCTGGTGCTGCGGAGGGGGTGATTGCAATCCGCCATTCACGGGCGTAGTGCTGCCATGAGCCATGATGCTCTCTTTACTTTGAGGGGCCTCCGTTGCGGCTCCGGCACCTAGCGCACTGATCATTTGAGTGCGTCTCTGCTGCTGTCCTCCTGTTTCATCCGTCATGACACTGGCATCGGAAACTGCATCACTGGTGACCGGAGTGCCTGCCCCAACCCGGTTTCGGAGGCTCGAGAAGATACCCGAGTTTCGCCTTGTCTTGTTTCCATCAGCAGCCGGGATCGGACGGGGGGCTGGTAGGTCGTCCACGTCCGTGTTCGTTTGTGATGAATTTCCGCCTGGACGCTGCTCGATGGGATTCCTGGGGTTCTCCTGGCCATTGAGTTGCGGGCCTTGGCTGTTCTGATCCACCGGCTGCATATGTGGTTGCTGCTCTGTGTCTGGCGCCCTCTGGCTCCGTGGCGATGCCGGAACGCCCGTTTCCTTGTCGAAACCGTAGAAGGGTTGCTGTGATGCATTGCTAGACGAGTGACGGTGCCGATTCGTAGGCTGTAGTGGCTCTGACAGATGAGACTCCTGCAAGTTCCAGTTCCCTTGCGGAAACCGTCCTGCCAAGTGCGGAGGAGGTATCATGACGGGCCGGCCGTTGGCTGGCGTAAACTGTGGAGCCGCGGGCGGAGTTCCACCGTTCATGACAGAGAGGGGAGCCCCGGGTGGTCCCGCCAGGGCCGATGCGGGTTGCCCCTGGGCGTTGCCTGGTGGACCGGGTTCACCTGACTGGGCCTGGACCGGCGATTGACCAGGCACGGATCCAGCACCAGGAGGTGATGGAAAACCATTGGGCAATGGTTGTCCTTGGATTTGCATTTGACCTTGTGCCGGGCCTTGAGTTGGGCGATACATATTTGGGATGATCTGCCCTGGTGGAGGTGTTTGGGGCATAACCTGGCCATGCGGTGGTACACCATCGCCAGTCTGGTTCGCAGCCATGGATATGCTTTCAGACACAGTTTGCGGGGTTGTCACAACGGTTTGTTGTCCACCTTGTTGCCCTTGTTGATAGTGGATTAAGTTTCGCGGGGTAATGTCGGCGTCACTGTACGTGCTATTATTGTCGTCGGCAGAACCTTCGACTTGAAAGGGTCCCAGTAGAGATGAAAAGGTAGATGTGCGAGAAATTGGAGGCAACCCTATAAACGACGGATGTCTATTCGGCAAATTGGCACCATCAGGCTGTGGCTGCGGCCGAGAGGTTGACTGCGACTGGAAATGCAACTGCGGGGCGTAGCTCTGTTGCTGGTGCTGGTGCTGCTGATATCGCGGTTGGTGTGGGTGGGAGTAGACCTGTTGCGGTTCGGTTCTAGCCGACTGCGAATAGTATTGGCCGTTGTGGGCGGCTTGCGCGTGAGCTTCCATGTGAGAGGTGAGGCCGACGACCTGGCGCCTGAAGGTGGTGATGACAAAGTGACTTCTTGGTCAGTACAAAGTCAGCAAAGCTCTCCAAGCTATGGATGAGCACAAACAGCGGTGGAATCCGAGTAAGAGATCGCTGTGAGACGACAACGCAGGACGTGTCACTGTCACTATCCCCTTACTTCTCGATGTTCAGACTATCACCAGTCTTTCCATTCACGTCTTCTCCCGCAATTACTTTTTCGGACGTTGTTCCCCCCGGCACGCGGTTCCCACTCTCGATCCGTTCCTGGTCAACGGCAACAGCAACCGAGGAGCTTAGGCCTGGAGATGATGATTTCGGTGGAGCTGTACTCGCGCGGGGAATAGCTTTGTCTTAGATGGCCAATTCGAGCTTTGAATTTGTGCTAAGTCTTTGGTGAAAGAATAAGACGGACCGTCTTGATTGTCGGTTGATCTGGTGTCAATGCTGTTGCTGAGCTCCGACTCATACCTCTATGGTGTGGTTGTATGTTGGCCTAGAGAGAGTTTCCGATACAAGCGACCCGGCTCAGGTTCGCTGTGATGTCGAAGCAATAGACCTTTGGAATCCGTCAAGGCCCTCGTTTTTGAAGTTGAGCTTGTTTTGCCGAGATGTGTCTTTGGTAGGCACCAGCAAAGTGAGAGATGGACGTAGAAATAAAAAGATGATTGCGCGTCAAGGTCAGGAACTGCTGATGCGGGAAAGGTGAGAGACAACCTTCGAAGCAAACCTGGCGTCGGCCTGAAGATTCCCTTTCTGGAGACGCTGCTGCAGGTGCTGAAATTGCGGGAGCCGGACACCCTGGTCAAAGTCCACTCCAGCGTCTCTTTCCGGCAGGGGTCCAGGAACCGAAGCACCCAACACGCCGTGCAGGGCCTGTTAGGGTCGTCGACAGGGGCCTGAAAGATTCTCTGGGCTTGCTGGGCTGAGATGGGCGATCCATCCCTTCGGTCCAGCGATAAGCTCATGGCGGATGAGACTCCCATGGACTTCCACAGTCACCGTCCACTATGACTTCTTTCCAATGTATTCGAAAAACTCCATGGCCTCGCAACTCTGGTGATAATACAAGATCCGCTACAATTTGACGTGGTAAGAATCGGGCGTTCTAAATGAACACTGTAGTCAGTTAGCGAGCTGATGACAGCTTCAAAAGAGGGCAAGCAAAGCGGGTCATTGGTCATAGCCGAAGTGGGCAGGCCAGTGTGTGACAATCGAAGTGCCCTGCACGAGCTGGAACGCACCGTTGTAGTCAATGGACATTCTGATAGGAACGTGGTCTAGGGAAGCTGGGGGAACACAACGCTGGGCTGCCATGCTGGGCTACGGAAAATCTGTCAGTCTCGGCCCTACAGATCAACAGTGTGAAGGAGCAAACGACAGCCAACAATGGCGGGCGGCAAGAGACAGTGCCGCCGCCAAGCAGATCTCTGGAATCTGAAGAATTCGGTTCTGTAGACGATGGATGTCATTGTGCAACTGGAATATGGCACGCCATGCTGTTCATCGTTTCCCACCGACGACTTGGAATAACGGAAGGGGAACCGAAGTCGACGGCTGGGGCTGCTAAAGATCGACCGTGACATCGTGGAATACGAGGCATGCAGTGGCTCACCAAAGCAAAGATTTTCCACTATAATCCTTTGTAATTTGTGACCCTCTTTGACATCAATTTCTCAACGGGCCCACAAATGCTTTCTCCCAATACGTTCTCTTTTCACACGCAAACCGTGTTGTGAATAAAGAGCCTCAACATCTCCATGGAGCTCCACGTTACATATCAAACCGCCTCAATATGATATTACATTGCTGTCAGATGTATAGAACGTCTGCGACCAACATTGCGAGCTCTGTCAGAATTCACAACCCAGTAGGCCATGCCCAAAAGAGTTCATTCAATCGGTGAACAGTCCCGGTAATGCTAAAAGCCATATCCAGACTAAATCGAAGCAGAACCACGTGCCGACGATGACAAGACGGACGCCTAGAAAAATACCTTATCGCTAGTTCCCCTCAACTTGCTCTTTCCTTTGCTGAGCAGACCCTTTCCAGCCTTACCAGCTGCGAAAAGGAGTTCTTTGCCTTTGGTCCCAACCTGCTGGCTTGAATGTGCAAAACCCGAGTGCCCATAGGGCAAGGATGGCGGCATTGGCATATTAGTTCCTGGACGTCCGCCTTGCTGAGAATAACCGGGACTGAGTGCCACAGCCTCTCCGCTTTGCTGCATATCCATTGACGTAACAGGGATTGCCAATGAGTCTTTGAAAGAGGACGTAGCGTTCGAGTGTTCGGGGTATTTGGATCTCATAGCCATGAGCCACTCGTCCAATCCTGTATCAATAACGGCAAACTGCAGTCGGGTTTCGTTATAGTGTTTGAGTCGATCCGATGATGAAGGCATATCCATGATTTGCCGAAATGATAAGATATTGACCGGGCTTTTGGGCTCCAATGAGCCGGAGCGGCTGGAAGCATTGTCCTCAAAGGCCGAATGGTGCTCTGAAGGTTGAGCAAGAATCTTATCTTGACCCATGGACAAGGCTCGACGGCGGGATTCTAAATCCTCATCTGAGCCAGCAGACATGGGAGAAGCCAGGTCCACCATTGACCGTGATGGAAGCATATTGACTTCTGTGACGGCATGAGAAATCCCCGGCGTACTTGCAGTTTCGGTTGAAATAGAAAGGATTTCGTTGGTATTCGACCGCGTGAGTGCCATTGTCTCCCCAATCTTTTCCGCAGCCGGCGTCGTCGGAGTGAAGGAAACGCCATCAGGGCCAGAGCTCCGGGATTTTTGCTCTACCTGGTAAGTGGTATCCACTTCAGGAGCGTCTGAGGAATCCTGCTCGGAGGGTCTTTCCCAGGAAAAACGACGCCGCAACTCAATCGCCCCAACCGATTCCTTAGTTGCATCTTGCCTGAAGACCGAAGCAGCGGCACCAGATCCAGAACTTGTAGAGGTAGCAACAGAGAGAGGCGCTACATCACCACCCTTTGACGTGCCAGCCGCCAAACGTGTAGGTTTTTCTGTTGCAGACGGTTGCGTGGTAGCCCCCGATTTGGTTTGACTTTGGTTGTCCTCGCTCGCAGCAAAATAGTCATCGTAGACATCTCCGAAATAGCTGCTCTCTCGGGTAGCATCTGCAACTGGATGGTTTGGTGTTGTCGATGACCGGCTGATATCCAGAAAGCTGCCAGATATCTCAGGGTCACCTAAAAACTTGGTTATCTCATCCCTGAGCAGATCACTTTCCTTGACTGGGGAATCGCCGGGCGTAGTCAAGGTCGAGCCACCACCCATATTTGGCGAAGGTAGCACGTGCAATGGCTCGGCAGAGTTAATCCCTAGCAAACCACGATTAAAGTTCAACGGTGCAGTCGGAGTGATGTCCCGGTGTTTTGAAGGTTCCATTGTCGGTGCAAGACTTGCGTGGATGTCTTTAACTGAGGTGGGTGTTGTCTGAGCAGCTTCCCCGTCAGATGTCGAATGAAAGGATTCGATAACTGCTTCACTCGTTCCGCTTGAGTCGTGCTGTTGAGATTGATCGCCAGTTGACGCACGTTCAGCATCAGCATGGGATCTGGCGACGAGTGACGCACTTGGAGGCTGGGGAAAGTTGCTCGTCATGCTCGAAAAAGTATCGTTACGAGCCGGCGGGGGAGTTTCGCTCGGCGTGGATAATGTTTCGGTTACCCAGCCACCTGGCAGGCGCGGGCGGACAGGTTGTTTGTCCATATCAGATAGATTATTTTCCTGTGGAATTTTCGTTGTAGATGGCAGTTGTTGAGGAGCGTTAACAACTGCATGGGATTGATTAGCATTGTCGTGGCTGTACCGCAGCCCAATAGACTCGTTAGGCGGTGATCCAGAGCGAATTGCTTTCTGTGCCAACTGCGGTATTGCGTCAGACACCGCGGCACCCCCCATCGAAGGTGATGGCGCTTGTGCGGCAGACATAGGTTCGGCGACTGGCAGTGAGATAGGCGCCACACTGGGATTTGCTAGTGTAACGACACCGTTTTCTGAGTTACCACCCTTGTCGGTACGTTCATCTCCGGAGATCCCATCTGGTTCAAGAGTCTTTGCTGGACTGGAAGGGTTCGATATGTCTGAGATGGAAGCCAGTTGAGGCGCCAAAACTGAAAACCGAGCAGAAAACAGATCTTCTCCGAACCCTGACAAGCGCGTAAGATTTGGCAGTGTGGGACTTGTTGAGAACCGCCGTAGTTTGTCCTCCTCTTCCCCAAAAGCAGCAGGTTTGACAACAAAGTCACTCGACGCAGGTCCGGTGAGCGGTCCTTCGGCCCCGTACTCGCTATTTTGCTCCATCACTGGAGCTAGACTCGGCCTCCGACCCCACGAATTATCACCACCTTCATTCCCCGCTGCACTACCTCGACGCTCCTGACGACTGAGTCCCGGGTTTACGCCCGCAGTGGGAGCCACGTTATCCGGCTCTCCCTGTTTTCCTCGTCTCGAAGATTGCAGCTCCGCGCTATTGTCGTCTCCCATCCGTCGATATACATCAGTAGGTCGGGGGAGGGGCAGCGGCTTGTTGGACGATACCGGAGAGCTGAAGTTGGGGGAAGCTGATCGAGCGTCTGACCACGGTCTTTGCGTTGGGACGGCCCAAGTGGTAGACCTGGGTTGGCGGGTCGGGTCAGTCATGTTTGGGATGTCGCGAGGACCCATACTGCTCTTGCGAGGGGGGAATTGCGTAGAGGCCGGCGGGCCAACATTCTGGGGCATCGTAGCTACGCGCATCATAGACGGAAGAACCTGTTTACCTCCAACAACGGGTGAACTAGTCCGTGGCGCATCGGGTTGAGGCTGTCCAAAGGTGCCTGTTCGTTCCAGGGCATTCGGTGTCGTCGGCGTGGAAGAGGCCGCTACCATCTGAGCGATACGGCCCGAGGGAGCAGCTGGCGTTTGCTGAGTTTGTAGATGCAATGCTGGTGTATATGGCTGGTACTGCTTGGCGGGCTGCGGAGGGGCTGGTGGACGTTCCGAGTCAACATCGTCATATTCCTCGCTTCCCCAATCATCGCCGTCGTAGTTCTGTGGCTTGAAGTTGGCCCATTTTCGCGTCTTTGAGCGGTTGACGTTGATTTGGTATTTGTTGTTCGAATCCGGAGCGCGGGGGTTTCTGTGTGTGGTGTCGGACGGCCTTTAGCGACTGCGGGCTGAGAAGCGACCTGCTCGGGCATTACGGAAAGGGGGAGGCTAGAAGCAGGGCAACTGACAGTGGGTTGTTGTTTGTCGGGTAGATATTCCCGTATGTCCCGTCCATTGCATTGACCGTTAGTGTTTATGGCGATGAGCGTCGTTGTGGCATGCGCCGATATGTACAAGCAGGCGACAGAGTAGCGCTGTCGAGTCGAATGAAGGAAATAGAACCGAAATCGGATGTCAGACAATTCTCAAGTAAGGGTAGCCTTCTGCAGCCTGGAGTATCCCGTAATGTATTGCGGGCCAGATTCTGAGTATCCGATAAGCAATTCCGAAGATGTGTATCCGTGGCGTCGAAGGTGTCTACGGCCTGTCCGATGTGAAAGTATGACTGAAGGAACGCGGAGAAAAAGGCAAGGCAAATGGCGAAGATTAGGTTGGTGGTAGTGAATGTCTGGTCGGTTGGCGGGCCGATTAATTAGTTGAAAGTAGCGCAATATACTGGTAACCAGAAGGGAAAATGGATGCGTAAATGTGTGACGGAAGAGTCGCCAAAGAAAGTTCGAGGGCGGGAAACGGTTGGATACGAGGATGGAGGAAGGATTAGAAGGGAGACTGAAATCGCGAAGACGGACATTGGGACGTGAAACTGAAATGTTGGACTTGCGCTGGCAGTTGACCAGATGACACTGCATCCATTCATGCTCCCTGCTCTTTCCTCTCGTTGTTGAAGATTATGGTCCGGGACCGCGGCAGGGATCAGCAGCCCAGGGCAGCATTGGAACGTCAGGCGGACGTGGGGCGAGCTTTAATGAGACAGGCTATTAGACTCTCCACTCTGTAAGGCACTAACTGAATGCCACCGCACTCGGCCGCGGATGCAGTTAGAGAAACCTGTGGCTCTACATTTTCGGAATATGTAAGGTATTCGTAGACCTCTTGGGTAGAGGTAGGTGAGGTGAAGCCGAAGGGAAGCTTCTTTTAGGTTTACGAACTCACTACACAAGGGGAAAGTACTGATAATTTGCATTCAATTCTTTAGTCAAGTATAGGTATCTGGAGAGAGAGGCCTTCACGGCGACGCTTCTACGGGGCATTCAGGCCTCAGCAAACCACATAACTCGCCAGGAAAGGGGGGAAAATCCCATTTGAATGAGAATTAGAAGTGCTGCAAGTTGTTTGGTTTTGTGAAGCCCTAGTTCAAAGGCAGTCACAATGGCTCTAGAAATGATACCCCGGATTTCATCCGTTTTTAGAGTATCTACTTAGAGGTAATTCTTAGCTACCTACTTTGGTTGCGCCTCGATCGATGCTAATGGCGTTCCACCCTTGCTGGCGCTGCAGTGACAGGCCTTGAGTTTCTGGTACCGCTCAGCTCCAAGCGCCCGGCCTGACGTTCATTCATGTACTAGAGGTAGTACCCCAAATCCATGGGCCGCAGTGGGTCAGAAACGCAGTAACCCAGAGGCCAGGGGCATTCAACGAAGCGTCTTCCCATTCTGACAGACGTGACCCCATCATGTAAAAATGACATACCTCTAGTCACATCTCACACCTTTGGCTCGGATAACCAGAAATTCATCTCCCATTCTTGGGCTTTTGGGTCTGAGTGTGGGGGCAACCATACTATTCCAAAGAGTGGCAAAAAAATACAATGTGAAAGAACATTGAGTTGCAGTGCCGAGGTGTTATCGACTTCAAGGTTGATCGGGAAGTTGATTCTTTAAAAAGACTGGGCTGATGTCCAATCAAATGTACTACTAGCGAGTCTAGCTTAACTGAATGCTTAACAACAGTGTCTTGGTCAGTCAGCTTTGGATTTTTGCACTGTGAGCTTTTCTTACTCAACTGCAGGGGCCGAGCCACACACTGCAGCGTCACGGGCCCTCCTGAAACTATGTAAGTAAAGTAACCACGTTTTCCCTTTATCGAACTCCCGTCGCTGATGACAACAACGGAGGAGCTTGTTCAACCTCGACGACCACGACACCAACCATTTGACTCGACGACGGCGACGACCACGACCACGACGACGAACTTATAACACCGCCACTCATTCATACGTCATCGCGAGTCCATCGTGTAGCGCCTTTCATAAATACGACCTTCAATCAACACACCCACGACCAGCCGCCGACCTCCTCGCCAGTCGCGAATTAGCCTCGCTCCCGCCGCATCCCCCGGATCCGCCCATTTCCACTTTGCCAATCCATAATCTCCTCCGCAAACTCGCAGCCTACGAGTCGCATTCGCCCCCGGTCACGATTGACAAAGTTGACGACGTCTCGATTCCTGACTTACGAACTCCGACGTGTTATTGATTACGACTTAACCGCGTGCCGGTTGCTCAGGGGTACACGCGCCCCTCTACGACCCATTCCCCGCGATTAGCTGTTGGAAACGGACGGACTACCGCCTCAGCATATACCGATACACCTCTAATTATGGCTGTCTTTGCCATCAACGACCGAACGGAAGAGTTCCGACAGATTGTTGCGGCTGCCCAGCGTAGGCAGGCCACAAAGCCAGGAAAGCAGCGACTTCTGGACACCGCTCAACAACATGCTGCCAGCAGCGATGCCCAGCCCAGAAGGTCTGAGTTTGCGAGGGGGGCTGCAGAGATTGGAAGGGGTATCTCTGCGACAATGGCCAAGCTGGAAAAGCTAGCACAGCTGGCCAAGAAGAAGACTCTTTTCGATGACAGGCCGGTCGAAATCAACGAGGTAAGCTGGGTCATGCGCTTGATCTTTGCGCGCCTCGACTCCATAACTGGCTGGCTAACCATTATGTTAGTTGACCTTTGTCATCAAGCAAGACCTGTCTTCGTTGAACGAGAAGATCAGGAACCTGCAAGATCTCTCTAGACGTCTGCACCCGAAGCCCGACCAAGAAGGGGAGAACAACAAAAACATTCTCCTGCTCCTACAGGGCAAGCTGGGAGATGTTGGTGCTAATTTCAAGGACGTGCTCGAAATCAGAACCAAGAACATTCAGGCGTCGCGGTCGAGGACCGAGAACTTTGTCTCGTCAGTAGGTCAGCACGCACATGCTTCCTTGCAACAATCTGCGTCACCTCTGTACGGCACGCCTAGTAGGGGAACGCCAGCACCAGGGCAGCAAGATCTGATCTCGCTGAACCCGATGGGAGATCAGCAGATGCAGCTCCAGATGTTGGAGGAAGGCCAAAACACCTACGTCCAACAACGAGGGCAAGCGATCGAGGCCATCGAGTCGACTATCAATGAGCTGGGTTCCATTTTTGGGCAGCTCGCGGCCATGGTCAGCGAACAATCTGAGATGATACAAAGAATTGATGCCAACACGTAGGTTTGTCTCGAGACGCTCGACACACCAGCACTGTACTAACACACCATGCAGAGAGGACGTGGTAGAGAACGTCGAAGGCGCGCAAAAAGAACTGCTCAAATATTGGAGCCGTGTTTCAAGTAATAGATGGCTCTTAGCCAAGATGTTTGGTGTTTTGGTAAGCCCAGTATTCCTGCTCTGTTACCTATGCCCTGCATAAAACTCTAACGCTGTGCGACTTTGTAGATGATTTTCTTCCTTCTCTGGGTATTAATTGCCGGGTAGACGGCAGTTGTGGCGGCGTTTCAGTAATATTATACTTCTTCTTTATAATGCATGCAGAGGCGTCTCTTGTAGACTTTATGCATTAATTATACAATTTCTCTTCCTCATGAAGATGCGGTTCTTTTTTTGCATGCGCTCTTCCATGTCCTTTCACTGTTCCACAACATAACCTCTTGCAAGGCTGATAGAGCTCAGGTATACCTCTGGATGGTCGGTGGGGGCATTTGATTATTTATACCTACTTGCCGAGGAAGTTGGCTTCAGCATAGGGATCAAGACTCAAAGTTCGCTCTCGGTTCATCTAAGGTCAACAAATACTTAACCGACGGAATTCGCTTACGCTAAATGCCACCAATAGAGGAACAGGTTTAGACTAAGCACTCCACGCCCCCAGTTCCTGCAACTGTAATCATTTCAGTTCCACTCAGCTTCGGTACCTGGAACTAATGCTCTCCGCTCGAGCCCCAGAAAGAAACCCAGAGCAAGCGAACACGACGGATCCACTCGGCCACTCACTGTTACCACTATCTATAGTAGAGCGGACCGACACCACAGCAAGGTCTCATTCCGACAGAGGGGCAATCGTTCCGCCGAGGCCCTTGTTAGATTCAGCCAAGTTTCGCGGGGTAAGGTGAGAGGATGCCATCCGTTCCATTGACCGGATGTTTGTTGCTGGGGCTATCTTTGGCGAGGTTGTCGATATCCCACCTTCGAAGTACTGTCTGATATCTTAACGAAACGCCGAATGCCATCGAGTACTGACTAAACACGAAAAGACAGAAGCCCCGAGTGCCGTATTTCTGGACGCCTCAAACCCAAGTTCACGATGTTCGAGTTACACAATGGCGTGTCGATGTTCCGTTGTTACTTCCATCCACGCTGTCCATGAATAATTACAGTCGGAATTTCAGGTCTCATGATTACCTAGTCAGGTACAGACAACATGAAGAAAAAGAATCATTACAAACATGTAGCTTTCTCGGAATCGATAACACCATAACTATCCCCCACGCTCTAACGCCGATTGCCATTTAGCCGAATGTCCAGTGTGGCTCAAACCCTGGACAACCTTCTCCTCGAACGTAACTTGATATAACTGGTCAATCCTCCTCTGTCTTTCCTTTCCACTCTCAATCTTGATATCATAGCTTCTAGTCGACCCCAAAAGCTGGATTCTCCGTGTAAAATCAGCCGTTTCTTGTCTTGTTCACTCCCCATACTCCTTCTTTGAAGCTTGCCAACAGCAGCAACATCAGAATCTTTCGTAGTTGGAAACAAAACCAGATACCTCACCACCAGCACCACCATCAAAAAACCATCATGGCCACCAAAACCTTCAAGCTCAACACCGGAGCTAACATTCCCGCGCTGGGACTTGGTGAGTTTCCCGTTTGTTCTCCATTGTCACCAGTTCAGGTCCCCTTCCCCTCTTAAACACACAACACCCCCCTTCCACCCCTCGCACGCAGCTAACCCATCCCCTCCCCCTCCTTCAATAGGCACCTGGCAAGGCGAATCCACCCAGGTAAAAGACGCCGTCGTCGCTGCCCTCAAATCTGGATACCGCCTCATCGACACGGCTTACTGCTACGGCAACGAGGAGCATGTCGGTGCCGGCCTGAAAGAGGCGTTTGATCAGGGTATCGTCAAGCGCGAGGATGTGTTTGTCGTAACTAAGCTATGGGCGACGTACACGAGCCGTGCGGAGGAGGGGCTAGAAAAGAGTTTGAGGAATCTGGGTTTGGAGTATGTTGATTTGTTTTTGGTGGTATGTTGTCTCAGTCTTCAGTTTTTCCTCTCGCTATTGTGAGCTGCTTTGCTTGGGGGGGTTAGGGGGTTGTGTCAAAGTGGGGGTGGAATTTAAAGAGAAAGGTGTTGAGGAAGGTGCTAACGAATGGCGACTTGGGCTATAACAGCATTGGCCGCTTTTGATGAATCCTGAAGGTGAGTTCGTTGAGTGGGCATACGAAAAAAGAAGAAGAGAGAGAACAAAAAGAAAAAAGAAAGAAAAAAAGACCAAGGTCGCTGCTTAGTGGACTGACGAACCGACTACAACACATAGGCAACGATGACAGATTCCCCAAGCTTCCCAACGGCGAGCGCGACATTCTCCGCGACTACAGCCACGTCCAGATCTGGAAGAACATGGAGAAGCTGGTAGGGTCCGGCAGGACCAAGGCTATTGGTGTTTCCAACGTATGCGTTTCTATTCTCATGACCTTCCTTGCCCAACCCTGCTCAGCCTTTAGCCATCCCGTCCCTTCTTCGTTACCTCTTACTTCGTGATGGCGGCCGTTAACCTAAGCCCCTTACAATACAAACAGTATAGCAAGCGCTATCTCGAAGAGCTCCTCCCCCACGCCAAGATCGTTCCAGCCGTCAACCAAATCGAGAACCACCCGCAACTGCCTCAGCAAGAAATTGTCGACTTTTGCAAAGAGAAGGGCATTCACATCATGGCGTACTCGCCCTTTGGCAGCACCGGTAGCCCCGTGACCAGCGCCGAGCCGGTAATTAAGATTGCTGAGAAGCATGGGGTCAAGCCTACTACTGTGTTGTTGAGTTATCACCGTAGGTTTATTCCCTGTCATTATCCTGGGTTCCGAGAGAGTGGCGTTGCTTGGGGAACTACACACAAAGGGAACAGAAGTGCTGACAAGACTTTACTGCAAATCCACAGTTTACCGTGGAAGCACCGTTCTGCCCAAGTCAACAAACCCGGAGCGTATCGAGGCTAACGCCAAGCTGATCGAGTTGGATGCTGAGGATCAAAAGCTACTGAATGATTATTCGGAGGGGTTGGTCAAGGAGGGTAAGGTGCAGCGCTACGTGTATCCGCCGTTTGGCGTGGATTTTGGGTTTCCCGATAAGTCGTAGATTGTTCCAGGTACAGGTTGGTGAGGTAATATCTTGACTAGAGTGAATAAACCTTTAAGAATAACATGTGATGGACATAAAGAGACATTTCTTATGCTACTGGCCATGTCTACAATGTCTACTAGGTCAACTACGTCTCTGCGAACCGTAACTTCGACTGATCTCTTTGATAGTATCTTTGTGTATTTCATCCATCCATATCTCTCTTTTTCTACAGCATTTTCACTGCATCGACATTCTACATATCAATCATAACCTTCAACACCAAATTCCCCTCATTGTCCTTCACCCTAGCCGCCATGTCAAATGCCATGGGAATACTTTCCAAACCACTATACCGCTGCGTCACCAGCTTAGAAAGGTCAGGGAGATGCGGATCCCCTCTAGCCAACAGCTCAATCACCTTTGGATAGGCATTTGCGTACCGAAACACGCCAAGGAGGTCAACTTCCTTCAGCGAAGCGGCAGAGATGGGTAGCGTCTGGATGGGATTACCCATGCCAATGATCATAATCTTGCCACCTGGTGCCGTCGCCTATGACTCCATCAAATCAGCGGCCCATTTCAAAATGGTGCAAATGAAGTTATGGATAGAAAAGAGTTTGGGAATGTCAGTACTCACATATATCGAACTTTGTAAACAACTCTCCACCCCCGTACACTCAAAAGTAACATTAACCTCACCCACCTGTCCTCCCAGTCCCTTGACTAGTTCAGCCCCCTTAACCCTTTCGGCCACACTCTTTGCATACTCCAGCTTCTCCTCTATCGTCTCCGGCCTCTTGTCTGAAATCGGCACTACAACCGCCGCATCAGCAAACCCGTTCTCCACCGCAAACTTCACCCTATCAGCCTGGATATCCGCAATCACCACTATCGCGTCCCCCTTGGTGATGGACTTGCAAACCGCAGCACAGAGTAGCCCGACGGCACCGGCACCGAATACCAGAACTTTCACTCTGGCCGCCCCCCGAGACGATGTCATGGATGAAGAGGAGTGAGGGACGCAAGAGGGAATTCCCGCCCGCCCAGCCGCATGCATAGCAACAGCCAGCGGCTCCGCCAGCGCTCCCAGCGTGTAATCCACACTCTCCGGCAACTTGTGGCACCACTTTGCCGGATGGGCAACAACCTCCTGCAGGGTTCCCTGAGCGTGGGGAAATTGCGGCCATCCCTTGGCTGAAGAGCGGAAGCGCATGGCGCGACAGATGTTGTATCTAGAGGTAGTAGTTGTACTCTCTCCACCCTTTCCACCGCTCTCCTCCCCGTGTCCCCCCGAATAGTTTCCAATAGGACCGGTACCTGGGGGGCAACAAAGTTCACAAGCCTCGCATGGCTGTCCCACCTCCAGCGCGACGCGGTCGCCTACATTCAGGCCATACTCGGAGGAGACGGAGGGGCTGCCGATGGCGGTGATGATGCCCGAGGACTCGTGACCAAGGGTTAAAGGCTCGTGGACTTGGATGTCCCCGTTGCGAAAGTGCGTGTAGTAATGCAGGTCAGAGCCGCAGAGGCCGGTGGACTTGATGGAGATTAGGACGTCGGTTGGCGAGAGGGTGGGAAGGGGGCGGGATTCCTGTTTTGGAAGTGGAGGTGTTAGTTTTTTTTTTGGGGGTTCAACTTTGGGTTTGGTGTTGTCTTTGGAGGTGTTACGTATGGGGGGACGGGAAGATGGGTAATAGGAGAGTGTCTCGCTTACCACGCTAAGATCGCGGGCACCGTGGAGGACGGAGGCTTTGATTGTTGTTGCCATTTTGTTTGCTTGGATGGTATGAGGACAATGACCCAAGGTGAATCCTCGTACACAGATGATACAGAGTGACGGTGTGTAGAGGTACGGATGGTGGTTGCAGTGGTGGTCCCTGGGGTTGGTGTTTATTTACATAGTGAGACCGATATTGATCAAGCATACAGAGAAACAAATGTACACCAGACGTGGTACTTATTATAGAACCCTAGTTCAACCTCGATCGAAAACTTACCCCATAGCCCCTAGCTTGAACACTTCAACTAGTTGCGGCTATCCACTCGGCCATGCAACATTGGTGGAGTGAAGTAAGCCCGGGGGAAACTGAACCTGGTGGACAAAAAGAGGCCATGTCCATAGCACGTCTCTTGGTTTCACGTTCGATGGTCAGTCAATTCGACGAAACGAAACTTACCAAAATAGTCCCATCACACCGCAGGTTGCTCACCCATTCGTAAAATCCCAAATGACACCAAAACAAATTACGAAAAACAAAAAGATCACCAGACGTGAGAACCTCGTATGACTCGGCTGCCGTGCTCCGGACAACGGCCTTACTTTTAGCGAATAACTGCAAGTGTCGTCAATAAATTGTCCCGACGGTAACAACCAGACCAACACCGCCTGGTTTACACTCCGTGGGGAAAGCGGGGAAATGTGGGGAAGAGAGCAAGAGAGGAGGAATTTCCCCGCACTTCCCGTTCGGTGCTCTTGTGTTAGCGAGAAGGGCGATCTCCACTTGTTCGTCTTCAGGGGAGCATCCACATCCACATGGAATCAACCGAGAAAACCTGGATTGGATGTTGAGAGATCATGGATGTTTCTTCTACTCCGTCTTCTTCTTCTTCTCGTCGAGCTGATCAAGGATTTTGTCCATCCCGATCAGGGCTAGCCCAAAGCAGGGAAGGGTTGAAGAACAAGTATTCAAACAAAACTTCGAAGAGTGAGCGTGGGATGATGGGCTGCTTTACGTGGGGGACAACTGAATCTGGTAGGCGTGGGACGTGGGAGGGTGGGAACAAATTGGTACGTACCTACTTACCATGACACCACAGAATTAGGTATGGGCCATCAAGGTCCACAAAGCCCAATTGACTTTGTATAACTTCACCAGATATCCTCGGATTCAGGCTTGAATCACTCCCATGGACTACCCTGACCTTCCATCCCTTTCACAACAACCAAACAAGATGACGTCAACCACTAGCGTCCAGAACATGTTCTCCCTCGAGGGCCACACTGCCCTCATCACCGGAGCCACGCGAGGCATTGGTCAAGCCGTGGCCATTGCCCTTGCCGAGGCCGGCGCCGATATTCTTCTCGTCCAGGTCTGTCCATCCGTCGCCTTCTAGCTCCCTCAAGACCGGTACCTATCCGTTCCAAAAGAAAGACCCGTTTCTAAAAACCACCCGTCACAGCGAGACGAAACCTCCACCACCACCCTCCAAGCCATCCAATCCCTCGGCCGCCACGCGCAAATCTACAAAGCCGACCTCTCCTCCCCCACCGACGTCTCTTCTTTAGTGCCACGCATCCTCTCCGACGGGCACACCATCCGCATCCTGGTCAACTGCGCCGGCATCCAACGTCGACACCCTTCCCACCTGTTTCCCGACTCCGACTTTGCCGAAGTGATGCAAGTCAACCTCAACGCCGTCTTCACTCTATGTCGGGACGTGGGCGCGCACATGCTGGGTCTCGACCCCCACCCCGTCACCAGACGCAAGGGGTCCGTGATCAACTTTGCCAGCTTGTTGACGTTCCAAGGGGGGTTAACGGTGCCGGCGTATGCGGCGAGTAAGGGAGCCGTTGGGCAACTGACCAAGAGCTTTGCGAATGAATGGACGAGTAAAGGCGTGACGGTGAATGCGATTGCGCCGGGGTATATTGAGACGGAGATGAACGAGGCGTTGTTGAAAGATGAGGAGAGGTTGAAGAGTATTAGTGCGAGGATTCCGGCTGGGAGGGTAAGTCATTCGGTTTTTTATTTTCTTGTTTGTCAATTTGCAGACGTTCATGGCTAACGTGATGGCTCTGGCCAATTTGGTATTGTAGTGGGGAAGTCCGGAAGATTTCAAGGGAACGGCTGTGTATCTGGCCAGTAAGGCGAGTGGTTACGTGAGCGGACATGTGCTGGTTGTTGATGGTGGGTGGATGGGACGGTAAGTGAGAAGAGACTGTAATCAATAATGATGGGACGGATAGGAAAATAGCATGATGATATTTTGTTGCCTTCTTAAAAGCGACTAACTAAAATGTTGCGTTGTTCGGTTTGCTTGCAAGATCAAAACATTCGGCCTCATTGATATTTCTTTCTGACATATTCCGAGGGAGTGTATACCGTCACAGCTAAACTGTCGTTCTTGCAGCAGAGACTACTCTCTGATGGAAGCCATGACACTTTCCATCCAAGGGTAGACAGCCGAGTTCGCTAGGGGATATCCCATGTGTAAAGCACCAGTGAAAAAGCGAGCCTCTTTGGGCGAGCCGTATTCAAGCAGCACCATGGAATCTTCGATGGGCATCAAACCGTCTTGGGTACCCTGCATTGTAACCGTCAATATGCTGATACAGAACATTTTCAGAGTAAAACGTGGCAGAATGGAAAACCCACATTGACCAACAAAAGCCTTGTCGAAGGCTTAGCCAGAATCCCATTCTCCAACAAGGAGAACTTCTTCTGCACTCCAGCCTTGAACTCATCAACGGAGCTGTACCCATGCTTCATAGCAAAAGCAGGCGTCAGTCTGTCATACGTACACGCGTCATTAGCCATTGCCAATTGATCTCATTCCGGGAAAGGGGGAAAAAAAAGGACTCACTGAGCAGGATACTCATGCCCATCCACCTTCTCCATCCACTTCTTATCGTAAAAGTAATGAACACCCGCCCCCTGCGCCACCACACCCGCCAGTCTGTGACTATGCGTGTGCGCAATCCTCACCGCATAATACCCACCAGCGCTCAACCCCCAGACCATGACCCTCTTCATATCAAACGTCCTCTTTCCGCGATACTGGTAGGTGCCCATCCACTGCAACAAGCTCTCCCACAGCCTGTCAGGGCTCTCCGGGTCCGCCGGGTCAGCAGGACAATCCGCCGTTCCCGGGATCTCCACCACCACCACCGCCCATCCGCGGGCGAGAAACTCGTTGCAGCGGACGGTGTTGTCCGGACGGTACCCGTCCAAGCCGGTCATGAGGATGACGGTTGGGTAGCCACTACCGGTAGAGGGTTGGGAGGAAGTACCAGCAGGAGGGACCCTCACGTAAACGGGGATCCACTGCCCTTCGCCTTGTTGCGTCTGTCTGTCGAGAAAGGCCACTTTGACTTCCTCCACGGGGCTTTCCTCCCACAGTTGGCCAGCCTTTGAATATATCTCCTTCTGCTTCTCCCAGGCATCCCACTTGGTCTGGTCGTTCACCTTGGGGAAGGAAGTGATGTAGGGGAAGCGGGCGATGCGGTAAAGGCAGCAGGCTCGGAGGTAGAGCGAGGAGGCTTGCTCGCGGAGTTGTCTGCGTCTCTGCTGCTGCTGCTGCTGCTGCTGCTCTGGCTGAAGACATCCCGGGGGTTTAATGTTATTGAGCTCAGCCACGAGTTTGTCACCCTGCTCGACGAGCTGCTCGGCTACGCCCGTGGAGAGAAAGGTAGTGGTCCAGGCGGGGGAGGTCATGTCGTTGTGGTTAGCCTTGATGAGGGCGTCGAAGGAGGGAGCGAAGTCGGCATAGAGACCGTCGTGGAAGGGGTAGAGAGATTTGGAGCACTAGTTGGAAGGTGAGTAAGTTTTAACATTGTATTTGCATGGGTTGGGAAGATTTCTTGGCTGCGTCGCTCGCTTTGGAAATGACAAAAGATGGAAAAAAAGGCCAAATCATTGTGATTGCAAAATGGACAAAACAAGCAGTTAAGGTGATGGATGAAACCCAGATTGAATTGACTCGAGGTGATGATGGTACTGTTTTGTTTCCCCAAAACACTTCTCCCTTGCTATGATGATCCCTTTTTGCTCCCATGAAGCCAGAAAAAAACCTGAGTAGTAAAACAGGGAGAAAAAAAAAATGACGAAAGCCAAAAACCGATGGCACAGAGGAAACTTACTGGGAACTTCCACTTGGTCTCCCACAGTGCCTGTACTCCATCATGATGAGGCATTCTCGCCTCAAACGCCTCGTCGCCCATGAGCCAGTGTTTGGGACTTTTGCCTAATCCGCCCAACCCACCATAACCAAGCGGAGCCTTTGATGAAATCCCGCCGCCTCCCGCCGAAGAACCCTGCTTCTGCTCCTGTTGCTGATCATTGTTGACCTGATGAGGAGACATGGTGGATGAGGACCAATGATATGAGCCAGACCAAAAAAAAAAAGGTGGTAATCCAAGGCCACAGAGGCTGTAAAAAAAGAGAAAGTAGTGCCGAGAGATGAGGTGATCAAAGAAATGAAGCCTTCCTCAGAGAGCAACGCGAACGACCCTCTGCTTGGCGAAAAGAGGAACTCCGTCCTTGGATCCGGCGTATGCCACAGCCGTCGAGATGCTTCTTCTGCGGCGGCGAACGGGCGAAGTGCCAGGGTGCTCGCGAACTCTAAGTGATTTGGTGTAAGATGAGAGGAACACAAGATGGTCGTTAGATGTGGATGGGCTAAACTAACTGAGATTGCAGAAGAGCAAGGCGCACACGAGTGATGGAGGCGTGAAGATCTTCGCCCATTTTGACTGACGGAATGTGCTTCTTTTATAAGTATGGATGGTGCTGTCGCTTCGACCAAGGTTGAGACACCCGCTTGCAGTTGCTGCGTGTGGGCGTGTGGACGGACAGTTGGGGATATCCGATGTGCTTTATACAGACGTGACAAATGTGCTGGCAGGTGTCAAATGCCGGTCGGGTATGTATGAGCTCGGATGGAACGAGAATTGGTGAATGGTATATGACCGTTACTTGAGCGATGCTTTGCGAGTTATACGAATGATTATGAGATGGAAGAAGATTCAGAAAAAAAGAAGGTCTAGTCAGCCGACCAGACACTCGAGGGGACCAGAGTTATTATACCGGATTCTGGAAGCCCGGTGTGGGGAAAAAGAAACGAGACACTAGCATGGCTCGACATATTACCAAAGACGGTGACGGGATCGGCTCACCCATGACAGCCAAAGCAGGGAGGTGGTCCCGTGGTGGACGTGTGTCTCCCTCCCTCGTGGGGTACATTGGTGTATGTTCACTACATACCCTACAATGCTGAATGGGACATCCCTAGTCTAATGAGATGGTCCATCGGGGAGATCCCGTTTTCCCCTTCCTGGTACAGGGCCCGGATAGATCCATCAGCAAACAAAAGCAGGCGTCTCCCGGATGCCGAAACAATGCACACACCATCTCGTTATGTGGTAAGCCTCGTAATGCCTCAATTGAGACACAGCAGCTGACAAAGCCGACATGTCGTTGTTGTTATTGTTGTTGTTGTCGTTTCCCGGGCTCAGAGAGATGCAAGATGATGAATATCTGAGCGAGCATCGCACAGCAGTCGACTTGCAGAGCAGCCAGATGGCAGTGATTCATGTCTTGTCTGATGGCCCTCCAAAATCGAGGCTTCTAGCGCGGGGAGAAGCGAGTGGATTTTGACAAGCCTGTTTTGGGGGCAACGATGGAGAACTTAAGAGACATTCAAGATCCAATATCGGTCTCGAGTTTATTAGCAGCCACTACACCACTGGTGATTGGCGTGTGTCCGGTCCTGACGTGGTCGGTTCCGAGAATCACATGTCAGATGCCGAATCAAGGGGTATTTGCCAAGACATGCTTCGAACACAGAACATCCAGTGGAAGGGCGAAAAGTCCCTCGATGGTCCACTGAAAGAGGTGCCTCCACCCGATCCTGGTCTGCTGACCCAGTCCATGCAAGCTTGGTTGGTGCACTGACCAGCCGGATCACATTCCCTGGATGAAGCCGTCTTTTGGGACCGGGAATCCAGGAACACCGCCTGCAAACCAGGGTCACATGCGAAATGAAGGAACAATAAAAGGGGGATTTAATGTCCAATCCCAAGAGGGAATGCAGAGGGGCTTATTACTGTTGTTTGCAAGTCGCGATATCCGGAAACTGTTAACTGCTGCTGATATGTCCGATCGACGGATGCTCGATTAACTGTTCAACTGCTGCCACCATGGCCAACGGACGGAATGCCCCAACTTCATCCATCGGTGTACGCCGTATACCAAAGGTACCATTTACGTAAAGGAGGGTTACCGGAGGTTACGTAGACGTGATGCGGTTCCCTTCGCGATTTCCAGAGCTACTACCTACTTGTATGTCATCATCAAGATCACGATAGCCATGATTCAATCATGTCTCGGATAGCGTCATCAATCAGCATCGTTTGTGCCGGATCCGAGTACAGCTGAAGAAGCTCCGACACAGGCGGCGGCCACGAACGAATCACCCTCCAAGCCGCATCCGATGCAGCCAAAGAGGTCAGTCAGCATTTCCATTCCATACCGAGTCGAGAAAAGCAAAGAACATGATTATTGTAGAATTTAACAGCTTTCTAAGCTTTGCTCTTTGTGTTCTGATAGTAATGTGCCATTTCCAGACCCGCCCTCTTGAAACCGCACTTGACGTAGAAGCCCTCGTTGGCTTCGCTGCAGTCGAGAATGGTCTTGTAGCAGCCCGTCCTCTCGGCGATAAAGTCCAGCGCCTGGATCATACGGAGACCCAACTTCTTGCCCTGCTGGTCCTTGGCGATTGCGATGTCCTCGATGTGTCCGACTGACCCGAGATTGTGGATGCTGTTTTTTTCCGAAGGGGGAAAAGGGAAAGACATGTCAGTCAAAGGGAGATGGGATGGATGATGCGCCGCTCATTGTTCTGGCAGGCAGAAAAGTCCAAAGACAAGCCAACTTACAACTTGCGCTCAACCAACACAGCGCCGGTGCCGACTACTCTGGGTGGGCTGCTGTTGGTGTCCTCAATGACGAGAATGAAGTAGCCACCGTCCTGTCGCGAGATCCAGTTGTAACGGTCCTGGAACTGCTCCTTGGTAATGTCGCCTACCGTGGTCAGGACGCGGAGGCAGTCGAGGAAGCCAGTGTCATAATCAGTTGGGCGAAGCGCGCGTAACTTGTAGCCTTCGGGGAGGGCTGATTGCACCTCGGGGGAGAGGAGATCGGCGGAGAACAGTTCTTTCGGGGCGGCCATTGCGGAGGTATGAGGGTATATGGGAAACGTTTCGTTTGGATGTCGTCGCTTCGCTGTGTTGTTGGGTTGGCGAAACGATTGGGAGCTCGTTGAGAGAGAGACCAGGCGGCGGATTGTTGACTTGTCCTCTCGCTATTCGCTTATTCCGCTGAAGATGTTCAGCGGGCGGGAATAGCCGAAGCAGGCAGCGGCAGTACCTACCTAGGGGACTCAACAACAGGTGAGGAACGGCCAGCACGAGCCAAAGGATTGTCACCTGCAATTGTTACAATTCGGACACTACCTAATCTTTGGAGTTGTCGTGTGGATGACTGAAAGGTAACTACAGTCTAAACCAAGTATTTTGCAAGCGCCGACAAAAGAATTGAGCCGGCGGCGCAACGGGCGAGATCTTGAAGTTTCATTTTCTCACCGCATGCCAATGCAGCCCAGCAGCTGTACAGGAGCTGAGCTGCCCCGCCATCTCCATTATCGAGGGGGCATACTTCAGCCCTGGGCTGGATCATGCTACCCATAGTTTGCGCATCAATGGCAATACTTTTTTTCCAGTCGACATGACCATCAAATATCAACAGTGGAGGGGAACGAATAAAAAGGAACGTAAGCCATCACATGTCATTATGCCTCTTCCCGGAAGACGCAGTCGGCTCATCTATCGAGGCTACGGCGTCCGGAGAAGGAATACGATAAAGGATACGAGACATTGCCGCCGCCACCTTTGCGCATTGGACCTGGACTGAGCGAAATTCCCCCAATTGCGGCCTATTGACGCTTTATAACCTCTTTTCTCAACCCTGAGTTAAAACTGTCACTGAGGGCACCTCTACGGATCGGCCATGCGGACGAAATGTCAAGACCTGTGACTGGATCAGCGCGGGACTGCATGCATACTTTCATCCCATACCAGTCGGTTGCAGAGTGCAGATGAGCGGTGTCTCTTATCTCGAACTCCCGTCATTCTCCCTCTCGAACGCTGAACATCAACGTCACAACTTGGAGCGTTGCAAAGTGGGCTGACAGCTAAACTGTTGGGAAAGGATTGAGGGGCAAAAGGGGCGCCAAAACAACAGAAAAGGCCCTAGCTTTCATCGATCGATTGCTTTTTCTCCCACTCTCTAGCTGCTTCCATCTTGCTGGTCTGTCCGCAGACTTGCTCGCTCTTCGACACCTAAGTCGGGCTGGGAATTTAAATATGTAACAAAACATCCATAATCGACCAGCCAGGGGTCCTCAGTCGCATGCTCGCCCGAGACATGACAACCCTACTGTAACAATGACTAACATGATCCAATATCGAGGGCTGCCCAACTTACCAGGAACAGGTTACTCTGATGTCGTGCAGCGCGGGGTTAGGCCTTCCTGGACAGTTGCAGCTGCCTTACTACTGGTTAGGGGAACGGGTTGGGGGGAGGGATCAAGGTCGAAAAAGCGCTTGCCCTCTGATGCTATCCACGGGCAGATGACCGCCATCTGTGCATCACGTCGATGCTAGAACCTGCACTCCCGTCTGTTAGTCTCCCCTGTACCCGCATCTTCATCTTCATCACCGTCATCCATTGGACTGATTCATGACTTAATAATTGTTAGTATTAAGTCCAGGCCCAAGCTTCACCACCTATCAAACTCTTCGTCCATGCCGCCACCATCTCGTACAATGGGGCCCTGGGGCCACCGGGGTGGGATTTGGATGGCAGGTGCCTTCGACTCGTAGTTTTCTGGCGATGTCTAGGTACTTTGCCGTTGCCCACCTTCGACGGCATGTTTCCTAGGTTTGGAGTTGACAGGTCATCTCTCCTTGTGCCCGAACATCTGTTTGATTCAGCCTATCTTGCTCACATATACCTCGAGTTTAGTCGTTTATTGTTGTTAGCTGCACGTTTCCCTCTTGTTCTTGCAAAGTTTTGACGCCCTTCGTCTGTTGCTTCTGTTTGACCATCATTTTATTTGTTTGTTAACTCCTTTGGGCGGATGACGGCCAAGATTGTTGAGAGTCCGATATACCTCGGTAACAGAACTCGGACACGATTTCCACACACACACCATAACACCCCGCCAAAAAGTCTCTCCTCCACACTCTCGGCGTACGATGGAATTCTCGGCGCTTGATGTTGAAGATATCGAAGATTATGAGGGAGCGCGGTTGGCTGTCGTCCCGGACGACTCCATCACGTCCCAGCTCCAGGAACTTGCCCCTTCGAATCCCGGAAGGACTCTTCTGCCTTCCCCCGTGGCCCGAGCCGTCAGCTTTGCAACCAGATCAACTGGTCTTGCCCTCCGGGTGGGCACCCTCTTGACCGGCTATGGCTTCGACGCTGCCAAGATGACAACCTTGTCCAGCTTGGAAATGGGTCGCTTTGTCCTCGAAGGAATCCTCGGCAGGGCGGGCAGAGACGCAATCGCTCGTTCTTCTTCGGAACATGGGAGAAAGGAGGCTGAGAATATGTTGGAGAAAAGCTTGGAAAACCTACATCGGACCATGAGTCAGATTCTCTTTTGGACAACAACAGGCTTCCATGTGACTGGAACAACAATCGCCATGTTGTCCGAGACCTCACAGCTTCTTCTTTCCACCTTGGATCAGTTCTTCGGCTCGACTGACTCTTCTCGTGCCATGGCCAGCATCATCACGCTTATACGAAGGGAGTTCCAAAACCCAGCTACTGGCGCACAAGGCGAACAAGTGGGAGTTATGGATTTGATGCTTGGACTTTGCGGTATGGCCTATTTGCAGAGATGGTGTCGGCGATCGCTTGAGGAGGAGACACGGGCGCATCAGATCGAAGAGGTCGTCTGGGATGTCATAGTTCTCAGTGACGGTATGCGGGTCGACGTCCACGAGGAAAGCATTTATGGTGTGCACGACGGTGAGTTCACAGAGGATCTGACTCCCACCAGCGGCAGCGATGCACACGACAGCGAGGAAGACGCAGAAGAAAGGATCAGGAACCAAATAATACGGTCTCTCGGCGACAATGCCAAGGTTTCCATCACCACCAAGATAAACACCACAAAAACAATCACCGTCGATATTCAAGGACCGATACACGACATACCGGTCTCCCCGCCACCTGGAGTGGAACTCATTGAGGAGAGTAGGAACCCCCGTCAAGGCTCCTCACAGACACAGGCTGCGGCGGACCACACCCCCCACGCCTGCCGTGTTGTGTACCGGCTGAATCGCAACCAGGAGAGAAGGTATTCCATAACCAAGGAGGATGGGGATATCAGCCAAGTAACCGGATACGTCGAGCAGTTGGACGACGATATTGTGACTATGTCGGAACGCTCATTGCCGACAGTCGATGCCCTCCCTCCAGTACCGACCAGGTCGCTAGAGCACCTACCAGATTCTGCCACTCCTCGTCCTGGCTCTTCTGCGTCAGCTGCCTCCAGCTCTTCCAAGAGTCGCATCCCGTCACTTCAAATGCCAAAAAAGCGGAGTGAGAACGCAGCAAACCAGAAGCGACCTCGAATACCACCCACAGCCTCCTCGTCAACCAAGCGTCAGGAAACGACCATATCGCGAGCATCTGGCAATCGTTCCCTCTCGTCCAGAAGTAGAGATGATGCCGAGTTAAAGAGGAAACCAATTGAGAAAAAGAGCGGGTTTCGAAAGTTCTTTAGTAGAGATGTCTTTGTGTCGGACACCCCATCGCGTAAGAAGAAAGAAAGTCAAAGCTCGGGAAGTACAAGGTTAACCAAGCCTGAGACTTCACCAAAGTACAAGTCTGCTTTACCTAGCCCTGTCCGGGTTTTGGCTCCTCATCGTCCTTCTTCTTCACGCCCAGCTACCCGCCAGTCTTCCGCTTCGATTCCTAGGATAGAGGAACCTGGTGTCTCTCCGAAGAGCAGCTCAAGTAGCCTCGGGAGAAAAAACGGAGAGAGGTCTCAATACATGCGGCCTCCATCGCGTGCGAGTTATATCTCTGTTCACGAGAGGCGCCGCGACTCAGTATACTCACAGACCGAATCATATTCTATTTCCGCCGCCGACGATTTTCGACACTCCAGGCCTCCTTCGCCGTGTGCAATCGAGACTGACAACGAAGACGCCGGCTCTGTGGCTACCCCTCGATCATCCGACCCTGCCCTCTCCCACTCGTACGGTCTCCCATCATACCAAAACTTAAGACGGGTAAAGTCAAGATACACACCGAGCATCTATACCCTGCCACACGAATCCACATCATCTCTCATTCCCTACAGAGATCCTCAAAAAAGCGCATTCAGCAACACGGAAGCGCTGCGAGGACTGCGACAAGCTGGCATGGTAGACGGCATGTTCCCCAAATTCCATCTTCTGCGAAACATTACGCGCTTCATGCGTTTCGCCTCCGCCTCTTATGGTTCCAACTTCCTCAAAATGCTCGGCATCGCCAAAGAAATGCCGATCCTGCGCGCCTTAGACACCGAGACCCACCATGAATTACGCTCCTTTGCACACCACACCGAATCCGACGCCGGCAGCATCCTTCTCTCCTCCTTCGTCGACCCGCAAGGCGGGTCGGACGGCACGGGCTCAACCAACACGGGCGTGCCCCTGGTGCACTACATCTCACTCGACCATGACTCCAAAGCGGTAGTGCTCGCCTGTCGCGGCACGCTCGGATTCGAAGACGTCCTGGCCGACATGACATGTGACTACGACGACCTCGTCTGGCGTGGCAAGGCTTACAAAGTACACAAGGGGATTCACGCGAGCGCTAAGCGGTTGCTGTATGGCGGCGACGGCCGCGTCCTGTACACCCTGAAACAAGCCCTGGAAGAATTCCCTGACTATGGCCTCGTGCTCACCGGCCACTCTCTCGGCGGCGGCGTCACGGCCCTATTGGGCGTCATGCTTTCCGAACCCGCCCCGGGTTACAATTCCACATCTTTCGTCACGTCAGCCGATCCGCACACGCACGTCTTGGGCGACTTTTTGGTCAACGGGTTCGCAACTGCCCAGCCGCCTCGACACGTCTGCTTACCCTCCGGTAGACCGGTCCACGTGTACGCGTACGGTCCGCCTAGTACCATGTCTGCATCGCTGTGCAAGGCCACAAGAGGATTGATTACGAGCATCGTCAATGGAAACGACATGGTTCCGTATCTGTCATTAGGTGTGCTGCATGATTTCCAGGCGGTTGCGCTGGCGTTTAAGACGGATAACAACGAGGCCAAGGTAGAGGTGCGTCAGCGGATTTGGGAGGCTTTTCAGACAGGGATTGCGGACAAGTGGTATGGAGGGAATCAGTCGTCGCAGTATGATCCTGGGACCGCAGGTCATGGCGGCGCAGGTGATCCATCATCATCTTCTTCTTCTTCTTCTCCTCCTCCTCCAGGGAGCGGTGGCGATAGAGGACCCGAGTTCTCGGACGACGACCAATGGGCTTACGCTGCTCTGAAAGTGTTGAGGGCAAGTATGATGAGCCATAAGCTTCTTCCCCCAGGGGAGGTGTTTGTGGTGGAGAGTACTAGAGTCCTAAGAAGGGATGCGTTCTTGTTGGATGGACAGGAAGGCCATTTGGGGAGGCCAGCGCAGAGAATAGTACTCAAGTATATAAGGGACGTGGAGCACAGGTTTAGGGAGGTCAGGTTTGGGACGAGCATGTTGACGGATCATAGCCCCGGGAAGTATGAGGATGCGTTGAATAAACTGAGGGCAGGGGTTATGGATGCTGCGTGATTTTTTTCTTATTTTTTCCTGGAGAGGAGGGGGTTTGAGGGGGATGAGATGGGTGGGATGAGAGGGAGGGATACATATGACTTGATGATTTTTGGGAGATATGTTTGTTTGTGTATATAGCGACTGTTGAATGAGACGAAACACATCGATTACTCACCTTGTCTAGTATAACCTGAATAAACGGGAAAAAACAGAGGATGAATCTAATATATGTGCTTGAGGGCGTTGAACGGAACATGGGTTTCGCTGCTTCAACAGGGTTTTGTTAATCCTAGACATCCATAAAAAAAATCCAGAGATGGAGTTTTCTCCATCCCAGCTGAGCTCCAGCTCTCGAATCAATCTCGACTACCTTTCCCCTCAAAATCACCCACAACTCATCCAGAACGTTCTAGCTTCTTTCGACTTTTCCTAACTGAACAGACCACTCAAACCGCGAAGAGGGGGGGGGGAGGGTGAGGATGGACCATGTGGGATTTCGCCTTGGAGCGGCAAGTTCGCGAATGAGGGGGCTTCCTCGGCGCGCCTAGCGCACGGCGAACCGGCTCTTGTCCGGGTTACTGGCGTCACGGTTAAATGGGGATAAATAGGGAAAAAGTAACCCTCCACATGGAACCTGCATCCCCACATGTCTTATCATTCGGCTTCATGTTCCGTTCGATTTAACCTGGTGGTGGTGGTGATGATGGAGAAGACTACCCAAATCCCTGGGTCAAGTCATAATATTTAACGGATCTTGTTCCTGCAGATTAATCCGTCCTGTGGTTCTTTCTCTCTCCTCCAGCCAGCCTTTGCCTCATTCATCTCATCCAAACTTTTACCCCAGCGGTTCTCCCCCGCATTTCCTTACCCCACACAGAAGTGGAAGTTACCCCAACTTTTCCCCCCGTACCCTCCCCCACCAAAAACCGTTTGTTTACCCCACCCTCTTACACGGGCGAAGATCACAACCAAAACAAACCAACAAAAGAAAATATGGCGCCCCTAATTACACACATGTACACCGCCGACCCCTCCGCTCACGTCTTTAACGGGCGCGTGTACATCTACCCCTCGCACGACCGCGAGACCGACATCCAGTTCAACGACAATGGCGACCAGTACGACATGGCTGACTACCACGTCTTCTCCACCCCCTCCCTGGACCCTCAGGGTCCCGTAACCGACCACGGCGTCGTCCTCAAGACCGAAGACGTTCCATGGGTATCCAAGCAGCTCTGGGCTCCCGACGCCGCCTGCAAGAACGGCAAATACTACCTCTACTTCCCCGCTCGTGACAAGCAGGGCATCTTCCGCATCGGCGTCGCCGTTGGTGACAAGCCCGAGGGCCCATTCACTCCCCAGCCGGAGCCCATCAAGGGATCTTACTCGATCGATCCCGCCACGTTTGTTGATGATGATGGCGAGGCGTACTTGTATTTCGGTGGACTGTGGGGCGGACAGCTGCAGTGCTACCAAAAGGGAAACAACGTGTTTGACGCCGAGTGGCAGGGGCCCAAGGAACCTACGGGCAAGGGCGTCAAGTCCTTGGGAGCTCGTGTAGGCAGGTTGACGCAGAACATGCTGGAGTTTGCGGACGAACAGGGTGTGCGCGAGGTGACCATCCTGGCTCCCGAAACGGGCGAGCCGCTGGACGCGGACGATCATGAGCGTCGCTTCTTCGAGGCCGCGTGGATGCATAAGCGGAATGGCAAGTACTACTTTTCGTACTCGACGGGCGACACGCATTTTCTGTGCTATGCCGTGGGCGACTCGCCTTATGGACCGTTTACCTATGGTGGAAGGATTCTGGAGCCGGTGCTGGGATGGACGACGCATCACTCGATTGTGGAGTTCCCGGAGAAGAGTGATAGGTGGTGGTTGTTCCATCATGATTGTGAACTGAGCAAGGGAGTGGATCATTTGAGAAGCGTGAAGGTTAAGGAGATCTTCTTTGATGAAGAGGGGAAGATTTGTGGGGAAAAGCAGCCGGCTGGGAAGTAAAGTATCATGGGGATGGGCATGGATGGGTATGGGCGAATTATTAGTAGGTAGGTAGTCAGACTATCCTTCTGTATCATGGTTTCTTTCTGGACATACCCAAGCTTGTCAATCCATGAGCGCATGCTCGAAGGGTTTCGGGCTGACATGACGATTTCGGCCATTGGAGGCTGATGTCCTGGTAATAAGAGGGTGCAATTGATTGCTTGCCGGTGGAGGTTTCTGAAGACTACCCTTTTCTTCTCCTGGCTGTTTGTGAAGGGGAATGAGCAACTGACATGGAGATGAACGATTCGGACCCCGCTCGGTGTCAAGTTTTCAAGTAGGTAAGGTACGGCCCGCAACTGCATATTGAGTGCACAGGTGCGGGTACCTCTAGGCATTTTATCAGGAGACCACAAGGTCTCCCGCCCGCTGCTGAACTCTCTCGTCTCTCTCTACATGACTTCATGTTTACAAACACCATCTCGCGAAACACATTCCTGGTGTGCATAAAGAGTATCTTCTCGAACCCGGACCCGAACCCGAACCCCAAGACACCTCACCTGGGATCATGGCCTCATGATGACATCTTGAATCCCTCGGTTTCTCATCTGGAGCAGGCTATTTCTGCAAGAGACTGCACATATCTAGCCGTTTCGCGATACTTTGCGATAGAGCTATGACGACCGGCCGATTGGTTTGCAGAAGCACTGCGGTGCTGATTGTCACCTGGACAGTAAGTTAGTCCACGCATCAGGCAATCAAAACTCTCCAGTTAACACAGCCCATCAAATGTCAGACGTCTACTTTCAAGTTCAGCTCGTGAATTTGACCTCTCTTGTCGGTCACATCAAGCCAAGATCTGTCCAGGCCAGGGCTCCGATAAAGAGCCACTCGTTCTCTTCACAGATACAAAGGCTCCAAGTATGGCTAACAGATGCCTGTGTCTTCAGTGCGCCTCCACTCTACACCAACCATGCCTTTGAACAACTCAGCTTCTATCCCATGCTTGATATGGATATCGAGGCCTCCTTTCATCACGACAAAGTAAAGGGTGCAAGATTTTGACCTCTGCAGCAGCCTCGCGTCTACTGCAACGTGCCAACTCCGCGACAGCAATGCATTGCCTTTTGGGTGCCAGGTTTGATGTGCTTGACATTCGATATCTAGATTGCCTCAGCCACACCACTTGAGTTTCGAGTAGTTCGGATGCTCCCAAACCGAAACTGAACAATGTGCTTTCTTCACGGGGTTGACAAACTCGCAAGCCGGTAATGCTACAAAAGCTTGACGACGCCAGACATCTCCATTCTAATATGTCTTTTCTTCCCATCTAGGTCTTAACGCTCATGCCATGTTAGCTACATCTGCCACCACGTTGCTGCCCGCAGCTTCACCTATACCGCCAGCATTGTCAACGGCAACGGCAACGTCAGCTCTGCCGGGCAACCACTATGAAGCCGCTTTGAAGCCTCGCCAAACAGACTTTTGGCCAGCAGACTTTTGGCCAGAAAAGTTCCCCCCTGATCGTTGGCCAGGACGAGGTTGGGGCGCGACATCTAGGCCGTGTCATGTATGTGAATGTCTTCTTCTATGCCGCGGGACAGCCTTTCTAACTCCCTCTAGGCTAATCAATTCTATTCTTGCGCTGGCCCCTACATGCGCGGGGATCAAACTTGCCAAAACAACAATGGCGTCAACACCTGGGGAATGACGGCGGGTTGGGGTTGCTTCTGCGAACATGCAAAGAAGTTTTTCAAGTGCATGTCCCAAGCTGAGAATGATGACCCCAATTGTTGGAATGATGGATATGGCGGCGACAGTGAGTAGTTTTAAGACACTTTGGCCGCGAAATGTGAGCTAATATCAGTCGTCCAGATTGGCAACTGAATTGGTATCAAAACTGGTGCGGAGACACTCCTCCCCCGTCCGTGATGGCCGAGATGTCACAGCCGTAAGCTATCCTTCCAATCTTACTGTTTCTCTTAGGTGTCTTCTTTCCCTGTTCACCTCCTGATTTACTTTTCTCTGTTTTTCTTCATGAACTTTTTGTTATGCCGAGGGTTCTTTCTTTCTGCTAACCAGATTATTAGACGGACCGTTGACGTAAGCTTCACGTAAGTTCAAGCGACCCCCTGAACTAACCAACTAAAACAGAGAAGTTACTGATATCTCGTGGAAATAGCAAGCCTGATGTTGTATATGCGGTCAGTGGTGAGGATCACGCCCTTCTTACTCGAGTCAATGACCCGATTTATACAGGATCGGGTTCTCTTCTTTCCGGCGAGTGTACATCGACGGATTTCACTCTTGTAGGCGCGAACGAGGGTTACACCATGTACTATGCCGGCTTCCAAGGCTGTAACGACGATCGACCTCAGTGTTGCCCATGGCCAGTCGCTGCGAATTCTGCAACGAACTCATTTTCTGCCACTGTCAACGTAGAGGTAGAGCCCGAAATTGAGATCGAACACAAGCGTGGCGACAATTATCCCCAACCTGCTCGTGGTTATTCGGCGAAACTGAAACAGTGCCCGGATGACTACTATTCTGTCTCGGGTGGTTGCTGCCCTGCGTAGGTATCCCTTGTCTACCTGCATTCTTCTTCCAATTTCTAACAAGATGAACAGCGGATTCTTTTTCTTCACGTCCGCCATCGGTGGCCAAACACCTTGCTGGAGCCCTCTCGGTAGCACAGCCAGCATTCCACCCATAACCCATGTCGCGGCTGCATATAATTCGAGAGCCACGAACGTCAGCGTTACTGGTAGTGATGGTGATGGTGGTAATGATGATCCTGATGACATTGATTCACTGCCTACGTCCGCCGTCAACAACGTAGTTTTCTCTCGCCACTATCCCGTCGACAACCCGAAAACCCTTTCTATCGGTAGTTACATTGGTATTGCCCTTGGTATTAGCATCACAATTAGCACGGCTCTCGCAGCCATCATCTGGTTCTGGCTACGGCGGAGAAAGCGGAAGATAGCGAGATTAAGAAGAGCCGCGCAACAAGCTGACAACGACAACTACCCTGGTATATGGGACGGCCACCACGGCTCCGATGAACAGTTATTCCAATTCCCCCCACAAGAACTCGACACGTTTGGACAAAACGGAAAACCGACAGCATTGGATCACGTGGCCGCCGCTGGTACCAAAAATAGCGGAGATGCCGCTCAACAAGCTCAGTATCTTCGACAGCTCCAGCAGTCATTCGGCTTCCAGAATGTTGGCACGCATGGGCGCAGCAACGGTATAAATTCAGACTTCACGCCCGGTTTGCCCCTCTCAGTCCACATTCCACCCCGCGTAAGCTCGGCCGCCGCAGCCGCTGGATTATCGACCCTGCCGCCCATTTCATCCACTAGGTCGAAACTTCCTCCCATCAATCAAGACGGAAATCCCTATGGTGCGCATGCAGTTGAAGGTGGAGGTATTGATTCTAAAGGTGGAAAGCCTGAACGTGAGACAAAAGAAGAGGCTTTGCAATCTGCGGGTGGTGGGTCGGGTACAGCAGGGTGTTCTTCATTTCTCCCTGGAGACCAGCAGCAACGGCGATCCCACCCGACTGGACTTGAAGGAAACTCAGTTGCTGTTCCTGGTGGAAACGGGAGCGGGTATGGGCTTGAGATTGAGGGAGATCATGAGCCGCCTCCTGAGTATAGGGAGTTCTAGGTGGAGTGCCGGGTTTGGGGTGAGGGAGGGTCAGGGGAGAAGTAGGTTGAGGTTGATATCGCTTTTCACCAAGTTGCTGTATTGAGAAAATTGCCCTTTGTACCTCTAGTCTACCACATATTTACCACACATGGTTTCGTTGTTTCTTCCACGGTAAAGAATATGAGGGACAAAAGTCCATCAGGATGGCTGGTAATTGTGGATAACCTCATCTTGAACTTTCATGTTTTCAAGTTGGACGCTAAAAGATATAACCTATGTACGGTCAACACGATGTATAATACCAAGTTTGAGTCTTCACGGTTGGTTGACGGAGTTTAAGAAAACCCCCATGAGACGTCTTAACACCGGAGCGCCATTCGTACCTGTACGACTAGATGAAAAAGTAACCCAGCCTTGACCCCAAAACTATGTTACCAGACATCCAGAAAAAGGCTTCATTCGGTGAGGAAAAGCTGCCATTTCATTTCAACGGAGTAAGGCGCACAATGGCCCCCCTTCGTCGCACCACCAACAGTTTGAACGTAGTAGTTCTGTTCGCAAAACAAATCACTATCTCGAAACCAGGGCATCTTACCCTATGAAAAAAAATATTTCTTCTGCGTATAAGGCTGGACGGATGCACATCATCTCTTCAAGTTCCACTTGTTTAGAGGTGGCGGATACGGCCCATGGATGCTGCAGCGCGGGATTGTGTGCCGTGGCTGGATCATGGTGTAAGGCTTTTTTTAAAGGAGAAAGGGAAGTTATCACTGGCCGAGGCGGCCAACGATCTCAGGTTCTTAGTGCCGCTATTCAAGGCTTACACCTTGGCGTCAATTGGACAAATGCTCATGGCTAGGTAGGACTTCAGACAATCTGTATCAGTGTACAGAGGTTTTCAGCAGATTATTTCCTGGCCGTGTTCACTTGTTGTGGCCGAAGGAGGAGATTTGGCGGTGACTGAACAAGACTTGATAGTGGACGTCTCTGACCAACTATCAAGCGAAGGCTTCAGACTTGAAAGACGACTTTAAAGTTATGTGTTGAGGCTGAGTCACAAGTATCATTTGGCTGGATGGCTGGCTGGAGGGTCGTGACCGGCACAGCCCGCTAACCGGGTTACTGGGAACCCGCATGCATCGCCGCACGCCGGGGAGGCCGGGTTTTGAATACAGTTGGCTTTGGGTACAAACTATCCGAAGGCTCGAGTGATGAAATAGCGTGGCTGCGTTTCACACCAGTTTTTGCGTTTTTTTGTCTTTTTTTTTTTGCCTCGAAACGTAGATGGGATAACCGGGGAGGCTTCCATCGAAGGTTATGTGGCAACTCAGTTATGAGACGACCGCTCGCCATAATTCGAAAGCGATGGATTGTAATAATGGGGTCCGATAACCGCCAACTGTGAACTCAGCCCTGACTGATCAAATTCCTCTCGAGAACTGTTTTGTTGTCAGACTCAGAGATTTGACATGTGAAGAGTATACATCATACGCAACGGAATCATATCCGTTTGGACGAGTTTGAAGATACTGTTGGCACGCGCGTTTGTTGGTCAACTTGCAAAACGACTAACCACTAGCCTGGCTGCATTCTTGAGCTGTACTAACTTTGCCACCATTGGGCCGGGTGATGGTTTGAACGTTAGGTAAGCCGATGATTTATGTTGGAAGCTGAGGAGGATATTGAGAATTTTGAGAAGTACCGTTACACGAGTTGACGACTGAAAGTACCTCCATGATTCACGGAGGAGGGGTCGATGGCCAATTTTTAGAAGAACTGAAGACATGATAATTCCCTCGCAGCTTGATTTGCTCTGCAACCCACGAGCTGTTGGCAGTTATGTGGAAGTTAGTACTGATCAACAGATTCAATCTCAGCGTCTGCGACATTCATAGCGTAGGTACTGGAAGCTGAAAGTCTTGGAATGATGCGAGCTGTGAACAGTTTCGCTGAAAATTTCAGCTAGATGTCTGTCAATTCTACACTATCATCTCGTATTGCCAAGCCACATTATCAGCCCGTTCTCTGCAGGCACCTCGTAAATACATGCGATAATTCCTACCAGGTACTGTACCTCGTACAGAACCTGCGCCTCCTTCACGATAAAAAAAAACATGAAAAATCATGGAACACATTGAAAGTCATCCCTCTTTTCTCTGATTGTTCTTGAGTCATCTTAGCTCCCAAATTTCCTGAGACATTGAAAAACGGAAGATATCTATCTTCATCCATATCATCTTCAGGCGCCAAGCTACTCCATCATGGGGGTTTTATTGAGTTCCTCAACAGGACACATCAACTAAGATAGTTGCTTTCGGGACAGATTGTACTTGGTTCGTTCATTCCATCGCTTTCATTCCAAGCGCGAGGATGAGGCCGATCTTTGACACATATCGCTTGAATGCCGAAAATCGTCTCGTTCCCAGATTTTGGAATGTCTAGAAACATCTATTACTGGTTTAGAAACCATCCTTGTCATCATTCTCTATCCACGCCTATGCTTCTAATCGAACACTCTGTTAAGATGGACTCTAACAGCTCGCCTCATCCAGGTATTTATATGCAAAGTAAAAGACCTATAGATCAACCAAGTCTCGAAGGCTCAGAAGAGATGAATATTCCAGCTAGGACCAGCTTACCATCAGGTTTCGACGGGTCAGAGCTAGGTTCCACAGCCAGGACTCGTACATCATCAAGTTTCAGAGGCTCCGATATGTCTGTTGCAAGGACTGCAACAAACATCCCCATGACGATGTCCGAACATACGTTGCCCAAAGGTCCTCATTCCCATGAATTTTATGTTGCATATGAGGGTTTACAGCTAACGAGATGATAGAAGAACCAACAAGAGATGTAGCAGATGTCACGGACAGAACTTCGTCTGAAAAGACATTACTATCAGCGGTGTTGACAACCCCAGGCACGAGTGCGCCTGGTGATGATAATGTTCCCAAGGAGCCATCATCATGTTGTATAACACAATCAACCGTTCAGCCCAAAGCAGTCAAACACAAGAAGCCCACCACGGACTATGTCCGCATAAGGTGGGAGAGAGACTCTAGCATCAAGGACTATGTTCATCGAAAAGACCCGATCAATTGTGAACAATGTGAATTGGGCATACACGGCGAGAACGTCCCTGTTGACGGGATAGTGCTTCGATACTCACAGTATCAAAAGAAAGACACTAAGATCGATCCCCCCATGTCCTTAACAGGCGTCACCACAAACGACCAGGCAGCAGCGCTCACTGTCCCGATACCACGTAAGTCGTCTTACCCCCTTTTTTATCTTCTAACTCCACCTCATACATACATTATTCAAGTAAGCTGACGCATCTTCATCATCACCAGAGTACCTCAAAATCGACAAACCCCGAAGATTCTTTACCAAGGGCCGTATCTTCAAGACTGTCTGGTTCGAGCCCTTTGGCGATTACTCCGCCTCCCTTTGCGCCCGACCCGCCGCGCTCGCCTGCCCCGAGAGTTGCCCCAATTACAACAAGGAAAAGCCCTACGAGCATTTCCGGTGGTTCGTGGTACTTCGCAAGCAGCTGCACCACTCGCTGTGCTTTGCCATCGTTAACGGAGGGGTAAAATCCATGGCCAAGAACCGAGCCAGAGGCGAGCACCTGGCCGTGCTGTACTCTACTAGTGTGCCGCCAGCGGAGCCGGACAAGGAGGAGGGCATCGTGTTTGGGCCACTCGCGGTTATTTTGGAGGAAGGGAAACAGAATATCAGCCCGTTGGCGAGGCTGGATTGTAGTAGGGTGTTTACGGTGGAGGATGATTTGAAGGTTATGAAGATTGGGAGGGTGCATCCGGATTTTCACGGGAAGCTGGATGAGTACTACTATGAAGCATGCTTCAAGGAGCCGGTGAAGCAAGTGCAGGCTAATGGGACTTGATGTCGAAATCGGTCCGTTAGTGAATTTCTGGTGTCCTTGGCTGATTTAATTTCTACAAGACTTTATGGTCGCTGTTTCTATTACAACTCCCACTCGTCTCTTTGTCTTTGCAACTTACGGTTGGGTTTTTCCTTCACCACGACATGGAGTTTTAGTTGGATTGCTTCGGACATGTGTTCACAACTTCAGAGGGGGGCAGATAGCTAGCACGGCAGTTCTCCTCTTTCTGTTTTCCGTGTCCTTGTTTTGGTTGCCTGTCTTTTCTTAATCATGCGTTTTGCTGCTTTATTCACACATCTCGTCATGTATCCCATTTCTTCTTTGATATGTCACATGTCTGTTGATCACTACCTTGACATGTCCAGTTCTAAGGTTGTCATTTTTCGTTTGCAGATAGATATCTTCCTCCCTTGACCTCTCATCGCCCAGTAATCACATTCTTTTCCATTCTTCTTCTCAACAATTACTCAACGCAATGTCTGAACTTCAGCGGAGGATGACGAGGCTTCCCAGCCCAAAGGGCAATATTCATTGGTCCACTATCACGCCATATGTATGCTTGGAGAAACGTAGCTCCCCGAAGTGTGCCATTCATATGTGGCGATGGTGTGGGAGTGTGGTTAGCGAATTTGCTCAGCCTCAATGCAATGTTCCCTCACTAATGCTTCTGTTAGTTAGACGCGCAAGGAACACGAGACGTCCTCCAATAAGGAGAGAAGGGTAAGAATGTTGACGAAATCATCCAGTAATTTCAACCGAAACCGAAGAACACCGATGTGGCTTTCCTGGCGTAGAGGTAGCTAGGGGCATTTGACAACATTGAGGGAAGTACCACGACAACTGGACCCTGACCTCATTTGAAATTTATGACAAGATTGCTAGGTATGCAAGATACGAACGACTCCAACTCAGCTGATGGCTGTTGTCCGCTGAGAGCTGATCCGCCTTCTCCATTTCAATTCTGACACTGCTTGTCAGCTCGCCAACATAAGCCATGAGATAGTATCGGCGAAACTGTATCACGAATAGCGCAGTAACCGAACCGGACGTTTCCCGCCGTCCTTTCCCACACTCAAGCCGCCACGCAAACCTGTTGGTAATCACAAGATTATTCTGAGTGACCGCCGCCAGCCGCTCTGTTTCTTACGCTTATGACAAAACATTGGACATGAGCAAGGAAAGCGCGGTCCTGTCTTTCGACAAGTGTGGTCATCCATGGCGTAGGGCACTAGAGCTGCAAACCTAATGCAAGAGCTAGCCAGGGCAGTTGATAAGGCTTTCAAGACACTTCCCTCCTAAGCTTTTCCTTGAATAGGCTAAAAAAAAATCGTCGCCCAAGCTAGCTGGCCGTCTGTACAGCTAGGTCGGCGAACAGCTGTGCTGCTAAACTCTAAGGCTATTGGATAAGAAAAAGGGGAACTGAAACACAACTGTTTCGAGTAACCATCCATTTGGTCAAGATCAGATTCGGCATTTCGGTTCGCCCGGGACGACATATGTCAGCAAAATGAGAAGACATCTCTTCTGCCAGTCATGGATTCAAACATCATCAATCGAGCTGAATGTCCCATGCAGTAATCTTGAGTGAGGACGGTGAACGTGATTGAGTGGTCTGACGATCAGGCTTTGCGCCTTGAGCCTGCTTCGAGCTTAACTGCCATTCCCCGGTCCCCAACGGCTTGTTTCAGCCGGAGTCAACACATATCATTTTCACATAAATGACTAGGATTGACATCTTTCATCGATGGTGAAAAGTCTGTGAACCGTGGCAACATCAGCGATAGGCCAGTAGCAACCCAATGGAATGTTGGTGACGCCCATCTTCTTCCCCCATTCCACGACGGGACATTACAAAAGTTCCCAAGCTCCATCGCTTAGGACGTCTGAAAGCCAATGGAGATGTGCGTAAAAAAAAAAAAGAAGAAAAAAAAAGACGGGAAGCACGTCCTGTTCATCCAGAGGATCCAGACTCCAGTCAACCACCAATACTTGGGCCTCGGGGATACTCAAGACTGGGTATAATCACATCCATCATTGCCCCGACGCCCTCACCGCCAGCCAGCCAGCCCATGGAAGCCCCCATTTCCCCAATAACGTCCCATAGATCCGTGAATCACATCCCATGATTAGCTCTCCACATTGACACACGAGAGAAATTGAAGGCCCGCCGCTTAATCGTCGATCCGTGAAATGATAAGCTGTCGCGAAGACCCAACCCAGCCAGATGTCTCGCAAAAGAATATATCATCCTGTATCCCAAGAGGAACCAAACTCCAATACCAACCATCAGATTCGAGCCTGAGGGTGCCCAAAACTGGACACATACCCCCATCCACAACCGCCCTTCCCTCAAAATCTTCACCATCAGTCAGCCAGCCCGCCCATCACCACACTATCCTCGCCCCAATTTCCTCAGCAACCCCCCCGTCACACCTCCAACTCCACAAGCCTCTCAAAAATCCTGCACCCCTGTCTCTCCCTCCAGCACTTTCTCAGCCTTCTCCTCCCCATCACTACCGTCGCTAGCCCAATCAGGTTCCTCCTCATCAAACCACGCCTCTTCTTCCTCTCTTCTCTCCAGGGTATCAAGCTCGTCATCGCAGTCTACGATCCTGTAATCAAAATCCTCATCTTCACCGCGGACGAACCGCTCGCGAAGGAAGGCGGTCCATTGGTCTAGGCCTTCTTCACGGCTCTGGGCGGGGGTGTCGGTGCCTGTTAAGACTGGAAGTGTGCTTGATAGGCCCGTAGTAGTTACCGTCGTCGTTGCCGCTGGAAGAGGAGGAGACTGTGTGGTTTGGTTGGTGTTGGCGTTGGTGGTAGATGACGAAGAAGAAGGCTCGCTCAAAACCCCGAAGCGAGGAAGCGGTTGCTGGACTGGTGTGGTGAAAGTGGCGAACATTGCGGAGGTGGTGTTCATAGAGGCTGATGTTGGTTCGTCTAATGTCGGTATTGTCTGACTTGGAGGCTGTCTGACGGTTCTCGTCGTCTGGCTTTGCCGGTCCATTTGCCCCTCGATTACCGTAGGCGCCAGTGATTCCTCACCGCCTTCAGTGCCAGAATTACCACCCGTTGCTGTCGCCACCGCCAGCCTTGCGAGCTTCTCCTCCCCCCGTAGCAAAGAGCCTTCCAATACGCGAGCATATCCCTTCTCCTTACCCTCTGCTTCTCGCTCGGCAGGCGTTTGGAACCGCCGAATGAGAGAGTCGTATAGAATTGGATCTAAGTACGGTAACAGTGTCAGTCAGTCATCAGTGATGCTATGAGATTGTATCCTAGAGCTTGAAATGGCTCAGAATTGACCATCAGAAGGACATCAGAGATGCAGCCTCTGAGTCAGCGGCATATGGGAATCGCCTTTTTTTTCCGTGGCCGTTTCCCAAGCCGGGAGAAAACGCCGAAAAAAATTCGTACCAGCGAGTTCATGTTCCGTAGACTTGAAGTAGCCTGGATGCCGTTCTAGGTACTCCCTCCGCCGGTTTCGCGTTCGTATCTCCTGAGTTTGCGCCGAAGACCTGGCCGGCCGTGGGCGGGGTTGTGCGAAGAGAGAATCATTATCGGTGGTGTCTGGACGTCCTATCGAGCCGGCCGGCGACGGGGAGTCGAAGCTAGGTGACATAAGTCAACAGTGAAGGTTTGCTGAGAGTGAAAATTTATTGCGTAGTTGATGGAGATTATATTATGTTGGCCAATTGAATTTTCCGCAACTTGAGGATGGGTTATTTTAGATGTGAAGAGCTATTATGGTACGCTTGTAACTTGCCTTTTCAGTGACGTCGCCCGGGAGGGGCCCGTCGCTGTGGGGCCGAACGGTGGTGGAGTCGGGTCCTGTTTATCACCAAAGAGGGCGTACACTACACGAAGTCATTAGATGGAAAATAGCGATTGTGTCTCGTTTTGCAAAGAATAATTCCTCTTATACCGTGGTGGTCATTGAATAATTATTTGCGGCGGCATCATGATGTTTGATTTGGATGACTACTGTGCAGTGGGTTGAAATCTCTATCACTCATTAACCACATGATGCCGGCTCTCACTCGCATTCACATCCCTAACATCATTTACAGATCCAGACATGATGAAACCATTTCCATGGCACAATGTGCATGGCCTTCGCCGTCTTAAAAACTTCCCGGTCACTGCAATTCTTAACCCTTTTATGTTTAGCTCGCTCGCGGTCACGGCTCCTCCATCTCTCTCGCTCAGTAAGCCCCTGCGCACGCAATCTCCGTTCCACCACACCCCGAGAAAACATTCGCAGGATCATACGCTTGTCGAACAGAAATCCATCCATCTTATTGGTCCTTCGCCTCCCATTCCACTGTCTTCCTTTGAGCACTACACACACCACCAGAAACGAAATTCATTCCACCAAGTCAAGGCTTAGCCATCTTATTCTCGTTCCATCCGACATCTCGAATTCCACCATCAAGTCCAAACAACGCTGTGATCGAACAACGCTGCGGGGTATCATCATGCATAAGTGCGGAACATAGAATGCCCACAAACGCGGATATGCTAGCCGTAAACTCATCATCATAAAACATGAAAACGTCGACAAGGTCCATTGAAGGCATGCCGAGGGTGAAAACGGTCCTTCCTAAAGTGTCATTGCCTTGATACCAGAGGGCCATCTGTGATTCGGGAGTGGATAACCAGCCTCCGTGAACCCGATTCAACGCTTGTGTGTTCAGCTAACCACGAGGGCCACTTACTCATACAAAGCTTATTTCATGCGCTCGAAGGTCAGTTGACAACTGAGGCCAACTTACTGCTCGTAGGACGCTATTCCATGTCCAGGAGGTTCGCCTGGCTGCTTGGCCAGTTTACCCATCCCAAACTGCTTTTTGTCAAAGGAGGTTCAATCTATCGATCTACTATTCCAAGACATGTTTTAAGCCCACTTTTGGGCTGATATTTCCCATGAATAGAAAAAGTCAACCCCTAGACAGCTATGAATTTCTCAGGAGAAATTTTACCAGCACCACGGATGCATTCAACATCGTATGGAGCCTGCAATCGATTCAAGCGCAGCCGAAAAATGAACAAAACAAAACAGTTGAAAGAAGAGAAATAAGAAAAAAAAAAGACAAAAGGAGAACGGACTAACCAGCTCAAGGAAAATAAAACGAACACTGGCAATGCTCGACACAAACTGACAGCGACATCGAACAAACCTCCAAAGTCTAGGCAGCCATAATGCTCCGGCCTCCGTCGGCGGTAGTCCTATTGCGGATACGCACTTTGAGCACGCCGTGGGCCAGCCGCTTAACCGTCGCAGGTGACACCGCCGAAGTGGGAGAGGCGAGTTTCTCGGTTCCACTCAAGGTGGCGATGGCAGAGGTTACGGTCTTCTGGTGTTGCTTGTCGCTAGCAGATTGCTGGCCTAATTTCACTGACCCGGGCTGGACTTGCGAAGCGTCATTATCTGTCATTTCAGCGGTAGGCCGCTCGACGGCGTTGTTGGGTTGGTTTTGTGCATGAGGAATAGGGCCAGATCCAGCAACAGGCTTGGGTGCAGGTGTCGATGTAGACGGAGGTCGAGGAATAGCCTTCTGCACTCCTATAATTGCACTCGGTGCAAATACTAATGCTTCACCAACTCGCAAAGCTACAATTCTGGAGAAAAGCTCCATGGCAGGATCGCTATAGTCCAGAGCCAACGAGTTAACGCCAGTATTCTCGATACACGCATCATCAGCCATGTTCTGGTTCATCGCCAAAGCCTTTTCCAACATCTTCCCGCCCTTGCTCACACCCGCCAAGTGTTTAGACAGGGCCCTCAACCAGTCGGGACTGGTAAACCGATGCACGATTGTGACGCTGCATAGATCGAGGAGTTTTGGTGAGATGGTGGGCTCCTGGGTAGAGATGATGACTCGAGCTCCAAGATGACGCTGGAGGCGGATGGTCTCAAGCAGACGGTCTGTTAAGGTACGACACTCAGCCGAACCAGTGTCCGAGCTCATGTATTTGTGAGCCTCATCAAGCGCAATAACACGCCCGATGCTGTTGCAGTCCTGTTCCAGAAAGAGAGACAAGCAAATGTTGAACAATGAACAGGCCATCTCTGCGGTTACGCAGGGACAGGAAAGATCGACAATAGTAAGCATACCAGGACGAGGGGTCCAGTCGTTGCCTCTGCTTGCCTTGGTCGATCTGTTGGATTTTGGTTCACGGCCATGTTCATATGCCTTGGCATGTTGCTCAACCATAAAGCTTTCCAGAGTGTCAAGCCGCTGTTTTAGCGGAGCGAGCTGTTGATCCGTAAGCTCTTGACGAAACATGTTGTGCTTAAAGGCGGTATAGTCGAAGGCGCCGTCCCTTTCTTGCTGCTCAATGCGCAAGTCACGTAGCACACGGTTGAGCACATGGAGGTACAGCGGCATGGAGGTACCGGAGCTGACTGCCATCAGGTCAAGCATACGCCTGGTGTCCAGATCCGACTGGTTGAGGCGAAGCTCCTCGATCATGATGTTGGGGAATCTGCCATATAGCTTGCGCATTGTCCGGATATTTGTCGGTGGGCATAGCACGCGCACCTGGATCTTTGGATTAGAAGACAACCAGGCCACTTCGCAGGGGGATCCACCGGTGTCGGATATGAAAGTGTCATAATGAAACACAATTCCAGTCAGTGGATGCGGAAGAACGTTTGCCTCGCATGGCGTCATCGCATTCTCTAGCAGACAGGAGAGCGTGTGGCTCTTGCCGGAGCCTTGACTGCCACAAATGAAGAAGCTGGAAGGCGCTGCGATATTCCAGAACACGCGCGGATCCCGGTTGGCTGGCTCTTCCGATTCAAGGGAGCCAATATCTCCACCAAGCAAGCCGTGTTGAGTAAACGGTTTCTGACCACCGGCAGATTTGGCGATTGCGTTGGCGTACTTGCGGACTGGCTCTGTGAAAAGCGGGGTGGTCGAAATCTCATTGAGTTCATCCAAGTCCAAGCGATGCTCAAGGAGACGCAAATGTGCCTTTGGGATAAGGTTTCCGTACTCACTTGTCGATTCGTAATCGCTGGTGGCATCGCTTTCCTCCTTACTACTACTTTCCTGGTCCGTACTAGCACTCTTGGATTCCGATCCGGTCGCCGATGTTGAACGGCGGTCTCTGTTAGGTGTCATGGTGCTAGAGAGCATGGCTGAGACAGGATGGGAAGTAGGTTGTTGCTTGGTCGAGGCGGTACCGGGGCTCAACAACGTATGAGAAGCGCTCTGTTGGGTAGATGTAGTCGCCATGGGCAGACTGAATATGCCAAATGAAGACTGATTTGTGGTAGAAGTAGAAGTATTTGCAGAAGGCGTAGGCGTGGAGGGCTGCGAAGACAACCTGACCTGAGCAGTATTACCTCCAAAGGCGCCACCAGTAGTGTTGTTAGCTTTGAAGATGCTAGTTGCACCACTGTGAACGACACTGTTGTTGCCGAAGAGACTGATGGGATCTGGAGTCCCAAACAAAATTCCACCACCAGTGCTATTACCCCCAGAGGTGAGGCTAGGTGTATCGCTTATCTGCACACTCCTAGTTGCTTTAGAGTTGACGCCACTGTTGTTGCCGAAGAGACTGACGGGAGCTCCAAACAAACTTCCACCACCAGTGCTATTGCTCTCAAAGGTGATGCTAGGTCTATCGCTTATCTGGACACTCCTAGTTGCGTTAGGGTTGACGCCACTGTTGTTGCCGAAGAGACTGACGGGAGCTCCAAACAAACTTCCACCACCAGTGCTATTGCTCTCAAAGGTGATGCTAGGTCTATCGCTTATCTGGACACTCCTAGTTGCGTTAGGGTTGACGCCACTGTTGTTGCCGAAGAGACTGGCGGGAGCTCTGGCTCCAAATAAACTTCCACCACCAGTGCTGCTGGTTCCGAATAGGCTTCCAGTGGTCTCCTTCGGCGTTGAGACAGCTGCCGTACCGTTGACGGCCCCAATTGTGCTTGATCCCAAAGTAGATGGATTGAAAACTTTCGTACCACTCAGAGACCCAGTGTATCTTCTATTTGCTTGATAATCTGCCAGTCTGAGTTCGTCTGCAGAGTACTTCTGGTAAGGTGGTGAAACGGAAATGTGCTGGAAAGATACGAACGAGTTCACAGGTTGGCCACTAAACGAAACTTCCTGATGAGCAGAGGGGGCGTAAGGAATGGAGCCTGTGCCTGGCGGAGATGTCAACCTGGAGGGTTGCGCCTGAGCTGGAGGCGGTTTGAAAACCATCTTGATGATCGACGACCGCGATCCCGGTTCTTATAGCCGTGAAGATTTCAAAAGACGCCTAAATTGACAAAAGTGAGGCCGCGGGTGAGTGAAAGACGACTTGAACGAACAGCGCATGAGAAGGACGGTTAAAATGTACGCAGCCAGAGAAGAAGGGAACCCACATCAACAAACAGAATTGGATTTTGGTGTTGCCTGCGAGGACGCTGTGGGGCAAGTGGGAGCAATTGTGGGATGGTGAAGCGCGGCAGAATTTGCAGACCCAACGTTGGGTGTCCCAGGCAGCAATGAGTACACCTTCCTAAAGTAGGTATGTAATGTCATTGAACGGTGCAGATTAACCAAACCGCATATCGCTCTGTGAAGGCATTCAGAAAAAAATAATGGAACAGAATACATTTCAGCTCAGCATGCTGCTGTGGTCCAGTTTTGGCACCGTTTTCTGTGTTGTACAAACCATCCATCCCATGTAGCGGGACGTTGTCGTCTGGTTCCTTGCACACTGCAAACAGGGCTGAATCGGGCGAGCGAGCGGGTACGGGTCGTTGCTCACAGATCTCCATGCCGGACATGCAAGTTTCTTGTTGCCCCTTTTTCTCTTTCATGCTGATCACCGTCTCAGGACTACCGGCTTTTTTCGAAGGAAAAAAAAAAAAAAAAAAAAAAAAAAAACACAGCAAACGAGACGCTGTTTTTCTGAAAGAACGAACATCACAAAAAGCAAATCCCTGGGCTGGGATCTCGTCGGTATCCGTACTATCAATTACCTGTCTGCCCAAACCTGCGGTGTGACCCAAGGGCCCGAGGCTAATTTTGCTCACTACACTATACAGGCAGTCTATCGAAATCTGCAACGCTAGTCCCCGGCCGCTCCGTGCCAAAGTGTCGTCACCGGTTGAGGCCGTCTTGGCCCTAGGCCGGACGCACATGAGAGGCCCGGTGGGGGGGAAATGAGACATTTGAGCCATCAGTCATTTGTGGTGAAATCGGGCAACAAACAACCCGACAGGAGACCTCCGGCTGGCCGCATCTCTGAGGAGGACCATCGAAGAATGGGCGAAAGAAAGCCAATAGCCACGGAAATCAACGCGCGGTACATTCTTCGCATTCTCATTACCTATCAGCGGTATGACAGACAACGACGTCGTGACGGCAAGGCTGGGGCTTTGTAGTACCCCAGGTCGAGTCTGCCGTGACTACCTATCTGAGTAGCTGAGGGGGTCGTTCGGGACATGATCATAGGCGGAGTTACTAGTACTATATTTCATGCTCCACTCCGATCATCCGCTGCTGTTCAGGTTTTTTGCCAGATCACGACCATGGGTTTCAGGCTTCCAGCGAATGAAAGGCGGACGGCGGGCAACGGATGGCATGGCAATTGGGATGCTGCCATATGCTGCGGGGATGCACATCTTGCCTGTAGCTAGCCCGGACCGCGCTAGTACGTGCATTTCCCAATGCATCCTCCATTTCCGCCGTCATTTCATGGCATTTCGTTGGCGCGTCAGACAACTGACTGAGGACAAGATATGATGAGATATGCTACCAGCCACTACCGGCCTATGGAAACGGCTTACACACTGCTCACCAGTCGTACTAACAACGGAACACACACCAATTTCACTGACCTTGTCTGTTGCAAGTCGTAAGCTACCTAACGAACCGCAACTTCCACCCTGTGCGGATTGCAAACATGTCAATCCTGGCCGGGCAGCATGGGTCCCGACTATTAGTGCCATTGATTTAGAAACCCCCCGCCGTGAAAAAAAATGCACGCAGCCCAGACGGGCTGGACAGCAGTTGCAGACTGTTCTGGATCTGGGGATTCCACGACGATCGAACTGTTGCCAAGCATTTCCACTCCTTATCGATTTGCACAAGAGGGAGCGGGACGTCGGGAACCAACAGCAACCCCCCCCCCCCTCCCCTAGGGATGCCGATTGCGACCTTGCGAGCTTGCGAGCGATCCGTATAGAATTGAATTCCAAGTTTCTATCCTATCTATTCGCGCCCCGTAGCTACTTGGCTGGTAACTACTACGTCCCTACAGCCGCGCCTACCTCTAGCTACATACTCGCATCCTCTCCGCACATGCTTCACACCTTGCAGCTTAGTCTTGCTTAGCAGCTTGTTGAATCAGACGACGGAAGTTGGGCACAAGGGCACCTCATCCGCCAGGTTTAGACAGAAGCATATTATACACAGCCGTCTGTTCATTCCTCCCGTTTTCGCCTCTCTCCTCCCCCTTTCTCTCTGTCGTTCCCTCGCTCCAGTCTTACCGACTTTTGCGTGCGGAGCTGTGCTGTGCTGTCCAGTTGGAACAGCCCTCCTCAAAACCACGGCCTCACCACAAACCCACTGCGTTGCTGCAGCTCGGCGGCCTCGACGGACTGCAGCTGTGCGTTGGGTCCTTGCGCTTTCACACACGCGTCTGCACGGCGGAATGGTCGATCTCAAATCCAAGCTACGAGCCAGGCTTTCCAGGAGGAATTCCGGCATATCCTTGCTCACGTCCAGCAAGAGCTACAGCGGCACCGGCAACCATGGCAGCATCCACAGCCCTAACGACGACGCCAGGAGCGACAAAAACCTTGACTTGGAGAGCGTGCGACCAACGTCGTCAGTATCCGCTGATGCCATCACCGACGCAGGCGGAAGAGGAGGCCGGGAGCAAAAGCGGGTAGGAGGCGGAGAAGAAGCAGCTGGCGGTGCGGGAACGGGAGCGGGAGCTGGAGCCGCAAATGCTGCACCCGGAGAACACAAGGAAAAGGCATCGGGGTTTCTTGCTCTCTTGATCGGGGCGAGCCACAGCGCAAGGACAGGATCGCGACAAGCCACCTTTCCGAAACACGCTGCGCAAAGCATTCGGAGCGTTGACGACGCCCGGCAAACAAGCGAGACCCCAGGTGCTATAACCGGCCAGCCGGGAGAGGACGGCAGACTGAAACAGTACGGGTCGAACACCGACGACATTAATGGTGACTGTCTTAGCACAGGCGGCAGCGGCGACAAAGACGAAAATGCGGATCTCCAACTCGTTCCCCCTGCGGTTGCGGATCCTGCCGGTGCTGGTGCTGGGTCTGGGCACGTTGGCAACAGCAGCAGCGCTCGTGCTGGCACTGACAATTACACCAGCAAGTGCGACACGGGAAGCCCCAACTCGAAAAGTGCCCAGCAGCATGGCGTCAATGCTGCGCCTGCCGCGGCAGGAGGTGCTGCAACCAATGCAACCAGCGCTAAATCTGCCAGCGGCCAGCCACCCGCAAGCTCCGTAACGAATCGCGCTGCCCCTGGTGCTGGCTCCGACTGGACACCCGCTAGCGATCTGCGGCGGGTCTCAATTAGCAGCGCAAGAGTTTCCAGCCTTGCCAGCATCCACGAGGATGATGACCTTGCGCATACCGCTGCCGGTGACGAACCTCTACCGCCTCCAACAACATCCACACTTGCCACAACAATTGATGCTGCTGCCACCCTTGATGCCACCACCCCAACCAACCCCAATCCAAATCCCTTTGAAAATTCCCATCATCGACAGCTCGCTGACGCCGCTGCTCAATCTGCCACCCCTACCACCGCCGCTCCCGATATCGTGCGCAGGGTTCGTCTGATTGATTCGGCTGTAAATTCGTCGTCCTCTCAGCCTCCGACGCCTGCACCACTCGCTACATCTGCCGCTGCATCGCCGTCCATTGTCTCGTTCAATTCCGTCGCGCCTCTTTCGCCGACTGGTACCGTACCCCTTAGCCCAAGTGCAGAAACTCCATCAATCGCGCCCTTGCCCTTTTCGACCTCGACTCCTGCCAATCTTAATCTCAATCCGCCGTCTACAGATCCCACTGCCACCCCGGGTAGTCCTACCACCACCGCGCTCTCCACGTCGACCGCTCTCACGCGACCCTCGGTTCCACCGAGACGTCAGAGTCTTTTGCCCAGTCGCCAGACGACTCTCATTCGAACGCTCCTCGACGCGAACCAGACCGATGAACTCGACACCGGCGCTAACACCAACGACCACCTCCTTCCTATAAGCGCCACCATGGTGATACGCAAGATCTGGGTCAAGCGGCCGGGTGGCTCCGCGACCCTGGTCACGATCAATGAAGAGGACTTGGTCGATGATGTGCGGGATTTGATCCTCAGAAAATACGCCAACTCCCTAGGTCGTCAATTTGACTCCCCCGATTTGATCCTGCGGATAGCCCCCAGGGAGTCGCAAAGACAGGAGCGGGTCTTGGGCCCAGAGGAGCCAATGGCCCGGACCTTGGATGCATATTTCCCCGGAGGCCAGACAGTGGATGAAGCCCTTGTCATCGACATCCCGCCCCGTCGCACACCAAAGGAATCACCCAGGACCGGCCCCCCGCATGTTCCTCACGGCTTGCCGACGTATTACGAAGAGACACATAGACCGTCGGAAGGAGGTACCGATTATTTTGGCCCTGGCGCTCTCGCTCATCTAGCCCCCGGCATCGGTGGTGGCCCTGTCATGACTGCCCCTGTTAATGGCCCCCCGCAGTCACATCCTCATACCATGTCCAATTTGGGACCAGGACACATCCCCCAGCTACCCTCCCCGGGAGGAACACGGCCCCGTCAGTACCGCGAACGGCCGGATCGTCCTCGCCTGGGTAGGCAACATACATCATCGCCCACGATTCTCAACGTAGTTGGAGCCGGAGGTCACGCCGCTACGATCGCAGTGTCTTCCGCAAATCATGGTATGCAGCAATCCTCCGTTTCCAAGGTTCAACGATCAAGGACTCATTCCATTGCCTCGTCAGAACAATCCACGACCGGTGCCGTTCCCGGTCCCCCGGCGTCAGCTCCGCATGCCCCTCATGTCCCTTCGGCACCGCCCTTGCCTACTCCGCCACCTGCTGCGCAAGAGCCTGTCCCGGCTATCCCAACACAGCATCCGGTCACTACTCCCCCAGCAAGAGTGGCCTCCCCTCGGCCTCCAACAGCAATGGCAACAAGAACCAAGAAAAAGAAAGCCACGCCAGACCACACACCTCTGCCAGCGGTAATGCTCAGTAGTGCCGTTCCACCAATCAATGTCTTGATTGTGGAAGACAATATCATTAATCTCAAACTCCTTGAGGCTTTCGTCAAGCGACTAAAGGTCCGGTGGCAGACCGCTATGAACGGCCGAGAAGCTGTCAACAAATGGCGCAAGGGAGGCTTTCACTTGGTGTTGATGGATATTCAGCTGCCCATCATGAGTGGCCTGGAAGCGACTAGGGAGATTCGAAGGCTCGAACGCATGAACTCGATTGGTGTGTTTTCCAACAGCAACAGCAATGGAGGGACCAATGGCGGCGAATCTGGCGGCGATCCTGACGTGATGCCCGAGGAAGACAAACTTGAAAATATAGAGCTGTTCAAGAGTCCCGTCATCATCGTAGCTCTCACGGCCAGTTCGCTGCAGAGTGACAGGCACGAGGCCCTGGCAGCGGGTTGCAATGATTTCTTGACCAAGGTAAGTCTTCCCTTGAACACGTTGGCCATTTATCTATTTTGCCACAGAGAGTGTCAAACAGTTGCTGATGGATGGCGTGATACAGCCCATTACCTACATTTGGCTGGAACGCAAAGTCATGGAATGGGGCTGCATGCAAGCCCTTATCGACTTTGACGGTTGGCGGAAATGGAAAGATTTTGGGTCGAGCAATGGCGAGGACAAGAAGGACAATGCGTCTGCGGTCAAGGACAGCAGCGGGATGGCCTCCAAGAAAGCCGTCACCAGACCCAAGAGGAAACCGACTATGCAAAAGGAGGTCACAAGCCCACATCACCCAGCACAAGCGGCGCCGCCTTCAGAGGTGTCACATACCACCCAGACGAGTCAGACTTCGAGCGACGATAAGTGAGGTGTTCGGCGCTGACTCTGACTGGCGTTCATCACTCTGCATTTTAGCTTTGGTTGGTCGTATCATATACCCTGCACCTGGCGGTCTCTTATCTTCTCTTCTGTATTATTGTTCCGTTCTACAAGATGGAATTTTTGGAGGGAAACGACTTCGATCTCAAAATGGACGATGATGAGCGCCCGGGCTTTATTAATGGCTGGTACACAACGATGCAACATGACGATAATACTCGTTCTTGATCGGTCATTTTGAACAAGGGACTGGTGGCCAGATCATTCGGACCATCGGTTCTTGGTTGAGATGCAAGAAGGGATCAAGTAAAGAACCAGTGAGGAGATGGAAGTCCCAGTTCAGCAATCGCACAGATTTAGGACCGTACCGTGGTCCACATCTCCTGATCTTTACCTGTCCTGTTTACTTTTGTTTTCAAAATTAGGGGGTTAGCGTGAAGTACACGAGGCATGCATACGAGGCGTCACAGCGGATCAGGTTCGCGAAGTTACCTAGTGTTGGCTTTTTTTTTGCAATATTTCTTTTCCCCTCTTCTACACCGGGACCATCCTGTTGGTCACCAAACACCACTAGTTCTTTTTGTTGGCGATATGAACAAAAGAAGAAGTAATGTACACAGACTCAAAAGCTACATATGTCAGCTGCCTATTAAGTGAGCGGACGTTTTTTCTGCGTAGCTCAGGATTGGAGCAGAAACAACATGGTCGAAAATGGAAGAGAACAGTTGAGAGTAAAGACATAAACTTGAGTTGCAACCAAAAGTACTCTGTGTGAGCAAATCGCCGATACCAGATCTAATATTGCCTCCAGTCCTTCTACAAGGAGGCGCAGTCTTCAACGTTTACATGATAGTATGTTGTCGTGACGAGTATTGATGAAGCCGCATCTGACGTTGATTCTCAAGACAACTGACGAAGGGACATCCGAGGCAGTGACCCTAACCCTAGGCAAGCTCAGGGTGAGAGCAGTAAGCGTGAATCGCGCAAGACCCGCAAAGCATCGGATGGAACCAGGAATTGCGCCGACCCATTGGCTGGTCAAGCTCAGAGAGGGGATGGGGTGGGCCAGGCTCTGCCGGAGCTTGCCATCGACCGAATGGGATGAGTCCAGCGCAATTGAATCCACCTTTGCCGAAAAATTTCCCGCTTTCCCTCACTGGGGACAACAAACCTCTTGTTTCCTCCCACCCAACCCTCCTCACCTCCCACACATTCTCCAATATGCCACCGCGGATACCCAACGCTCCCTCCTCTCTCCTCCTCCAGAGCAGCGCCTGCAGCGGTAGCAGCAGCAGGTGTACAGCTTCCAGGTTGCCGACATGGGCCTCCTCGTGCTCATCTAGCTCCCCTCAGTCCTCCCAACCAACAACACATCAGCAGCAATGCTCGTCGTTCTCCACGACCGCGCCGGCGCACGTCCAGTCCGTCCGTCGCCAGAAGATGTTCTCTTGGTTGGATAAGAAGGGAAGCGCATACAAGGAGCACACCAGGCAGGGACCAAACCTCCTTGGCGGCCAAGGCAAAGATGGTCTTGCCGTGCCCTTTCCGAACAACCCTTACTTCAAGAGTCAGCCCGTCCTTTCCGAGGGCTCACGCGAGATCATCTACCAGGATGTCATGGAGAAAGGTCTGCCTATCAAGGCCGTGTCGGCTAAGTACAACGTCGACGTGCGCAGGGTCGCGGCGGTGATCAGGTTGAAGGAGATCGAGAAGCGCTGGATCAAGGAGGTAAGCTCATCATCATTTCCCTCTTACTGCTACGATATTACACCGCGTCCGGTCTCCGTCCCCTCTCGATTGGCCAACCGGCCGGCGGCGGCGACGACCTTGCTTCATATGATGAACTACAAGAAAATTCGATTAGTCTTGAAGACATACCTCATGGTTACAAAGCCTTTTTTCAACTGAGCGAAGCAACCCCTCTTACCTCAACATCAATAAATTCATCGTTTGGTCACAAAACATGTTTGGCTAATCCGGTCCGTGTTTTTCACTCAAATAGTATAAGCCCCTGGCTCGCCCGTATGCCCGCGCCGTGATGAAGATGCTACCCCAAACCGTCCTTGGCGGCCCGGACCAGAAGCCCCACGAGTCTATCAACGACGTGCACGTGCACAGCTACACAACTCAGCAGCTGTTCGTGCCCGTTTCGGAATCGCGCGAGTTCACGCGCGAGGACGCCGCCAAGGCCTTTGGCGACCACATCCTGCCCGTGGACAAGAAGCTGCGCGTTCCCGAGCTCATCGAGTTCCAGAAGGACTTGCTGAAGGAGGTGCCCCTGCAAGAGGCGAACCGCAAGTTCCTCAACGCGACGGCGGCGAGCGAGGCCAAGATCGCCGAGCGCGAAGCTAAGCGTCGCCAGGCGGTCGAGGATGCAATCACGCGTGTCAAGACGGATAGGTTCGAGTTCCGCTTCCAGGAGTTCAACGCAGAGAATGTCGGCCACGACGGCAGGGACCGTAACGCTGTTGGTTGGAGGTACGGTGTTCCCTTCCCCGACCGCAAGCGGTCCCAAATCAAGATCCCTACCAAGGTGGAGTAAGATCTCTTGGTTTTTGTGGATGTTGGCTCGAGTAGTGGGACGAATGAGTGATGGTGATGAGGGGTTTTCCGTTACCCGTTCATTCACGACAGGCCTTTGATGGCTCAACATTGGAACTCTTCACCGAGTATGGTTTGATGTGTGATGACACGGGGAGGCTTGGTGCGCGGGCGTTGAGAAACCGAATGAATGATGGGAAGTCGATGAGGGTTGATCGACATGCACGCACACACAAAAGACAGAGACATTTTGAGGTGGAGAAACACAGCGTCCACTGGTCGTCATGTCTGTGCTATGTTTCGTTCCCATGTAAACTTATTGCTGTCACAAGGCCACCGACGTCTTTAGCAGTGTGGACCTATTTATTGTATCATTATACCAAGCCAGCCAGTTGCTTTATGCTTTATGCTTTTTCATTTTCCTTCAAAAATAATTAGTCATGTGGGAAACGAACTAGGCGGCGAGAAATATGATCCCAAAAACAAAAAACTAGAACCCATCTTGCCGTGCTGTCTCGAGTGGTTGCTGGTCTTCTGCTTCTCTCGCCTTGATCCGAGATCAATGATATATATAGGTTGTCCGCCAGACTGAGAGTCTGAAAAACCAAGGAAGGGTTGGCCGCGAGAGTTCAAAACGCCGTTGATACAATGAACACCAACTACTACATCATGAAGGATAGCTACCTACCTACTGTAACGTGTTAGCGAAGGGAAATAAATGGTTTGAGAGATATTCTTGTCCGAGAACTAAACCTCTCTGTATACAAACCTCCTTGGAAGCCGGTCGGTGTCTCTTTACATTCCTACCTCTACTTATTCGAACTTTCACAAAATCAACGTTCACTACATACTAACCAAAGGGGCAGGAGGGGGGGTCTCGGAGAACATATCTCGATTACATACCTACCTAGCGAACGAGAAATCCAGCACATGGGCTTGCCCGATCGAAGAAACCTCGAGGGGTTTCCTTTTTTATCAGAGACATGGATGTGACACAAAGTAAAGCGTCCGAAAAAAAAAAAAAGAAAAAAAATACTCGGCAAAGCAAAACAAGCACCATAGTCGAATCCCACTTTCGCGCTGTGTGGCCAGCCTCATTATCAGTATAAGTAAGTAATGCCATGCTCCCAATTTAAACTGGATCACATCCCTTGAACAAATAATCTCCTTCTGCCATCCCAAGTCATAGACCTAACAACCAGTTGCCGCTGTATGCCCAACCATAGCCATTTGTCTATATATGTGCGTTGTGTTTATCCGACATACTCCTCCATCTCTATTGAGTAACTGCTGGTCCCAGGCTCCCAGCCCAGCCAGACCAGACGAGAGCAACGTTCAATTCGCTTATGTGGGATGTAAGTATATGCCGCTCCTGCGTCTCTTATATCGCGCACAATATCCGCCGCACATTCCAACCCCGGGTGCTTTTTTTTTTTTGGTGTAAACACTTGATCAATGATGTACCAACTGATAAGGAAATTCAAGAACAATTTCGATTGCTGTATACAAGTCCTCCCGTACCCCGTTCAAAACCTGTTACAAGTTGCAATTCGAATCCAAAAACTCAGGACAAAGAAAAAGGAAAAGAAATATACACTCGACGCTGGGTTGAAACCTTACCCTTTTTCAAACGAACCACTCCCTTTTGTGCTGTGGGCCTCAAATTCCTCCTCTATAAGATTCCCCAGTTTACCAAGTGTGTGCATACGCTTTTAATTCGAAAAAAATTGAACGGGGTATCAATAACACATGTCCTCTAACCGACAAAGGGAGGGATGATGCAGCCTATAGCCTGTAGCCTGAGCCTTCCTTTCCATGCCATGTTCATGCACCATTTGGATAACGTGGGTGATGGAAACAAAAGAAAACCAATTTCCTGAACATAACCGCTTCACTGCCCACGAGTGCATCCAACCTGACGATCCACCAACTGATGACCCAGCTAAGCCCATCATCAGCCACAGTCCACCTCAAAATGATGACTTCATGTCCCTGCCAGGCGACTGGACCTCTATTCGTTGTCTCTCCTCCACTCTGATGACCCTGGCGATGTCCGCGTTCTGTGATCCGGCATCCAACCCCACAGCGGCTCGTCCCCTGCTTAAGTAGCCGTCTCCGTTGCCGTCCAACTCCATCGGCGTAACAGGTCCAGGGCTTCCTAGCGGCACAAGTCTGGGAGACAGGGGCTTGTGCGTCTTGAGCATTGTAGCCCCTAGTTGGATGTTCTTCAACGCCGCGTTGTCAGATATCCTAGTCGACGGTGACATACTGGAGGCGTTGGAGAAAAGCGCCATTGATGCCTGGGCCACCATATCTCTCTGATACTGTTCAACTAGGCGCTTAGCATCGGAACCTGTGCGTAGGCGGCTGTTCTCTCGGCGGTATTTCAGCTGGGGTTCAGAGTGAGCAACTCCTGCGGCATCCGCTCTTGCTGAGGGCCTCTTGTACTGGTTCGAGTTGCTGGCCATCCGGTTTTCGTAGTTCGTCGGGTAGTACTTTCCCATCGGGAGCGCAATGTTGTCGTGTACACCAGACGGCATATAGGAAGACACCGGCGTATGCAGGCCAGCTGACCCAGTGGTACCAACTGAGGAGCCCAAGTGAGAGTGAGACAGATCGTTTGCCATCGTCCGTACTCGAGAATCAGTGAGGGGAACAGAAAAGTGTGTAGTTTCGGCCGCCTTGTGTAAGGCTTGATGGCGTGCCTTGCTTGGATCAAGAGTGAAGAATGGGTGAGGTCGATGAACTCGGGTAGCTGGGTCCTCGTGGTGAGGGAAGTACCCCCTACAGTGGTGTCAGCACGTATTTGCGATGTGCGAAGTGCAGCGGAAAGAAAACTGAGGCGTCTTGACAAGACAGACATACCCTTGGATGTCCCCTCGAGCAGAGAGGGGTGACGGCGGTGTTTCAACAGGAGCGGTACTAAGTCTCCTGGTGGATGGTAGTTCAATTGCGATAGGTTTGCTTCGAGTTATGACCTTGGATGCATTCTTGGATTCTGACACAAAGGTGGTGGTTTGAGATTTACTGTTGACTTCTAGGGAAGAGATTATGTTAGCTCAATGAACCCTAATGACATGGACCATCTCGGCACGCATTCTCACGACCTCCGCTATGACGCAAAAATTACATGGCTTAACAGTGCATGTGTCGAGCACAATCGCACTTATTCCATCGCACCATGTTTCCGCATTGGGAAATAACCAAACATTTGTGAGTCGTGCGCTGATGCCAGGGCACTTGCTAAAGCGAGGGTCATGCAGGGACTTCCAGGGCAGAAGAGCTGCTAACGTTCGCGCCCAATGGCCTTGCAGTGTCGCGGGCATCGTGAACTTGAGGAACATGGAAGATTTCAGATTCCCAGCTGACACCCCCATGTCGATCCCACTAGGGACGTCGAGCCAGCGCTGAACATGAAGCCTAAACGCACCGTGACGACATGATTCAGGACCCTAAAACAGCCCACCTGACCAGTGGAAAACAAGGCATGGAGTGGAACTCTCGCAACATCATTGGATTTTTCGTCGCTAACCTCGGGAAAATGCATGGAGGGATCGGAGGGAATGATGGAAAAATTCCAGAACAAAACGAACTTACCTCTGGTACCGAAAAGAAGGGCATCTCTGGGTGTCCCTGTCATCGAATTGTAACCAGCAGACGCCACATACGAGGGCGGGATTTCCCGCACGGGCGTGTTACCCGCTGAGAAGGCGAACTGCTCGTCTGACAAGGGGCTAGGAGACGGGCAGGAACCGTGGGAGGAACCAGACAACGTTCTCCGAGGCATGTTGGGCCGCATTATTTGTGACGGGGTGAATGAACGTTTCAACGAGCTCCCAAGAGTTGACATTGCGGTAAAACAGCGATTATGGCGCTGTTTGGGTGTAAGAAATGTATTCGAGGTTGGGAGTTGGCTTGTGGCAGCTCGTGTGCGTTATGCCGATTGGATGTTGCAAAGATATTTCGCTCGGCACGACGAAGGTGTCCAGGAATCAATTGTATGGGAATCTTGAGATGTCGTGCTGGAAATATTCGTGGACCTTGTTGTTTACTTGTCGTGTTTTTGTATAAGATGGACTAGATACCTTATCTTATTCTAGTATGTCAGTAGACTGGTCAGAAATGTTGAAAGATATATGGTAGGGCCAGTGATCCAGCTGGCAGATAATGCTAGGGCTCTTTTGGCCTGATCGGGCATACGTGTTGAACATCATAAAAGCTGCACCTATGGATGATAGCATCAAGATAGCAACTTATCTCTCTTGGATACCACCTCGGTTCCTCTAGATGACGAAATATCGCTGAAGCCAATGTTAGGGTTATGCAAACGTACCAGTCATCAAACAGCGCATACAATGACAGCTGAATAAGCCAGCAAGGCCTGCGAAAGGCTTTGTAGGAGGATGGCAAGATAACGGCCGCCAGTATCTTGTATGCCACAACGGAGTAAGGTCGCGAGGTACTGCAAGCTTGGACCAGCTGTTGCGCAATGTGGTGTTTGCAAGTCTCGGCGCTATGGCGAAGAAGGTCGAGATAAGGCAGTCAGGTGTAAGCTTTCCGTTTGCCAGCTGATCTCTTTTTTTCTTGCGTCAACTGTCCTGTAACTGTTGATCGACAGAAGTTAGGCGTAATGGCGAAATCCCAGCGCTTAAAATCTGCACGGGTTGCAGTGCTTGGTGTACTATTGTTTTGAGGGTTGTTTTCCTTCTCTCTGTCGGGGCGGTTACCAGTTGATGCTTCCTTTGTAACCTGCGCGGCAGCTGCAAAAGAAGGTCCGGCAAAGACGGAATGGCGAACTTGGGTTTCAGGGGGGTGTCTTGAGCGCTGACAGGTATTGTGAAGCCAGTGAGAACAGGTCGCTGGAAATGTCCCTCGGCGTGCTAGAGGGTATCGTGAACTGCGTAGCCTTCGCTGGAATCAGAGCTCGTCAACTGTACGAAGCTGCCACCACAGGCCTGACAGCCACCACCAGGGCCTTTCAGATAGCGCAGATGAAGGTTGCTGCATGCCCTGTGAGAAGACGAGAACAGGCCGATCGATGATTTGGTTTGCGGAGGCGACAACAAAAGTGATGCGATCGTGTTGTTTGAACGATTTATTGTCTGTCGCAGGTCAAAGCGAAGAGGAGAAAGAAGGCGAATGCCTTTGGGCAGCCAGACGAGACGGTGGAGGTTTTTGTGTTGTTCTTGTAAAAGATCCAAATCGGTGGAGGCGGGATGACAAACACTGAACTTTTGGGAGGATCACCCTGATAACTTCCACCTGAGTGAGGACAGCCCACCAACCGATATACGTCCACTGGTCAATGTCAATCATGTGGAATTGGAACCTCCCTAATCCTTGCGGACTGATTGCCCGTTTTTTCATCCTGTTACTTTGAGGTTCGATCTTCTTTGAGAGTCACCGCAAGGAAGGAGAGAAGGGGGCATCTCCACTGAACTGGACGACTTGGCGTTCTGAGTGGACAAAAAGAGTGCGAATCTCACGAACTGAACCGAGAATGGCAATATCGATGTCCCTCATTAAGCGGGAACGATCCGCTCGAATCCAAGATGATACACCTGTAACAACCGCTACTCGAAGTTTCCCTTCATTCTGAACCCTGGATTTCCAACTTCTCTGGATTATCACACAGTCCCTTGTCTGCAAACCTTCTCTGGCCAGGGTCTGCTTCTTATCTCAGATGGGCGAGAAAAAGGGGTCTGATCTGATGACTGGGATTGTTGACCATAAGCACTTTTGAGTGCCTGACCAAGACCTCAGTGATGCTTATGAACTCCCGTTGGTCCTCCTCACAAGTCATTCAACCTGCTCGCCTGCCCGCCTGCCCGCGTGGAAACGAGTCGAGAAACAAAGAGCCCGCTGACGTTCGGGAACCGATCTCCGAGACACCGAGTCTTCAAAAACACGTCTTCATCTGCAAACTTGGCTCAGATTTGTTGAACGCGTAAGCTAACGTTTTGTTGACCAAAGAGTTCGCAGGTGCTGTCTGTTAACTGCAAGGGAATTTGGTTCAAGGTGAATCATGGAAAACGGCTACTAATCCGATGGTGATAGTTAGTTCTGCCACCACCACCACTTGGAACTTGAAGGATGAGAAAGGACTTCTCAGACTTCCGGGGTCCCATTTGAGAGTTATCCAATTCTTGTACACCACTCACCATGACGCTCTGCCAAGTGGAAATGGAACACAATCAGTTCCTCCCGCTCTCTCCCCCTCCTCCCCCTTCTGCCTGCTCCCAACCATGCTGATCGCTGCAAGTCTCGTACGACTGGCTGTGGGGAACCACCACCACTACTTCCGATTTGTGACAAGTTTGCAGAAAGAAGCCGCAACAGCATCGAGCAGTCGTGAGTCGTAAAGTGTGTGTCCATTTTGACACCTATTGATTTATCTCATCATTTATGCTCTACCAGGCCGTTTGTGTTGTCTGCATGGACTGTATGATCGCGTACATGACAAGTATATTCAAAACCATGACAACGGGTACCCGGCTTCAGCAAAACTCTGGAGCGGGGGAGAAGAACAGCCAGAAACAGCCGGATCTAGGTAGTGTGAGGCCTGAGAAGGTTGTAGTTGCACGGCTCACAGGGACAGCGGCATTCTCATGATTTACTGCAGGGGACGCCGTCTGAATGAGGCTCGCAGTAATATGTACGCTATATAAAAATTCCTTGCCGTACTTCCTGAAGTTATCATATCTGTTCGTCGTCGCTTCTATCCCTCCTTGACAGTGGGTAGTCTGGGCACGTACTCACGGGTCATGAATACGAGAGAAGAAAGGAATGCTGCTGATGTCGTCTCGTGCTCATTGTCTCTCATTCCCAACCTTAGAAAGGCAGCCGCCGTCAATGAGCTCGCCGCGTGAAGGTTGTCTCGTTGTGTAGTAGGTAGGACAGTCAGCCAGTCACTGCAGTGTCCACAATGTGTACAGTGTCTTGATGTTCTTCTGTCGCTGTGGTCCACAGCGGCAGCATCCGCTGGGTAGCGATTACTAGTTTTGTTCATAGTCTGTACAAATTTGTTGCGAGTAGCGCCCATGTATTTCGCAATGTCAAAACATCATGTTTAGCGGTGATTGTCCAGTTTCCAACGTTTGCATTGCTCAAGCACGGCAGTGAATATGATACCATTATTGTTCCGGGTTCACGCCGATTGTGCCGAAATCGAGTATGTATGTCTAGCATGAACTGCGAAGTCATTGTCGTTGTGATGCCAGGCCGCCCTACACCACAGCGTAGCGTTGTGTCACTTCAGGGCATTTAGCTCCAAGCCTCCAACCCCAGGTTTCCATCCCTGCCAAGCTTGCATCGCCGACGCCAACCATTGCAACCAGCGAATCGCCTCACTGGGATCGGAGGCCGTCAGGCGTGTTTTTCCAAGGACACAACCCCTAACTTGTTGGTGCCCCTCCCCGGATGGAACGGCGAGAGGCCGGCAGGAGTTGGGTTGCCGATCTTCCGCTGATCCTCTTTCTTTCTTTCTGTTCCAGCTTGGCATTAGACCATGCCGAACGTGCGTGCGTGCGTGCGTGCGTGCCTACTGCGGGGCGTGGTAACTGTGGCTGCTTTGTGTCGAGCGCACTGCAGTAGTGTGCCAGCCCATTACCGCGTTGGAAAAACAGCAACAAAAAAAGGGAAGAATAAAGAATGGAAAAACCCTCCAGACCCCTATGGGAATAACAACGAGAAGCTGATATCGACAAAGGAGATAGGCGATCGGGGAGGTGGGGCCCAAGTCCTGGTCGATCTTTTTTCTCGGAAGCGCGTATCTCGCATCTGAGATAACTGTAGGACCGCTAATCTCAGACATTGAACTCGCTCGACTCAATATGGAGGCCATCGTTGGGTACCTCTAGATTCGTTCTATTTCCGTGGACCACAGACGATCCTCAGCAATACAGCAAATGAGAGCAAAGCGGGAATTGCACCTCATGGTTAGTTGAAGCCTGATTTCCACTTTCCTTCCGGCTTTTGAAAGAGCGACGACTTGAAGCGGTAGACGGGAGCTGGATGGAGATCCATCCTTCTGAACGATTGGTTGCATAGCAAACGCACATCTTTGTGAGACTTTCGTTTTTCTCCCCCCTGGAGCCTGGCTGCTGGGATTTGGATTTGGTTCTTTTTATTTTCCCTTGAACGCTGCAGGGTCCGGGTGCTCCTGGGTTTGACCCTAGTGGTCCCTCACCCAGAAGTCGCCCTTGCCCGTGGCGCCTACGGGCAGCATTCCCGAATGCGTTTGAGGAGCGGGGAACGTCTCAATTACCGATAGGGCATGACGTCATTAGCATGGCTTCGTTCTGCGAAAACCGCGATGAAATAAATACCTTCTATGTATTAGGCCTTTGAGATTCGCTGTATAATGTACAATTGTACTTGTGCTCATGAGCAGATCTGCGTCCTGCTTATGCGATCCACAAAGATGGATTTGTTTTGAGACGAACCCCTGGATGGGGAAAAGTGGAAGTTTGTTGAGCTTTGGGCGGTGATAGGAGGGAGGTGTAATGGCTGCTGTTAAAGCTGATTGCTATCTCTACCGACTTGGAAAATGATGCATGTGACGAACCCCAGGAAGAACCTTGAGATCAAATGAACTGGGGGGTGGAAATAAATGTCTACATGCGAGCGACAGAGACCACACACTGCGCGAACCCAGTTTCATGAATACAAGTCCCGTAGCAAAATCATGTGGTGCCATAACGCCATGTGGCTTATCCCTTGGGTATCAACCTGATTAAGTATCCTTCCAATACCTGCTGTCCCAACTTTAATTCCCGTCCTTCAAACCCACCGTCAAGCTATCTTTCTAGACAATGGCGCGAGAAGTAAACAGACTTCGAGTCTCCCGGTGCTTGAACCAGTAGGCCAATGCAGAAACGGCGATGACGAGCCAGAGAAGCATGTTGACGAGGTCCACCCAGACGGCATGCTTCATCCGACGAATATCGTTGTTGCCCTCAGGCTTCTCATGGATGTACATCTGAGGTATCGATTAGCCTCTAGGCTACGTTTGCATGGTAAAATTTTAGAGGGTAAACATACGTCCGCGAAGACGCCGAAGACGGCGACCCAAAGAATAAAGAGGACAAAATCCCACACCCATTTGAAGGCAAACCGGAGGATGAACGGGACGCAGAACAGAATGGAGGTCAAAGCTGACAGGCCGCCAACAACGACCGCAAATACCTGCAATGTCTCCTGTTAGCATGGGAGTCGAACTTGTTGGGGGGGTACCCTTGAGATTGACATACCCATTTCGAATCTGCGTACTTTTCCGCCTTCCTTGCACGATCCAACTCGACGCCATAGAGACCACAAACAGTCAAAGCCAAAGCAAAGGCTAGAAAGTGCAGGGTCGAGAAAAAGAGGTAGCTTTTGCTCGACGTTAAGCCGGCTCCGAACGCCATTTTGGGTGGAGATATCAGTGACACGGCGCTGCTAATCGCCTGTGAACCCAGTGTTTGTTTGTTGTTGTGTTTTCGTTGGAGGTCGATGCAAAGTGTTTTTGTCCAGGTGAGCCTTCAGTTGGACAGTGATCGAGAACGCTTTATGTAGGTAAGAGCGCAAGGCCAAGATGGTATGACACAGTCGAGCAGCTCGCAGTGCTGGTGATGCGAGAATCTGGTGAGTCGGCGGTTGATTGTGGATTGTTCTAGTTGGTGATGGTCAACTTTTTAGGGCGATTGGTGTGCGTGTTAGTTGAGAGATGATGATGCTGGGAGTACTAACATCGATGCAAGACCACAATCATCAGGTCTGGTAGGGCGCGGAAAGAGCTTTTGTCTCTTTCTTTTCCTCCCTTTACCAGCGATGACGTAGAGGGCATTTACCGGATTTTGCTGCATTTTAGCGGACTGGCAAGCGCTACCTACCCTGCGCACGGCAAAGTGCACCCTGACTGTGCCTGCCCTGCTCTTGTTCACACAACGCAAATGCCCACTAACAAAAAGATCCTCGTCTGGAATGCAGGCGCTCTTCTGCAACATGTTGTTTCAGTGCTTGCGTCGGACTTGTGGGATGATGTCTCTACCTACAACGCGAGATTCCGAAACTCTTCATCTGTGATCATCTGTATGCATCTCGCGTAGTCTTTCAGCATGGTCTCATCATCCAATCCCATCATTGACGTTTTGACGTTTCGATGACCATTCTTCCTGGGTTGGGGTTGGCCGTGACCAGGGCAACCTTATTCCAACTGCAAGCCATCCGTCAATAGCTTCTTAACTTTCGTGTTCCCTATCGGGACACGAGATCAATTTGGATGCGCGCGGTTTTCTGAACTCGTGCTGTCTACTATTCTAGTTCACTACTGACTTTAGACCTCAAGAATCCGCCTCGAATCAAGTGTTGCATTTGGAGCCTCGGCTCGCCGCGTTTCCTTCTTGGCGATAGCAACAACATGAGAACATGGAAGTCACACTTTCAAGGTGAGCAGACTTGCACGCGCAATCGCAAGGACTGCTAGCTGTCTCATGTGGGACACTCGGGGGGTATCGCTGAATATGCCGGTTAGGCTCTTTCCCCAGTATCAACGGCCTGGTTGACCTACTGCTGTGTTTGGCAGACAAACTGCCTTTCCGGGCAAAGTCCCGCGGGACGATATTGACTGCATCCGAAATTGCAGTTGCAGACTAGACTCCCCAAACCCTCCGATGGTGGGGTGAGGCTCTGCGGGCTGCTAACATGACGGCTGGTTCAAACTGGCGACCTGGCGTCTTATATAATGGGAGATCACCTCGCTGAAGGATTTTGGTCTTGCCATGCAGTATAGTATAGACCTAGCGGTCAAGTTTTGGTCCTCAACTGTGATGCTCCAGCCGACAGAGCTTAACGCCCTATGATGGTGTCAACGAAGGACTTTGTTCACGTTAAAGGGTGTCTGAGGAGTAGTGTTGCTAGGGTATCGAAGAAGGTTCCATGAGCACTTCCGGGATGTATGGAAAAACTGTTCTCCTCCAGATGTCGCATTACTGTTCTAACCAGACCGCAGATTCAATGTCATGGTCCGAGAAATCGAGAATGGACAACATACGCCGAACGATTTTCAATAGCCGTTACGAACAGTTTTCCTTGGACGACTTATGCTACCTGATTCAACATACAAACGCCTGTCGATACACATGTACACAGATGGCGAATGATTACTCTCAAAGCAGCCCAATGAGATCGATTGACCAGCATTGTTCATGTTGTGATTGAGAGAGGTCTGAAGAGAATGGCGCAACACGATCCTCACCGCGATCAAAGAAGTCCTTCCATCTGAGTAGTTGCATACACTCTGGCTTAGTTGGTCCTGCGTTGGTTGTGTGGACATTGTGGTCTATGATTAGTTTCAATTAACGGCACCCTACTTCAATACCTAACCACAAAAATGAGTTTACAATCCACAGAATCTCAATAGTCGTCTGTCCGAAATGGTAGTAGGACTCCCATATATGGTAAGTTTGCTTCTGTTGTGTTCCATGTTTGGTGCGCTTTTGCTTTAGAGCCACTTGTACTGACTAACTCTCATTGGATGGTAGAAAAACTCCATGGAAATACAAGTTCAGCCAGAGCTTGTTACCATGCGCTTCAACTATGCGCATCTTGGCTTCGATCCAACGTGCCTAACATCCGCAGTCTAGCCATGGATCATGGCGATAGAGACAGACGTGGTACAGAAAAGGGGGCTTGGATTCAAGGCGAGAGGTCATCATTAGCGTACGGTCATGCCCTCACATCTACAGTGCGATCGAAAGGAGAGAAAAGTATCGATGCGTCACTCACATTCAAGAACCGGTCGATTAGTCTCAATCAGCTCACCAGTGTCCTATTCTCGGTCGGTAAAGGGAGGCTTGGCTGGCTTTGATGCCGTCGTCCACGAACAAGTTGACGATTTTTGCAACACAACGTTTAGTCAAGGGGACATCTGAGCTTCACCGAACAGCTCATTTTACTCTGGGGTCCATACGCTGGCCTTTTCCCACAAACTGCGCTATCCAGTACGCCCTTCGCCATGATCCACTCGGCTTGAAGCTTTTTCCACGCCTATTCCAGGAGATTCAGACAAAATTCCATGAGCCATCAAGGCGTTCACCGTGGCCATGCGGCTCGCCTTGAGCTTGAAGGAGGACAGAGAGGGAGCCTGGCTTGTCGCGTGAACAGGAAGCCATCGTATAGGCTTCCCCTTGGGCGACTTGAGCTTTTGCATAAATGAGCAAAAAGCAGGATGCTGATGGGAATGAAGACCACTCGACCTTGTCTGTCTATTGTTCTCCGTTCTACCGTTCATCACCATTCACCTCATACATAAATTCCTTATCCTTAAGATGCCTAACGTTAGCAGCAACAGCAGCAAGGTAGGATTTGGCCTTCCCGAACACACTGATATACCAAACACTAAACAGCTTTAGGGGTCATCCAATTATGGGGAGTACAAGCATTGGTTTTGCTGCTCGTGTGGTGCTCTCAACTCGTCCTGGGTTTCGAAATGCTACGAGCCCAGCTGCCAGCACGTCCAGTGCACGAGTTGCAAGAAGGACAACCAGATTGTCCGCGATACGACATCCCCTTCCTGCTCATCTTCCTCAACAAGGCGCTAAGCCTAGAAGAATGGAGATGCCTTTTTCGATTTACGAGTAACTCATGCGGCACCTCAACATCATGGCTCTTTAAAGAGATTCGGCTCTAATCTCACATAACGCTTTCAATACTTCACTCAGCACCCTCTGGAGCTCCCATCACATCAGTCATCTTTACACATTCCGAGCCATGGAGGTCTCCTATCCTTAGATCTTTTTTCGACTCACGTCAACCATCGATATTACGACGGCGCTCACATTCAGGTCTGGAGTTCTCCGAAATCGGTGTTCTGGCAAGGGGGAAAAGCAGACTGATAAGCTAGGAGTTTAATATACCTGATTTTTATTTTGGCGACATCTTGCTGCTCGGGTTTGCGTTCTTTTTGTTTTAGTTTGTCGGATCACAAGTTTGAGACTACGGCGGTGAGGTTGCTCAGCAATCCAAACCTAGTATTTGTTCCCGTCTTCCACTGCCTTTCTCGTATCTGTTGATTTGCTTTTTTTTTTTCCAAGAGTAAGAAACTCATCTGTCTCAATGTCGCACCTGATCTCCCGAATTCGAGTCCCAAAGTTTAGTTCTTGCTTCTCTTCGTCATCTGTTCTCTCTCCGTTTCTGGTCTTTGCATCTTTCTTAATGCTGCGCTTTCTAACTGAACTTACGGTTCATATTTGTTCAGATTCTGGTTGTGGTTAAGTTCGGGGCCAAAATATTTAAAGCCTGACCCATTGTTATTCAGACTATTCTCGACAGAAGAATTCCTTGAGCCACCAGTCACACAGCACTTGAAACATATCTGAGTGTTCACCAAGATAACTGTTAGCCAAATGCGACATACTCTGCGATGGCAAGCCACATTCAGGCGCCGCGGGGGTTGGAGATACCAAATTTCACCAACCTAAATGGTCCAAAAACCACTAGCTTTTGCGACACTCGCTAATTCCGGTGCCAAAGAGCTTAGAAAATGGCAACACTTATTCAATTCACCATGTCAGGGGCCTTTGAATGAAAAATAGTCATACACCAAGTCCTCTAGGGAGGAGGCCCGGTCTATGGCGGGCAGGGAGTCGACAATCATTATTTGTATTACATGGGCTGGCCATCCTCCCATCCCTCAACCCCCGCCCTCTAAGCATGTCCTTTTCCCCACACTGGACTTGATACCCAAGGTTAACTATTAGGCACAGTAGTAGGATATGATCAGCCTCAAAAGGGGGAGGACCAACTCATCGGGAAGAGCTGCGAATGGTCATACACAACCACAAGTGACAAGGGGTTTACCGGTCAGAACAGATAAGGCAACCACGCTTTCACATTACCCATTGGTTGACTCTTAGAAGGCGATCTCGAGGCAAGTCTCTGGGCTTAACGGGCTGATCGATGGGATAAACAGGAACAAACAAATCGCAAGGGCAGAATTCAAAGACATGACTGCAGCTTTAAGAGTGCGTGGGTCGGACGTCATTCCACTTAACTTTACACAGCAAGGACTTAACGCACTCAGCCAAGCAACAATTTTCGGAGGGGGCATCGGAGCGGCTTGGAGCCAGCAAGTAGACGTAATCGCCCCCAAGAGGCCCAAGGCACCCAAAGGCAAACATATGACGCCCCCCTGTATTCACCGATTTCTGAGGTTTGTCATACCTTGGAGTGGAAGAAGCTACACCATTCCGAGTGAAGTCGAGACAAAAGGGCCGGAAAATTTAGGGTAAAGATGGAGGGACAGGCTGACAGAATCAAAAAAAAATCGCCCAGTATGTATGCATGATGGCTTTTGGTGCTCGAAGTGCTTCATGTTTGACTGAAAATAGGAACGACTGGAGAGGCTGAGATGAACAGGGAAACAACAAAAAATGGAAGAAATAAAAAAAAATGGACGGAAAAGAGAAGACGAGGTGGGTGTACATGCCACCAGCAAAATTCCGTTTGGAGCCTCAAGGTGGTACGTACCGAGGGCAGTGCACTGAAGTGCCGAAGAAGGGAGACCAGGGCATAGGCCAATCTAGTTGAAAAGTCCGCTAAAGAACACCTAAGGCCTAGTCTTTAGGGTATCAATTATCCTGGAAGTGAGAATAATCCACATAACAGCAGAAGCAGGGCCAGAAAAGAAGGATGGGTAGGTAGTCCGCGGACCATCTTCCCCCATTGACGACAAAGAATTAACCACCTCAACCATCATGGCCAGCAATTCGCAATTTTCCACTCACCGCTGTTCTGCTTGAGAATTGGAGACGGTAATTGGACCCGACAAGGCTTCCAATGGTATTGATGATGGTGCCGGTAAGATCAAAGTGACGGTTCCAGAGATGGCAGTTGGGGGCCATCTGATTGCTGAGCCTCCTCAACTTCTTTGCACTATCTGCGCTGGCAGCAACATGTTAGCAAGGTTGTTAGTGTGTCTGGTCGACTGGAAACTGGAAAGTGCCACTCGGCAGGTAGGGTGTGATCGAGCGCGGGTTCGGTGGAGCTGCCCCTGTCATGCGCTGGAATAGCAGCTGGCAATATGGAATTCCGATAGGTAACTCAGCGGCGTAAAGGCGCGGCGGGTCCATTCATCCGGGCAGCCCCGTGCAGACGTTACTAGGTACAACGACGCACCACCAAACAACCGTCGTGTTGACGAGCAGAATCGAGGATCTCAGATTTCGAAAAAGGCACTGGGGCTTCGATAGTCCAAGAACTGACCCTATATTGTACAGGATCACCAAGATCGCAGAGAAAGATAGTTACGGAAAGAGCATCCAGTGCAGCTTCAACATCACGGCTTGGCACACACAAAAGAAGAGGCCTCACTTTCCACACACCCACTCATACGCCATATCTCTCGATTCTACAAGTCATACATAAGTCATACGCTACACACGGCTACCGCTCCTCCGAAACTCAAATTCCAAGGATCTTAATATCATCACAGCCGACAAGATGAGTGTCCAAGCCCCCGCCGCCGCCGTCGCCGCCGCCGCCACCGCCGGGCCCGGCTCCGGCTCCGGCCCCGATTCCAGGTCTCCTCACCCAAGCCAGCTTCCCGGCCCAACCCCATCCTCCTCGGCCGTCCGCAGTTTCCTCCTCCCCTCTCCACCCTTCATCTCCGCACCTGGGCTCATCAACCTCCGCGACATTGGTGGCTACGAGATCCCATCCACCACCTCTGGCCACCGCAAAAAGATGGTTCGGAAGGGTGTAGTCTTCCGCTCCGCTGACCCCACCCAGCTCACAGACGAAGGCGTAGCCGTGATGCAAAAGCTGGGAATCACGCACGTGTACGACTTCCGGTCCAAGCTGGAGTTTGGCAAGACACCCGAGACGGAACCCAAAGAGTGGGCGGGCGCGCAGAGGTGCCATGTGCCCGTGTTTCCCGACGTGGATATGTCTCCGGAGGCGTTGGCGGTTCGCTTCCAATTGAGGAATTCTAGGTTTAGAGATTATACCGATGGGCCGGCGGTGAGTCTCTTTCTGTGTCACTCCCTTTTTTCCTTCTGTATCTCCCCCCCCTTTTTTTTTTTTTTTGTCCTTTTCCTTCTTCCTTCGTCTCTGGACGCGAAGGGATCTCGGGGGAGAGGAGTGTGTTGAGAGAGTACAGAAAGGGGGTAGATGATGCCATCTTGGGTTATCTATTATTTCTAGGCGGGAGTCGGGGTCACTTGAAACGGTGCTTGCACTACTCGTCCCCGTTGAGGCTTGTACCAAAGCGTGTGGAAACGCGGTTTCTAGACCCAAGGCAAGAGGGCACAGGGAACTCGTAGATGACACGAACCTGTCATGAAGCCATGATGAAAGCTTCTGTGAAGCACATATCACGGATCAACCGCTGTGCTGGCGCGTGTTGCGTCTCATCCTTCGTCGCCTGACCATCACGCCCTCCCCTTCAAGTTGCATCATATCACTTTTTCATGTTCGCTCTGTTTGCAAATACGGCTATGCAACAGCAAGCAAGACACAATGTACGACTTTGCTTCAAGAACTTTGATGGATATACGGCATATTCTTCGATGAACCTTTAGTTTCTTCTCGCATGTCATCTTGGATGATGCACAGTCGTTTTTGCACAAACGCCCTACGAGGCCGATACAGCTCCCCTTTTCTTCTTCCCTCCCTCTCTTTTTTCGTCTTTTATCTTGTTTTTGTTTCTTCTGTCTTGTTGATTATCTTTCTGCTCTCTTTCTTTCCTTTTACTCTTCCTGTTCTTCCTTTCTTCCCTTCCCCCTCCCCCCGTTGCTCCTCAAAGTACCACCTCTAACATTCTTTTATTAAAAAACGCAGGGTTTCGTCCGCGCCTACTCAACTATCCTTGCCGGCGCCGCAGACCCCCACAACACCTACGCCCCTTACCGGACCATCTTCCAGCAACTCGCCTCTTCCTCTTCCTCTTCCTCTTCCACATCCCCCAGTCCCCTCCTAGTCCACTGCAGCGCCGGCAAAGATCGCACCGGCCTCTTTGTCGCCCTCCTCCTCTCCCTCCTGCACCTACCCCCCACCGTCATCGCCCATGAATACTCCTTGACCGACCTCGGCCTGGCGCACCGCAAGCCCGCCATTGTCGACCACGTGATGCTGGACCCAGCCTTTGACGGGGACCGGGCAGCGGCCGAACGAATGGTCTCCAGCCGGAAGGAGTCGATGTTGGCTACGTTGCAGTACATCGATGAGGAGTATGGAGGGGCGGAGAAGTATGTGATTGAGAGGTTGGGAGTTACCAAGGAGGAAGTGGAGAGGATTAGGGAGGTTATGATTGTTGATGTGGAGGAGGGGGAGGAGCAGGGGTTGGTTGATTGGAAGCGGAATGCGGAGGTTGTTGAGGAGGTCTACCGTAGATGAAGAGCAGGGGGAGGTAGTGGAAGTAAAGGAGCTCTATATGAGGACTGTGCTGGAGAAGAGGAATGGCTTTCGCTGTAGGGCGGAGGCCTCTGGAGAAGTCCAAGTGTGAGAAGATGGGATCGTTGCTCGAGACTCGATCTCAGATGATCAATAGACATCGAATTTATACGTTTAGTACATACATATCAGACATATGGGCATCAGAAAAGCCCAACAGAGCGTGTGGAAGTTATTCAACCCGCAACCTCTGATTGACACCCATCATGATCACAAACCGTGACAAGCCCTCATCCACTTGGATTAGAAAGGCCTCCAGCTAGCATTTACGTCAAGCCCGCGATATACCTTCCTGGTCGACATGTGTAAACTTCTTAGACTTCGTAAAGCCGTGAGGCATAATTTCTTCTCTTCTCTTTTCCACTTCCTTGTCTCCACACATACCCATAGCTTTTCCATAACCTGAAGCCCACAGTCTCGTGATACTGATCATCTACATGCAAACCAATGCTCAAACACTACCCATCAAGAAAATCGATGCAAAAACACAAAAGCCTCCCCGCCATAACTCGTGCTACTCCATTCCATGCCTTGTGCTCTTATGCATGCAGTGGTTTTTGAGGACGCTATGGTCTCCGTCACTCCTTGATGCTCGAAGATATAACCTACGGATCAACAGTTAGTATACGGTATATGGCATGTAGAAGGAAAAAGAAGGTGAAGGGAAACATACCTCCACATATCAATAACCTGAATACTTCTTCTCCAGAGCACAGGTTCTGCATGCCAGACTGCTAGAAACCAAGACAGTAGCTTCATGCAATCATTCGATTCACGCATCCGAGCTGTTACCGGAGTTCTCATCCTCCGTCTTTTCCGTATCCTCCTCATCTTCCTGCGCCGCAGCATCCCCATCAACGGAAGTGCCATTCTCCTCTGGCTTGGCAACTGCAGGGGCATCGGCCATCGGCCCACCAGCATGGCCATCGCGCTCCATCATAGCCGCCAAGCGGGCCGCTCTACCTTCCTTCTTCCTGGGAACGGGAGCCCGTCCGTTCTCTTGGACATAGAACTGCCTGAGCAAGGTGACGGCCTCATCGCGTCCCCAGCCACCCTCTACCTCATAGCCTGGCTCCACATTGCCACCATCGCCATGCAGTTCAGGCTCGAAGAGAGATGTGGTGTTTCGGCCAGGTTGCTCGCCCACAGTCTCATTCTGCTTAGACTCGTCGGTGTCATCACCGGCAGGTTCAGGCTCCTGACCTTCAACTCCACCAGTACCGATGTTCAGAGCCGAAACGGGGCGACGCTCCAAAGCGGGTCTCGCGATACCCTTGCCGTTCTGGGGCGCAGGCGACGGAGGGGCTGAAGCCATTGAGAAAGGGGAGTTCTTATGAATGCGGAAAACACCTCCAGTTCCGCCAAACTTGTCGTTGACAGCACCGAAGTAAACCTTCTTGATACGGAGCTGGCGAAGAAGCGAGGCGCACATGACGCAAGGCTCGACCGTAACGTAAAGGGTGCACTCAGAGATAACCGATCGGTCGACGCGAGGAGCAGGGTGAAGTTTTTGGCCGTAGGGGAAGAGGTGGCCGTCGCGGGGGTCAACGTCGCCCCAAACGCTAGGCTCATCGTGGTTGCACTGGGGTTGCACATTCTTAGGCTCAAGATCAGCGTCACCAGAGTAGGACAGCAGAGCACAAATAGCCATGAGCTCGGCATGTCGAGTGCCGTTGCGGCTGACGTTGGTTGCGTTCATGCCCCTGGCGATTACTCGGTCCTTGTACACAAGTACGCAGCCGACAGGCGTCTCGTTGGTCTTGAGGGCAAGTCGGGCCTACAATCGAAACCAGTTAGCAACCGATGACACAAGCATGAGAGCAGTCAAGCAGCATGGAGACATACCATATCCAAAGCCTCCCTCATGAAGCCAGCGTGCATCGCTCTTTCAGCAGCCTCCTCAGGCGTCTCAAGTTCGGCCTCGAGTTGGGCTGCGCTATCAGTAAAGCCCTCCTTCAGCTGACTAGTCTGCGAGAGCTCATGGTTGATAGGGACAGCGGGGGAGCGGACAACCGGGGCCCTGGGAAGCGAGTCGACAATATTCCAACCGACACTAGTGCTAGGGCCATGGCCATGAAAGACGTTGGTCGTGAGGTGTTGCCGAGGTTCGGCATCATTGGCACCATCGGCGGCTGCGGCAGGTGTGGTGTTATCCAAGGGCTGCTGAGTTGCCAAAACCCGATCGCCGGAACCGACGACACCGGTTGCAGCGACAGCAGCGGCGTCAGTCGCAATGCTTAGACGTCCCAAATCTCCGGTGAGGTTGTTCTCAGAATCGACAGAGGCGGCGACGGTAGAGCCGGCCTTGACAGGGGCCGCATTCTCCTTTGCAGGGGCAACTAGGGGCAAGGCGGGAAGGATGTTGGGAACGGGGATCTTTTTAAGCGGCTGCTGTTCTGGTGCCAGCGTGGCCGTGGCCGATGAAGTGCGGGCCATGTCGGGTTCCGTGTCGGGCAGCTGTGAGCTGTTTGCTTGTTCGGGCGTAAGCGACAAGAAGGACACTTGCGGAAGAGCGTTAAGATTGGTAGCAGAGGCGTCTTCAGATTGATTCTTGAATTGCGATTGAGATGTGGTTGCGGGAGTGGCAGTGACAGAATCCTGATCTTGGATGTCAAGCTGATGTGAAGGTTGTTGCTGTTGTTGTTGAAATTGCCTAAGCTCGGGACGCGGGTGTTCTTGTTGCTCTTCACCGGCGGCAGTTTGCTGAGGTGGGGGCCCCTCAAGCAGAGGGATGTTAAAGTTGCTTGAGAACAAACTAAAGGCCGGTCGGAGGGTATGGTCGAGAAGAAAAATGGTGACGGTCTGAAAGAAAGCGGAAATGCGCTGGCCAGTGGCCGCGACCGCGTCCAGGAAAGTATATGCCATCCTGAAAGGTGGAAGCAGCAATCGCTAGACAGAACAGCAGCTGCAGTCGCAATCAACCTTTCTTTCCGTTTCTATGCCTTGCAGTGAGGTTTCTGTAGCAAACCACTTTCTCGACGACGATGGCTTGACCAGAAAAAACCAAGGTGCAAGCTGCTTGCTTCTTTCTTTTCAACCTGAACCCTTCCAACAGTATTGACACGCGCAGTTTCCTTCAGTCTTTCCTTCCTGCTTTCCTTCCTTCCTTTTTGTCTTTTCCAAAGTCCGCCACTTGCTGACACTGCAGTTTCTTGCACGCCTTTCAGACTTTCCTCTCGATATAATTTCCACCACACCTTCTATTCTTTCCCCTCCGTGATATTGATGGTTAAGCGTTAAGGATAAAGGGGCACGCAAATTTGTTGAATACCAAGTGACGCCAACGAGCTGGTGACACTCAGACAAACTTGATGCACAAAGAACGACAAGTTTGCCTCAACAGCAGCACAAATCGAACTGCCTCTTTGCACAAATGACAAGCTACCAGCCTGCTCTGACGGTTGTGCTTGAGGATCAGTGAATGGATGCTCTTGTTGGAAATGGAGCAACTTGCTTAATCGGTGTTGCTTGGGCGCGTTACTGGTTGTTGGTGATAATGCTGGCGCAGCGGTCGGAAGGAGCGACCTCGAATCCTGGATGAACGAATGAACACCTTGAGGATTCTCGGGAGCAAAACCCTTTCAAACTCTCCAATTCCTGTCGGTCAACCCCAATCCAATATCGCGGTTCCGGGTCCGCACTCTGTTACGCTGCTGTGTGTCTGTGGCCCGTCTTGGGTTTGTGTGTGAGGCCAACGATGGGAACTTTGGACGACTGACTTTCTCTTTCCGTCCCGTTGCGGAAGTGTATGTCTTTCTAGTATGTATGTAAACGGCGAACTGCGGCCACCAACAGAACAGAACAGAACAGGACAGCTCCGTTCAGCAGTTGTGAGGTGTCGCCAATAACACTCCGCAAGCGTTTAGTGTTGTTAGTTTTGTTGTGCGCTCATTCATGAAGAGAAAAAAAAATGAACAAAAATAGAGTGACAGGGAACGGAGCGGACAAGGATTGGTGAGTGAGAGCTTTTCGAGTTTCGAGAAAGAAAAAAAGGCCCACTCTGACCGGATGTGGGTGTATCTAACCTCTATCTCTGCTCACTCTTACTCCATCCAAAGAAAACTATCTTCAATGCTCACTGTAGGAACACGTCTACTGCTGAATTTAAACTTGAGGACGGAAAGCGAAGAGAAGGAGCACAACAAAAGCGAACAAATGGGGACATACATTGACTTCAATTTCCGTCTCGACCTCGCTCAGAAAGGGTCGATCTGGTACAGCTCGTAAATATCGGTAGACGTTGCCGCGCTTATACGCCACAAAAACGCTGTCAAATAACAATAGATGGATATTGATAGCGGCAGAGAAAAGTATAAAAAGAACGTTTTGAAACCAAAACAGACACAAGTTCAAGCGGAAAGTGGCCACGACGGGGCCAACATCAAACTTGTGTTGCCGTTATCCATGTTGTACCTTCTTTGCGACTTTGCATGTGCTGCAGACTTTTGTTGGGCTAGACCTTGAATGGAAGGGCGAACTGGCTCCACTTTCGTCTGGTGTAATGTTTTGCATAATTGCATGTCTGTGCGGCGCTTTGCACTAACAATTTCATTGAAACCCAATCCTTATCAGCTTATCGTCGACTACCAGCTGGCCAAACAAAGTCGGGACAAACACATAAACGTAGACTCCAGAGCACGATGTCAACGGCCAAAAAACAAGACACCCACGAGTTAGTAGGTGTGTGAACACCTTTTGAGGACATTGGATGACTATAAGGACAGTCGAAAGGAAGAAAAAGAAAGGCGAATACGTGAATCCATCTTGGTGTTTACGGCACTGTCGCAGTTATTTTGTTGTGGACAAGCCACAGCAAGTTCGATGTCACAAACAAGACAACAGATCCAAACACCTACAACCATGTGAAGTTAATCAAAACCATATTCCACACTTCACCATACGAAGGGAACAGCATAGTATAATTTACGACGGCCTCCAAAGGAGACCGACTTGTGTATTGATGAATCGACCGATGACTGAGCAAGTCACCCCAGATCGAGGAGAGTAAGAGCCAACACTGCCACTGCCCAATACCTCTGCGACATAAACCCATGAAAATAGAGCCCGAACTATCTCTACCTAGCAAGTCCTTTTCCCCTCTCATCCCGCCCTCTCTCGGTTGCTGTCTCATCACCAGTCCAACATCATCAATCCAAGTCAACTCGCTTCGCAAGCCGTCATGAAAAAGCATCATCGTTCTCTCTCTCTGTCAACGAAAGAAAGAAAAGAGAACGACAACATGTCTCAAGCTCAGAAAAAAAAAAGGACTTTCTGGGGTATCGTGGTAAATTCGCAAACGCTGCACACCGCTAAACAACTGAAAAACAAACTGAATCATATGCTTTGCATGCCATGAAAGGAACTCGACAATTGTCAACAATCAAATCAGATGGGATCACACCAGTCTTTTTCTCCAACTCCAGCCTTAGCCGGGGTGATTTAGATCATGATTGATCGTGATCTAGACACCATCCGGACAAAGGGCGAATTGCTCGCAACAAGCGCTTTGGCTTGTCGGGAAACTGAGGAGCCGAAGAGTCCTTGGACGGAGGCATGACTTGTGGTGTGGGTGTCGGGATCGACTGACCATCGGAATGATGATTGTAGCCAAAGTGAGAATAAGGACAAGCTCGCAATGAACAGAGTGTTAAGGGGGTCGAAATGACCGCCCCAGTTGTCGTTGATGTGGCTGCAGCATGTCCGCAAAGCAGCTACCACGAGACAAGAGACGAGACCAAGCACGACTAGCGGGAAGGAGGAGGATTGAGAGGAAGATGATGCGGAGGTAGTGTAGCTCGAAAGCTTTGCTCCAATCTTTGCGAATCCTTCTCCGTCGCCGCTTTCTCGTCGGCCTGGCAAGATGGTGGTGGTGGTGGAAGACTGTGACGAGGCTGTCGTTGTTGTGGCCGTCGTTGTTGTCCCCAGGCGGGTCGAGTTGGAGGCAGAACTGTGGCAAATGCCACTGCTGACATCTCGGGATGTTGTCGAGAGGTTTACCGGCAGACCAGCAAATCCTTGCTTCTGTCCTTGATGGACAGAGCTGTTGTATTTAACTGGTGACTTCAACCTTGCAGACGTCTCCACCGTCGCGGCGCGAGATTGTTGTTCAACAGACGATGCGTGTTGGGTGGCAGCACCGGCGTTCACCGATTCACCAGCATTCACAAACTGCAAGGCAATCGGTGAACGCCGGTGTAGATCCGTTCGGCCGACGTTCATCACAGATCTGTCGATGTTATGAGGTGCATGTCGAACATTCAGCGCCGTCAACGAGCTGCTTGCAACGTTGGAGGCAGGAGAAGCTGGACTATGCAGCATTCCTGAGCCAATTGTTACAGATTGCTGCACAGAACTTTGTGGGATTACCCTGCTCTCATTACCTGATGCAAGTTGGCGATAGCGCTGTTGTTCTTGTTGTTGCTGCACGGCCAGTTGACCGGGGGCTTGTACAGCTGGCGATACGTTGCTCAAGGTCGGTAGGTCTTCGCTTCCGGGGAGTCCGCCGTATACCTCAAGTGGCAGTCGTTGGTGACTTGGTATCACTCCGGATACGGATGGTGAAGATGGACTGGATCGTGACTCAGCCCTGTGGGCAACGACGCTGGCATCGCCAAAGTATTGCTGATCGGCGTATCCAAAGTCGAAAGGTGCATGGGACTGTTGCTGGCCAAGGCCGAGGAGCTCCTCGTCGAGAGAGAAGTCGGCAGGTGGTGAGTAGAGATTGAAGTCAACAAACTCGGTGCCATGCGGAACGCCCGGGTTTAGGTAGGGCAGAGCCGGAGCGGCCGTCGCAACCACTGGTTCGTTGGCAATTGCCGGTGAAGGGCGACTGTGTACCGGGGTCTCTGGAGTGAATACCTGCGACGGAGAGGCGGCGGATGAGGAGCTGGTGCTCTGGTAGAAGAGCTCCTGGGAAGGAGTGAACTGATCGAAGGTGCCAGGAGTAAAGTCGGGAAAGACATCCTGGTCGAAGTTGAAGTACCGGTTCCAAAAGTTATCATCGACCGTCTCGATTCCTTCAACAGAGGGCATGACGAATGTGGCAGCATCGAAGTTCTCCAAGTGGTTGACGTCGAGCAACTCGGGGGTGGTCTCAACAACAACTGGAGCAGGCGGCGGTGCTTCTGCTGTCTCTTTCCTTTGCTTCTTGGTGGGCTTCGACTCGGTCGCAGCGGGAGATGTGTGCGAGGCAGCCCGCTTCTTGTGGCTGGGATCACAACGGACCTTCCTCTTCCGGCATGCATCACAGGCCTTGATGATGCGCATGAGGTGAGCATGGTCCCTCTGCTCCTTGGTCTTGCATCCCCGGGAGGCAGAGTTGGTAACATCCCGGCCATCCTTGGTCATGATCCGCATGCCGGGATGGTTGGCAAAGTCGACGACCTGATGTCGACTACTAGGAGAAGTCGACTTCTTGGTAGTGGAGGTCGAAGAGCGGGCCTTTGCTATCCTGGTAGCGTCGTCGAAGGCGGCTGGGGAAGTGAAAGAGGCCGGAGACTGGGTCCATGCGCTCGAGTCGGAAATGACCGGGGAGACGTTGAAGCTAGATGCGTAGCCAGAATCAACAAACTGCGAAGAGCTGGCTGAAGAAGCGATGCTGGCGGGGGTAAAGGAGGTCGAGGGGACGGGGTAGAACTTGAAGTTGAACCCGGTGCGCTGCGAGTAGCTGAGGAAGTCCATGGAGATGTGGGCACGCTTGTCCTTGATGGATGCAGGACCCGGGATGAAGGCGTTGATCATGTCATCGAGCTCAGGAGTGCCCATGGCAGGGAGCCAGGTGAGGGCCTCGCCGAGGTTGGCCTGGCAGACCGAGAAGCCCTCCATGAAGGCGTTGGCCGAATTGGTTGGAGATATGCCAGCCATTTGAGCCAGAATCTCAGGGGTCTCGGGGATAAATTGTTGGAGACAAAGTGTCGAAGTTGAGATAAGCAAAGTCTCGTGACTGCGCCTGGGTGGGCCAGATCAATTGGCTATCTCTTGGTGATGGTTCTATAGTGAGAATATGTGCCGGAGCTTCTGGGAAGTTCGAATGCTGCGGCTGAAACAAGGTTGTTGTTGGCTAAGCGATACCGATAGGTTTGCTTGCTTGTCGTGGGTGTGGTAACTTGAGATTGGTGGGGTACCGGCAGGGCAGTAGGATGATCTCCGTGTTGCTTGACGACGACGGGGGATGCTCCTCGACTGCTGCGACGACTGCCTCGTGGTTGGTCCACCAAGGTGGTTGACACGGCTTGCTTGGACACTTGTTGAGTGTCGAAGGACGAAGGGGGAATGTCCGTCAGGGGCACCTGTGATTGGGAAGCCGGAGTGACTGTGTGATCTCAATTCGATGGAAAAAGGAGGAAAAGAGAAGAGCAAAAAAGAGTCGGCCGATGGGAGTCATCCCCGATATTTCAACAATGCGCAAAGCAGCGGACGGGATCTTTGACCAGTGGTTCATTAGACATGCGAGCGGGCGCAGCGAAGACAGTGGGAGCTTGCATAACAAAACTAGCCAATCACTGCAAGGCCATCCGGCGTGCCTCTTTGGTCTTAGTACAGTTTGGCCAGCTACTTCTTGGTCTTCTTTTTTTGTGAGTCTGACCCGCATCGCAGCTGCGTTCAACATACGACCCAACCTTGTTAGTAGCTAGTTCTAAAGGCCTACTACCTATCTTCCAATCTTGATGGTCTTGAAGCAAACGGAGAGAGGCATTAGAGAACACCTGTGTGAGAGAACGGTTCTCGCCCGTTGAAAAGTTTTGGAGCGAGGGCTCTTGAAGTTCGAGAAAAGGCTCACTATCTAGAGCATGTCTCCGAGTATGTGCCACTTGGATCTGGTACTTGGTGATGGACTGCTGGTTGTATGTTGAACCTCAATGTCAATCAATTGAGTCCGGCCACACCAGGGGCATGCCTACAAAATATTCCAGCAGCCAGTGTTTCAGCGACCCAGCCTGCATGGTCGGACACGGCGAGCGATTCTAGGTGGGTGCGACCGCTTGCTTGCTCCACTCGAAGCAACCCTTCAAAAGTTGGAGAGGGCTGGCAAGGAACTCGGCGCCTTGCAGACTTCCGGCATTGGCGTTTCTTGTTCGTCGCATTCGTCAGTGCGTGTGTTGTAGCACACGGCAGCCTGTCGGCCTCGAGGTATGTATGTGTGCCTAGATCATATGGGTGCAACGAGATAGGCATATGCGTATGAGTCAATTGAACCCTTGATTCCAAGTGGCAGGTACTAGGTATGTAGCGGACGCAACACAGAGAAGTGATGTCCTGGCTGCCTTTTTCTTCCCAAAATGTCGTGCCTGTTGACAAGCCTTCGTTTCCATCACACTTTTGACAGCCCGAAACCCGCACAGGGAAGCCAATTCATCGGTCGGCTGGTCCGAAAATGGGTAAGGTGGGGAGCGGGCGCCAAGCCAGGCTTTGCTCCAAGTCTTCTTTCATTGCGCTTCGTTGATTGGCCATTTACCCAAGCTTGCACATGCTGGGTTCTTTTCGGGCAAGGGTCTCCCAGAGCACTGCAGCGTGAGGCCGTGAGCATCCTTCCTCTTTCGCTTCTTCAAACATCAACGGTGACAACAATTGCTCGTCCATTCGCTCGGGTACGGTTAGTTAGACGAAACAGAAAGCTTGAATCGATGACTCTGCATCATTCCCGCCCATTGCCGCTGTCTGCAAATCGCATCAATGCGGCCCCGTGGGATATTGGAATCGGGAAGTGGGCTGTGTCTGACCCCCATTCGCGATTGCTGGTGGTGGCTGTGTGTGACTCTTCAACACCCCAACGCAGCAAGGAACGAGAAAACCTCGAGGGGGGGGAGGGGGCTCGTAACCATCAATTGATAACAGCGAACTAGCAACTACTGCTAACTACCGACCATCACCTTACAACTAACAGCCTTGTTCGCTTGGTGTCCAGTATCGTCCACCTCCCATGTAGATGTGTGTGGGAATAGTGGCACTTACTGCCCTATCGGGACAACATCGCCCGTGAGGCTGTTAGTCCCATTCATAGTTGAAACTTGGAAACGAAGAGCGAACACGCGGGGCTAGCCAATGGTCTCTAGCTAGGATGTAGAATAGTATAGGCTAGCTGGATTATCTAATTCCTTCATGTCCTGCCTGGACAGTATATAAAATTCTATGTTCCCTTCGAAACCATCCTCATCATGTTATCAGACTCAGCGTAAGCTCGGTTGCCCAAACAAATGGCTCGTTATGTAAACTAAGAAGTTGAAAGACCAGTGGCAAAATCGGAATGATTAATGATGCAGCGAGACATCGACAATTGGAAACACAACCGCGATAGAACCAAACGGTGAACCGCATCGAAGAGGCAAAAAGGGGGGGGGAAGAAAAGGATCAGGGTCTTGAGTCGGGAGAAGAGAAGAGGCTCCGCCTTTGACCACTCATAACGCAATCAAATACATCGGTAGCAAACTTGTCACTCTCTCCCCCGCAACAACCTCTTGGACAAATTGGGATCCAGATTTTACAATCCACATCCCCAACACCCCAACGGCAATACACACAACCGGCACGAACGGTATGTGCCCATGCCGCCCCATTAACCCAACATATCGCAAGGTCCCTTCCGCAATTCGCTTGATGGTAGACGATGAAGAGGAGGTTGTGGTGGTGGTATTCATGTCTGAAAAGCCCAAAGGAAGTAGAAGCAGCAGGATGAGAAAGTGCACCAATGCAAGGCAGAAGTTGAGCTTTGGATTGGTGAGACCCAACGAAATTTCTGCTGATCTAGAGATTAGGAAAACGGCCGTTGGGAAGGCGCGGCATTTCGCGAATGAGAATGGCTTTTTGGGAAAGTAGTGGTGGTGGTGGTGGTGGTCGTCGATGAGAGGTATAGTTGGGTGGTCCTCCTTTGTGGGAGAGATCGAGTTCTTATTGTGGTGGGCACGAGCGAGATCGAGTTTTGGGGTTGCATGGTGGGCTTGGTGAGCAGAGGCGTGTTCAGACCGTGGTATTGGTGCCGTTCCAGAAGTCCGATTATTCATAGAGCCGGCATAGCTGTTGCCGTAGAAACCGTAAGAGTTGGATCCGTAAGAGTTGGATACATGAGAGTTAGGTCCGGAAGAGTTGGATCCGACAAACGATGGAGGGCCCAGCAGTCCGTTTCCGAAGCCTTGCCCTGTGGTTACCGTCAATGTGCCAGCCGTCAAACTGGGAGCAGGGGACATCATGGTACCGTAATACCATGTGTCCAACAGGCCAGAGGCATCGCAATAGAAGCAAATTTCCTTTTGGCATTTTGTGCATCTCGGAACGAAAGGCCCTTCGAAATAGCCGCAGCATGTACACCTACGTACTATCTTCTCGTTGACGAAGGGCTCGTGCTGAGTCCTGTAATGTTCCAGAAACGAATTGTGGTTTGGAAAGCGTGCGTGGCATGGAAACGATTCGCTATCGGTGGGCGCCACTGCCCATGGATCGACGGCTCCTCGTTTGCATTCCCAGATGAGGTCGTTGGTGACTGAGTTGCTGATGAGTAAGCCAAGAGGTTTGTCAACATCTCCAACCGAAGAAGCTGAGGAGGACAGCATCGGAGAAACGGGATGAGAATTGAGGAATGGTGTGTATAAATCATCAAAGCCAAGAGGGACAGAGTATGTTGGGCTATAGGTTGGGCTATAGGCTGGATTGTCGCTGATCTGGGTGTCTTCGCGTGAAAGGAATAAACGCTCCCTGGAAGTGTTGACCAGCGTTGATGGGCTTTCGAGCACGATGTCGTCGGGTAGATGGTCGTGGTGATTAACGATCGGCTGGTTAGGACAACCAGAGGTGTGGCTGCCAACTCCGAAAAGTTCGTTTGGACATTGAATTGGGGAATATGGTTCCGGCGAACTGATGAGAACCTGGCGACTTGGTGACATTGGGGCTAATGGATGTCTTGACTGTTTGGATGCCTGGTAGTTCGCCTCGAGCTCGGTGTCATCAAAATGTGTACACTGACGGTTTCACAAACAAGAGTCAGCCATTCTATGCTATCACCTACGGGCTTGTTTAGTGGAGTGGACAACATACTTTGACTTTACGTGTGCGACATTCTCTGCAAGCACCAACGTACGTCCGAATAAATGCCGTTCTAAGTCTTTGGGGTTCTTCCAAAGGTTTGGTACGATGGCCACGCCTCTTGCGCCCACTGTCCTCGACTCCTCCATCCGAGCCTTGTGTTGACGCTGGGCCAGTACTGCCGATTGAACCAGTACGAGATCTATGTCGTCTAATATGGGATGATGGGATCTCGAGGTAGGGACTGTAACTGATGCCGTTCTGCCTACCCCGTTCGCGCTGCTGCAGGGCCTCTCTGAAGTGCCCTGGACGTTTGAATTCTTCCTCGACATCCCGCATCTGGTTGTAGGCCCTTTGCGCTTGTGGGCTCTGGCGTGGTTTTCGTGATCCCTCAGCGCCCTGATCAGGCTTGGTTAATCCGCCCCTGAACATGACGCTGATGGGTTATAGCTTAGAGGTAATTTCTTAACAGCTGCTGAGACAGGTTGAGATAGAAATGGTGAGAACAGGGTCTGACAATAAAATCGGTTTGCTGAGCGGAGGGGCGAAGACTTGATATAGATAGGTGGGGAGATGAAGGAGATGTGAGTGTACAAGGCTGCGACACGCAAGTGTCCTACGCCTGGTGCTGTTCGTGTACAGAGTAGAGGGGAACAGACTTGAAGGCAACAAGCCACGGGGAAAAGAGAATAGGGTTTCAAGACCGATCCAACGATAAAGAAAAATAGGGAGGGTCTTTTTCAGTGAAAAAAGTAGACAAAAAGAAAGGTTGAGGAAGAATATATCAACAGAAGGATAAGTATGTGCCTCTTCAATTTTTTGGGGGAACCCTTTCCGGTGAGATGCGTACGGTACACGAAAACAACCAGGGGGCTAGGCACACCCTCAGGCAGACATTAGCAGCCTCTTGTCTGTCGAAAGTGCGCGCGACTGCGACAAACACAAGTGAATTGATCAAAGATGATTCCTAGCAATGGAAGGTTGGGGAATAGGAAGTGTGGAAGAGACGCTTGCTTTGAATTCTCGTCATGGGACAGCGTCCATTCATATTATAGTCGTTCGTCGATACCTCGATTCGTGTGCAGCTTCGAGCCTCATTCTGCCCCTTTGGGATATGGGCCGCCCTTCCAATTGGCGCATAATGGTCTCCTGCGCCTCTTTCCACTTGGCAAGAGGCTTTACTATCCATATTTGTCTTCGATGGTCAGTAAAGCGCGCACCAAATGAGGCCAGCTCGTGCCTGACAAGATTGTTGAGGCCTTGGCCGAATGGTCGTGGAAATAAGCCGCCGCGAAGGCTGTGGCCCCAAGATCTCATCGAGTTTGTCATGCAGAGGTCAGTGAACATCCCGCAAGTGAGACCAAAGGACAATTTCCAACTCTGGGCAATTTTGTCTGGTACAACGACAGAATTTGACAAGTCCATACCTGGATTGCACTTAGGCTCAAATGCCGGGCAAGCTGAGCATGTAACAGTTTCGTGGCTGTTCGTATTTACCCCTCATAAAATAATTGCCCCCGTTGTATGCCTTATAGCGTTGACCGGCTGAGCCCTACAAGATAGACGTCCCTTGGTCCCTCATGTCAAGCAAATATCCGTCGGGTAAACCAGGCCTTTCAGTGAGATATTTCCGATCGTTCATGGAATAAGTCGGCTTGACGTGCAAATCGCCACGAGGTGTATGCGGCGGGAGTCGGCAAGGTAGCAAGGAAATACTTTGACTCCAAGCTCAGCTGTGGGGGTCGTCCGGCTCCTTTTCGATGGTCAAGCTGTCGTCGTACCCGGGCTCGAGGAGTAGGTACGGGTATGTTTGCCGTTGGTCTTTAGTATTGTCAGATGAACACCATCGCCGCCTTTGTGCGTTGAATATGCGGATACCAGAGCGTGAGGCAGGAGAAGGTCGAGAGAAGTAAGCTCGCCCCACGTTCCAATCGACTCTCAATTACCCTCTGCCAAGAGGTTACAATAGGGTGTCACCTGGACGTCTTGGTGATGTCGTGAGCCCTGTTCCTGACTACCGGATCCTTCCGGGTACCTGGAGATGGAAACGCGTCATTGGCAAGCTTGGGCACAACCTACACAATGATGCTTTTCACGTCGGTGAAGTTGTGTCCATCTTCGCTACATAGTCTAGATAGTTGACTGGTCCTCGTATTGCTCGCATAGGTGCCCTTTTTCTGGGGTAGGACATGCGTCGTCGGGTGCATTGCTTAGTTATTATAGGAGTGCCAGTTCAGGTACCGGCGACCAACTATAGAGGCCCTAACTACAATCTCGAGCACCTTTTGACGCATAATGAAAAGGTCAACTGGGATGCATATCTTGTGTCTTGTGACTTTGCACGATTTTCGAGGGAAGCCACATCAATAACAAGGGACAAGAAAAATCAATATTGCAGCGGGCAGGTCCTTCTTCCTCACTGTTGAAATGATACTGCTGTGCCAATCGGCAATAATGATCCATTCCTAGGCACAGTTGACGTCGACCAACTGGGCTTTCTGCGTCTTGAAGGGTGGAAGCATGTAGAGAGCTTAAATTATGGTGGTGCGGCTTGGTACAATGGAGCTTTGCTTGATGCTAGCTTCACGCCAGAGGTAATGGCGGCAATTGTCTTTTCAAACCGGTCGCCCCGTTTCCAATAGGTCATGTGCCTCTCGGCTCCACGGGCCGCCTGCTCGAGCAGAAGTGAAGCCGGGAAAGGTCATCTTCCGTTTTGGCCGTTCTTCAGCACCGGATCCTGTGGTCCCATGCCGTGATAGTTCACGGTTTCGTGGAACTACACGCTCTGGAGCGGGCTCAGCAGGAAGAATGGATTGCGGTACCTGGCCTGCTGCATGAGACTTTAGTGCTGCCTTGCGACCTCTTGTAGCTGGATTTACGATCCGCGCTGTAGCAACAGAGGTGGATGAATTGTCAACGGGCGACATTATCTTTACAGAACCATCTAGTGGAACCGGAACATTGACGGCAATGTCAGTTTGGCGTTTGTCCTTCACACGACTATCGTGTGAAGGTGACATTGCGGTTTCGCCCTTTGCTCGGAATTCCTTAGTTTCTGATCCATCATCACAGCCTGCCTGATTTGGCATAGGCAATGGAGGTTCCTTGATCTGTTGCGCCAACTGTAGTTTGTGTTTGCGGACTGTGGCCGATGCCGCATTATCGGCCGGAACGTTGCCACTTGTTTTGTTGGCAACCTTTGAGGTGTGGCCGGTTAGTATATTGCCAGGCGCTTGTTTATCCGTGAATAGTGCCGAGAGGCCGTCTCCAGGAGTGACATCGTTGCTGTCACTACTCGTAACTACAAGAGAGGTCTTCTCAGAAACCCCGTTGGGTTGTTGAAGGGAAGCAGGATCAACCACTTCTTTTAAATCAGAGAGTGGTAACATCAATTCGGGCTTCTCAGTGCGTCCTGTGTGATCTTCTGCCACTGTTACCTTTGGGCTCTGGGGCGTAATATCATCTTTCGTGTTGCTGCTATGCAAAGTTGAGCTTTCCTCAGCCACTAAACGAGACTCTCCTGGGATATGACCAGGGACTGGTTCGGCTTGTTTGTGTATGTTGATGACTGGAGAGCTAGAAGGAACGAACCCAATCACCTCTCTGCTCTTGATGCTTTTCCTGGCGAGCTTGGCTAAGCGTGGGCCAACAGGAACTTGGGGTAGCTCCTCGTCAGCACTTTCTGCAGCCGATTCAGGCTCGTCGGTTTTGCTCTCGTCACTAGACACGGGCTCGGTTGGTATTCGTGTGGTTCTACGCCTTCGTGGGTATCTTGATATCTCTTCGTCTTCTTTTCCGCTGTCCACTTCGATGTGTGCTTTCCCCTTGGGTTCAGGAGGTTCAAAGCTCCTTTTGGCTTTGACTTCCTCTGGCTGAGCATTCTCTTTGCTCTGGGCAGCGCGAGAGTGGTGGGATCTCAAAGTGTAGTCGGAGTCGCTCACTAAACTTTGGCCTTCTTGCTGAATCCTATTCTTTGCTGGGCTTGCCTGTGAATTCGTAGCGGCGACAGCGACTGACTCGCCTTGATCTTGGTTTGCGACGGGTCGGTCCCTGTGAGACTCCGAGAGGATTCCAGGTCGTCCACTATCTCGCGATTTGTTTTTTCGTGGCAAAGTGGTGTCGATGACAGGCATCGGGCAAGCGAAGGGGTCATCGTCTGAGTCGTCGGGGACACTCTGTTGATAAACCGCAGATTTGTCGTTTGTTGTACGCGTCTCCATGGGCTCGACTGCAACCTGGTTACTGGGGCTTTTAGCTGGACGTCGGGCTCTCTTCGGTTTCTCTGACAGTACTAATAAACCACGCTTCTGTCGTGATTTGATCTTTAGCTCCGCCATTGGTTCATCTTGAGTGATCACCGGGTCTGGTTCATTCTGTGGTTTTTGTCGAGCGCCCTTGCCGGTAACGGACTTCTTCACGGACGTAGTCTTTTTGCGTTTGTTGTCATGTATCTCCTCTGCAACAGGAGCGGCACGTTTCGAGCTACCCCCAATAACTGATCTGGGAGGTGGAGAGGCATCACTGCGCTGCTTACGGCCATCTTCATTTTCATCGCCGCCGCCGCCGCCGTCGTCGTCGCCGTCCAGGATGATGGTCTGTTTGTCCTTTTTCGAATATGTCAAACGAGGGCGAACAGAAATTGCATTCTTGTTGTTGTTTAGCAATTCAGAGCCCTTTCCGATGCTCGATGTCAATGTACCCTTTCCTTTGGTAATTTGCAGGGACTTGGAACTGTATGCTGCTTCACTCGTAATGGGTCCAGTAACGAAACTCGAACGTCCATAAGGGCGGGTATTGCTGTCCTCTGTGTGATGTCTCTGGTCGTCCCGATTTGACGACGTCTCACAGACAGGATCACTGTGGTCCTCTTGTGACACGAACAAACCCTCTTCAGGTGGTGCCGCTGGTGCTGGCCTCGGTCGTGACATGTTATCAAACCTGAGAGCCGTCATGCGGTTAGGACGCATGGTCTGAGTCGTTCGAGTGGGCGCGTGACTCTCATCTTGCTGCCGAGGGCCAGCCTCCCCTGGTGGAGAAGGTTCCCGTCTAGTCTGTACTTTGGCTACCACAGGGCGCCGCAATGGTGCCGAGCTCGCAGGTGCCCCGGACAATGTCAGGGACGCGCCGAACAGACTCTGTGCATAGCCCATCTTGCTGGGAGGTGTGTCTTCATAGCGTCTCCTCTTTGACGGCCTAGAGCTGTCAGCCCCATCATTGGATGCACCGACGTCGTGTCGTTGTTCGAAAGGTGATTCGTCTGGTACGAGGGCGCGACCGTGGTGGCCTGTCGGGGTGCCAAGAAGCTGGTTTAGAGGCCGGTGTCGAAGTTGGAAGTGATCCTGTTGAGCATTGTTCCTCGGTGTGACTCGGAGGGGTGTATGTGCGGGAGTAGGACGGGCTGGCCGCGATGCTATCAGCGCCTGGCGTTGCTCCTTCTCTTTCGCCCGTTTGTCTATCAATTCCGAGAGATCTTGTTGCTGACGTGCCACACATTCGGCAACTTGGACGATGACGCCGCCCCGTTCCAGCTCAATTTCTTCCCCCTCGTCGAAGTCCCAGTCACGGCGCCAGTGCATATCACCAACATAATTTCCGCGGTCATCGTAGACCATGACGCGCCTGTTGAAGGTGTGGTACTTGAGGCGGCCGTCCTGCCACCTCTTTTGCTTCCTTTTCAAGTCGTGAGTGAAAAGGCAGAGGAACTCAAGCACCTCGGCAGTGCTGCTTGTCTCGTTAGCCCCAGCATCCGAGCGCCCGGAGGACACGACCGATGCCATGGTGGCTGACGGTGGGCATGTCGCAAGGGAACGGCCGTCTTATTGTCCCGCTATCGACTGCCCGTGTTTGGCAGTCGTCAATGTGGTGGCGGATAGCCCGACTGTCAAGCTCGAAGTTGTTGACTTGCAAAAATGCATTCGTCGGACGAAGCGCAGGATAATCAGGTCCTGTTCGGGACCCTGGAGGCAGACGTCGTCTACACTATCCTCTGGCAGAGGTATTCTAAATTTCCACAAGGGCGGGCAACGCAGCCAGGTGGACGCGACGACGGATAGGTAGCTTCAGCAAAGGAAGGCGCGTTCAAGCGCGCAGTCAGGTGACCACAATGTGTTTGGTGAAGTAGGCAGGGCAGTGCTGCAATCACCCGCCCGCGTTGCCAAGAACAAGTCTGGCATCCCCCTGTTTCGCGCCATGGCAGTGACGCTACGCTAGCAGCTACTAGCAGCAGCCCTTTGTCATTTGTGTTCCTCCCATTCCACTTCTGGAGGCCCAGTTTGGGTGGCGCTGTCAAAAAGTTCACCAGATCTTCTGTCGTTCAAGTTATTCTTGTGAGTGTTACCGAGGAGCAGACCTACATACTTAGTAGGCTGTGTATATGCAATCGTCGGTAGCACTGCATCAAGGCAGATGTCTTCAAGGCCTCGGAAAGTTGAAGTTCAACACATCCACCTCTGTTTCTGCAGCGCATCGATGCAACTGCATGGCGGCGCCCCCTCATTTCCACGGTCCGTCGGCCGGCATCATTATGACTTTCAGATTCCTCTTTCCTCCTCAGCCAGCTCGTGTTGGGCCATACCAGTCATCAAATGTCAAAAGGACAGGATGACGACGCATTCATAGATGCTCGTATATAGGTACCTAGGTACCCATCCATGACTATCCCCTCGTCTATAGCCGTTACTCCATGCTACCTAGGAGTCTAGGTAGAGTCTCCATAAACAACTGACTGCTCACAGGTGGTCACCTCTAATTTCCACTTCCTCTTTATCCTACCTATGTCCAATTTCGTTATTAATTTACCTGCTCCGAGCTATCCTTTGGGCGAAGGGTCAGCTTTTCGACCCAATTCAGCACTTGATTTTACCTTCTTTAGCTCTACGATACTACCTTGAGACATACAGTCATCAACCGACTTTTCTGGCCAAGCGTTACGGTGGTGTCATTGCTTAATTCAAGCTCCCTAGTCCTGCCTTTCTGCGACACCCTGGGGTTGTCGCGAACAACATTTTTCACGACAGGACCTCTTTCTTATGCCCGTCATCATCGCAAATCCACTTCATCCTCCGACAAGGACATCTGCATCGAAAACCGCTTCTCCAAAGAGCTTCGATCTATCACCCATTGATCGGCGGATCAGCATTGGCTTCGCCTTGTATCTTTTCAGGGGTGTCTTGTCTCTGGCTATCTAGCCTCCAATCGATCCCGACTTAGACAGCAGGCAATCGAGGTACACAACAAAAGGTGTCCCAGTCGCCCACCTACTTTCGCACTGCCCAACAGGACACGATGCAGTCTGTGCAGCGCCAATTCACAAAGCTTCGAAGCAAAGGCCCCGGTAACAATGCTGCGGTCTCTGTTCTACTGAAGGAGTACGAGGACGCGGACCAGCTCCTCGCAAGGGTAAGCTCAGCATTGCTGTTCATCCCCGCTCAACCGGCCACCCTTTGTACTGGTGCTGACTTGGATTCGTGGTGCAGCTCCTCGAAAACTCGAGAGCTTGGAAGGATGCCTGGGCCTCAATCGTTCACCACCAGCTGCAGTTTGTCGTTGAGCTCGAAGGCCTCTACGACCCGATTGTTGGCGCCTCCGACGGCCATGGACGCGAATCAGTTCCTACACCCCGGCTACAACTCGAGCGGACATACAGGTTGAAACAGGCCTTTGGCGAACTCAAGTCGGAGCTGGCAGAGGAAATTGGCACAATTGAAGACCGGGTGATTCGACCGGCTGTGGAAGCACGGGATTGTATCGCCCCAATTCGCAAGACGATCAAGAAACGAGAGAACAAGAGGCTGGATTACGAAAGGGCCCAGGACAAAGTCAGCAAGCTTCACAAAAAGCACACAAGGACTCCAAAGGAGGAAGCTTCGTTGGCCAAGGCCGAGGTGGAGATGGCCCAGGCAGGTGATGTAAGTCTACTCTAGCCACAGGCAGTCCACTTGATTGATTATCAGCCATACTAACTATGCACATAGGAGTTCGCCATCGCAGACGAACACCTCCAGTCGACCCTGCCCCCCATCATAAACGCTTCCTTCAGCCTGGTACCTTCTCTGGTTGCAGCCTTGGTTCTCATCCAGAATCGCCTCCTGGGGCTATACTATACGACCATTCACGGCTACTGCATGGAGTCTGGGTTCCCCTCGCCTCCGCCTCCCATGTCCGATGTGGTGGCGGCATGGGAAGCTGCTTTCGTTCCCGCGCGGGATGATTTCGAGTCCGTCAGCATCGTAGCCCGCGGCAAAGCTGCCCATTCACCCATGGCTCTACAGGCCCCTGAGGGCCCAGGCCGCCGGATTTCCGCCATAATACCCGGGAGAAACGACATGCGTCGCGTTACTTCACCAATGCCGTCTACGTCCGGTGCGGCGTCAACCTACAGCAGCGGGGCAAGTCAACCCGGACGCAACAATCTGCGTATCCCTTCTGCAGGTGGTTACCCCTCCCGCGCCCCGTCACCCGCGGCATCCGATCGATCTTCTTACGCCTCCAGCCCACCGGCCTCCTCTTACTCTGGTTACTCTGGCAGCCAGAACCAACAAAGGAGACCCGATTACCTAGCGCCTACCGACTTCACCGCGGCTACTGCCCTGGGCGACCGAGGCTCGGTAGACCGCGGCACGATTGAGAATAACAGGCCCTTTCCGAGGTCTCCTTCCACGACCGCTCCGTCGATCAACAGGGTCCATAGCCCCCAGGCTACTCGGAATGCTGGCAGTGCAAATGGGAACGGAAACGGAAATGGAAACGATTACTTTGCTCTTGCGGTAGCTAAGAAGCGACCCCCTCCACCACCGCCGCCGAAACGGATCACAAGCCAGCAGCAACTGGTTGAGTACGTGGTTGCGCAGTATACGTTTGCGGGGCAGGGCGCAGGAGATCTTGCGTTTAACGAGGGCGACAAGATCAAGATTATCAAGAAGACGAATACTGATCAGGATTGGTGGGTTGGGGAGTTGAATGGGAAGCGGGGCAATTTTCCGGCGAATTATTGTAAGCCGGTGTGATTTTGTTTGTTGTTTACTTACTGCGAAGCTGGGTTATCCGGACCGTGAGCGATGAGTGTTTGGTTTGAAAGCGAATACAAGGGGGTGTTTACTGCCACCATCAGAATTGAGGGAGGTTCGCCGAAGCATGGGTCATCGAGGGATTATCTGTATGAACTTGTAAACTAGAAAAGGTATTCAGGAGGGAAACGAGCTGTAAGGGAAACGGGACTACGCGCTGACGGACGTTTGCAAAGCACATAGCATAGTAAGTAGTGTCTAATCAAATCATGTACTGCAATTCCTGGCCAACCATGTTTCCATCAACTCACCTTCCTCCTGTCACAGCTTATCTACACAGAGGGCTGGCGCACCAAAGATTTGACGAACGTCACAAGATATTAAAGTTGAAAGAGAAGGAGGAGGAAGCCGAGCTTCATATGTTGGATAGGTAGGGGTCAAACCTCCTCTCGTTACCTCTCCGCCCAATCGGCCATCCCGCCCCCCCTTTCACCCCTTCAGCATATGACACTCTCCTCGACCCCCACTTCAACCAATGATCCACCATGGCTCCCTATCTCAATTCATCACCAAATAGATCAACAAACTGACATCAATCACATTCTTCGCCTTCTCAGCGTGATAAAACACTGTGGCTCCGCAAGTGGGACAAACATCTCTTCAGATTCAAGGGGAGGATTCGTACATGTTGAGGAAACCACAAGGGAAGGTATTGGTGTCTGGACTACCTTCAACAACGAAATCGAATGAACATCACAAGTCAGCGCAAAAGCCCAGCACTGAACTTTGGAGCCAGATGCCAGGCGGCAGGATTCCTAATCGCAGACGGCAGTGAACTATCTGGCGAAACTGGTGTTTTGATCTAATGAAAGGGGTTCTGGCGGATGAGATCAATCCCATTAAAGCACTGTAAGGAACTCAAGACCCAGGTGTTTATTGAATTGTTTATTAGGTATCTTTGGTATCTTCAACCATACAGTCATGGTGCATCATTTTCCGCCAGCCATTATCTTACAACTCCTTATCTATGAACTATTACAAACGCCCGCCCTCATCACGACCCTTCATATCCTGAATGTATCCCATAATTTTTTTAAAAAACAATCCAAATCATTCATGTTTTCATGTTATTCATCATCAATGATGGGCGCCCTTTTCGTTGACGAGCTCAGCTGGGACCTCAGTCGCGGAATCTGGCCTCGATCCGGCAGAGCTGTCACCCTTCTCGCCCTTCTCTCCAACCAGCACCGGCTCCGGCCCAGTGGTTCCTTCGATCGATCTGACCGGCTCATCCATCTTCCAGGGAGCCCTGCCCTTGGCAACGTTGACCATCCACATGGGGATAATGCTGCCAAAGTCGGGCACCCATGGGTCCTTGAACTCCTTGTTCTGGGGCACAATGCGACCACCAGACACCTTCTCAATGATCCAGACGAGGACGTTCAAGAGCATGTACAAGCAGATACCGCCAATCAGGCCGTTGGCGATGGAGTAGGTGAAGGCCATCAGGGCAATGCAAACAAAGGCTGGAATGGCGTCGCCCATGTACTTCCAGTTGATATCCGTCACAGCACGGACCATCATGGAGCCGACCAAGATAAGGACGCAGCCGGTGGCCCACGGGGGAATCGAAGCGAAGATGGGGGCGAAGAAGATGGCGATGAAGAAGCACACGCCAGTCGCCATGGCTGTGAGGCCCGTCTTGCCACCCTCACCGATACCGGCACCGGACTCGACGAAGGCAGTGACGGGGGGAGTACCCAGAATAGCACCAATGGCAATACTAACGGAGTCGACCATGTAACTACAGACACAAACAGTGTTAGCAATCGACGAACAAGATACAAAAAAGACAGTTAGAACATACGCAATGGTGGAACCCTCAAAGTCACCAGTCTCCTCATCAACAAGGCTGGCATAGCGAGCCATGGCATACATGGTACCGGTGGTATCGAGAATGTCGACGTAGAGGAAGGTGATGAGTGCCAAACCGAACTGTCCGCCGTGTCCCGAAATGTCCCACTGCTGAACGTTGAGGACGTGCTTGATCTGATGGAAGTCGACAACCTTTTTGAAGAAATCGAAAGCATCGTCGCCAACAGCGGTGTAGGGGAAATAGGTGACCTCGGTGGTGCGGGGCCACGAGATAATGGAAATGAGAATGATACCGGCGATAATGGCACCCTTGACGCGGTACATCATGAGCACGGTTGTGAGAACACCGCCGCAGAAGATGCCGATCCACATGGTAGGGTTGCGCATCTTGTCGCTGTCAGGGCAGGCACCTGTGACACTGTCGCGAGAGGAGGGATGGCAACCAGCAAGGTCGAGGGGCACCGAGGTATCGCCAACCACAAGACCAATACCCTCAGAGTAGGTCATACCAATAAGGGTCAGGAAGAAACCGATACCGACGCTGGTCGCCAGCTTGATGGACCGGGGAATAACCCGAGCTAGCCACTGACGCATACCAAGCAGCGCAAGACCGAAGAAGACCCAGCCTTCGACGAAGATGGCAGTAACGGCAACCTGGTAGGGCACAAGACCCTGGCCGTGAAAGCCGACGACGGTGTAGGCAAAGTAGGCGTTCAAACCCATGCCAGGCGCAAGGCCGATAGGCCTGTTTCATTGTCAGCAAGCCAAGACGGAAACTGATCAAAAGAATCATGAACTTACAAGTTGGCAAGAAGACCCATGAAGAAAGTAGCGAAAGCAGCAATGGCAGCGGTGGCGGTGATGAGATCTCTCTTGACCTCGGCCTTGCAGATAGCATAGGTCGGGTCATCGATACACCACCTATCCACGTTAGGATCTGCCGTGCATACGCAGGTTCCTCCAGTGTCAGAAACGACGCTTGAATTGACGGCAATGATGTACCTGCCACAAGCGTTAACAACCGCACCCAGATCGACCGGAATATATATACATATACAGATACATATATATGTATATATATATAATGTGTGTGAGGTGGTAGTTCAAACATACGACATGGCGAAGAAGGTCGCGAGACCAGCACGCATCTCGGTAAAGAAGTAGGACCCCTTCCTTTCTTTGGGCTGTTGGCGACGTTTTAGCAAAGAGGCAGGCGGCCACTCATTTCCCAAAAACGGCGCTCACATGTCCAGAGCCATCCAGCTTGAACCAATATCCAACCTTGCTGGCGGCAACCTTGCGGTTGACAGTGTCAACCCAATCACCCACTTTCCCCATTTTTGCAATGCGGTGCAGCGAGCCGCGGAATCTCGAAAATCGGGTGATGCTGAAGGTCGACGGGACGATGGGAGACGATCAACCGAGAGAGAGCACGGACGATTCGTGAGTGTTTGTAGCTTGGACCAATGAGTGACCGAGTTGGCGGAGAGGGGATTATCTTGGTCGGATCCCTTGACTGACTGAAGATCGTTGTGTTGAGTGGAGGACGGTCGACGTGAAAGGTTTGTTCGATGTTGTTATTGACGGCGCGCAAAGCACGTTTGCATTGAGCGGTTGCCGAAGCTTTCACCAAACCCTAGCGAGGGACGCAAGAGCATTGGTGAAGGAAGGAGAAATCCTTAAGAGTCGACCGAGGCCTAGAGGTAGGCGGCCCATCTTTATAAATCAGAAGAGCAAAAGATTGTGAGGTACATATCTAGTGTACGTTACCAGATGGGGAACCCTAGGCGCATGCTAGCCCGACCGGGGACCAGTCCGCGCGTGTGGGAAGCCGAAAATCCCAAAGGAACGGCTAAAAAAACCGATAAAAAATTTCTTATCTCCCGACCGGCGGCGGACAAGTCGTCCCAAGAAGGGAAGAGATGGGATGGCTGGCCACCCGGGGCCCAGCTTCGCGTGGAGATGGTGGGTTGCGATCCTTGGCGATGTGGGAACCGGCGATGTTCAAGAAGTGGAATTGCATGGACGGCATTGGCCCGAATCTGTCGGACCTTGCAGGCTCATAAGACAAGATGACAGGAATGACCTTGTCGTTCTGGCTGCCATAATGTCACGCAGCGAGGGCAAGACGGCTCGACGGGGACAAGACGGGCCACAAAAGTCGCCTCTTAAACCCGTCCAGTGCCCTCTCTTCAAGTCCCTGGCTCGCCGCCAGCGGGTCGGTGTAGCGGCCGGTTTCTATTTGGAACATACTCGAGGAAGGCACATCTTGTTTACCCTCTGCTACAGTGGGATTGGAAAACAAGAATCTTGTGAAGGCGTTCGTCAGCTCGGTGGCGAGAGTCAAAGGTCTACAAAAGAAATCGCACTTAGTCGGGCGAGAAACCCTGGTTTTCTGTACTGTGTGTATCTACTATGGTACACTACTATGCAAGCGAAAAGTATCACGCTAATCTTTTTGACCCTCGGCTGAGTGTTACATTGGTTTTTCCGGTCTTTTGCGTCACAGATCTCTCACGCCACGCCTTCTTCAAAAGCATTCACTCTGTACTAGGTACACTGCCATCTCGAGGTAGGACGGGAAGCCAAGAGCTCGGCTCGTATGAGGGGAGCCTTGACTGAACGTAGGGTTTGGCTGCTCATCTCCAACAACTTCAACCTTCACAGGTTGGAAATTGCGGTTTTGATATGCCTCGATCTGCTATGTACTAGTACACGCCAAATCTGTTTTATGCGCTAATTGTATTGAGCTGACTTTTGATATCATGTAAGAGCGCACTAGGGGACCCTGGAATCCCCACGATAGGTCATGTAACCGGCGACTAGCAGGGATTAGGTCCTCGCAGCGACCGACCCCGATATGAGATTTCGCTCGAGATAGGAAGAACAGCCTGCATTGGTGAAAGCTCCCGAAAGCTTGCACTCCAACAAGCACAAGCAGCGCTACATGGTGAGGCTTAGCCTATTTTAGCCTTGGACGATCATAACAGTTCGGTCCATTGCACGTTTTCCTGACTTGAGATCGTCACTCCGTGGGTTATGAAACACCGCTCGTCGTCCGTCCGGCCCTTTCAGGGTTCGAAGAAGAGAGGAGGGGCCGCCTATCTTTTGCCAAGGCTGACATGGCTGAAGTGGTGATGCAACTATGCAAGCCTGCATGCAGACGCCATGTGGGATGGAATTCGACGACATGTCGCGCACGGTTCTGTGGTCTGGATCTGGCAACGACAGCTTTTCCCAATTAGCACGTTAAACGACTCCCTCTGCGGGGAACAATAAGGCCCTCACGAATATCTGGTGCAGAATTGAATTCAGAGGGGGGTTGAATACGGTACAGTCTCCCGTCACACAGCTGGGTGGCCACTATCAGACCAAAGCGTCCAAAGATACCACACTCGCGGCAGGATTGCTAGTGCGTGTTTGGCCCGTGGGGGTTACATACAGTAAAACTGAGCATCAGCTTCTGAAAATGGCTTTCAACGGCGGCCCTTGCCGGTTTACTGAAGGAGAAATCAACGGGACGAACCCACCAAAACACCAAGACGGGATCGATAAGCGAAAGAAGCACTCCATGATTAAACTGATAGAGTTGGTTGGAGACAGCGGCCACAGCGTGTCGCAATGAGGCGAATGCCGGCCTTCTTCAGCACGGCCCCAGGCGACGACGAGAGGTCGATCTCTAATTGACGTAGCCTGCAGCACCAAGTCAGCCTATCAGGAACCATTTTCATATCTCAAAACACGGTTCACTGGCAGCGGGAGGTTTATTTTATATCTCATATCTCATATTCGCCAGCCGGCCAGAGGAGATTCCCGATACTGAGGTTTTGCTGGCGGTCTACGGCCTGTTCCGATACTATCTTGTATCATATCAAACCTCGCTGAGGAAGAGAGGGGGAGAGTGCCGAGCTGAATGACATTTCCATCCATCAGCGAGCGAGGTTCTTCAAACACTGGAAACTGGAGTGCGACGGTGATATCCCACAGCACTGCTGCATAACACGTACAGCAAGGTAGGTACATGTACGTAGGTACTGAGATGCGGTGCGGTGCAGTGCGTTTCGCAAAGGGAATCGTTCAGCCCTTTCTCTTCCTTGCTCCTGTCCCAAACTTCTGTGTCGCTTGTGTACCTGTACCCTACTTATCCATGCTCTAGCTCGTCTGCATGTTGTCTAAAATCTTCAGACACAATATTATGCCCGTTGTGGGGATGAACACCCTCTCCTCCTCTCCACTGCGAATTACCTTTATAGCGGTAAAGTTCATACCACTAACCAAAACTGAAGAGTCACTGAGTCAGTATCTGGTCAGAGTGCGATCTCCGCTTTCCGCCTACCGTCGGCCGGAGTCTGGAGTTCACTGGACTTTTTGAACACGAACAGTGACATGGATAGAGTATCCAGGAACATGCTTGTAGCTTGTGCCAAAGGTTTGAAGCCTAGCCCGGTCTTTTTTCTTCTTCAGATCCCAATTCCTTAAATACAGCACCCGATGGGCATCTTTACGGCTGGGTTTCGTTTTTCTTTCGGCGCCTTCAGGTTACGACCGTTGCGGTTCTACAGTGGGCACTTCGGAGCCCGGGCTTTTCTGAAATGTTGTGCTGGAAGGAAGAAGTCGGTGGCGCTAGGCAGCCAAATGAAAATCACGGGACTACCTCTGTTTTGTACGCCCACTAGGTTTTACAGGAGTGGATGGAGGCCGTCGAGTTTAATTGAGTTTTCTTTTGGGGCTGGCGGCGAGTGAGTGACGACAGGGCCCCGGCATTGGCTTCCGAGTGCTGGGAGGTCCTGCTGGCCTACATAGTACACGTGTAGATAAGAGCGGAGGCGGAAAAGTGGTCGGTCGGTCTAGGAAAAGAGGGAAAAGGCCGCATGGGAATGAAAAAAAAAAAAAAAAAAAAAAAAAAAAAAAAAAAAAAAACAGACGGCTTTGTGAAAAGCCTGTAAAACCCTACCGCGTAACCGCAGTGCGCAGCAAAAGCTAACAACCCGTCTGAGAATGGTCAACCAGACTCAACAGGATCTAGAATCCTTCGAAATGGGGGGAAAAAATGGAAAAGGGCGCAAAGTCAACAGAATAAAACGAACAGACAATGCGACGACACAAGCTGAACTTGGCAAGCTGGTGATATGGTCAAATCCGTTTAGAACTTGGCGACCCTCTCTAGTAGTTCGGCTTCAAATGCGTTCTAAATCGTTGTTGCTTGGTGGAAATACCAAAAGACACTTCTTGCCCGGCTGATCAAACCCAAAATGACATCACAAACCCATTGACATATGTATTTGACAGCCCTCGGATCTCGGAAAGTCAAAATTCATCCCAACTCATTGCCGGTTTTCCATGATAAGCAACCTAAGAAGGAACAAGGGGATATCGGACGGGCGAGTCCCGAGGCTCAAGTTGTGTGCGGCGTGTGCGTGGCGTGCGCCCGTGCCGTTCCTTGCGCTATTAGGTCTTACCGTTGCCTGCCGCTGGTGATTACAACGTCCATCTTCCTCTTGTACCCACTCAAAGATGGATGTGGATCCCTCCAACCTCGTTGGCGTTGCTTGGGATGCAAGCGATGACGTCTCAAGTCCTGGTCAGACGGAAACATAAACAAACCCCTGAAACCCCTTACTATTCATTCATCAGATAGGTAGGTGACTATCATCCTCAGCACTGCTGGCGTTTCATTGCTTCAAGGCGTATTATTTCCATCTGCGTCGCCTTGTCATTGGTGTTGCTGCGGAATGAAATCCAAATCAATTAGATTATCATGACATCTGTTTACCCTGTAAATTCTGTTGCCTACACTACTATCCTTACCATAGTAGCCTCGACCAAGATCTTTCGTGCTGTAGTCGATGTGAAGTTTAAACCAACTTTTGCTACAAAACATAACAAAACAGCGACACCAGGCAAGTCACCAAACCCATCAAAACCACGGAACCACACTCACCACAAGAACCGCAGCATGCGTCTACACTCGCCCCTCGCCCCTCTCACCTTCCTCCTCACCCTGTCACTCCTCCCATCATGCGCCCTCTCTTGCTCAATAATCCGCTACATGTCCATAATACGTACCAGACCCGACGGCACAACCCACAATGATTGGTACTGGCCCGTCGATATCCTCGGTTTTCTGATTATAATTATGCTTACTACAACGTTAGCAAATTCCAACTTGAGAGCACATTTGGGAGGGGATCAGTTAAGCGGCAGAAAACCTGCTCGACACCGGGTTGGCGAGGAAGAAGAGCTGCCGTGGAAGGGCTTGAAATAGGAAGATGTGAGATATTTTGAGGATAAAAGGGCGAAAGGAAGGGGTTGATGAGATACTGTAGCTTCTGGGAGAACAGTATTTGGTGCATCCTGGGACTTTCGACGTCGAATTGCGGCCGAAGTTCGGATTCAGAGAAGGTGCTGGTTGAGCGGTTGTCCTGGTCTCGTAATCGCGCTATTCGGGAGTAAGTTTTGACGAACAGGAGCTTTCCTATTTTCGCCCACTAACAGCGCTGTCTGATTATGGGATCGACATTGTGAAGCAAGACGTCGCATGGGAGTTGTGTCAGAGCAACTGAACGACGATGGAGCGATGATTCACTGCCAATCCGACCTTTCCTCGTGGAACTTTGCAGACACCCAGTCCCTGAACAAGATACTTGTCACAGAGGCCACGGCAATTTGAAAAGAGCAAGTCAAAGAACTCGGAAGACCAAAGGAAAAGAGAGGGGGTGACTAGGGGGGAATAAAAAATAAAAGAGAAAAAGGACAACAGAAAGAAGGAACGTCGTTATATAATATAATCTCGCAAGTACTTCCTCTGTAAACACGCATCAATCGAAAACTTAACAGCATACTGAGAGATGATAAACCAAGAACATTCAGTCTCATCGATGAGTAACCGACTTCAAATAGAAATGCAGAGCAGGTAACGTACGGTGCCTCTGCAACCGAACGTCCATCAACGACTGTTTGACATTTCAGATTGGACCAGCAATAGATATCCAAATGCAGATGAAACTCCTAGGGAAAGCTCATTCATGAAGATCGTAGTCTTGGCGACGCGCCGATATATGCGTCAAAACCTTCTACCACCCACTGACTACACTGCTTTGATAATCTGCAGTCAACATACTCCTCGGCTCCCTACTGCTGCCCCAACCCTCATAATCAGATGTCACGTTCTCGTCGAGCTTGGAAGGCAACCGATCCCTGTTCCTCCAAGTGTGGAACAATGGCGACATGCTTCTCGAAGGTGGAGTCAACGGGAACTCGTAAGCTCCTGTGGTGCTCCACCTCGATGGCGGTCTGGAAGGTGGACCAGAATGCGTAGGCGTAGTAGGAGATAAATTCAAAGCCATCAGATCTGCGTTGATCGTATCTGCCATGGGCCGCGGTTCTTGGCTGCCGTACACGGGAGATGAGCCACGCGAATAGTCGGGCTCGCGTCCGGCAGTTTCAGCCTCTTTCGCTAGAGGAAATTTCGAAGCAAGTTCAAGTGCCATACCAGGCTTTTCACCCTCGACATTTTCGAGTTCCAACATCATCGGCTCGTTGTTAGATTCTGGTTTGACATCACCCGCACTTCCAAGGTGGAGGGAAGAATAAGGGGACTCCCAGTCCTCCGGACGAGCTCTCCATACTTCACAGAGATCAGTAGCAGTGGACGTTCGAGCTTCATTGTTCAAGGCGTTGAGGCTGGCCTTGCTGAGGACTGTCTTCACCCTTGGGCCTCTGGACTCCTTAGGCTCCCGAGACTTCCGTGATCTTGGGTACTCATCAACCTCGGGCTCAGCGTCAGAGCTTAGATTAGGAGGGGTAGGGGCGCGAGGTGGTGAAGGCGCACGTGGAGGGCTTGGTCGAATGATCCGGTGGGTGACGGGATCAAATCGTGGGTCGTTGATGAAGTCATAGTCGCTATCTTCCGTGCTGTCGTAGTTACGTCCACGAGAGGACTGGTCGCCATCTGGTTGAAGTGCTGGTGCCCGCATGGGCCAGGTTGACGAGTACTGGAGTGAAGGTCGCTGCCCAGCTCTCGTTGAGCCCCTTCGAGCCATACTTTTGGGTACATCTCTCGCTGACGATTCGTATCGCGAGCGGCCTATGGTGGATTCAGTACGCCTCGACATTGTGCTTTCCTGCTCAGAATCCGAAAGATGATCTACATTGATGCGTCGGTTAGCCCGGCCAAATAAAAGACACCGACTTATGCAACTATTCCGGCTTACCGACGAAGTGGCGTGGCTCAGCAAGTTCAGAATACCTTCTCGGATGATCCTGAGGCATGGCAGTTGACATCGCACTTTGTCTCGAACGTCTGGACGACACGGATGAACCGCCTTCTGGTCGGCGCTTCTCGGTAACGGGGGTACCTGTTTGGTAACGACTCGAGACAGATGACACACGATCTTCGAAATCTCGAGAGAACCTTGTTGTATCAGACATTAGAGAGCCGCCTCGGGAGCGACTAGACACGGTTGAGCCGCCACGGTCCTCCAGTTCCCGTGATATTCTCAGTGTGTCCGATCTTGAGGTCCCGCGCTGAGGATGCCTCGAATGGGAACGCGGGCGTCCTTCCATATCTCGGGTAAGTCTTCTTATTTCGGAGATTGAAGGGCCACGATGATGACTAGTTGAAACAGGTACCACATGTTCTTCCATCTCTCGTGACAACCTCGTTGAGTCGGTGATGGTTCTAGCCCGTGAACGAGCGGAAATTGTTGATGATGGCTTTTCCATGTCCCGAGAAGACCTCTTGGAGTCAGTTGTCGAAAACCGTCGATCGCGGGCCTTGTAATCCCGTACAGGTGTCACTGGTTGGTTTGGCTCATCCGGGTACTCTTCGATGTATGGATCCACCGTCCGCTTGGGGGCTCTACCCTTTTTGTTGACTTGGGGTTCCGCCTCTCTTGATCTTGATCTTCTTGGCCTTTCCGTGGTTGTGGAGGCCTGTGGCGTGTGATGACATGCATAAGAGCGTGAGTGTCTGTCCCCGTGGTTAAATCCCATGCCGTAATCGGTCTCAGAATCCAGAGTGTCGTCGACAGACAGTTCCACCACGGCTTCAGCACCGCAGCCACAATGCATTCTGCCACGAAGCTTACTCCTTGGTGACCTCCTTCTGTGGGGACTTGGCTCCTTGAAAGCCTTTCTTCCACTTCTCGCTACCTCGGGACGCCTCCTATGGCTACCATGACGATCATGCGCATGGTACTCAAGGTCATTGGTGGGATAGCTGACATCGCTATCCACAGAATCGTACTCGGTAGTGACAGTGGTCTCTGCGTATCTGTCCATGTTGACCTTCCTGTGTGGTTAAGGCTACTAATGACGAGTGAGCTGAATGTTCGGGATATATATATAAGCCAGAGCTGTGTTCGACATACCCGAGGTAACGAAGAAGATTTCGAGAGGATGTTAAGTCGTGAGTGCTGTCGACGCCTGAATGGCAATCAGTCAGACAGCTGTGGATATCATGGCGCTAAGTAGCTGGCGGCTCAAAGTGAAGATAGTCTAGCGAAGAATGGGAGGAGCAGAAACAAGGGAGTTGTACGACAATGGAAACAGCAACACCACTGGAGACTGGAGGTAGACTACTAGCAAGGAAGTCTTACAACTTGAAGAGAGTGTTGGAGGAAGAGAAGGAGCCCCAGGCAAGAAGTAGCGAGGTTGTGTTGCATGAGTGAGTGCCGACGGTGACGAGAACTAAGGAGGACAATTTGGATGAAGGCACTTGAAGAAGAAAGAGGGAGGAAGCTCGGGGAGCTTGAGGCAAAACCTGGAAGGCAAGGAGACGGGAGGCAGGGGTAGCTTCCAGCTTTGGGTATTGTCCACTGCTGCTCCTTCCTTGTGATGATATCGAATTGGGAATGCAGATGGCAGGTGCCATTCAGGACGGGGACCTGCTCCATGTTGGTTGGAAGGAATGGAGGGGACGCTTCTGATTCGCGTTTTCCTTCGGCATGCAAGCTTAGGTAACAAGGGAAGTACCGCGGTACCGTTCAAGTCGCAGTTGGGAAGGAATCGGGATGGGAAGTTTTGCAGAACCGTGGAACTGCCCTGGCTGACGTGGTGAAACGACACAGGCCCAGTGACGCCCTCACAAAGTGGTCAAAGTTTCTGGTTTCAGGTAATGACAGAGCGGCAGCTTGCGACAGGTCAGCTACTCCCGCTTTCCAGCTCCAACATGCAATGAAGCGAGCCAGATCGACCCCTCTGTGCCCCCTCCTCCAACCGATGTCCAATGTAAACAAAGCCCCCTCCCTCCTTCTCAACTGCAAGTACCTGTTCGGAGGTGCCATGCGTGGGACCTGTTTCTACGTGGATCGGATCGGGTCCTTTTCTTCTTCGTTTTCTCTGAGGCCCAAAGATAACCTTTGAAAAGATAGGGCCAGTCTGAATCAAAAAAGCAGAGCTGCAAAGGAAACAACACGGCATGCGGAGTCGCGGTACAGTGCATGTGCTGATCCAGGGTCGACGTTGTTGATCGAGCGTCCAGAGCAAAGCAGCGATTCCTTCGCGGCCCTGAATATTGTCAAATCGGTTGTTGGATTGAGGTCATCATCCGACAAATTGAGCGAGGGGGGCAATTGCCGCGATTCTCGAGACTTGTTGACAGTGAAGAATTCAAAGGGAATGACCCAAAGGTCATGCGGCATCATCACTCCCCGCTTTCAGGAACCCCTCTTACCACCTTGGCTAACTCGTTCCGTCCAAGATAGGAGGCTCATCAACCAACGTGATGATAACCTCTCGGCGTCTCGCACAGTCGCATCATGTTTGAAAAAGAGTTTAGTGTGGGGGGGCTTCATGCAGCTGCATCTTTCCAAACAGGGTATATCGGATCTTAACTCAAATAGTGTGGCACAACCCGCTATCTATGTTAGTACTTGATAGTACCCAGCGCAACATTTGCCGACGTCAGCCAACGTTTTCTCCTCTCACCATCAACCATGGATGTGACGATAAGCCTCAGCTCACGAAAGAATGCCTGTCGTCCGCTTATTCACCTGACCATATCCGCGGAGAGCTCCATACTCACGAATTTTGTATGATTACCAAGTACTATCTTCAATTATTGTCGTCCTACCATGGCCGAGAAACATTACGGCACAGCTGCAAAAGTCTCGAACCCGACCCAGTTGACAGCTACAAGCTATGTGATCGTTGATCCCCAAAATACCTTCAACCCTTTCCCCGACTATGCACAACTTATATTACTTCCCGCCAGGGGCCATGCACCCACTACCCTAGGTAGACGGACACCTGCTACTTCCTATAACGACTTGGCGATAACCCCTCAGAGAGGAATCCCTCGACGACCCAGATCCAAATGCAGAAAGCGGCGGAGGCCCAAACCTCCCAGGTGTACTCGATGGTAAAATCCAGCGGTCCTCTTCTTCTAGACGAATATGCGGCAATAATTCAACCTCAGTAGCAGAAACGCACCGGACACCCCGTAGAGGTAAGTTCCGGATCGGAAGGCTTAGCGACGATCGTTGTCCTCTATTTCTCCGTATTGTTGAGGGTAAGGCGGAGGCAGAGGCAGATGATCCAATCTGGGAGATAGAATCCTCCGGCGTGATCTCTCCGGTCCTGATACGAGGGTTTTGCGATAGCCTACTAGCACTGGTTCGTAAGGATGCCGACGGCGGCGGCGGCGGCGGCGATGTGTGCAAGTCCAACAGATGGACGGTGTTTACACTGCTACTGCTTTCATTGGAGACAGCTGATGATGAGTCGGAAAATGCAGTGGGATCAGTGATGATTTGGGAGCCGTTACGGTTGTGGTCTGGCCAGCCCCTGAGAGAGAAAGGGAAAAGTCGAGCTTCGCTCAACCGGGTAGTAGTAACTCCAGTAGTGTTACCAGTTCTGCCACCAGCTCTGCTACCGGTAGTACCACTACTCATCTCAGAACCGAGACCACTGGAAGTAAAAGAACCAGAACTCATTGAAGGCGCAGGCAGCAACAGCCGCTCCCCACCATACGCTCTGGAACGACTAGGTCTAGAACTACTCGAACGCCACGATGATCTTGAACTCAAAGCCGGACTTGGAGGACTCAGAGCCAAACTCAAAGGACTAGGACCGGGAGCGGGACCAGGGCAACTAGGCCCCGAAATCGCGCCCCTTCTTGTTCTCAAATATTTCTTCAGATTCGGAGAAGGTCCTCCTCCAGTCGCCCCCGACTCAGAGGATACCTCCGATATACTGATCGATGACGCAGGTTGCGAATGACGGCTCGTCCTCGCCCTCGTCGCTGTCTTGGACGCCACAGTGGAAAAGTCCGAACAGGAACTGGAACTGGAACTGCAGTTGTGAATAGGGGATTGCGGGCCCATGACGGCAGAAGAAGAAGAAACAGGGTTAAGAAGTATGTCCCTGTCCCTGTCCCTGTCCATGTTCTCGTGTCTGGGCCCCGTGGCTGTCGTTCTCGATGTGGTCGTTGTGGTCGTTGTGGTAGTTTGGACAACTTGCTGCTCTTGATGGCGGGTTTCCACATGGCGGTCTCCGTGTGGAGTTTGGTACTCGCCGATTGTGAGGCCGGAGAATTGTTGGATGATAGTGTGATAATGCCCACCACCACTACAGCCACCACTACTGGAACTACCCCCATTGGGACGGGGACGTAAGGGGAAGGTGAAGGTAGAGAGTGAGGAAGGATTTGTGATGTCTTGGGGGAAGGGTGTCATGGTTGCGGTGTGGGTTGTTGACGTGGGCTTTTTGCATGGAGATGAGATGGTGGGTGAGAGACTTGGTATGAAGTTGAAGAGAGGTTGAAGAGAGGTCGAAAAGAGGTTAGGTCAGTGGCCTCACTTTGCCGATGAGACTTGTGTAAATTAAAAAGATGAATGTGCTGGATCATCAACAAGTGGGTTGCGAGAGTGTGGACTTTTAAATAGGTAAGTAATTAGGCTTTGTGAAAACCAACCCTCCTCGTGTTTTCTATGTCTCAAGTGACAGGCGAGTATCTTTTGACTCCATACATATGGAAACATTCTAATCTAAGGAATGGGCTGGGATAGACGAGTTAAGGACCAGAATCCTCGCGAAATTCTCCAGTGACAACAAGTGTGTAAAGCACAGGCTGGATGTGGCTGCATATCAAAGAAGCTCATTATAACCAAAAAAAATCTCTGGTCACACCGATTCATATGTGACAAGTCTCGCGTCAGAACTATTCACAAACTACCAATAGGTAGCGAGTAACTTCCATTCTATTCGCGGTGTTGAACTTGTAGATTTTGTGCAGACAAAGGCAACGGCGTCACTTGGACTTCGGACATCCAAAGGCATCCATTTTCTTTTGGTCCCAAGAATAGAGTTTATGAACGAGAAAGGGAAGGAAGGCAAGCCCCAAACCCATGCCAATTGTAAAGCAGTTTCGATTCCCTGTTAGACTCCAGCCCCAGATGCTTTTACGGAACGAATACCAGATGGCGCGGTACCAACGCAACACCTGCTAAAAACACAGCTTACAACCCAATCATACCGCCCAGCGATGGATGAACGGAAACCAAAATGACACAAAAGAAAAGTGTGCAGCGCGGCAGTCCTCCTACACGATATGTAACCTTTCACTTGCTGCCCTCCGTCTTGAGCCTCTTTTCCGGACGCTCCTGCACCTTGTCGCTCTCCGCAGCCTCGCTACGATCCACCAACTCCTCATCAGCAAACTCCTCTCCGAAACTGCCCAAGCTAGTCGCATCGTCACCGGACTGAGAGTGGACAAGAGATTCTTCACTTCTACCTCCACCAATCACTTCCCTCACGATCCTCTTTCCCTCGTCCATCTCGCCGTTGACAGCCCCGCAGGACATACACTTCCACTTGCCAATCTCAGACAGGCTCTTCGTCCCGGGAGGGGCCTGTCCGTTGACCAGCCGGCACTTCTTGCAGATGAGGACAATCCTGTTCTTGGCCGCGGTCTCGTCCTCGCCGATGAGCGTGTCGAGAATGCGGTCGTACCAGTGTGATTCCGTGGGCGCCGCCATGGCGGCCGCGGCGAGTGGGTATTGGGCGTGCGGTGGAGCGGGGGACGCGCGAGGGTTGGTTTCAAAAGCGTTCGGGGCGAACTCGGCGGACGGCTCCGGGCCGTGAGGAGGCATAGGCGAGGGAGCTAATTGTTGGCCACGGGGAGGAGCACCGGGTTGCGGCATGTTGGGACCGACGGCGCCGGGGCGCTGGATGTTGGCAGTAGGAGGCGGCGCGATGTGGATGCGGTTTGCGTGTCTGCCCTGAGACTTCTTGGACCTTTGGGCGCCATCCTCGTCGTTGTCATCGTCGCCACCCTTCTTACTGGCACGCCTCCTGATCTTGTTCTCCGGTCCGCCGTACTTCTCGAGCAGTTCGAGGGTGGAGTCGTACCGTGTCGCGTCCTTGAGTTTCTGAATGGTCTTGGCTCGCTCGGTCTGGAGGTACTCAAGTTTCGCATTGAGGCCGTTGATCCGGTAGTCGAAGAACATGGTCGATAGAGTGCGAACGAGGTAGATGATCACGGGGCCGCCGGCCATTCCTGTCCATTCCTGGGGACCCATGTTTTTCCATCCGATGACAAGAAGTGCAACGATGGCGTAGACGAGGTAGGCGAAACCGAGATAAAGGGTCGCAAGGCCCTTTACTCGTCGCGCGGTCGATCGGACATTATCGAGTCTGGTCTGCGTGACTGTGATCCTTCCTGAGAGGGCCGAAAGTGCCTTTTCGAACGAAGCTGGAGAGGAGTCCTCCTTCTGTTGACCTTGGTGTCAGCTGGGCCTGGGCATGAACCTTTACCCCTCTTGCAGGCTGGGTGAGTCGGGCGGCATACCTTCCATGGCCATAGGGAAACCATGTTGATGGCTTGCTGAGGTATGATGCTTTGGCGGACTAATCAGGTCGCCGTCTGTTGTCGCGGCGATATCGTGATTTTCCAAGAAGGGGGACGAGGGGTGGTCAAGATAAAGAAGGGCTCGGATCTGTCGCAGAGAGGATCGCTACCCAGTAGGGTTGTTTGATGGAGGAAGAGCTCGCTGCAGTTAATTACGGGTAGCTCCCCGAATGAAGATTGGCCAGGGATGGCGAAGGGCAAAAGATGGTGAAAGTCAATAGGAGAAAAAGAAGGTTGAGAATGGAAGATATCAAGGTTTGGATATGGCCTCGGTGGCCTGTTCGTAGCAGCGTCCCAGAGCCACCGTCATCAAGATGGATGTTGTGGACAAATCGTGGATCGTGGACAACGGAGACGTCGACACTCTGCCCGCCATGGACAGCTGGAGATGGCCAGAGCTACGTAGGGCCTAGGCAGGGTGGAGGAAGGGTCGCGTGCACGGTGACGTCTGCTGCGGACACGCTTACAACGTTAGTGCTGGCTACCTAGATACGTAGCGATCACTGCTTGGGCTGTCGTATTGTGTTAGTGGAGTGCACAATGCGACCTCTTGAAACGTTCGGTACTCGGCAGCCCTGCTCGACTTTGGGCACAACTCATCATGAAACTCAAGCCATGTGGTTCGTGTTGGGCCTTTGGGCGAAGAATTTAAGCAGACGTTGCTGTCTTTGGTTTATCATTGTGGGATGCTGATCGGTCATCAAATTCACTCACCCAGTGCCTGACCCCCATCCCCAAGATGATGGACCGTTGGAGACGTGGCACGTGCGATTTCTTCTTCTTTGTTTACAAACAGGCAGCCTCCAACAGCCTTTCGACTCTTCCTTGAGGAATAAAGGATGGCCATCTGTGGACAACGATAGCCAACGGTAGCCAATTCAACAGCCAGTGTTATCGTCAAATAACAACACCATCTCATCATATCCAATGTGATGCTCGATAAATGCAAGTCATTGCAACTTGGCCTGATCTCCGGTTGATCCCCCCAGCTATTTTGGGGATTCCAAAAAAGCAAAACCCCCGTTGTTCCGATCTTCCGTCTTTAACAGGCACCGTCCGCTACAGGGGGGGCCCAGTCAAAGCATCTGGGCTGCCAAGCCATTTAGAATGAAGCGGACCCAGCTGCCAAGACCTGCACCTGAATGCCCACGGCCCGAGCTCTCGATGACGGACTGCCCGCGGCTTGCCTGCCGCTGCCTTGAGCTTCCCCTGACAGGAGGGGAGGGACGGCTTGGCGATCGCCTTAAACCGGGGGTTGCTACACTAAAGTACACTTCTCGCTACAGTGGCATCACAGGCCACACACCCAGTCCATTTCGACTTCTTGTCCTTGAACCCAAACGACTTTGTTCCGGAACATCATGGTACAGTCCAGGTACTAACATGCCGACCTGACCCAAACTCTGACCACCATCATACCTAACCCCTTATCATCTTCTTTATTACCGTTACACACAGAGCTGTAGCCCAATGCTCTCGGGCGCATTCTGACACCCAAACAGTCTGCCCTCAGGTACTTGTGTCTTTACTGTCCATTTAAACTGCCGTCACTTGTTTGCAAGTGCACATTGGCAGCTCCTGAAGTCTTCCATATCCCCTCCTCACGCTTTGACCTGCCACGAAGCAGACATCCGCGAAGATTGATTGCCAGTATCGTGTCAGTGCGCCTCCGCGCCTCCTTACCTAGTAATCCAATTTGAGCTTGACACGGATCGATTCCTACGGCAGCTGCGCCTAGCCTCGTGGCTTTGCGATTTGGGATAGAACAGAGGCACCATGTTGCAGGTACGCGTATCACCTCCCTTCTTGACTAGCTACACCATTGGTATGGCCTCGACAGGTTCTAAGCATGCCGTGGTTTTCACAGAGAATCAAGGGTGCCATCGACCGCACCATTGCGGAAGAGCAGGCTAGGGCGAGAGCAGCCCTCGAAGGCGGTGCTCCTGGCAGTTCTCACGTACGAAACTCGAGCTCGTTATCGCGGACCTCGAGTGCTGCCGGAACACAAGCGTCCAGGAGACCTCGGCCTTCAAACAATCTAAGCCAAGACATGTCCGCCGATGGAACCGTCACCACTTCCGACCCTGCCGTCTTCGAGGCCGCCTTCGTGATCGATGATACAGACGAGAGCAACACCCCAACCCGCATCGGCACACCTGTCTCGACCGACAAGGAAGGAAAGGGCAAGGATACTGAAAAGCCGGCCATCAATACCGAACCCGTCAAAGAAGGGACGGACCCGCTACAGAATGGAGATAGGTCAAGCGTCAACAAGTCTCCCGCAGGGCAGACAGCAAGATCGGGGACAACCACGCCTTCTACCACCGCTGAGCTCTCGCCAGAGATCCGGGTAAGGTTGAGGAAGTTGGACAAGCTAGAAAAGACATACCCAGGTCCGTGCTCCTTTGATACTGCAGCAGTGCAGAACGCATGCGCTAACCAGTATGGCAGAGCTTCTGCGATCTTACCGGATTGCCCACGGCCGTGCGACTTCCATCGAACCATTCGAAAAGGCACTGAGAGAAAACACCCCCTTGACTTCGATTAAGGATCCCGAAGCATTGATCGAGTACCTAAATCAGCTAAACCTGAAGGGCGACATGGTTATGGATGAGCTCAAGCGCGTATCCGGCGAGAAAGACAGCTTTAAGAAGAAGGCAGAGGAAGCCGATAAGGAGGCTGCTGCGTTGAGAGAGGAGATCGCTGCTCTCAAGGCTGCACAAGCCGAAGCTGCCGCAGCGAAGGACGCCAAGGATGCAGAGGCTAGTGCCGAGAAGACTCCGGATGAGAAGACCGACGACAAGCAGGAGGCACCCGAAGTCAAGAGCGACGAGAATAAGGAAATCCAGGAGCTACAGACTGCGCTAAAGACCAAAACTGCCGAGGTCGAAAAGTTGCAGAATGAGGTCAAGACACTGAAGGAAGAGCTGGTGACGGCCAAAGACCATAGCGCCGGTCTCGCCGAGAGCCTTGAAAGGGCTAGTAGCGAACTCAGTGAAGCTAGAGATGCTGCGGCAGTCAAGGCTTCGATTGAGACGCAGCTTGAAGCCCGGAAGGCCGAGATTGAATCCTTGACGGAGCGTCTGACAAAGACGCAGTCGCAACTCAAGGAGGTTGAGACCCAACTGCAGAAGGAGAAGGAAGAAGGCTCTGCGGGACTGAAGGAAACGGCTGCCAAGCTTGCTGTTTCAGAGTCTAAGGCCGAGGAGCTTCAGTCTGAACTTACACAGGTTACCGAAGCCAAGTCCACTTTAGACGCCAAGATCGAAGGCTTGACTTCGGAGATTGAGACTCTCAAGAAGGCCAAGGCTGAAGACGAGGCCAAGATTGATGAGTTGGAGAAGAAGATCAAGTCCACCCCTACGCTCACTACTGCCCCTGCTGCCGCCGTTACTACAGCACCACCCACGCCGTCTACCCCTACGCAACCCGCATCCTTAAACAAGAAGAAGAACAACAAAAAGAAGAAGAAGGGTGGGGCTTCGGTGACGCCAGCAGCCACTGCTCCAGAGCCTACCGCCACCGAGGATCAGCCACCCATGTCACCCGCTGAAGGTCCTGCGACGGCAGAGCTCACGGCAGAGCTCCAGGCCGAGCAGGCCCGCTTGAAGGAAGAGCTTGCCCGCTTGCAAGAAGAGCTCGCTGACAAGGATCAGCGTATCGAGCGTCTTGCCAAGCAACGCAAGACTGAAGAGGACCTCCGTGAGGAGATTGAGAACTTGCAAGACAGTCTCAAGGAGATCGGTTTCGAGCATGTCGAAACCAAGCAACGTCTGAAGGAGCTGGAGCAGGAGAAGAAGGAGCTGAAGGCCCGGATTGATGAACTTGAAAAGGAAGTGGAGGCAGCCGCTTCAACCGCTCAAACCAATATCAAGCTTCAGTCAGAGCACGAATCGCTCCGTCAAGAATTTGACGACCTCAAGCAGAAGTCGCAGACTCTCCAGTCTGACCTTGCCGCCGCCCAGCAGCTCGCCCAAAGCAGGTACAAGGATCTCACTGACCTGCGCGAGGTTCTGCAAAAGGCTCAACCTGAGCTGAAGTCGCTTCGGCAGGAGGCTGCCGCGCTCAAGACGGTGCGCGAGGAACTTGCGGCGCGGAACGCGGACCTTCGTAATCTCGAGAAGCGCGAGAAAGACTTGAAGGCTGATCTTGTCTGTGCCCAGCGTCTCGCCGCTGACCGTGATGGTGAGATCAAGGCTCTCCACGACAAGGTTGGCCAGGAGACAAACGCGCGTCTCAAGCTCGAGGATGAGAAGCGGGTTCTTGGTCGGGACCTTCGCAGATCTGAGGCAGAGAAGATTGAGATTGCCGCACGTGAAGAGAAGACCGCCCGAGAACTGCAGCGCGTGCAAGAGGAAGCTAACAAGCTTCGCCCGCGCATCCGCGAGCTGGAGGAAGAGGTCAATCGTCTTAGGAAGGAAGGTGACATGATGCGGGAGGAAGTTCAACTCAAGAGCAGCCAATACACTAGCGCCCAGAACCTGCTCGGCAGCATGCGCGACCAGACAGCCGAGCTGAGCATCCAGTTGAAGGAGGCACAGGATCAATGCGAGAGCTTAGATGAGGAACTGGCCGAGACGAGGAAGATGCTCAGCGAGCGCACTCGCGAGGCCGAAACGATGCGTCGTCTTCTTCAGGACGTGGATGAGCGTGCGGACAGCAAGGTCCGTGACATGCGCGCCAAGATGGAGGCAGCGGTGGAAGAGAGAGATCGTATTGAGGAGGAGACCAGCGCGCTGGCTCGCCGCAAGTCTCGAGAGACGGAGGAGCTCAAGCAAAAGGTACGTGATCTTGAGAGAGAGGTCAAGAGCTTAGCAAGCGAGAAGGACGAACTCGAACATAGGGAGAAGGAGTGGAAGAAGCGCAGGGATGAGCTGGAGAGCGTCGAAGAGAGATCCAATGCTGAAGTCGAGGAGATGCGGCAAACGGTGTCGAACCTTAGGAGTACCCTCGACGCTAGCGAACTCCTTGTCCGGGAAACGGAGAAGAAAAACGCTGAGCTCAGAAGATCCGTGGATGATTACCGGCTCAGATACGACAAGGTGCAGAAGGAACTCAAGACGGTACAGACCAAGCTGGCAAGCATGACCAGTTTGGCAGGTAGTGGAAGCAGGGGCTCCGTGGACTCGGCGAGGTCAAACTCGATCGTGTCTGCGAACGCCACGCCCGATGCCATGTACCTGAAGACCATCTTGCTGCAGTTTCTGGAGCAGAAGGATAACAGGTTACGGGCACAGCTGGTGCCAGTATTGGGCAAGTTGTTGAATTTTGACAAGTAAGTTACCTTTCCTGTCTTGTGTCGATACCCGGTCCTGACGATACTTACAACTTGCTTTTACAGGACGGACGAGCAAAAGTGGCTTACCGCGGTCCAGCATATCACCATCAAATAGTCGATGGTATGGGCATTCAATAGTAATCAGTAGTGTCCCTGGATAATATAAGAAGCGATAATCGTTCCCCTCAAAGAACTGGATCACTCAAAGCATCAATCTCATTCCATTTATTGTCTAAAATGTGTCCCCCTTCCCACTATGATTCCTTTTTCTGTTCTTCTCCCGAAATTTCCCTTTCTTCCTTACCTAGAGGCAGGTATCCTAGCCATGCCACACATTGTGCCCATCTGCCCCGTCTCCTCACCAGAACCCATCACTCCAATCGGACTCTCCATCAGAAAACCATGCATCATCCCTCGCGCTCGAACGCCCATGACGGGAATGCGACGGAATGTTCCAATTTTCCCCAAAAGAGTCTTGGTGACTCCTGCCAACACCACCACCACCACGCTCTCTCGATCCGCCGGCGAAACCCAGATCAAAAGGGCTCACATAGCGAAAGGGTATCTCGCGCCGACTCTCGTGACCTGACATGCCACGCTCCATCGGCGCTCTCGGGTCTCCTCTGAGCATGTCGTCGTCACGGTGGCGCGAAGAAGGACTTGGTCCTGAATCGTGGCCATAGTCACGGTCATGGGGGCGGTGTCGGTCAGAGCTGCTTAAGCCGCCGGGAGCGTAGTAGCGTTGTTCGTCCCGGTGGGAAGAAGAAGAAGAAGGAGGAGAGCCGCCGTGACCGTGGTGGCGATCATCTCGGGGAGCAACGGAAGCACGGGATGAGTGAGATCTACCACCGCCTTGGCTGTAACCGCGGTCGGAGTCACCGTCGTAGCCATCGTCGTAGCTATCGTAGTCGTAGCCACGGCTACTGCCACCGCCAGGGGCTCTACCAGGGGCTCTGCCGGATGAGCGGCGGTAGAAGTCGCCGTCGTAGTCGTCGTCGTCGTCGTCGGAACTGTAGGCGAGGTACTCATCTGCGGGGAAGGAGCGGGCCCTACTATCGCCACCGTGACTGGGGCCGCCGCCGCCGGCGGGCTGGGGGGTTCTGCTGGGGGTATCGTAGCGTGACGACGCTGAATCTTGATAGTTGGCTGGGTCAGCGGGTTACTCGCAGAGGTCTGGAAGATGAGGGTAGATAGGGTGGGAAGGCTTACGTCTTGACCGGGAATCATTGGGCGCAGCTACCTGGCGCCTGGAGGGGCGGTAGCGGGAGCCTGAGTAGGACATATTGACCTGCGTTCTTGTTCTAGCTGTGAGGTTCTTGCGTGGTTCTGTATGCCTCGTGGATGGGGTCTGTTGAGTTTTGTTAAAGAATTTTCCTAGAGGGAAGAGTTTGAGGATGGGGTGCTTTTATATGGTTTATCCGCCACTCGAAAAAGATTCGGGAGTCTGTGAAGGGTCTTCATTGTGAATTGTCCAAATCGTTTGACGTGGATATCTCCGGTTGATTCCAAGGTGGTCATCGAGTGTTTGCTGGCTCAGTAACTGGTTCGGCGATAGGCTGCGCCGCATACTGAGTTATCAAGACCGAAGGAAGGCCTGCACAATGGCTCCCCCGATCTCTTCTTCACACTATTAGCAATAAATGAGTGGATGAAGGGACGGGTCAGGAGCAAGGTGAAGTTACCGGACTACAAACGGCTCGTGAAGCCTGATTGTGTTGGGGGTGGACTATGGACAAGCATCGTTGTCAACCGCTCAGTGATTAATCTTGCGAGGTGGTCCTGAAATTCGTCATTGCTGAAAGAACATTTAAGTTTCAGGAACTCCTCAGCAAAGGCGTGGTCTTGAAACCAGTACAAGAAAGCTCAGCATTAGTGCAAGCACCTATTCACAGTAGATCTGAACATATTGACAGCATATAGTCTCAGTCATGGGCTCTCGCAGACAGCCATCCCCCAATCCTTACTGGGGTGAATTTGATCCTCCCTGGCCGAATCCAGATCAAGAAATGCTTCGCCGGGCACGCATGCCGCATAGCAGCGTGCCAGGATGGTACGTGTTGATTAACTCTCACCAAAAAAAAGACCCCGAACCTGACATGTATGTAGGCAAGAACGCACCCGTCCTTGGACCGAAGAACCCGACCTCTACGGCTCTCGAGAACCTCATCGGCCTCAGGGGCGCTCCCCTGAAAGATACCGTCGCCTTCGCTCTCGGCCACTCGAAACCGAATTTGATCGTTACGGTCCTTCAGGATTTGACGAGAGAAGAAGACAACTATCACCGTCACCAGCTCCGACTTCGAGAGCGTACAGAAGACCAAGGTCAAGAGCTGCGACAAACGATGACATTAGATATCGTGGTTATTATCGTGGGGACAAGGAAATGGACAGAACAATGGAGAGGGAGATCGAGATGGAGAGAGAGAGGGAGATCGAGAGGGCCAGGGAAAGGGAAAGACGTCAAATAGAAGCTTCACGGGAGAGAAAGAGAAGGGAGAAGGAGTATGAGAGGGGACGTCGGGGAGGATCTTCCGGCGGCGGCGGTGGTCGGAGGAGGAGTCGGGCTTCGCGATTGTGGGACGGATTGGAGAAGCTTTTCGAGTGGTAGAGGGTGGTAGACAGAGGAATCAATTGGATGTTAAGGACGTCATGAAGGAAGGAACATTTTCGAAAGTAGGGTCATGGGGAGTGTTGATCGCGGAAGTGTTGGGTTGAAATAGACAGCAGAGGGTAGGAATAATTAGAGTCACAGGCACCTACATCCGCGCGCTGGTGCTTTAACTGACGTATGCACTTTGACTTTGGCGGTCTTTTCTTTTCTCCCTTTTTTTTTTTTTTTTTTTTTTTTTTTTTTTTTTTTTTTTTTCACTCTTTCTCAATTTTATTTTTATTGTTCACGCGCTAACCTGGGAAAAGAACTCGCGCTGGAATGAGATGGGGCGCTAACGAAGTCATGGCCAAATCTAGATACATTAGGATATGATACTAACATTACGCTAATTCTCTCCAACCTTCCTCTTTTGTTGACGCGGCCTTGGCAAGTCAAGTTTTTGAAATCCCTAGGTAGGTATGCAAACACTCTGGGAAGACCAGACATACATCAAATTTACCGTCTTTTTTGGGTAACAGACAACAGCGTCATTATCCGCACTATCGGGACCACGCGGTTGATGTTGGGTGACCATGCTTCGCGTTTAAAACCAACAGACGAACCCTTTGTCTTTCGCCCAGCGTTTGACGGGCCGTTTCTACAAACACACCCCATGGCGGTTGATGCTCCAATCGAGGCTTCATGAAGCACTCAAATAAAGCATTGGGCGGATAACTTCAAGAACCTAGCTGGTCGCTAGCCCTCGCCCACGGATTAGAGTTCGCGTCAGATATTACATCAGGCAGTACGCGATACTCTTCGCGATGAATAACGACTTTCGGTTCTGAAGGAAGGGAATCAACGCGGTGTAAGACAACAGAGTTAGGCAAGTTTTCTATGAGTTCTACCCCATTTCAGTTTGGAAGTAAATGCTGATCATGCTTGAATACCTCCTGACCGTGGATGAGATATCTAGCCGCCGAACGCCTCGATTTCGAGCAGCTTCAGTTTTCAAATAGCATATCACAAAAGACATGGTCGGCTTATAGGCGCTTACTGAGTCTTTGTGAGAGTGATGGATAGGCCTTCTGATCAATTCACTTCACTGTCTCGACATGGTTGTTCGAGGAGTGTCTCGTGACGATGCCCACCCATTGCTGCTTCTAAAGGCCGTCATGAAAGTATAAAGACAACGACTTCAGACACTGACGGCTATCTCAGCTGCCATTAATCCCATATCACTAAATACATCAGTAGCTTTGCTCATTACTTCCCTTTATAATTTCCAGATTTTCTTGCTTCCTTACACCGACGACCATCATCAAGTCTTTTATAAACAAGCAACGCCCAGTATAGCCAGAAAACAGTACTCAGAATGAACGAAAAAGATCAGTCACGTCATGAATTCTCTAGTAGGGGCCAACTAGTTCTACGGAACAACCATTCGGAAATGCAAAAGTATGATTCTGTTCAAGTCCATAGAGGTAGTCACCAGGACCTCCACGAACATGAGAGAAGCCAGCAAAGGCCATCCCAAAGCCAAACTTCACACGACTCTACTGCTCCTCCCGGAATGCCATGGGTTATATATGGATCTGGTGACTATGACGACCATTCTCCGTGCAATATGGAAGACGAGGACGGGTCTTCTTACGAGTACTCACAAGATATTGGGAGCATGAACGACGGGTGGAATACCAACTATGATGTTTAGTACGTCGCAAGCTATAAACCGAAGAAGTAAAAAGTAGAAGCTGACTAAAGAAAATAATCTCAGTTGGCCAAACGGCTCTTATGGCCCGGTAGCAGCACGACCCTGCGGAGATGCGGCTAGTGTTGCAAACACGGAGCTCCTGGTAGCAATGCCCGATAGACTTACGAGCTGCGACATTTCAAAGTATGATGAGAAGCTACGCCAGAGTTTCACAAAGAACAACAAGCCAGCCGCGTCACCGTCAAGTCGTACGCAATTCGCAGCGACAAAAAGTAGGAGCGTTTCTCTCCATCAACGCGAGAAGCTCTAAATATCCCCGTATCACCGATCATGCGGGCTTGGATCGGATGAATTCTTTGCAGAAAAGATTGTCGGTACCTACCTCTATGTACCATGATGGAAAATGGGTCTGATGGGCAAGGAGCATTGGTTGAGGCAGATGATGTTGGATATGGTGGCGCGAGTGTCTTTCCTTGTAACGCGGTAGGGTCAGTTGGTAGAGAGATCACAGGAATTGTAGACGGGTGTCACTATGCGCCAGGTTGTAGTGTTGGTTCAAAACAAGCAATAGAAACGACATCTTTTCATTATGACCTTGAGGAATTGACATGAAAAGCGTGGTGACAAAACCATGAGTGTCAGGTGTCAACATATTTCAGGGAGTGTGGTTTCTAGACACTCGCACCATCACAGTCGAACTATTTATGGAAGAGTTATGACTGTCCCAACTTAGGGAGATGAGGTTTAGTAATAGATGATAGTGGTTATAGATACTCGTTAGGTCCTGGGAACAGTTCTTGTGCGCATGGCAATCCGGATTGATGATTCTGATGGTCTCGATCCAGCGTCACATCAAAGACGCGAGGGTTTGATGAGTCGTCAAACACTTTGCGACAAAACTCATTGATCAAGGTAATCCTTAGTCTCTGTTCATGATGGACTCGACAATTTGCGTGAGCCATAGCAGGAAAAACGAAGTGGTAAAGGTAATGCGTGAGTGAGAAACATGGACACTCGTCCAAGATGTGAAGCCGCAAACAGTACGATCAATGCTTTGTCTTCCGACAGAAGCCTGAACAACCAGTTTCGAGAGAATGACTATCGAGGCACTGCGCTTCCCTCCCTCGCAAAACATAAAAACGGGTGTAAGCCTGCCAGGAAATGACGATGTATGCCTGGACAACACCAAACAGCTCTGGCGAATCTGTAGGCCACCAATCCAAAGCACACCCAATACTGACTTTAGCTCCAAGTTTCACGCCAATGTCGAGACGCTTCGCTTATTCGGGTTTCGCCCTTCCCAGCCGTGACCGTGACTGGGATGGGTACCAATCTTCTCCTGACCGGTACTACAGAAACACCGGGGCCGAGTCCCCATATAGCCCTACCCGACGGACAGAAGACTACCGTCAATCCTCGAGTGCCTTCTATTATCCGCGACCGAGACGTCCTGCTGATGGGACCCACGGCCAATCATCCTTCATCGACAGTCCTACAAGATCGCGCGGCTCAAGGAGAATCCTCGACGACTCGGATTATGACGCCGACTATTCCGACCAATGGAGCGGCAGTGCTGCAAGGGGTCCTGCGCGATTCGGTGGCTATGGCTTCAACGCAACGCTGCGGAGATCGAATCGGGACGGTCGTTCTAGGGTTCAAAGACCGCCGGCACCATTCACGTACGACAACTCGGGGGCTCGCCGCTCAGAAAGCAGTTCCGATTATAGCGGCGACGTGATATATACCCGCCGCGGGCGCAGTCCAGTTCGTAGGGGGTATTCGCCTTCACCAACTCCAACGCAAGGATCGTTCTGGAGCAGTCCCGGTCGCGATCGGGGATGGAGTCGGTCGGCTCGGGTGTTTAGACCGCCGTCTCCTGTCCGCCGGAGCTGGATATCGTCGCCTACCCCGCGCCAACAATACAACCCATCCGGCCGTCGGTCGTACAGATACGATGACAGTCTTGAAAGTAGACGCTCTGGGACTTCGAGGGGCTCTAGTCCCTCACCACCGCGAAGAAATACAGGCAGGAACCAGGGTAATTTTCGGTTCACCAGTTACGCGAGCGATGATATTCCAATTCGGTCGCCACGATCACCAGATTCTCGCGCTGGAAGTGGGTGGTCGGAATATTTTCAGTCGACAGAGTCGAGTCCGTACCGCGGGTACTGGTGAAGACTTGATGTCGCGATTGCTTCCATCGCTCGCCGAGAGATACTACTGTGACCTGTGATGCTTTGGTGTGAGGGTGGGTGTAGGAAGACTGTTGATTGGATAGGGTCAGAGAAGTCGGGTTGTGGCCAAGGCAGGTCATGCCATCGAGCAATGTTGACTGTTTGCGAAGAACGTACACAACTTGGGTTTTCATTCGTTAGAAAAAAAAGCTAGGACTCAAAAAGGATCGATGTATTAATGATAAGTTCCTAGTGCGAAGTGCAACACCAGAAAACTGTGATTTTAGTGTAAACGAAGGAACATTGAAAGTGGTTGCGACGAGGGGGGGGGTACATTTATAGTGGGGCACCCATTGCACATGCTTATCAGGGAGATAAGAAAGCCAATGAGATTCCTACAAGATAAGATTGTTGCATGACGTCATAGCACAGCTTATCGGTTCTGTAAGCATTCTGAATGCCCTCACTTTGCCCCAGAAGTAAACAAACATACCAACGGTGGATACCGAACTAGGTACAAGTTGATCTTCAACATCCAGGGATAATCAGAATTGTGAAATTTTGGGAGTTTCGCCAGCATCCGGCGATTCATAAACGAGTAACCGACTTGAGTTTGAGGGGCTGAACAATCGGAATCCAACAATTAAGCAGCGTGTGCGGCACCAGCGCTGGAAAATAGAGAGATGCATGTATGCTGTTACTTTCTACATCATACTGAATACAGTAGGCCCAAATCAAACGTCTTTGTGTACTCAAAAGTAACGTGTGCGACTATTCTCCCGGAGCAGGAAGACCATCTGATCATTCTAGTCATGCGTTACGGACACCCAGAAATGTTGAATATCAGATAGGGTCAAAGTGAAGCGGTCATTGGAGGATGATTGTAATGTCGACTGTTTCTAGTCTGTCTCCGTATCACGGGAGTAGCTTCATCTCTTCGCATTGCTTCAATTCAAAAGGTGCATACCAGACCACTTTCGCCCCAAACCCAAAAGTGCGATGCAAACATCGTTCGAGATTGCGAAAGAAAAGGAAAAGTCCAGGGATTTCATCGATACTGTCTTCAGCAAGAATCGATGACGGTAAAACTGGCAAAAAGCTTAGGCGCTCAGGTAAGCTTGTGGAACGAACCACAATGCTCCAGCTGCGCCCTACGAAAACTGTACCTTGAACACCGCGTGCCCAGCAATGTTTTCATCAACGGAACCACTGGGCCATGAAACCGCAGAGCCCGCTGTGGTAATGGTGTCTGGTACCCGACCTTGTATTGGGCTTGCCAGTCTCTCTCAGCCCGGGTGCTTGTGGCATGGAGCTGGCAGGGCATGTTAGGGGCTCTGCACCTTCTTTAACCACCAGCGTGCCAGTGCGTGACGCGTACAGCGCCAGACGAGGGGAGGGGCACAGGTTCGAAGGTCCAGATCACACAGAGAGGATCCATTGCCAGCAGGTTACAAGTAGATAACAGGCTATCTGGGACACCGGAGCCTACCGGTGGTGTCTGCGCCACAAGGGAAGTGAAGGATTGCAACATGCCTCGTAGTCATCTAGAAGCTGGAGGTTTCAGGCAGGAGATGGTGATTTGGAGCCTCTGAAATCTCATTATTGCATCGACGTCGACAAGTCGAGCAAACCGGGAAGCAGAAGAAGACTACAAAATGCTCTGGCTCTTGACGGAGGCCTCCTAAAAACCATGACCAAGAAAGGGATGATTGTCAAATGAGAACATCAAGTGACAGCTAAGCCCCATAATTAGGGACACAAACTTTATTTCAGCATCGTTCTTGCAATCTCACGTTTGTTTTCTTGAGGAAGGCACTCTGCTGGATGATTCTGCTGAAGAAACCGAAGCTCATGTTCCTCTCGCGTCTTCCCGCTGTAACAATCTCCAGTGTGGCCAAGTATCGACCTCACGCAATCATCCCTTCCCTTCCACTCGTTGTTTCTGAAGCCCCGTCCTTTCCCAGTTTGGCTCCCGTTTCTCATCAAGATTGTTCTATGTAGTCCTCATCCCAGGCACCACTATGAACACCCCTCGGCACCCACCTCGTCCCCCTCCTGTCAGGCCGCGTCGGAACATACGATCCTCTCCGCAGCTTCCCTGGATCCCCCGAACCACTTGCGAAAACCTCTGTTGAAATTCGTCCCACGTCAACCGTCTGTTCCTTCTCCTTTCCCTTCCACTTCTTCTCTGTGCTCAGTTCATTGCCATTCACATCGGCAGCATCATGATGATTTTTCTCATCCCTTCTTTTCACATACCACTCTCCATCCACTATAGCACCTCCTCCATCCCCCAACCGTCGCAGTGATACGGGTTCCTCGTTCTTTCCCCGCCAAATCCACCGCTCAGGGGCAGTGTCCACTTCCTGGGCTGGATGATCACTTCGAAACAAAGGTAGACCGCCCATCGGCACGAAAATAGGAGGAGGAGGCCCCTTCCACTTCCGTACCCTGCTCCGTTTTCCCCGTCCCGAAACTCGTTCCAGATTTCTCTCGATATCGAAGTCAGAGTCGGACTCAGACTCCGGTGGAATTGGCGGGACCCAATCCATACCGGTTCTGAGAGTCTCAAAGACTAGCTTTACTACCACCTTGATCCCGCTTGCTAGGTTGATCATTGCTTTGGTGAGGACAGGAGGAAGGCAGAGGCAAGAATACTGGTCGTTGTCATCGGGGCATGGGAAGAAGCTGACTTTCCTTTTTCCTCGTTGAGAGGTGGTTGGTTGGTAATCACGATTGTTCGACAGATATGGGTAGGTGGTGGGATGCCGTATGTGGCCTGGAGGTAGTGATGGGAATGGTGATGGTGGTGAAGAGAGGTGCTGTGACGGTGTGTATACACGGCTTTCTGTTTCAAGCTCGCTTTCTTCAGGGCTCGAGTCATTGTTATGTCGATCATTGTTGAAAGAGCTGAAGTAGATGACAGGGATTGGTGATTCCGGAGGCGTGTGGAAGGATTGTTCGGAAGAACCTGGGGAGGAGGAGGAGGAGGAGGAGGAGGAACCACCACCCTGGCCGAAAGGTTGGTATTCCATACTGGGGGATATTTTCATAATCGTGGTTTAGTTGAAAGAAGAAAAGAGGCGTTTATTCGTTCCCCGTTGGTATAGTATCAAGGAAATCTTTCTGGAACTTCCCCTGTTTGATTTCTATGCGCGGAATTACCAGTTGAGACACTCCTGTAAAGAAAACCCTTCTGTTCAATGTATTGACCTCCAACTCCACTTGGCATCGCTGCTACGGATCATTTTTCAATCTCCTGTGACTCAATTAAACAATATCGCATCAGGATGGATAATATGGACAATTTGAACATATGATGCATGATGGTGATGAAATCCTTAAAAAATGCACATCTCGAAACAGTCACAAAGACCGACAATATCAGGTACGTACAGATTAGCTGTCATTTTATAAGCTGTAACTCCCCCTTTCAAGAGCCATCGGAGGTTTACGCGTGAAACAACATGTTTAGGTCCTAGAATAGTCAAGTGTCTACCAAGCCATCATCGTTGTTGTGGCCTGCAGTGGTGGGTGAATCAACCAACATTTCAGGACGGGAAAGTGATGCAGGTGTAACATTGCTTCTTCGATCACAAAATTTTCTGACATTGTTTGACTTCATTCACACCTGTACAATGCTCCATCTGCCCCTCACGTCCATGATCAACACCACCGAGACACTCCTGGCCCACGCCACACCTCCTTCGGGATAGATCATTCCACTCGCAGAGACCTAGCGAAAACCTCTCAAGACTTACCTACCCACCCATTTCCCTCCCATAACCCCTCTCACTTTGTCCCATTTGGCCACCTAAGCCCTAACTCCCTGACTCCCCAACAACCTCTGCACCGCCGCTTCGAAGCCCGCATTCCTCGCCGTACCGAAATCATGATTCCAGTACGCGTGCACATCGTGCACCGTGATTGCGCTCGTTGGGCTAGACGGGTTCGAAGGTTTAGTGGGACTATAAGCAAACGCAAGCCGGTTGCCGCCGTTGGGCTGGACGTAGCGGACCGCGCCGCCGTCGGCTGCCCATGAGGTGCAGCCCGTGCAAAGGGCGGTGAATTGCCAGTGGGTCGAGTTGGACTTGGTGCCGGTGTTGAATAAAATGTAAGTGGCGGTGGTGTAGAGTTGAGGGGGTGTGTGGCTGCTGAATTGGAGAAAAGGGGGGAGAGGTTAGTAGGTGAAGTTTGCGGTTTTGATTTCGGTTGGTCGGAAATTGCCACAGGCATGCACCCCCCAAGGTGAGGATGGGGAATATCGATGTGCATTGCATCTCTGTCAGACGCAAGAAAAAAAAAAATGTCAAGAACAAGATGAACAGAAAATGCGGGCTACCAGTTCCCACATAGCCGTCATGTAGGCATGGTAATTGATAATTCGCCCGCATTTTCTTTCAGCACAACATTGCATGTACATTTGCATCCATCCATACGGATGAGAGCCAAAGGATTGAGAACCTGTGCATGTGATTGTGCATGTGATTGTGCATGTGAACGTATAAGCGTAACTTTACCTACCTGGCCGATCTAGAGGACAGCACTGGTTGATTGTTTGACCCTCGCCAAAATACCATTAAGGGATTCTTGGTCATTGAACCGCCCCAAGCAAGCCCGGCCCAGCCAACGTCGTTAGGAATGATCACCTGGACTACGACGTCGTAGGCAGAGTTACTGGAGACGTTGCTGGGGATTGCGATTCGGAAGGTTATCCCTCGACCGTCGACCTTGTACAACGCAAAGTTTTGGGAATAGGTGAGGCCAGTTTCGGCGTCGTGAACTGCCACAGACTCAGCAGCAGATACTGTTGGGCGAGTTAGTGCCTCCCAATTGGGTTCAGTAGATGTAAGGGATTCCTGTTCGTACCGCTGCGCAGTAAAGTCACGATGACCACGAATAGTAAGTTCCAGAACATTGTCGCTTATAGACGCGTGACGTCCACAAGAGAGAAATTCAACGCTGAGTAGGTGTTAAAAATGCTGAGCGCGGTAACCAGATAGATAAAGGGTATTGACAATTTCCCAGTCGAAACCCGGAGAGTAGAAACTGAGCGAGATGGAAAGAATGACGGAAATCATTGCTCTAAAGAATGCGCTGCTGAATCTATGAGTTGACTTGTTGTTCCTTCCATGAAATCCAAGCACAGTGAGCTGCCTGTTACCGTCAAGTTGTTTTCCCGGTCGCGGTGATACGCTGGCTAGGATGTCGGAGGCAGATGTGTCGCGCCGAGGGGTATAGCATATGTACCAATGGGCGGGTGAACCGCGTAATGCCTTTTTTTTCATCACTCTTAATTTAAAGAACCACGGAAACGTTTCCCTCTCGAGGTGCTCCTTCCAGGTAAAGACCAAAACTGAAGATCGCATGCTGGGCGCTGATGCAGACAATATATTGAGCGTGGGTGAATCCCCATTGTGGAGGCGGCGAGTGGTGGAGAGGGTGACGATTTGGGATGCCAACGGACTTTATCCGCAGATTGAGGTAGAAGCGACGGCGACATACAAGAGGCCAGGCTCGGAGGTTAAATGGCGGCTGATATTGACATTACACCCCATTGTAGCCTCCAAGAGCCGCAGATTCCAAAATTGGAAAGATGGGCGTGGCTTTTCCTGGTTTCGGCCAGTGCAGGCATTGCGGGAGTGGAAATTAGAATCAAGATGTCCCGAACTGAACTATCGAACTCGGGAAAATATTGTGCTATTTCGATGTGATACATCTGTGCCTGCATGTTAGTTATACCATTACGTTTAAAATATTAAAGAAGCGAAGCTCGGAAAGACCGCCTTATCTATTTTGGTTGTTCATTGCTTCATCAAAGGCCTTCGGCGGGCGGAGTGTCCCTCGGGATGTGCTTTGGAGCGATTGTAACTTGGTTTGATGATGTGATCCCGAGAACAGAACATGTACTTCTTGGGATACACCACATTGCGTCTTATCCAGTCCTGCCATCTCGAGCTTTGGCAGGACAGGTACTGGTAAATGGTTACAGCAGGCTTTCGTTAATAAAGAATGACACCGTGTTGTTGATTGTGATCCTTCGAAGCATGATGCAGTGATCCGGCATATGCCCCATGCACTTTTATGTCCTTCAACCATTGTAAAAGTGCGACTCGCGTAAGGCCCTCAAGCTCTAGACCTTTCTGCACTCTTTATTCTTGAATCTGCATCGCCATGCGGTAGATGACGGCATTCTACCCTCATATGTCCATGGTCCAGGACGTCGGATTAGTCGGGGCTTTTTGGCCAGTGTACAATTGCACGTTGACACATGCAATTCTCAGTCTTTGGATTGAACGTGCAGTGATTTGAAGTTGACGGTATGGATGTCCGGACCCCCAATGAGTGTTCGGGGTTTCACATGATCCACGTGTTGTCCTCGTACATGTAAGCCCGTTTTGGTTTTGATTCTCGACTGGGAGCATGAAGAGAGCTGCGAAGGGAAGGGAAGGCGGGAAAATTACACCGGAACCTTGGACTGGTCGACGCTGTGAGTATCCTCCCGACAACCCATGAGAAAGGTCCTGAACCTATATCTAGACCCGAAAGATTTCTCGGTTGGTACATTTCCGGGCAGGACTGGGCTGATGAGGTGCCTTTGAAGCTGTACAGCCACGCGAAAGATATGTGGCAGAGAAGGCTAGTGGCAAAAATTGTAGCCACTGTAAGATAGACCGCAAGAACGAAGACGGGCGCAAGAGAGGTTGAAGACTTTCACCAACCGAGGACTTGTGAGGCACATGAACGATGAAGCCGAAAAAAACGAGGTCATGAGACGTGATAATCCTTGGTAGGTGCTTGAGCTAACGACTTGGTGCGACAAAGGCTGCCCAATGGAGCTGCGCTAGAATATTCATTAGGAATTGGGATGTGCAGCGCGCACTTTGCCGTGCAATAAACGCTTTCGTGATGCTGATGATACGCACGTCATGTGTGGTGATAGGTTTGGTCATGGGCGAATATTGATGTGGGCAATGCCAATTTACACTAAGCACTTAAGCCTTGAATGGCAGGACGCTCGGGGTTGCGATCGGTCTGCTCGAAAATACGCCGTGGCCCTGTTGGTTAATGAGTTGACTGGCACCGAGCTTTGCGAAGTGGGCTGGAGGTGCGTCGGCGGCTAGCGATCGATCTCGGCAGCCCAGTGCGCGCTTGAACCGGCAAGTGGAACTGTCAAATGGCCCGGCTCGGCGGGCAATCCGGCCGGGTGGGGCGTAGAATAGATCCCGTTCGTCGCTCGGTCCGGTCCGGGTGCGGCGGTAGGTACAATACCTACTGCGTACACTAGAGGTAAGGTACCATTGTGGGGCAGTTCGGATGATGGGTCTTTCACATGCCCCTCCCCTCTGTCTGGCTTAAGGTCCGTTGACAGGAGTGACTTCAACTCCCAGGGCTGCCATGCTCCACCAAGCCTCTCCGGTAGCATGTTGAATGGACGTCAATGGGCTCATAACTGGTGGCAATGATCCCAATGAGTGAATTTTTCAACAGTCATCGTTCATCGTCCCAATGGCATCGCGTTGTTCGCCAAATCGGGACTTGAATCCTGTGACCCAAGGAGGGCACCGGGGGGAGACGAGGAAATATCGGGTGAGTTTGATCCAGGTGCACGGTTTACGAGAATTTTTCGAGATGGCTTGTGAGTACACATGCAGGGGGAATGGCCGACGCAGTACCCTAGCACTAGCAATTTACTGCACGGCCATTTCCGGTCACACGTTTTGCGGGCCGTTATGGTGGGTCAGTTCTGGATTGTGGGCTTTCCTCGAAATCGAACCATTCTCCCAAAACACAGCAGATTCCAAGCCAATCTCGTTCGCTTGACCTGCTCGACGAAAACACACCCAACCCAAAAGAGGTGCTATTCCCACCCTCGCCAGGCCCGAACCCACGGCAAACGGACTGAAGGGATTTCGCCAAGCATCCAATCGAGTCAACGTGCAAATGTTTCTCCGCGATTGACGCCCTCGCGGCGGCTTTCAACGGTTGTTCTCCAATCGGCCATGGCACCTTTTGGCACCTCTCGTCCACCTTCGTCCGTATCCGCTTGACCCATGACTCCGGAGCGCGGTCAACCGCGACTACTACAATCCCCATGACCGAGCACGGCAATGATTGGGAGCAGGATCTCGATCTGCTGCAGTCAGAAACGGCCCATTACCCCCAGTAGAAACCTTGATGATATCTCGCGCTTTCATCACCATCGGGTCTCCGCGCGGTATGCCAATATGTTGGGTTGACCGTCGAACCACTAACCTCAGGATCTGGGAGCAGCGTGATGCCGTGACCCATCCAGCAAATCCCAATCACAAGTATACACCATATCTATCACCCTCATTGTGTAGTATCTTTCTGACATGTGAGAAACAAAGATGATCCGAATTTCACCTCGTTGCGCGGCAAAAATAGCCGTCCCAGGCATGCTCGGCATAGCCAAAGCCCATTTTGAAAAAGACTCGATCGTAGTCCATATGCGACTTGTTGATGACTGCACGGCAAAGCTTTGAAAGCCCATGGCAGTTGTCAAGTCAACCGGCGCCGAGCACCCCAAGCCAAAAATTACCCGACCCGGAGCCTAGGCCTAGGGGCACCAAAGGTCCTCTATGTCACGTTTGTGCAGAAGTGTTGGGGAGGGTAGGGACAAGCCTGGGCCAGTTGGGACAGGGACGCAACTTGGGGCTGTTGATGCCGAGGCCACGTCCCGGAGAGCTCCGAGGTCTCGATGTTGAGCCGCTGCCATGCTCACTAACTCGAAAGGCCGCCTATGACGGACCACCGGCGTTAAAGATGGTACCTCCATGTGCTCTCAGAACAGGGCTCCAGCCGAATACATAGGGGCCCATGGGGTCCTCTAGCCCCTGTAGCGAAAGCCCGCTGGCTTTAGCGACTTGAGGTGGACTTTCTAGGTATGCACCCTGCCCTGCCCACCTAGCCCAGTGCGATCCAGACCTTTTGCCGTTGATATGGAGTTGGATTCTTGGGCGCAATCGTATGACTGGCAGGTGATGCAGATCGCCCGTTTTGCAGCAGTGGGTCTGCTGCACATGGATGCAATGCACGCACAGCCCCATGCGGTAGTAGGTAGGCGAGCGGGAGTACCTACACGAGCGTGCGTTACCGAACGATTCCGAGTCATTTGACTATGTCCCTTTAATATCAAAAAGCCCATTGTTCTCTCTCGATGGCATATAGTAGTTGTCATTGCATCACCAAGATCACCCAGAAAACTCAAAACACCACAATCCAGACGCTTGTTCATCACCAGACAAGCCGTCCGATTAAACAGACAACACATCAAGCGCTCGGATCGCTACCCGCACAGTCTGAATGCAAAACATCAAACACACCACACCCGAAAATAAACACACCTGATTTCGTGACCAGATGGACATCAGGACAATAACCATGGACCAACCCATAGCCTTTACGTCGTACACTACCGTGCCCTACAGCACTGGCCAGCTTGTAAGTTAACATGACAACATCCGTTCACAGACTTGTCCATGGCGCAAATGTAGGCGACTAACGATTGTTACAGCAAACCTGCCCTGAATCTTTAACGGACTTTTCGCCAGTTGCACTTTATGAGGACTTCAACAGCACCGACTTCAATTCCGACTCTGCGGGATCCCCTGTATCGCCCCTCTCCCCTGTGCCAAGCGCCACTTCCTTCGGTTTATTTTCGCCATATGGTGATGATTTGTTTAGATGGGGAAAGTTCGAGCGTGAGCACTTTGAGCCTTCCCCAGAGTCTGAAGACTGCTTCAAGTCTGAGCCCTACGACGGAAGCCTCATCTCGACCCTCCCACCTCGGCCTCTTACCGCCAGCCCATCCATCAACCCCGTTGAGCTCTCGCTAGAGGTGCCCACGACAACACAAGACCTTAACTTCAACTTCGAAGGCACAAATACCAACTCGCCACTGTTCCAGTCTCAAGTCATGGATGTAACACCCCCCTCGCAACGCTCCACCCCGGCTGCCGTTATTGAGCCACAACCACAACAGCAACAACCTATCGAACTTGCTGAGGATGTGAAGCGTTACCCCTCGCGCAACAACCTCAAGCGCAAGTCTTCCTGCTCTTCGTCTTCCGATGAGGAGGAATGTCGCCCAGCCAAGCGCGTCTCCCTATCCCCGCCGCCCAACTCGTCCCACAGCCCACCGATCAAGCAGGAAAAGAGCACTTCCCTCCCATCCATGACGGCCCCCAAGAAGACGGCCCACAACATGATCGAGAAGAGATATCGCACCAACCTCAACGACAAGATCGCAGCGCTTCGCGACTCCGTTCCATCTCTTCGCATCGCAGCCATGCGCATGGAGAGCGGCAATTACGATGATGAGTATGAGGGCGAGGAAGGGGATTTGAGCGGTCTGATTCCGGCTCCCAAGCTCAACAAGGCGACCATCCTCAGTAAGGCGACGGAGTATATCAGCCAGCTTGAAAGGAGGAATCATGGTCTGGAGACGGAGAACAGTGCATTAAGAGGGAGGATGGAAAACTTGGAGATGTTTTTGATCAGCCGTGGTGGCGGTCCTTCCGGTCCATTTGTGTGGAATCAGCAGGAGTGGCCCAGGTGAACATGGGAAGCGGGAAAGAGAAAAAAATGGTGTGGAAGGCCTACACCGAGATGTAGATCGACCCCTCCCTTCTCCGCCGTATCGCCAAGTTCCAACAGACCGGTAACACGTACGAGTACCTTGCCAAGTCCATCGCCCCCGAAATCTACGGCCACCTCGACGTTAAGAAGGCCCTCCTCCTTTTGTTGGTCGGCGGTATTACTAAGGAAGTCGGCGACGGCATGAAGACTCGCAGTGACATCAACATCTGCCTTATGGGTGACCCCGGTGTAGCCAAATCGCAACTGCTCAAGTACATCTCCAAGGTAGCTCCGCGCGGCGTATATACGTCTGGCCGCGGTTCCTCGGGGGTCGGTCTTACGGCCACTGTGATGCGCGACCCCGTCACGGACGAAATGGTTCTCGAAGGCGGGAAGCGGGAAAGAGAAAAAAATGGTGTGGAAGTGGAACTTGGGTTGCATATTACCGGCGCACGAGCGAGGGGCACAAAATGGGTTGGAGCAATTGCTTTGTGATACCAGCGTGAGTTTAGCGACTTTTGATTGATTTCTTGGAAGGATACCTTATCGCTGGGGTGCAACTCAGAAAGACTTGCGAATGGCGTTGAGAATTGCTGGATTACAGGGACACTCCTCACTCAAATTCGACGTTCAAGGGGCATCTTTTTGACCCCCTGTCTCCTATACTATCTGATCTTGCCGAACTGTGTTTGTGACACTGAATTCTGAACCCATCACTTTCAATAAGGCATATACTGCATTTGCCTTCCTTCCATCAATCAAACGCTGCCCTGACCTATATCTCTGACACCAATGGTGGACTATGATGAGATTGCAGGAAAAATATTCGCAGTTCAGTAGTGACGGGTTTTTCCGGCTTGCCGTTTCCCAAGCTGCCATCGAGCCGCCTTTGACCAGATTATACCTTCCTAGAGGTAATGTCTAACTTTGTGGGGTTCCCGGGACTGGCGAGGTCGGTGCCTGAGGTGGTGGTGCCCGAGGTAGCGGTGCCAAATAGTCATTTGTTGAAGGGGATGTGAGGAAAACAGGAAAAAAAAAAAAAAAAAAAAAAAAAAAAAAAAAAAAAGAAGAAGAAGAAGATGAAGAAAGAGATGGTTGAGAGGGGGAAGGAAAGGCGCTCATACACCCGTTGTCAACATGTGTGACCCCGGGGTGCAGCTTGACTGGGACGCTGGTGGAGAATACGAAGAGGGATATGGATGTGAAGAGTATGAGAGGCGGAGGCAATTGGAGATACAAACAGCAGGAGTAGAGCAAAAACGATGGAGTCTACTTTCGCAAAAGGGATGAATGTGATTATGCCTAGTTGGTTACTCAACCGTCCATGTATGGTGTTCGAGAAGACAAAAGCTTAAGATCTTCAACCAGAGAGACGGAGTGTCGTTGGAATGTAGAATGTAAAAGGCACGTCCCCTCCCGCTCAACGGGACGTGCCTAGTGCCGGGCCGTGCTGCGCTCATACGGCATGCATCAACGCACGTCATGAATATTGCATCGATGACGAACTGTAAGTACTGCCCGCGATTCGTCCACCACCTAAAAGAGACGAACGTCACCCAAACATCTGTTATCACTGTTGACCAAAACAACATCAACGCACAACCGACCGCCATGCTTCTGGACGTGAAAGCATCTCAACGCCTTGACTCTAGGGGCAACCCAACAATTCAAGTAGAAGTCAGGACCGCCCATGGTGCGTTTCCAACTTACAATTCCCTCTCCGACAAGTTTTTGTTGACAAGGTGGGCTGCCTGACTAATATATCGCTAGGAATTTTCCGCGCCCTCGTCCCGTCCGGTGCTTCAACCGGAGTCCACGAAGCCGTCGAACTCCGCGATAATGACAAACGCAAGTACGGAGGAAAGGGGGTTCTTACCGCAGTCAACAACGTCAACGAGATCATTGGCCCGGCCCTGGTCAAAGAGGGCTATAGCTCCCGTCGCGACCTGAAGCAGATCGACGGCTTCATGCGTGAACTGGACGGGACTCCGAACAAAGCCAAGCTGGGTGCGAACGCGATTTTGGGTGTGAGCATGGCTTGTGCTAGGGCTGGGGCTGCTGCTGCGGTAAGTTTCCGTCCTTGATTGCCCATCGTTTTGTTCCGTGCCCCCCCCCCCCCCCCCCAGGTTAGGTTGGTTGACAAGCGTGAAACTCCTAAATTCTAAAACATCCCCCTGTACGAGTTCCTTCGTCGAGAGGGCGGCGAAGAAGCTCCTTACATGGTTCCCGTCCCTTTTTTCAACGTTCTGAACGGAGGCAGACACTCCGGAAACGGCATGGCGTTCCAGGAGTTTATGATTGCTCCGACCGGCGCTAAGACCATTGAGGAGGGGATTCAAATGGCGTCTGAAACGTATTTTGTTCTGAAGCAGATGATTTCTGATAAGTTTGGGGCCATTTGTAAGTCCTGTCCTGAACCAAATCAGTGGATCATACTGTGATGTGAGAATTGATAAGCTGCAAAACAGACACGGGGGTAGGCGACGAAGGCGGTTTTGCCCCTCCTATTACCCAACCCGAAGAAGCCCTCGACTTGCTCACCGAGGCTGTGGCCAAAGCTGGATACACCGATAAGATCAAGTTCGGCATCGACGCGGCATCGTCCGAGTTCTTCAACCCAGAGAATGGGACTTATGACCTCGGTTTTAAGAGAATAAAGGAGGGTGAATCACATTCGGACGATGTCAGGACCCCAGCTGAGATGATGGCGCTGTACAAGTCCCTCATCGAAAAGTATCCGATCCCACTGCTTGAGGATCCCTTCGCCGAGGATGATTGGGAGTCGTGGACCAAGTTCTGCAAGGACTTCTATTTTGAGGAGCTGGTGGGGGATGACTTGCTGGTGACGAATGTGGAGAGAGTCAGGATGGCCGAGAGCAGGGTGGCGTGTAATGCGATGTTGTTGAAGATCAACCAGATTGGAACGGTGACAGAGGCCCTTGATGCGTGAGTTTTGGCACCTCCACTTGTTTCCCTTTGACTGCCTTTGGGTTGGTAAAGTGATGGTCTTGCTGACTGATTTCTGGTATAAAGGGCGAAACTGGCCAAGAGCTTGGGGTGGGGCGTTTTTGTGTCGCATCGATCGGGCGAAACGACCGACGATTTCATTGCCGACTTATCTGTCGGGCTCTGCACAGGTCATATCAAGTCCGGAGCACCGTGTCGGGGCGAGCGGGTGGCCAAGTACAATCGGCTGCTAGACATCGAAACGGAGTTGAAGGAGAGCTGGAAGCCGTGGTCGTATGCGGGCGAGAAGTTCCGGAAGCCGGAGGCTTTCTTTATTTGAAGGATTCTGGTGAGCTCAATGGCTTCAGCTTGCTACGGCAAAGATGGGCTTGAGCGTCTGGGGCTAGTCACAATACATAGAGGTAGGCATGAAGTAGTTCAAAGAATGGCTGGTGGCCGAATCGGGAAAACACCACGGGCAACCTTAGAGGTACACGGCAGGGCAGCATACATCACCCATCTAGCAAGTTACCGAACCGTCCACTCATCGTTAACTCTGTTAAGTAGGCCAATAAGTAGATGGCATTGCAACGAACCAACGGACCCTAGTATGGCTGGCTGGGTAGGACATTGAAATTAAGTGATAATGAGGAAATTGTCCACCCCGGAATGCACCAGGCTTTTGCGGGCTGCCTTCCTTAAATACAGGAGGGGTGTAAGCATCGAAGTAGCTCGGGATAGCCCTGTCCTGTGCAGAGTCTGCGTAGTGCACCTGCTAGCGGTATATCCGTAGAAGGTGTGCCTGACAAACTCCGTGGCTGATGCTACCTATTTTAAGTACCTAGAGGTACCTATCTCCATTGCACTTGCATAATCTAACAAGCAAGCTGTTCGAGTGTTGCGTTCTCTTGCTTCAATGTACATCCAATTGCATGCACCTGCCGTAGTACGCAAGCCGTTGCATTGCTTCAAATAAGTGTGGCGATTCTCCTTGACCGTTGATCTCGAACCTCTTTTTTCCGCCAGCATCAACCCCGGCCACATTAGTCAACCACTCTTCTTTGCTGAACCAGCCAGGCCATCATTACACATTACAAACAAGCTAGTCGACAGAGTCGAAGAACCCAGTTTGACTCATCACCATATTTTATATCCATCATTGACAATCCATTATTCTTCAGCCAGCGGTCACGCATCAACGCCATGCTCAGCACATATGAGGAGGCGGAATGCCCAGGGGACACTGTGGCATTCCAGGCCGAGAGGTTACAACGCAAGTACCAAGCACAGCTCCCAGGCTCATCAGAAGGCTTTTATGACTTTCGCATCGACTACACACCCCGCCCCCATGCATACAGGACCCTCCGTGTTCGCGCCGGTCTGCCACCAAGAACGTTGAGGTTTGGCGTCAAACCTTCTACCGAGTTTGAGCTCGCATACTGTTGTACCATCACGTTCACGCCCTCCCGCGCCATTCTTGATCTCAGCAGGCCGTCCTCTGGAGCTTCCTGGGATTCAGAGGGTGAATACGAGTCAGACCCCCAAGTTGATCAGCTCAGCAGTTGCTCTAGTGGCCGTGTTCCCTGCGAGATTGAAACGGAAAACACCGTCATCGATTCAGGATCACCATCACCAACAAAAAACTTCGAGTCCCTCGAAATTTCTTCTTCTGTTTCGATTTCGGACCGCAATGGAAAGGACAGAGAAACAGGCCGCGACGTGCATCATGCCCAAGCCTGGCCTCCTACCAAGATAGAAGTCGACTTCGAACCCTTCCCTGTAGCCTTCGGTCGCATCATTTGGGACTGTTCCTAGTGCTACGAGATCGCCGAGCTGCATGCTGATACGGAATACGGGGGGTGTAGGCCTGATGGATCTGATTCTCCGGTACTTACTGGATGTCATTTCACTGCATGAGGCGCGGCGTCCAGAATTAGGCGACAGCGGTTGGGGACGGGAGCGGGAGCCGACGGTTGTGGTTATGGCCAAGAACGACGATGCTGATAAGAAGTTTTATGCCTCACACGGGTTTGTGGAAAGTGACAGGGCCATCGAGAGTCAGGTTTTGAGGATGGTTTTGAAAGAGGGTGTGATCAGAGCGCTGGTGAACAAGAGGAACGAGGAGCAGATGGATGATGAGGATGTTTGGACCAGGAGGCGTAGAGAGTACGAGCAGATATGGATACAGGCTGGGGACAGGCGAAGAGACGAGCGCCGGGAGGAGATCTTGAAGGAGTCTCTGTGTTTCTCGGAAGATATTTCGGGAGATGAATGCCCGGAGACGAGTGTGGGGGTGTTGTGTTCTGTGCGAGATACGCCAGGAGATGGTGCGAAGAGAGCAAAAAGCTTACCCATACGACTGCATCCCATGACTCATATCGATACGAGCGAGGAGCAAGGTGGCAGGAGAAAGAGGGCCAAAACCGTAGCTGTGTCTGCCACGAGCTCAACCGGATGCCGCAAAGAGAGAGCTTGAACAACTTCAACAGGATGCCAGTTCTCGTGCCTCTTTTCTTGTATTTTCTATTCCTTTCTTTTTCTTTCCCCCAAATGATGGGCTCATGCTTTAGGCTAACAAGCTCGTTGGCGACCCTTTCGTACTTTTTCAAGGTGAAGCCCAGAAACTAGCGAGACATTGCGGATGTTAGATCACGTACATATATATTTCCAACCTGGAGTTTGTCTAGCACACGGGAGGCCCACGGGGCAGACACCGGACGGACACGTTTCTAGAAATGCCAATGCCACAGGTATTCCATGGACATAGCAAATAGCGCACTAGAGAAACCATCATTCTCATAATCTTACGATATGCACAGCTCGAGATGACAATACCACCGAAGAGATCCTCACCTCAGTCGACACCTTCACTCTCGATAACGTATTCTTGAAACTGCCTTGCTCCGATCTTCCTCTCAAACAGGATATCCAATTCTTCATACGTCCTCCCGCTCGTCTCCGGAACCCTCAAATACGACCAAACCAGGCACATCGCAGCAAGACCCCCAAAGAAGAAACCCAATTTCCCCTGCATGTTCGCCTGATCAGGGTTGATCATATAAGGAATCGCAACCGTCATCACACAGCCAAGAGCGCCTTGAGCGGCAGTCGCGAGGGCAATGCTCTTGGATCGCACCCTGGTGGCGCTGGCTTCGGATATAATGACGAAGCAGACGGGGCCGACAGATATATCGTAGAAGAAGTTCCACACTAGCATCAGTGAGGATTCGGTCCAAATAACGCCACTGGGCCGGCCAGGAATGCAGTCAAGAATGCCAATAATGATTTGAAGGAAGACGAGGACTAGGAGGCCGGTGTTGAAGATCTTTCGGCGACCGTAGCGGATCAACAGGGGCCAGGAAATGATAGTGCCGAGGAAGCCGACGGCTGTAGAGAAATGAGTTTTTAGCATGAAGCAGTGGAGGGATACCAAGAGCCAAGCGCCTTACCTAAAAATCCAATTCCCATGTCAAATGCTTCGTCGTTGTCCAAACCAGCGAGCTGAAAGAAATACGTCCCATAATTGATCAGGTAAATCCCACTCAGGACCTGGGTACAATAAACACCCATGGAAATTTCCGTCCTCCGGAGATTCACTCCCCTAAAGCAGTCCCAATAAGTACTCCCCATCTCCAACTCCTGCTCCAACCGATCCGTTTCCACAATCACTGTCAACGTCTTTCCCACATCAACCTTGTCCGATGCCAGCCTACGCAGCACCATCTCAGCCTCATCCAGTTTCCCCTTCCTTACCAACCACCACGGACTTTCCGGCACCCACGCCAGCCCCAATAGTATAACCAAGCACCAAAACCACTGCAGCGCAAACGGAATTGAATACGCCCAATGATTGCTCAACTTGCTCGTTCCAGCACATACTGCGTTCCCCAACAACTGACCAATAACAAAGCACAAGTTGACATAGCTCGTCAACACCCCCCTAAGAGCCATCGGGCACACCTCGGACGAGTAAGCAGGTGCAATGACGGCATAACACCCCAGCACCAGACCCCCCAAAAGCTCACCAACCAGCAACACCTGCAGCGAGCGGGCGAAGAACTGGATAAAAATAAGACAAGCCGTCAGCGCCACGCAAGCCCCAAAAGTCCACTTCCTCCCGAACCGCTCCATCGGGTATCCCGCAATCAAAGCGCCGACGACTTGCCCCACGGGATTACCCATTGATAGGCCGGTCTGCCAGGGCGCGCTGATGATGTAGTCATTTTTATAGAGATAGCCAAAGTCTTTGCGGAATTGCGGCATGGCGTACAAGTTGCCTAGGAGCTGCGGGTCGAAGGCGAGCATTATGACGCCCATGGAGACGAAGGCGGACCACAGGATGGCGGAGGGGTAGAGGGCGCAGGCTTGGAGAAAGGTTAGGGAACGTTCGAAGTGGATGGCTTCGTCCAGGCCGGTATCATGGTGGACAATTGCTTTGATATCCTTGCTGGCGGCATCTGCCTTGTTGTTGTTGTTGCCTTGAGCCATGTTGGGCTTTCGGTTACCTCGACCCTGATGTTCTCGAGTGGAATCGGATGGGAAATCAGGGCCGTTTTTTTTTCGTCGCTGTACTTACCGAGAAGTGGAAGGAGAGGTGGCCGTTCATTGCAATGAGAGAGGATAAACTGTAGGCATAATATCTGGGCGAAAGTGGCCGGTTGACCCAGATAGGGAATTAGAACGCCAAATGACGTTACATTACGGTAGTCGTTGGATCAGTCGATCTATCTGTTGTTGATCACTTTGGAGCCCTGCTTATCAGTTAAACTCTCCGGGTGAGATGCAACCACGAGATGTGGTTACACCGACAGCACCACGGGCAGGGTAGATTGGAGACCTGTTGGACTCCGAACTGTTATCGAAGTCGGTCGAAACGCACCCATTGGTTAATATCGAGTTACGTTGTCTATCTGTACGGACGATTCGGTTCATGTCGCATAGTGTAGAAAGAAGATAACGCTGCCAGTGGCCATCGGGTCTTGTCCTGATCCACAGGGGAGTCGGCCGGCCTGACCCGTTTCGTCAATACGGTTAATTGCGTTCGTCGAGGGTAGGTAAGTATATCCTTGGGTAGGCTTGTCAAAGGGCCATTTCGTACACGGCTATTGTCGTGTTAAATAAGTGGCGCATGGTGCCAGAAACTAGGCGTGACAAGAGCCCATGTCTCAAATTGACGAAAGATGGAGGAAGGATAGAGGATAGAAGGAGGTCATAAGTGGAGAAAGTCAAACAGGGCTGCTGCCGAAAATGCCCCACCTGCACGTGCTCGGCAACGTTGCGTCTTGGCATTCCCTGTTACTTGTACCCCAGCAGCCCAGTCAACTTCCACCGCATCCAAGGGTCCATCCACAGAAGCACGACATACAATCAGACACCTCTAGTCTCGAGGGCCTCGATGGTGAAACGCTCTCTGGCTGTTGTCCCCGCATTCTGAATTAGACAGAGACAGGAGAACATATGTCTTCGAGGACACAGGCGTGCACAACTTCACCGGGGCGGGATCAGAAGCGCAGGCCGGGCGACAGGGAGTGGGAAACCTATGACGAGAAGAACAAGAAAGCGACGATGACCAACCCTGCGGCTGCGGGCGAGAAAGGGTATAGGACCATCGATGACAAATTTTGTCCAAGAGAGATCAATACGACGGTGTTTCGCTATCGAAAGACCAGTGGTGCTGCCGACTCGCAGTTTATCCATCTTGCTAGCCCGGCGGCAAGATCCAAAACCAAGTCTCCTATAGCAAGTTACCCAACCAGTTAATATGAACCTAGGAGGTTGGGGCACACTGCGAGTAATAGGGAGGTGAGACAGCCTTGCACGTGTATCCGCTCTGTCGGGTTCACCATGGTCAGCACGAACTTCATCCATGCCTTCAAGAAGAGAAGAATTTCACTTACGGCGCACTGCGTACAGCCAGAGTATTGATCACCACCACACTGTCCATACGCAGCAACTTCACAAGCCCCCGGCGCACTTGGACTACCCTCACCACCACTCGGCTCGGCCACCTCGGGGGCATTCCCATCCGACCCGCCACTTGCCGGCTTTCCACCCGGTGCCACCGCCGACGGCGAACTCCCCACCTTACAAGTCGACTCACATCCGATACACCCGCTCCCCGCCTGCTTCGTCACACCCCCCGCTACAACCGCCGGCCCCGGCGCCACATAATTACTTACCACCGCATGAATATTAATCTGAATGCCGGGGTCACTGGCCCTATACGCTCCCGGAAACTTGACCGTCGCATAGTTCGCGCTGCCGCCCCCTGAAACCGTAATCTGATAACAAGAAATATAAAACTGCGCCCCGCCACTCTGGCCAGCCGTATGCAACGCCAGCGCCTCGGCTCTCAACAAGTAATCGCCGCTGGGCAAGTCCTTGGGGATCAGCACGTCCATTCGCCCGCAGCAAGCGTTCAGATCACGCGTGCCCCAGTTGTCGTCGTCACCTACGCGCCCGCCGGATTTTTTTGACCAGGCGTCGGAGAAGATCTTGAACCACCCACCAGAAGAACCGTCGGCGGTGGAGGCGTCGGAAACTTTGGAGAGGTAGATTTGCACCGGACCCCAGTGGGCGCCGCCGATGGCTTCGGATTTGCAGGAGCGGTCGCCAGGTTGCTGTTCGAGGGTTGTAGGTTTGGGTTAGTTATATGCTAGGTAAGAAAAAATTGGAATGGAGATGTGTGGTTGGGCTGGTACTTGAAAGGGACAGGAGGGTGTTAAGGGAAGTAGAACTCACCTGGTGCATCTCCACCGTCACGGTCCCGCCTGCTTTGACGGGGCATTTTCCACTGACACCCCTGGTGCCGGCATTGCACACAACATCTCGGCTTCCCACGTTGGTGACGGGGGAGTTGGAGGTCGGAAGGCGGTTACAAGTGGAGCCGTAGTCGACGCCGTCTACCCAGAGTTGTTGGAAGATGGCGTGGGCGATTGCATCTCTGACAGCTAGTCCGGCGGTCAGGACGACTAAAAGTGAGGACTTCATGGCTGATGATGGAATGGAATGGTTGAGCAATGACTCGAGTGCGATGGTGGCGAGAATTCAGCTACTGCGATAGAAAAAGAGGCACACAAGCGGACTGACGCAGGTATAAGGACAAGCCCGCCGACCACACAAGGGGGGAGAGCCAAACCCCCTCTTTATTGCCTACGTCTACGTCGCCTCTATCATTCACGAAGTCACGGGTACTGTTTCTCTCAATCACAGCCAAAGCAAACAATGTAAGGTCCCCACGAACGCAATCCCGAGGTCACATCGGCATTTGGGTTTAAACGCCCGCATATGTTGCCTCGGTCTTACGCCGATGATATCTGAGTTCTCTACCCTTCTACACCCACACAGCAAGATGGCGAATGGGGCTCCAAATTCCGCGTGACAGCATCTCATTTACCGGGAAGCAATCTACGTACAAAGTACTCTCAATCCAGGTATGGGAGACACTCGACGAGCGTGTGTATATACGAAGTCGAAAATATGGTCACTAGACCAATATATCCTCACCTCCAAAGGACAAGATTGGTCCTGCCATTAGCCTGGCAAGAGTGTCAAGTTTGTTTCATATGTGTGTTGTCATTTAGCCGGCAGATTGATGCCGCCTTTCTGGTCCCAAAGGAGATAAGCAGCCTGTGAGCAACATATGAGCGACATGCTTGCGCGGGAGAAAGGCAGTCTTGCTTCGTCTAGCGTTCTGGGTGACATATCTTCATGTTATGTACCTACCTTATAGATGAGCTCAAGACTGGCGTAAATGGGTTCGTGATGGAGACTGTCCGTTTGAGGGTGTTAGTGGGTGTGTCTGAACTGATTCATGTGTGTCTGAATTGATTCATGTGTGTCTGAACTGATTCATGTGTGTCCGAACTGATTCATGTGTGTCCGAGTAAGTGGCTGTATGTGCCGAGCCATGTTGATGAATCCTATGGAAGCAATAGAGGGGAAATGACCTGCGTACCTATAAGGAGGATGTCGGCGATGATCGATCTCATGTAGAATTCAGCAAGCTGCCAGAATTGAGGGTTGGTGTTGTGGTACGCCGGGCACGGAATCTGTATGTTATACCTGATCTTCTCTGGGGATTGAGGTCGGTTTCATTGTGGATCTTATTCTTGGGTAGAGAGAGGTAGCTGGGTTCCGGTCTCTGTCAAGGGGACAAGGGCGGTCTCGATGCAGTGGCGATGAGGATGAGTATAATCTGCAGGAGTTTACACTAAGATAGACTAGTGAAGGCAACTGTGAAGGGTCGAATAGGAATATACGCAACATTTTTGTCAAGTTGTCGGAAGTTGCCCGGTAAGTGATCTGGAATATCCCGGTGATTTAGATCTAGAAGGACGGCTGAAGCGGTTAGCTCATTGGGCTGGAGGAAGGTCACGGTGAGGAACAAAACAAAAGCTTTCCACATGTCACAGCGTCACATATGAATTATTCGTGACCATGCTTAATAGGCCATAAATATTGATACGATCGATGTGATGGTTAGTGGCAATCCTGGCTTCCGACCCGAAACCCGAAATCACTTCCATGTTTGCTGTATTAACACCTTGCTGTTCATTCTGCAAGCATCTGTAAGATGCCTATTATTTTACCTGCAACCGCCTATAGGTATACACCACCAAAGGTTGGCCAGCCAACCGCTCAACCGCCGATCGGCATAATTTCACCTTTGTCTATCTTCACGTACCGGAGTCCACTTCTTTCGTATAGGGCTAGGAGTACAGGAGGGCCTACTAGGCCAGGGCTGTTGAGAGACAATGCCAAGTTGGAAGAAGCCGAGATATGTGGGGGTCAAGATGGGGAAGCGCTGACCTAGTACAGTCCAGAACTGGTTTGATCGTTAGCTCGAGATCTCGGGTCAGGTTTCCCGGGTATGTTTATCCGGCCGGGTATTTCTATATTTCATTGTGGCTCTGTGGTTAACATGTAGTTTCACCTTGAATACGTTGTTTTTGATGCTTGTTTCGTCAATCTCGGATATTGATAATGCCTTTCAGATCTGTGCTGAGCCTTTCATTTTGTCATTGTGAGATATAGGACAACTTGGGAGGGATAGGGCCCAATATGGCAAGAAATATCAACTTAACAAACAAACCAGCCTTGGACTGTAGTTGAGGACAAGAACGACAAGCAAAGCGCAACAAGTTGATGATCATCGTGTGGTGGTTCCACAACTTGGCAGGGGACCAAACGCCATAGATTTAGCCGGTGCGCGATGGCGATGAAGGTGTCGGCGGTGAACTGAAGCTTACCTACACTTGACCGAACTTGATCGAGGAAAGTACGATTGAATTCCATAAATACTTGGTGATCATACACCGTCGAAGACTACATACCGGACTGATCTTATTGTTCCATCACATACCTATTCATCATCAAGTTCATCACCATGGTCCATGCTCGGCGTACGTCTCTCGCGCCCCTCCTCTCCGGGGCGACGGCGTTGCTCCTGGCAACTGCCACTGCCCAGGGCAACGATCTTCCGGCACAGGCACAGGTCATCAACCAAAAAAGTTTCAACGTTCTGGGGGACGTGCCGCCTCCTACTGTAGCTAATTATAGTACTGTACGTCTGCCAAAATGAGAATCGCCATGTTTCGACATGCTCCTCGCTAACCTGTCACACCTTGTGCGCGAGCAGCTCTTCATCCCGCCTGGAACAACAAAGGACTCACTCTCTGAGAAGCCCTTCCACATTTACGATGAGGAGTTTTTGGATATTATTGGAGCTAACCCGACTCTTACGCTTCTTAAGTCATCGGGGACTAACCCGATGTTTCATGAAGCTGCTGTCTGGTAGGTCTTTACCTGAAATATGTTGTAGGCAAGATAACTGGCAACAAAAACTGATGGTCAGGATTTTAGGGTCCCGTCCACGGATGACGTCTTCTTTGTGCAAAACGCGGGTGATCCCGCCGCCGGCACTGGACTCAACAGGTCAGCCGTCATTCAAAGGATCTCGCTTTCCCAAGTGACGGCTGATGTATCGGCGGAGAGAAATTCCACTGGCAAGGTCGATGTTCACGTAGTCGTAGCGACTCCTGCTATCACCAACCCCAATGGTATGTCTTTTATCCACGAGAAGAGAAGTGACCAAAGGGATTGGGTCAAAGGGGGAAAAGAGGGAAACAATATGATACTAACTGCTTCATTAGGCGCAACAAATTACAGGAACAGAATCCTTTTCGCCGGCGAGGGACAGGGCAGCAGAGTTGCTCCGGCGCTTTATGTCATGTCTCAAAATGCTCCTTATAATGCCACGGTCATCTTGGACAACTACTTTGGCCGTCAGTTTAACTCCATCAATGACGTTGCAATCAACCCGCGCACCGGAGACATTTACTTTACCGATACTACCTACGGCTATGTTCAGGATTTCCGGCCCGAGAATGTCATTCAGAAGCAGGTTTGGAGATTCAACGAAACATCTGGAGCTGTGGCCGTTGCGGCTGATGGGTTTAATATGCCTAACGGTAAGCGGTTGTCCCGTCTACAGTTCTTCACTGGAGGGAGAGGGCTAACCTATGGTATCAGGCATCACCTTCTCCCCAGACGGCCATCATGCCTACGTGACCGATACCGGCGTCATCCAGGGCTTCTTCGGGCGTAACTCATCCTTCCCATCGAGCATGTAAGTTCTGCCACCTTTCTCGTCTAGTCGCCAGCCAACAACTGCTCTAACATTGCATTTCACACAAAGTTACCGCTATGACGTTGAAGAAGACGGCACCTTCTCCAACCGCAAGACTTTCGCCTTCATCGCGACTGGTGTGCCGGATGGCGTCCACGTCGACACCAAAAGTAACCTATACGCGGGCTGCGGCGACGGCGTGCATGTGTACAACCCGTCCGGAAAGCTGCTCGGAAAGATCTGGATCGGCAGCACGGTCGCCAACTTCCAGTTTGCTGGAAAGGGTCGGATGGTGATCCTTGCGGAAACGGAGTTATACTATGCCACGTTGAAGGCCGAGGGGGCGTTCCCTGGTCAGCTTTATTGAGGAGAGTGTGCATTTAGTCAGTTAGTGTCTGTTAGTATATAGCTCAATTGGAATATGGTATCAGTGCAGAACCGTTAGCAATTACACTAGAACGTAGCATGTACGCATGCTGTTATGTAATCCTACTTGTACATACAAGAGAATGGAACCCCAGAACCCAAAAGGCTTGGCGTTGCCACTTACCCAGAAACGGGAACTGCGACGACGAAACATCCTGGTGTCTTGAATCTTCCTCTTGTCCTTTGAGCTCTTGCAACTTCGTCCGCAAGCTTCAAATCAACCACGTCCGCTCTTCAGCCTGGATCCTGCTCGCGAACGCCCGTGAAACCGCTTCTGGTAGCGTTGTTTTTGGCTGGAGAATACAAGGGCGGCGAATCGTGCAAAATGGCCAGCAAAAGAACACAACATTTGGTTGCCTACGACGATGAATCCGACCATCATGACGAAAGCGATTACGACAACACCGAATTTCTGCCGCACGCGAAACGCCGACGACTCAATCCCCATCCCGTAGACGACGACATTACCCTGCCGGCCAGGCGGCCGACGCGCGCTCAGCAGCCCGACTCTGACCCCACACGTAATAGCATATCCCGCGATCTACTCTCCTCTCTCTCAGACGAGCTGCTCATTCGCATCCTATCGTTCCTTTCACTTCAACACCTCCTCGCCGTCGCCCCAGTGTCGCGCCGCTTCTACCAGCTCGCTGGAGACTCTCAATTATGGAAGGCTTTATACTACGCGCGCTTCGTGCTACCGCGCGCCATGAGGATACCGGGATTCAGAGACACCGCGGCCAGTGGTGGTGGTACCGGCCACAAATTGCATTACTCGGGCAGAAGGACACTCTGGGCTGATGGGCGACGTGGTGGACTTGTTCAAGAAAAGAAGGAGGAGGGAATCAAGACTGGAATCAAGAGGAGGAGAGACGAGCCAAGCACTTTCGACAATAGCGGACTAAGCGTAGAAGTCGACGGACGGTCACAAGAGCGGAAATGGGAGCCGGTTAACTGGAAGAGGCAGTATAAGATCCGATACAACTGGTCGAGGGGCAAATGCGCGGTCGAAGAGCTGAGGATAGGGGGTACGGCGGACACGACGCAAGAGGGAAATCATCAACAACAGGAGCGAAAGGTGCTCGTAAAAGTGGTCGAAGGGATTGCGATCACCGCGGATAGGGTGTCGGGTTTGCGCGCATGGGATCTGAAGAGCAGACATCTGCTGGCGCAAGTGAGTCTCTGCGAGGACGGGCTGGACTCTACGCCGAGCTGTATTGCTATGGACGACCACGAGTTGGACCACGGGATATTGGACGTGGGAGTGGGTTTCCTGGATGGGAGTTTTGGGGTCTGGAGGTTTTTCAGTGGCGAGAACCGTCTCGTAAGGCGGTACAAACACGAAAAGTCGAGTAATGGGGAACTCGTTGCGATGGCCCTGTCGAATCCCTACCTGTTAACGGCCACGGCAGCGGTATTGGTATCGCTTTACACCTTCGAGGTACCCCAGCAGCCACCGGCAGACCAATTGGCTCAGAACTCGGGGGCAGGCGGCGAGGCGAGAACGATGACAAAAGCGGGTGGTCCAATGGAGGAGAAGTCGGATGCCTCTGGAAACGATACCAATACGCTTCCAGCGCCATATTTGCTCACATCCCTCAACTCTTACTCATCGCGACCTCCTCTTGCACTATCCATACGAAAGATGGCTTTGACAACCGTCGCCTCAATAGCTTACACTTTTCCCACTCGGAGGGGCTGGTCCATCGGTCTTCAGGACATGCACATCCGCGCCCCAAGTACAGGCGTCAAGTCCGCTCCCGACATCACTACAACAAGAACAGCATACACCATACCGTTAGACACTGGTAGTGGGCTGCAAGAAACACCAGCAACACCCTTACATGAAATAGTTGCTAGATCTCGAGAACCGAATAACCCATCCCCGCGAACCCCTCCAGTTACAGTCGGGCCTACGACACTTTGCTACACTCACCCTTATCTTCTTGCCACTCTGCCTGACAACACCCCTTGTGCTGCACATGTGCACATCAACCGCCTCCTCGCTGTCCATCTCGCGTGGTATTCGGTTATGGGGCCACACATCGGGAATCAGCAATGCCGAGATAACGGCGCGGGGAAAGGCCGTTAGTGTCAGCTCGCGGGGTGAAGAGATGCGAGTCTGGGAGCTTGAAGGACGGTCAAGCGGAATTGGCAGCCGAAGCATCGAGATCAAACCCGGTCCTGCTGCCTCAAATGATAACAAAAGCGGCTCGGCTCCTCCCAGCGGCGGCGGCCTTGCATTGGACAACAAAGAAGATTTGGAATACGATTGGGATGAACGTAGGAACTGGGTGGGATTCGACGATGAAATGGTCATTGTGTTGAAAGAGAAGAGAGGTGGGGGCGAGAGTTTGATGGTTTATGATTTTACCTAGTTGCTAACAACTCTCTTCGATGCGCAATCCGACACACCTCTCGCCTGAATTGCCATTCTCTGCAGGCCACTTCAAAGCCTCTGAGTGTTAGAAAGCTTGATTGTCGAGATCAGTCAAGGACCTCCAACAACATCCCAAAACACCAAGAAGCGAATCTGGCCCCACCGCACTCAGCCCACTGGACACAGCATTACGTTAAACATGGACATTGCCCAGTACAACCCCCGACTGAAGGCGCCGATCATACAACAACCTATCCCGCATGTTTCGCAGGAGTGGGCCTATTCGCGGCGTACACGACGCCCTGCTTTCCCCTGTGATACATGTCGCAGAAGACAATTAGACAGCCTTATCCAGGAACAGGCAGTTGTATGGGGGACCTCGTGCCTCTAACGTCCTATCTGGCGTTCCACTCAAATGCGTGTGTCATGGCTCGGCATATTGACAATATGGATCATGGTATGGTCCCTTGGCGAAAAGTTTATAGAACCGCCAGCAATATGGCCAGTACGGACAATAAGGGAGACCCTCTAGAAGCTTCTTGAATACGGCCAAGCCAGGATGGTTACCGGCAACCTAAACCTCGATGATTATTATATATACGGGAGGCCTCCCAGACTTCCGCGGTAGTGGCAAAAGCCAGACGCGCGGTCCTCAGCTTATCTCTTTTAGTACATTTCAGTCCCCCTTCACCGTGGCTTCCGGAGTCTTCTATCACACTGCACACATCCATTGGCTCAACCATTTGCGCTGCGTCAAGCCTATCCTATTCTCTGTGTCACGCGCTTGCCCATCGGGTTAGTCAGTCACACACTTCTGTACCGCAGCTCCCCAGTTTCGCTCCAGGTTCTCGGTGAACCGCGTGGAGAAGAACGGTCGATATGTGATTTGGTTAAGAGGTTGACTAGCCAGCTTTTTGGGCGGCGGTAGAAAGCGGTAAACCGCCTCCTGCGAAAAGTTGAGGACGACCGACGCCTCCCCAACATGACCGAGCTTGGTCAATGTGTAAGCAGGCCGATGGCTGCCTAGCAGGTGGAGGACAGGCGTACACTTTTGAGGGACCTGGAAACACATGGTAGACCTTGTCCTCTCTCACACGCAGACACAAGATACCAATGCATTGAAGAAAGGTAATAAAGACAATCACTCCCGGGCTTTACTCCCACACATAAAGTCTACATGGGCCATAGTCACTGTAGAAGACACCTACCTAGCCTGATGGCTACAGTCATCGCCAGTGTCCCACAACATGGATGAAGCACTCACTCATCCAACATCATACCTACCGTAAAAGATGTCCAACATCGAATTTCAGGTCCAAGAAACCTTCCTAGAACCGGCTACATATCTGTCATGTTCAAAGCAGTCTGAGCAGCGTGTCTGCATCGAAATTGGGTATTTTCTACTACAAAAGACTCATAGATGATTACAGTCTGTTTCGCTGGCTGTGCATGAAGCATCTGTATGTACTTAGCCGGAGCAGGATGTGGGAGACATAACTGCAACGGGGTTTGTTTGTCCTTCGTTCGGCCTGTGTGCATTGCATTTACCTTTTTTGCACATGACCTGCTTCGGAGTTACTTAGTGAATATGATTTCGCTGACTTGAAATCCGAATGTCCGCGAGTTTCAGTACGGTACTGCATGCCTGGCGGATCACCGCACCCAGCAGCTACCTAGCGCATACGTACCTCCTCCGTCGGCGCGACCTGCTCACTCACGTTGCTATGCACATTTGCACAGGTATGCTTTCAAGCTTCCGGCTTAGTCGATATGTAAGTAAGCCAATCTGTGCGGTTGCGATGCGATGTGATGCGACGCGTATTTCCCGGGTTTGTTGAAGTTCCATTGTTCACTTCGGCTGCAGCAACGGGGGCATGGCATGGTATATGTACATACGATTTTCCGGTATCCTCACTAGGGGATATTATTACGGATTAGACAGTTCGTGCGGCTTTTCATGGTTGACTGATAAAACGTGTGAGGAAAAGGGGAAGAGAGTTCGGAGAAGGATGACCATTTCGGTATCTATGAGTAGGCTTTGGGGTGGGTACATGGGCACTATGGCTAAGTAAATTTGGAAACATTCAGTTCATATAGCGCCAGTGGTTTAGTGGTAAAATCCATCGTTGCCATCGATGGGCCCCGCGTTCGATTCGCGGCTGGCGCAAATGCAAATAATTCTTTTTGGGTTTTTTTTTTCTTCCATCTGTTCGATTTCCCAGCTTCCTTGTTTTTCTTCATCCCTCATCTTTCAAGTAAACTTTTTTTTTCACAGTTGTTATACTTTTTTTATACAGTTGTTATACTAACCCATACTGCTTCCTTTGTACAACCCATTCAGCAACACTTCGATAGTGTAGGTATCTACACAGTACGTGCGCACATCTTGTTGTACGCCTCACGGCTGCACCAACCCCCCCGCGCCTCTTCTGGTCATGTTCCTGGCAGCGAGCGTCAACGTGACTCATTCCGAATTTAAACTTGTCACTTGCGCATAGTAGTAGGTGTATGTATAATCAATTAGTTAGCGCAGGCACACTACGCTAGGCAGAACTAACCTTTGCTGGTCTCAAGGGATATATCGGAGTCCATTCATTGTTTGCTGTCGATATTGGTAATAACCTAATTACAAGCTGGCTGGAACTGTATCCGAATCTTCCGCTGTCTGGTATTATTGTTGTTGTTGGTAGCTAGTAGTACTCAGGTAGTGAGAGATGGGAAATGTTGTCTGTTGGTCCTTGGCTATAGGTTGTTGGCAGGTCAATTGGCCCCTGGGGTGTACATTTGAAGACCGCGGGTTGCATGGGTGTGGGTGTGGGTGTATGGGTGAACTTATTGTATAACTTGCTTATTATGTACGTGCCTCTACATAATTTGGGTGCGTGACCTACCCTTGGTATTGTTAGGTGCTCCTGCTTCTAATAATCGGTATTTGTACTGTAGGTACCAAAGAAGACAAGCACGATGTGTGGAGGGAAGGGGTATGTGGGCCGACGGTATTAAAGAACGCGAACAAAGAAAGAATGACATAGATATACTGCGTAGTGGGAGGCGTTAGGCACAACGGACATTATATGGAAGCCTGCGCATTGGACAGCCTGATTGGATGAAGTTGTTGGTGTGTGGGATGTTGGGTCCATGGACTGTTGGTTTGTGTGTTGTCATGGAGACAAACTGGAGTGAACAAAGAAACCAACGGTATTGGAATTGCTTAGCATCTAAGAGTATGTGACAACAGGTCAGACCGTTGCTATCTAGAAGGAAGGACTTAGCTTTTTTGAGAAGAGAGTAGTATATCTTTCGTTCCACGTTTTGTTCCGATCGATTTAGGAGCATTAGGCAACATGCTGAAATCTCAATTGATGATCGGAACCCTGCATCGCTAGCCCGTCCAAGTGACTCTGGGCGAGACATGTTCATCATTATGCAAGTGCCAAGGAAGCATGTACATGCCACTATGCTTACCGATAACAGATTTACAGTTCATTATGGAAATCTCAACGTTTGATGGGACATGCTGCCATGAGAACTACAGCAACGTCAAAAGGCACCGATGGGGAGCGAATCTAGCACAAACACGTTGTTATTGGTGTTGCGCGAGCCGGAGCATTTGAGGCTCTGGGAAACCTGCTCCAGCAGCCTATGCCAGGCCATAGGCCACAAGAGTCCATGGTTTGGCTGTTCCGATTCCTTATCTGCTTCCTGGTTGTGAATGTGCCATATTGATTGTTACATAAGGGTCAGCAAGTCACAGTCACCACATGTGGAACAGGTGTTATGCACTTTTTGGTACTCGAGGTACGTATCGTGTACAGCAACGAGATCGATGGCATGGCAGAGGGTGAGCGTAGTGTAGGAAACTACCTCTTAGGATAGCGAGAACCCTTCAGAGGCAGACAGATGGCCGTGAATGGTCGATGTACCCGCTCAATCAGCCCTAGGATACGCCCCGAGAGGCGATACAAGAAACATGGCGAGCGGGCCAGTGACCAATGCTAGGGCAGACATGGCCTCAATTGGCTGCTTTGTTATCGATGAAACATCTCGTCACTGTCAATCATGAGCTACGATTAGTCAATCGAGCTAATGAATACCTTCCTGTGTCTGAAGTCTGAGCAACAGTACGTAGTGAGGCCATTGATACTGTGCTTGATGGAGCATAGGAGGGCCTCATGCCTTGGATTCATAGCAGTTCCCATTGTCATTACACCCTCTTCCGGGAGTCTAGCGGAACGGGATGGTCCTCGTGGTCGAGTCTTATGACTCCACTGTCGTCCTCACGCTTGTCTTTACTTTCGTCTTTAGCGCAATCTAAAGCGGATAAGCGACGATTGGGAAACAAGTGGGTGTGGTGGTAGTGACATCTGGTGAGTGGGAGTGAGACAAGTGACTGACGGGACCAAGGTCAACCCCATGACGAGGGGTACCCAAGATTGGCAAGGTTCGATTGTCAAGTCAGGTGACAGAGTCATGGTGTGTCGGCTGCGAGCTGTTGTTCGGGCGGATGCGCGGGCGCATAGTATGTGAAAATACTACGAGTGGTGACACACTACGGTAAATTGATCGATAAACTCGCGCCTTCCTGCGTGGTTCATCTGGTGTGATTCAAGCTCTTCTTGGTATGGTGGGATAGAGAGAGGCGTGCCTTGGCTTGTCGGTCTGAGAGAGCCGGCACTATTGTGAAGAAGTGTCGAGTATGGCAAAGTATTGTAGGAAGATAGTATTCGTCGAATCTGGTCGTGTAGAGCACAATGCGTGTGCAAACCGAGCTGCCCAAATATTTGAAGGACATTCTTTTCCTTCCCAGAACTCTTTGGCATGTGGCACCGATGTTCAGGCAACTAAACGAGATGCTTGGTCGTTCTGGGGGGGGGCAGTGCTCAAAGTGTAAGTGCGTCAACCGCTATCGAGAACCCTGTATCTGCAAGGGGAACCACACCAGAGCCAGGGTTGTGATCTGTCTGTCAGCTGGAGAAAATTCCGGTTGACCAACCAACTGTGTCCAACGCGCCCGTTCGGGGCAGCAATCATTGCATCGATGCATGAACCCCGAATGCTAGGTCAATAAGCAGAAGTTGGAAATGGGAATTTAGTTTGATGCCGGTTCCATCATTGTTGTTACAAGATAAACATCTTTCCCTAATTTAATGTCATGTTTTATTCTTGACGTTGGTTCTGATTTCGAACATGTTTGCTTGCTGTTGGAAGGGGTTTGATAATGAGTTTGTTTCTTCATTGCCATTGAAATATGTCTTTGTTGCTGAATGGAGTTCTGGTCTGTAGTCCAAGGTGAAGATGAAAGTATATTGGAGCCCAAAACCCAGGCACGCCAGGGTCGAAGCGCTGAAAAGATTGCTTGCCTATTTGGTGGTTGGCAATCGGTCTTGTCCAAAGGCCTTTGCTTCATTGGCGGTATGTATGCCATTGCCAGCATTTGATGCATCTAGAGCCTGTCACCGCCATTGTCGGTCAAGAGGTCGGGGTCGGGATTGAATGGACGGCTTGAGTTGAGATGATCAGGGGTTGAAAGCGGGGTCCGTCCAAGGTCAACGGGAGGGCCCACAAGTCCACCGGGATGAGAGCCGGCCGAGTGGATGCTCGCGTGTCCGGCTCCGCGCCGTCACACACACGCGGGCGCTGCGGGGAGAAGGGGCCCATCTGGAGGCTGGTCAACCCCGCGGTGTGTTTTCGCTGGTTGCTTTTGATAGAATCTTGGTTAGGCTTGGGATGCCAGTCCCTTGATCGCCTACCTTCATGCAGTGAGGAGGGGAATTCGATGAGCAGGCTGACGATAAGGGTACGTGGCATCCTGGACAGGCACGATCAAATGTTTCTGTGGTATTCAAGACGGGGAGCCTTTCTGTCGTGCTGCCACATACGCGATGTATAGCCCACCCAGGTGGGAAGGACTGGCGGCTTGTGCAGGACGCGAATGAGCCGTTGAGGCTGCTGAATGCTGCCCTCGACAGCACGGTCTCTCAACAGCTTCATCGTGTGGTAGATATGCCTCTCTGTAGGAGGCCATCAGGCTTGAGTGCGGAGAAGAACAGTATCGGGATATATCGCTTGAGTGAGCGAGGTAAGACAAATGATAGAAGCACACTCGGTGATCTGTGGTGATCCGTTTGTAGCTCCCGTCGTCGATGTGAAAGGAGTACTTTGCGGGACTTCAAGGGACCTAGAGGTACCTACCTTATACCTCACTGTCACTTCCATTTCTCGTTCATTCAAGGTAATTCTCGATAACGCAGCTGATAGCGGGGTAAGTTCCCTCACTTCCAGACCTAGTTACCCGCGGTGGCGTACATAGTACTTTTAGCACACAAACGACTCGAATGTAATTCTCCGACGGAACCGCGAAACTCGCAAACTCCACCATACCTAGTCTTCACCAAACAGCTATGGACCATGGAGGCCAAGTTGGTTGTGAATCCAATGCTGGCCCCTCGGTCTGGAGCGGGAGGCGACAAGGTCAATCGGTGACTCACCTTACCATCTTTCGCTTCCACTTTTCATAAAGGCAATAAACCAGTGCCATGCCATCGGCATCATCTGCCTTCCAGCATGCTCCCAATTCGCAATTTGTCATACACTACAGGTACGCTCGGTACGCAGCGGCCTTTGCATGCTCTCGTCCTTCGTCCCATGGTCGACGTCTGATTGGCCAATCGCTTTCCTCCCATCTAAATCTCCCTCTACGCAGTCGTACTTGTGCAGTCGTACTTGCACTCGTATGTGGCAAAATACTGGCGAGAATAGTCCGGATACGCTGCCCGCGCCCCATGAGCTGTCCGTCTTCCTTTTTTTTTCTTCTTTTCTTTTTTTTGTTCTCTCTGCACCAGTGGGGCTCTTTGACAATTTTGCGTTTGCCAGTCTCCGAAACACCCGTTTGCGCCTACTGTAGGCCCCGTTTCTGCGACACGCTGGATGCCCAATACAGATGGAATATCTGCCCAATTGATAACACCAACTGCTACGACCTGACGGAGCGATGAATGGCGCGATTGGAGCTTGAAATTCGATGGCAATGAACTGACATCTTACCTCTAGGGTTGGGGTTGCAGCCGTACAATGCAAACCGGGCACCGGACGCATTCGGAAATTCATGCTCGCCGAAAGCCAGGCAGCGAGAGGTCTTGCATCAAATAACGAGACATGCTTGGATGATGAAGTGAGTTTTGAAAACGCCAGAAGCGTGGTCTCTGTCAATGGGTCATCATATCATCAATCGAACTCGCAGACCATGTCGTTGTTAGCATGGTTCCCGCCACAGCCGACACTATCTCGCTGTTACGTTGAGGCTCGTCCAAACACCTCCAATAAACTCCCTTCCCGTCTGGCCTTTGCAGGAGGCGGCACCGATTCCTCAACGATCGGAAACAAAATGAAGTTTCTCTAATCAACCAAGGCAATCGATGTTGATTATTATCATCTGTACGACATTGCAGCAAATTTGTCCATCGCAAGAGCGAGATATGCCTCACTATGCATTGTAGTGGACAAAGCAAATGTTAGCGGATATTCAATACGTGTACGCAGAGTTTTGGAAATCATGGAAATTGGATCAAACTGGCATGCTTTGCTTCCCTGTGGTCGGCTTGATCTGCGCCAGGGTTTGAGGCTCCAATGTCACCGACTGATGATCGCTTCAGAGTCCATGGCCGGTTTGTGAACAGCACCTCCAAGTACTAACTCTCAAACTAAGTTCAAGGATGTACTTGACCGGACTTTGTGCCAAGCTATGTCTCAGTCATGCCTTACTGATAGGGATATGTGTAGTTACAGTGCGTGCAGGTGATCACCGGATTGGCTGCGTCCTAAGTCACGGCTTGCTCTGAAGCGGGCTTCAATGGTTTACGGACCGGGGCGTGGCAACCCTGTGAAGGAAGAGGGTGACTCCAAAGGTCAGCGAATGACTCTTTCGCAATCCAACAGTGCTGCATCAATTGGTAAAGCAAGGCAGCAGAAGAAGAAGAAGACGTTGGGACTTGGGAAACACAGCGGACAGGCACACGAGTCCCCCTGCGAAAAAGAGCGGACATGGTGAGTGATGAAGGGATCCATAAGGTATGTAGTAGTACCTATGTTTGTACTTAGCCTGCTCAGGTCCGGTACCTCAGGATGGTCAGCTCAATCAAGTGTGAGCGCCCCATGCCCTCTGCCCCACTGTTTGGGTTTCTGTGCCCCAGGTGAGGTTCTACGATGGCCGCGTCAGTCGCTTGAAGCCTAGCATCGAAAGCGAGAGCAGCAGCCGGAATTTGTATAGGATAATAGGAAGGTGATGACTTGATGAGGTCAGGATCCATAAGTTCCAGTTGACGGGAACCAAGAAAGCATTGCCATTGCGACAAATCAATATCATCCTGAGTCTCAGCTGCCCTGACTGTGATGGGGAAGGTCACAGACCTTCTTTATCTTTGGGTCCGACGGTGTGTAACCTGTACAGTATCGCATCGCATATCCCGCACGCATCTTGATCGGATTACCGACGGACTGTGAAGTTGGGGTAGTTCAGCTACACTATACTTGTCCAGGTACCTCTTGCTGGCTTGGGTACCTTGGCCGCTTATGCCCCCGCGTGGCAGGAGGTACCGACACAGTTCGACATGGGACTTTTGGTGCATCTGTCGGCGACGACGGGAAGGTGAGCGGAAGCAGGCAGAGAGGGAGGCATGGCAGTGGGAGGGGGTGGCCCGCTCCTTCTGGCTGCAGTGCCGCCTGTTTTGCACATGCCCGGCATCCTTTTTACATGCCCGTATGCCCTACCGCCCTGGGCCTTTGCCTCTCTTCGGTTTCCTACTTCCCTTCTGCTTGCTCTGCTACCTCTTTTGCAAAATCCCCCCTCTTTCTTTCTCTTCCACCGTCTCACCCTCCACTCCGCCACCACTCCAATTTTTGCTATTGTTACTTCCCATTGACTTACATAGCTGACTTGTCAATTGGATGAACGCTCCTCAGCTATCGCTATTATTCAGGTTTCAATTGGGAAGCACTGCCTGCTCCGCCGACGCAAGCCTTCCCCTCTCGGGTTCCAGCTGCTTCGATTCTATTGACGGACGGGATCTCATCAAGGTTACCTTCCATCCCGTTACTAATACAAAGTGTCCCTACCAACCCCTAGCAGCGGGGCGCTAGACTAGGGCTGCACGGTGCATCGTTAAAACGCAGCGCAGCCCGAACTTTGACTGGACCTCAACTGTCATCTCAGCACCAGACCAAGTCCCGGCCGCTGGAATCTCAAACCACTACTCCACACTTGCTACCGGGGCCCAGAATAGAGACGTTCCTATTGTTCCACTTCGATACCCTCAACCACCCCCCCGCGCCAACCCGAATGGCAACGACTGGTGGCAAGCATCTCGAACAATAAGGAAGACATCGCACAATACCCAGACGCAGTATCATGTAGTGTTGGCTCGCATTGTGTAGCACTCGTCGAATTGACAACAAAACGCAGGCCTTATCCGGCCATTCAACGCTATTCAAACACAGACGAACAATAATTGCCCAAACAACAATCGCACAAAGCACTGGCTGCCTGACGTTGCCCGACTGTTCTTAAACGCCTCTTGATCACCAGGAACACTGTCGGCTTCTTCCTCTTCTACAACTTTTTCCGGACGGCTGTCATCTTCGCGACCGATTGGAACCGTCAAGGATCTTCCCAGTCCACCAGTCACTGCCATTGAAGCTCATGCCAGGCACCAGCTCGACTCATAAACCCTATCGGTCCTTGATCTTCGTCACCCATTGACGCTATCAACCCATCGTTCGCCACCCATCCGAAGAACACCACCATACAAAATCCACGAACCAGTCTTTTCATACATCTCCCATCAACCGTCGATATCCGCCCGAGACGTTTTCAAGTACTACGCTCCTTCCCAAGTCAGCAGGACGAACATTTCATCCCTCAGCATCTCACAAAGGGCAATAAACCTTGCCATAATGTCTGGCAAGAACGACAAAGTCCTACAGCCAGCATTGTTCCCAATGGATTACACTATGATGCCAATGTCATCCACTTCGACTTCTTCCAAGCCCAAGCGGCCGTTTGACATCAGCAACCTCATGTCTCCTCCTGGTCCAGCTCCTTACGAGACATTCAACCTTCGCGACGCCGCAATGCCACCCTCAAAGCCCATGTCCGCTGCAAGCAGGCAGCTGGGACCGAACCCGCCCATTTCTCCTCCCATCTCCCCCTATACTAGGGCGAGAAACTCGATTACAACGGACCCTCGCCTTTCCATTTCGGACAACGACCCGATCCTATATCCTGCTCCCGAATCCGCTGCCAGCCCTCCTTCTGAGCCGCTCTTCGTCCCTTCGGTTCCTTCAGCCGAGCCGCTCGATGACTTGGTCAACAATCACATTGCTTCTCGACCCCAGAGCATTGTACGCGCCACATCGCCCCCTAAGCCGGAGGAGTACGAGCTGGTGCTCTTTTTCAAGTCGGAGTGCCTGAAGATGTGGCAGAAGGATCCTCGGGACTGGCTTCGCAAGGAGCGCCAGTATCTGCGAGCTGACAAGAAGAACCACACGAAAGCACGGCCCATGGTTAACAGGCTTCCAACAATTTTGCCCGCCGCTCAACCTCCGGCTCCGGCTCCGGCTCCGAGACCTCAGGTGGCGAGAACCAGCAGCATTGGCCGCATTCAGAAGCCCAGAGTCACCAAGGCACCGGCCCAAAACCCTCGACCGATTCGGGCAACCCCTACGCACTCTCGACAGACGGCACGTGTTAGCGCCACACCTGAACCTAGGGTGCGAACAGTGGCACCGAACAGGGAGGACAAGGATTTCGACGCTCTTCCCGACTACACACCCAGCATTTTGACGCTACCCAACACACCCGGCTGTCTCAAGGTCGACTGGAAGGGTAATGCGCTTGACTTGAGCAAAGATCCCAATAGGGCCCTTCTCCATGATGAGGAGCTCAGCCTTGCCGCCGCCCTTCGCCTGGATTGTGCGACCTATCTCACGAGTAAGAGGCGTATCTTCATGAGACGCATTGAGTGTGCCAAGATTGGCAAGGAGTTTCGCAAGACAGACGCTCAGCAAGCGTGCAAGATCGATGTGAACAAGGCATCGAAGCTGTGGACGGCGTACGAACGGGTTGGCTGGCTTGACCCTAAGCACATTGAGAGGTTTCTGTATAACTGAGAGCCTCCAGTCCTGGATGCAATGGTTCTGTCTAATCGGGTTGTCTTTCATAACTTGCCATTTCCACGGTTGCTCATTTTGGCATTTACCTGGCGCATGGTGCACCCCACTCACTGGTTTGTTTGGTGAAACGGCTGGCTAGATTGATGACTTGGTTCGGGATTTTACCCCCTTTTCATGGCCCTGGATATACCCCCGGAGTTTGGCTTGTGGAATCACTCTACTTTCTTGCACTAGTTATTGCTTTTCTCTCTCCTTTTTTTTCTTTTTAAATTGCTCCTGATCACATAACGAACACTCTTGCATTTTCACGGCTGGTACTTAACGATCATTATCGATTGGGTCGGTTGGTTTGGTCAATAGGCTCTGGCTTTGGTTTTTCCTCCCTGGCTCACTCGTATTACGACATCTTTTTTTTTTCTTGCTTTGTCTGGGACAGCCTGACCCCTTTCGCTTCAGAATTTTGTTCACAGGATTTTCTTCAAGGAATCGGTCAATTATGGAAAGGGAGAAAGGAAGGATCTCTGTTACTTACTCTTTTGCATGTCACCGGAGATGGACAACATAGCACAATATGGAGGGATTGGAGGGAGGAGGAAGACTGCTAACGGTTTTAACGACATTATACCCCCTTTTCTTTGTTCCATATGATTTGCTTTTACTTGGCCTAGCACATGGGTAGAAGCTGTGCCATCCACTTTGTTTTTATGAGTGAACGGTTTATACGTTGATGATGGAGGGCGCGAAAGTACAGCGCGATATCACAACGTGGGAATGTAGCTATTGAACAGCGTTTTATGACGGAATGAATGAGATCAAATCAGCAGACGCAATTCACCTCGTGAAGATTTGCTTTATTGATGGTTAACATGTGCTTTCATTTGAACATCAAAAATCAATTCGACTTGTAAGAAGATGATGGTTGCAGACTGTCGCTTGATACACGTAGTTATCTTGACCCAAGTGCTTTTCGCCAATGCCCTTCACAAAGTCCTCCCCGTGATAGAGATTTAGCACTTTACCTTGAACTGGGCGTACATGGTAGATCAGTGCAGCTCGATTTGTGTGTGGATGATGGATTTGGATTTTACTTGCGTCGTAGTTCGGTTGACAGGGTAATGCTTAGGAGGGATCATTCCGGATTCTCTGGACCCGCGCTGATTACAAACCAGCATGGTTTTAGTACGTAGGGGGCGAAATAATTTCTTCGGAAAGATGTGGCATTTGTAATGGTATATGTACAACGAAGACCGCAGTGATTGAGTTTGCACTGTTTCATGTCATGGTAATTGACGTCAAAAGGTAAGTGTCATACTTCATTACACCTTGCATCGCAATGCTGGGTCAATAGACCTCCATCCAGCCCCTAGCCGAATGTTCTGTCCCTGGGGCACGCTACCGCACATTGGAACAAGACAACCCGCTATGATACATGCAATCATGTCATTAAATAACATCCCTTCCTCCATTAACATTAACATTATCAAACCCTCTTTTAGAGTCCAGCAGCCAACTTGTACCCACCATCAACGGCCAACGTCTCGCCATTGATGAACTGGTTCGATACCAATGCCAGTACTGCCTGCGCCATATCGATATCGCGGCCAGGACGAGCACTCGGGAACTTGTCTTGATACTTCTCCTTGGGGATATGGCTCTTCTGGAACTCGTCGCTTTCCTCGGCCGTCATCTCGCTAGGGAAGACACCAGGCGCAATGCTGTTGATGCGAATCTTGAGCCCAGCGTTGGCGATCTCTGCGGCTAGCATGCGGTTCAGGTGAACGGCCGCTGCCTTGCTAGCGTTGTAGCTGAAGTGGTGCTGGGCTGACTTGACTTGGCCGCTGATGCTGCTGATGTTGACCACAGTGCCGGACCAGCCTGGGTGGCGCTCGGTGCTAGCTTGTAGGAGGGGCAAAAAGGCGGAGGTCATGAAGTAAATGCTAGCCACATTGGTACGGTATGTCTCCGTCCAGTCGTCGAAAGTAGCGTTCTCGTTATCAAACAAGTTGTGCTTGAGCTCCTTGGGGTCGCTGGCCTCGGTGGTTACGCTCGAGCTGGAAATGCCGGCGTTGTTGACCAAGATGCAGAGACACTTCTCGCGGGATTCGATCTCCTTGACCAGAGCGGCAATGTCCTCCTTCTTAGTCACGTCTGCCTGCAGGGCGATGATCTCGCCCTCGACGTCCTTGTTGTAGATCTCCACCACCTTGTCCAGCTTCTCCTTGTTGCGGCCAGCGATATACACCTTGGCGCCGTTGACGGCGAGAGCTTGTGTGGCCATAAGCCCGATGCCAGTGCCGCCGCCGGTTACGAGGGCGACGCGGCCCGCGAGGTTGAAGAGGGAGTTGCGGTTCAACTCGGCATGGCTGGCAGCGGAGGCCGACTTGGTTCCGGTCGACATTGTGTAAGATTGTTGGTGGAGAGAGGATGGGAGACTGGTCCTGGAAGGTTTGGATGAACTAATCGCGGTCGCTAGAGTGGTTCGTGCAGTGGTGTTAAGTGCTCTTGTTCTGGTTGTGGAAAGAAGAGTCCTGGTGGAGGGTCTGAGGAAGCGTGTAGGTAGAAATTGAATCATTGTCTAAGGTCAGGAAAGGAAAGGGGTAAAAGAGGGATCTCGAGAGAGGAAACTTGTTTTAATATTGACGTTCCTTCAGACATGGAAGTCAACAATGCATCCCATCGAGATCATCCTAACTTATTGCGTTGGTAAGAGCGACGGAGAATAGTGAAAGTCATGACGAAATCGATTCTAGGACCCCTGCAACCACTGACGAAATTCGTGCTGGTGCGCCTTCCCTTTTCATCGAATTCGAGGGGAACCAGCGAATCAGCGTCTAGCGGCAGGGAAGCAGCCCCGGTGCCTGCCTGTCACCTTGACCCCGCTGCAGACCTCCACCCATCGGTGGACTTGTAAGACAGTGGACCCTGGGAAGTTGCAACAGCTGCACAGCGACGACATGAACACTCAGTTTGAATCGCAAGGGCGAAAGTGATGCAATAAAGCGGAGAGACACACCCCTTCTCTGTGTAGGTGATGTCCTTGTCACAGCTGAGATTTTGAGGAAGAGATCGCATGATGTTAAGTAGTATCCATCGATCATCAGCCGTTTCTAAAACGTCAGAGGCACGGGAGGTCCAATGGATCATCACCTTATCCAGCTTATTTACTTGAACACGCCGGCTTGATGTGCATGATGGGTACATACGGCGCCTCGGGACTATACTCTGCAGAGTTCATTGCAGATTTGATGAAGTTGCCAGACTGCACCGAATTATTACGAGTATGCATCAATGACCGAACGTCTTCCACTGTACATGGATTATATATGTCTCAACCGCTCTCCAGTCTCCATTATTCTCGTAGATAGGTTCTCCTCGAATCGAATCCCACGCATTCGCCATCACATCAGTCGCGATGCTTCGCAACCGCCAGCTCAACATCAGTCCTGGGCCAGAAGTGGCTCATGTCGCCGACGGGAAGGTTCACAGTGATTCGCATCTCATAATGAAAGACATGTGAAGAAGAGCTACATCAAAACAGCAGGGCACCGCCTCCCAGTTAGGAAAGAAAGGTTGGAACAGAGAGAGAAGGAGCATTTACGTAATCATCAAACTTGCCCTGAATGAAGAGGGGCAGAACTCATCTTCTGCAACCTCCCCGCTTCCTCAAACTTCCCCTCATCAACCCTCCAATACGCCCCGCTCAGCGCCCAACAAGCCACAATAACCAGCAGAAAGATTTCCGTACGATCTCTCGAATTTGAACTCCGCGTAATTACTTGTGTATGAAAGAGTGGGTAGGGATAATGATGTAGAGAAGCAGCAAAGAGGCATCTACATTGTCGACCAACACCCTTATTTTTTGCTTGCGTTTATGTAAAGTGATTACGCTAACTTCAATTTCGAGAGACTATACGGCAGCGCAAGGGACGGTATTAGTCTTGCGAGTAAAGATAAAGATGTAAACAACGCAAAACTCCCAAAACGTTAAATACAATGCAATCACGGCATTATACTCGGGTGTCAACGCGCCGACGGTAAGGTTCGAAGTGGTCTTATGAGGCGTATCAAACTGGAGCGTGGGCAACTGCAGACGCCCGAATGGCATCCGGAAGACGGCGAAGAGACCCATAACCACCATGGGGGAGAAGCTGTCCATGACCCATTAGAAAGCCACGGCGACGAGGAGGAGGGCGAGGTCGACGAAAATAATATGTCTCTGTTTACTTCCACGATCAGTGACAAACAAGTCGAAAGATGTAAAAAGAGAAACTCTGGAATGACGACTTACACGACAGACGAAAAAACTTGCGCATCACCCCATTACATGAGAACCATGGAGAATGTAAATTTGCAAGATGACGAACCTTCAAAAGTGAATTAGCCAGAAGCTTGTTAGACTTTCCTGCCACATCATGACTATGAGCAACTCAAGAGAAAAACCGCCGTGAGAAGTACAGCACAGCACAGCACAGCACAGAAGAACGCATACCAACAAAGCCAAGCGCAATCGGGTTAACAAACCGCCTGTTGTAGTCGCCGACATGAAGGATTCTGGGGGTAAGGTAGGGGTGTCCAAAGAGCTCTTGCGAGTTGTTTACTCCCGGTCGTTGACCTATCAGAAGTAGCATTTTTCCTCATCACGAATGGTTCTGGTGCCATTATGGGTTGGGATCGATTCGGTTCTTTCTATGTTATGATCTCCTCGGTGAGTTTCCTTTCTGCACACTTCGCTAGGCTTATTTGTAAGCAATTATTTGAATTATCGGAGGTTTTGAGTGAGTCGTAACAATGGAATAGAGTAACGCCCGAATTAGGAAAGGTGATGGGCGTGTGAACTTTCTCGGGCGTCTTAGGTGAACCAGTTTCTCACCTTCAGACTACATCACTCGACATCCAGAAACTCATTTTACAATTCTCATAACTGGATTAATATCACACCAACTGTTTGCTTTACCAAATAAACATCTCTGATCTGGTATTCAGAGATCTCAACCTAACCGTTTTCAACTCCTCTTAGGTTATCAAGTATTGGTATCAGCTGCCTCACGTACTGTGCTTCTTAGATTTGTTGCGTCTAGCTGCATATACTTATACCAAAGGGGTTGGATATTTTTATATACTACCTCAGGTTGTGTGTTTTGGCGGGGGACATGAGGGTGGGGGACACCAAACAATTGGTAGGAAACCTCTGTGCTGCATGTTAGATAACATAATCCTAATGTTGAGGTAGTTCCCACATCGAATGCTATAAGGGTAACCATCTAAGTTGTAGATGGAGTGAGTCCTTATACCCATATCTATCAACGCCAGAGGAACCAACATCTTACCAACTACATCAGTACCAACTACTCCAGAGTTTCCAAGCCTGCTACACCATCTGGCTGTAATATCTGCCAACATATCCCAAGGCTGAAATGCATCCATACATCGGGCAAGTTGGTCCAGTTGTGCGGGCATGCTGAACCGAACAGTCGATCAAAACGTCACCTCTTCAGTACTCTCCCTCACCCTCTTCATCAGATCCTGTAAATCCTTCTCATCCTTCCCGCCCACCACCACATCGCCAATACTCTCCACCTCCTTTTCCTCGTTGCCTATATCATCCTCATACCATGCCATGATCAGCATCCGCCCAGTTTCAAACTCCTCCCTCCACGTCTCCATAAACTGCTTCCTCGACCCCCGCAGCGTGGTAGAGAAACTGCTCGCACAAGTCATACCCCTGCTCGTAAAGTGACCTTTGAGCAACGGCAACGCCAGTGATCCCGACGTCCTCACGTTCAAGTCAACAATATACTGCGCCGTCTTCTCGCCATCCGCGGAAGAAATGCCGTTCCCTTGAACCAGTTCATCCTTTGGAATATCCTTCGTCTCCAAAACATCAATCCCCACGGGTCCAATGTATCCATGCTTACCCACCCACTCAGCAGTCTGCCTCATGATCCCCTCAAACTTCTCCTTCAGCCTGTCCTGGCGCGCGTAATTAATTGTACTCCCAATCCACGCATTATCCTCATTGATCATCTGCTCCGACGCCGCCAAAAACGTCGCCTCGCCTCCTTTCCTCACCAAAAATGTCACCCCGTAGTCCCCCACGGGATCGCGCACCATCTCGCTCAGCACCACCGACCCGGGCTTCAACTGCTGATTTTTAGCAGTCACCTGCGACAGAAGCTTCCTCAACACTCCGGTCTCATCATCCATTAACTTCTTCACCAACTCCCGCTTCTTTTCCTCGTCACTAACCACCCACGTCCCCGCCCCGCCAAACGTTTGTTGGGTCTTGAACACAAACGGTGCTTGTCTAGCATCCACCTTCTCCACGATCCTCTTCATCTGCTCTTCCAACCACTGTCCCCTGGCCCCTTTACACCCCGCGGGGACAAACCTCATACCACCTTTCCCCACCACATCATCCTCCGCCCGACAAACCTCACAACATTCCCCACCCGCCAACGGCGGTACAAACCCCTCAACATCAACCACCTCCGCCCTCGGCGTCGGCAGCCCCGACTCAGCAAGTCCAGCCTTGCTATTCAAAAACCACTGAGTCTCCTGGTTCACCACCAACGGATACCCCTTTTTTTCAAGGTCATCAAGCATGATCTTGACCGCTAACCTATCGATCCCTAGCTCTTTTACAGGTATCTCGGCGGGTCCGGAACAGAATACCAATTTCGGCCTCTGCTCGGGGCTCAGAACAGCAATCGTCGCTTCGGCCTCGTGCCGGTCGTGCGCCTCTTGCAAGGCGGAGCCGGGTGAGACGTTGAAGAAGATGGTGGGGGTGTGTGGGCCGCCGGTGATGAAGGCGTCGCGTTGGGGGATGAGCGAAAGGTATTTGAGGGCTATGGAGCGTTGGAGCTCTGTTGTGGTTGACGAGGCGGCAGCATCTTTGAGCTCGGCGGGCGGGATGTTGTTGAAGGGACTGTCTTGGTAAAGATATTTCTTGTTGCGAGGGAAGGAAGGGGTCAGGGCGATGGCGGAGTTGACGCCGCAGAGGACGAAGCCGAGGCGGAGGTGCGCGGTGGAGGGGTCGGCGAGCTTGTAGAGATCCGTCAGGGTGGTGTCGAGGTGGATGGTGGGAAGGTTTATTGTAGCGGAACCCATTTTCGGGTTGGTGGTTGCTATTTTCTTCGGAGGTGGTGGCTTGGTTGTCGTATAGGGTCTTCCGGGGGAGAGGAAAGATGTTGGAGGACTATTGAAGACTGTGGTTGGGGAACGACGGATGAGGTGCCAGATAGTTACGATCCTCATTGTGGATGGACTGAAGTGAAGGTAAGTGCATGGAATGTCGCTCATTTTGTACTTGCGTCGATCTTACACTGCACCTGCTGGTTTAGTGCATGCGCAAAATCTTTGAAACCACTTTCCTGTTTTCGAGGGCCAGGAGAACAGCACCAATGGCATGTGATAGTTCTGGTTCCCAATGCAAACGAGTTAAAACATCCCAAGTATGCCAGCCACGTCATTTGAAATCCATCACTTGGGTTCAAACAGACTATGCTACTTCTACCCGGTGATCAACGGTGACACGGAGTTGCCAAATATATCTTGCAGGCTTCTTTATGACAATCGTGAGTGTTGAGGCAGAAGTTTTGTTTGGCGATAAGATGAATGATATCATGTTCCGAGCAAGTGTGATGGGAAGGCGGGATGGCCTCTTGGCTGACAGTGACGGGACAGGGTGAGCGGGTCTCGCCGAATGATCGATCGGGACATCGACGTGCAAGACACACCTTGGTGATGACCTGAGACGGCTATGACTGCGGCTGAGACCACATAGCCCGGGTCAACATATTGCGGTCGTCAACCAGTTGTCGAGAGTATAATCAAGAAACTCTGATGATCAACTTCAAGACCCGTGGGTGAAGGTGTGATCGCATGAACACCTTTTAAGGAGAACAGGCGAATGTCTAACGTGCTGATTGCTAGAACAGTGATTATGTCGTCCGAGTCTTGAGTAGATTGAATACGTAGTGGGGTGAGGCAAATTGAAAAGAGTAGAGAGAAATACATGAATTGTAACTGACTCATCTTGTCATTGTCGTGATTGTAGACTTGACGAGTAAACCAGACCCAATCTTCAATTCATCGGGAGGTTGTCAAGTGATACGTCAGCGAGGCTGCGGCATCAGGCAGGTCCCGAAATCTCAGTGGCTGCCGTAATATCAACGTAACACAAAGCGCCACCCTCTTGTCCATAGTTCTCTATTGGTGATGAACACCTCTAACAACCCAGCCAATCAACGCACCTCCTGAAGTATCACGTAAAGATCAGGGTAGGGGATGGTCGTTAACTTGCGTTCTGTTCTGTTGGTCCAGCGTTTAAAGCTCCATGTTTACACCATCATCCGATCGGTCAGCCCTCTCGCCTAACAAGGTTCTGTTCTCACCCTCTGGCGGACTACCATTCTCGACCTTCACATTTGACTTCCGCCATGCTCGTGTCTTACGACGAGCTTCCCTTGCCCAAGCGCTCAGCCTCCAACTCCCTCTCGGCCTGCTGGTAGTACTTGGCTGTGTCGACACCATGCTGGTTGTGGTTCACAAAGTTGAACCAGGGGAGGACAGCGAAGAAAAGGGCCGAGTATCTCGACTGACGAGCAGCCATGCCTTGAACATCGACAGGCAGGGTACTGACACCGTAAAGTGGCTGACCAGCCTTGACCTTGTCAACCATCTCACGCATGTCCATCTGTACCTCGCGGGCGTTCTCGCTCATGCCATAGAAACGGACTGTTGCCATGTTAGCGCACTGTCAAGAACAAAGCCTCTTATCACCGGGATATCCCTGCAACCACTGCCATTTGGGACTGCGGTGAACTTGAGGAGCAATGCGCATGTTGAAGAGAACGAGGATAACGTACGGATGGATCGTTGGTAAAAGTAGAGAAAGCCGCCGAAGAAACCCACGGCGGTCGCCAGTCGCATCGCCTTGGGAAAGCCACCCTTTCCAACACCTGATGGTGCCATCTTCTCCATCAGATATAGAAGGCCGGGACCGGCAGCCCCCGCAACGGTGCCGTGAACATAATCGGACGGGCGAGCGTAGCCGATTACACGGCGGAAGTGCCTGTGTCGTGGTTATTCAGGTCAGAATTGCGCATCTCGAGATGAAACTATGTCGTGGGAAACGTTGTTGGACAGTGTCCGCAGAAAGAAGAAGCGTACGGGTCATTGTCGATAAGCTAGATAAGGTAGGGATGCGATGTCAGCAAACTGAACGTTGTTTTGGAGGGTTTGCTGCGATCCAGACGATGGAATGCGCAACGCATCGTCAAGACATGGTGATGCAATTGGCGAAACCCACTGGATAATTGGTATTGAGTGTCTTGCTGATCGTGTACGTCGGGGATGAAGTGCTGGACATTGTGACGGCGGCCGACGATTGCGTCGTCGATGGGGTAGCACGAACGTTATGGAGCAGCTCACGACTCGGGTCCCGTCGTCGTCGATGGAGTCGTTCAGCGGGATGCCCACAGTGAAGGCTGGAGCTCGTACCGTAAACCGTATTGATGCCTCAGGCGGCAAAGGTCCGTCGTTCCCCGCCGTTAGTGGTGAGAAGCGCGAAAGCTGAGCCACACGCGCTCGGGACGGGGACCCTGCAACAGCGCCACAGACTAAGTAGGTACATTGACGGAAGTGCTGCCAAGCCGCAACCACTTACACTTAAGCGGTTGCAGTTGCTTGACGCGCCCCGAAGTTGCGAAAACGCGTCTCACGTCTCCCACCACTTTAATGGATAATTTTCAACATCGCCATCACTTTTGGACCCTTCAGCGAACGCAGATATAGGAACTCACTATGCCAGCTCAAGATAACGACAACAACACCAGCGCATTCGTCAACGAATTCCTTGCGGGCTGGGATGATGACGACCCCTTCCGTTCCCCAAGCCCAGAGACGGCTGGAACGAACAAAACAAATAACAAGAAGCGCAAAGAGCCAGATACCCTGGGTATTGACAAGGAAATTGATGTCACCAAGAAGGCCAGGGTTCCGCGTGTGAAGCTGGATGATGCCAGACTATTATCCGACAAGGGCATTCCAAAGTTGCGAAAGACCGCATCGAAGTTGAAGTTGAAAGGAAAAGGCCATGAAGTAAGCCAATCACACCCCTGTTGTGGTCAATTGGCTAATATAACCCGTCTTAGTTTTCAGATGCCGCTCGTCTGCTCTCCTTCTACCAGGAATGGCTCGACGACCTCTTCCCGAAAGCTACTTTCGTAGACGCCCTTGCTATGTGTGAAAAGGCCGGGCACAAAACTACCCTACGCAATGCACGACTAAAGTGGATCGCCGAAGGGAAACCCAGGTCAACAACAGCTGAAGAGGAAGAGGATAGAGACCGCGAAGGACAGCCATCTGCTTCTGCAGAACCCACCAGGATGGCGCCCATATTCGAGAAGGCGACAGGGGCTAAATCAAAGACACCAACACTCGATAATAACTTATTCGGAGACGACGACATTTACAATGCGACACCGAGACGAAATCAACCAACAGCGGCACCTGGAGACATACCCGATGATGACGAGTTGGACGCACTTATGGCCGAAGCAGAGTCTGGGGCCGCTCCGGGGGCCAGCAAAGCAACAAACAATGGGGCTGCTTCCGACAGTATATTTGGTGGCGGGGCTATCAACAGGCGCCCACGGCCATCCGAAGTACCAGATGACGATGACCTGGATGCATTGATGGCGGAAGCTGAGTCATATCGGCCGTCCACCACAAACCATGGCAGCATCTTTGGAAACGGTAGCGCTTCTGGAGGTGGTAAAGATAAGCCAGCCATGGCCGCACCACCACAAGAGGATGATGACGACCTAGATGCCCTGATGGCCGAAGCAGAGATGCACGCGTCTCTCGCTACAAAAACGACGGGAAAAGAGTCCACCAGTAGGGAACGAACCAGTGAGCAGGATGGAGGCAAAGATGCACAAAATTATGATGAGGATGATCTGGATGCGTGGATGGCTGAAGCTGAAGCATATACCAAGACCACGAGCATTCAGGTTGCTCAACCCAAGGATACGGATGATGATTGGGAAGCAGAGGCTGCGATGGCCGAAATGCATGGGTTCTGAAGAGAACCTCAAGCAGCCCTATCCTTTCAGGCCCCATCACGGACCGTTGCAATAGTCCTGGGATCGTATCTAACGGCGTGATGATAACGATGCGCAGTAGTACAAAACTATTGGCTGGATAGGCTCTCCGTGGATGGCTCGGCGGGCTAACTTAACCCTAACCCGCGTAATGAAACAATGTGTAAACATAACCCCTGAGGTTCTGAAAAACAGATCAGGGCAGTTGCAGGTTTGGCGTCAGCGTAGTGCCTAGATTCCCTTGGTTTTGACCCCACAATATGATTGTGGTGGGGCGATTTAGCGACAGAGCACCTATCTATAGCATCCGTCATCATCCATTCTTCTGTTCGTCCCCCACTTCAACACAACATCCCAAGTGCCAGTGTGATTCGGGATACAAACGGCACTTCAGGTGCCATCATTAGTGCCTTCCAACTCTAGCCTTTTACCCTTTGCCACGGATATTTGAACACTCGCATCTGGCACACGCGTACAGCCCAAGATGGCGTACGACCTCAACGAAGCCATGGCGAAGCTGCATTTCGACGACGATGCCGAGAATGGCGATGGCACTACCTCCTTTGATCCCATCGACGACATCCTCTTCGAACGGATCCCACCGAGCGAGCTGCGACACGGCGAAGCCACCGACCCCGAAGCGCACCGCGTCGAACTTGAGAAGAAGTACTTGACGCCATCCACGACTTTCTCGACAGAATGGCTGAACCGCCTCCAGCAACGCTGGGACACACCCGTCGACCACTCCCTGCTCTTCCGCATCGCTCCCACACAAACACGTACCGTCACTCGCTTCCAGCGTCATGGCCTCGAGGGTCGCGTTACCGGATATCGCAACGTCACCGTGCCAGCCTCGCATGCCACTGCCAAGACGAGTACATCCATGATGCGAAAGCCAGCCAGCAAGTCCGAGTTTGTGCGCGGCGGGGCTGGCTTCTTTCCCTTCGCCCCAGGTGGTCTAGACGGTATCGAGTCTGCTGCCGCATTAGAGGATCAACTAAGAAAGGACGCCGCATCGGACGAAGGAGAGAGCAAAAAGAAGCTGGAAAGAGTCATCACTCTCGCTGAGGGTGGTCTTCTTGAAGTCGCACCAGGAATGTCGCGCGGTATCGACATGAGCAAGAGAAAGAAGACAGCAGATGCGGAGAGCGAAAAACAGGCCAAGGAAGTAGAGGATGTTCTTGGTCAAGAGCCCGAGGACGCTCCCGACGGCGAGGGCGAGAGGGACGAGGTCAACGGTGTCAAGAGGGAAGAGAGTGAAGATAACCAAGACGACTTGGAAGATATCGACGCCATATTGCCTGTCGAATTTCCTGCCCTCGAGCCTCGTGGCACATTGGCCGCGTCCAGCGCTAGAAAAGCTGGTCGGGAGTGGGCACACATGGTCGACATTAGGCGGGAGATACCCAACTTTAGGGAGTTGGTACCCGACATGGCAAGGGAGTGGCCTTTCGAGCTGGATACGTTCCAGAAGGAGGCCGTTTATCACCTTGAAAATGGCGATTCGGTATTCGTTGCGGCACACACATCAGCCGGAAAGACGGTGGTCGCCGAGTACGCTATCGCACTGGCTGCTAAGCACATGACCAAAGCTATCTACACATCCCCTATTAAGGCGCTGAGTAACCAAAAGTTCAGAGACTTCAGGCAGACCTTTGACGAGGTTGGTATTTTGACCGGCGATGTGCAGATCAACCCCGAAGCCAGTTGCCTAATTATGACGACGGAAATTCTTCGGAGTATGCTCTACCGCGGAGCGGATCTCATTCGCGATGTAGAGTTTGTCATCTTCGACGAGGTACACTATGTAAACGACTACGAACGTGGAGTAGTCTGGGAAGAGGTTATCATCATGCTGCCTGAGCACGTTTCGCTCATCTTACTGTCTGCGACGGTCCCCAATACTTACGAGTTCGCCTCTTGGGTGGGTCGGACGAAGCAAAAGGACATCTATGTCATCTCGACGCCCAAGAGACCTGTTCCCTTGGAACACTACCTTTGGGCGGGCAAAAAGATCCACAAGATTGTAGACTCGGAGAAGAAGTTCATCGAGACCGGCTGGAAGGAGGCCAATCTTGCTATACAAGGCAAGGACAAGCCGCCCAAAGCCATCGAGGCCTCAACAGGACCAGCGCGGGGTGGTGGCAACCAAAGAGGTCGTGGGGGTGCGCAAAGGGGCGCGAATCAACCACGAGGAGGTGCGAGAGGAGGTGGCCAGCAACGTGGAAGGGGTGGCCCACCACGTGCAAGCCACACTCCCGGACATATGGGCCGGACAGGTCGGCCAGGAGGCTTTACGTCTGCTGCTCAGGACAAGAACCTGTGGGTCCATCTTGTGCAGTTCTTGAAGAAAGATAATTTGCTGCCGGCTTGCATCTTCGTCTTCTCCAAGAAGAGATGTGAAGAGAACGCCGATGCACTCAGCAACCAAGACTTTTGTACTGCGCAGGAGAAGAGCCACATTCATATGATCATTGAAAGGTCGATTGCTCGGTTGAAGCCCGAAGACCGAGTGTTGCCGCAGATCATTCGGCTGCGCGAGCTTCTGTCAAGAGGTATTGCTGTTCATCACGGTGGCTTGTTACCCATTGTGAAGGAGATGGTTGAGATCTTGTTTGCGGAGACTCTGGTCAAGGTTCTCTTTGCCACTGAGACCTTTGCAATGGGCTTGAACCTGCCGACCAGGACGGTCGTCTTTTCTGGCTATAGAAAGCATGATGGTCACCAGTTCCGCAACCTCCTGCCTGGCGAGTACACTCAGATGGCCGGTCGTGCTGGAAGACGTGGTCTCGATACAGTCGGCTCTGTCATCATTGTACCGCCTGGCGGAGACGAGGCCCCGCCGGTTACCGATCTCAGGCAAATGATCCTTGGCGAGCCGAGCAAGCTTCGTTCGCAGTTCCGTCTGACTTACAACATGATTCTCAATCTTCTCCGTGTTGAAGCGCTAAAGATAGAGGAGATGATTAAGCGTTCCTTCTCAGAGCATGCTACTCAGCAACTTCTTCCGGAGCATGAAAAGGCAGTCAAGCTTTCCGAAGCCGATCTGGCTAAAATCAAGAGGGACTCGTGCCCTATCTGCGACGTTCACATGGATGAGTGCCATCAAGCAGGAGAGGATTTCAAGGTAGCCACAGAGGAGCTTTATCGCGCCCTACTGGCCATTCCGGTCGGGCGTAAGCTGTTCACACCTGGTCGACTTATCGTTTATATGAAGGAGGGCGTTAGAACCCCTGGAATCCTCCTTGCTGAGGGACCAAGCAAGGCGGGCACCGCTGCTAACCCGACACTGCATGTTCTTGAGATCAAGACCGGCAGGGACCTTCGCAACGATACCGATCTCCTGCCATTCACCCCGACTCTGGCCAAATGGTTCACTCCCTTGCCCGCACACAAGAAAAACATCTACACCAAGACCGTTCACATTCCTCTCAGCGACGTCGTTTGTCTCACTAAGCATATCACCAAGAGCATTGTTCCCGAACTCTTTGACGGTGGCGATGGTTACACCAAAGCGAAGGAAGCACTCCACCAGATTTGTAAATCCTGGTCCGCGCCCATTTGGGATGAGATGGACCTCAGCCGCATCAAATCCCTCTCTATCCATGAGATCATCACGCGCCGGCGCGACGCCGAAATCAAGTGCACAAAGTCCTCCGCCGTCGACTGCGATCTCTTCCTCAAGCACTACGCCATGTGCCACGACCAGTGGCTGATCAAGACCAAGATCGACGAGCTGCGCCAGTCCCTCTCCAACCAAAACCTACAGCTCCTCCCGGACTACGAACAGCGCATCCAAGTCCTCAAGGACCTCTCCTTCATCGACGACGCCAGCCGCATTCAGCTCAAGGGCAAAGTCGCCTGCGAGATCCACTCAGGCGACGAGCTCGTTCTCACAGAGTTGATCCTCGAAAACGTCCTCGCCGATTACGAGCCCGCCGAGATCGCCGCTTTGCTCTCCGCCTTTGTCTTCCAGGAGAAGACAGACATGGTCCCCAACTTGACGTCTAACCTCGAGCGCGGGCAAAAGACTATCATCGAGCTGTCAGAAAAAGTCAACGCCGTGCAGACGCTGCACCAGGTGATCCTGTCATCGGATGAAGGGTCCGATTTCGCAAGCAAGCCCCGGTTCGGGCTGATGGAGGTCGTGTACGAGTGGGCCAGAGGCATGAGCTTCAAGAATATCACGAATCTGACGGACGTGCTGGAGGGCACCATTGTCAGGACCATTTCGCGTCTGGATGAGACGTGTAGGGAGGTGAAGAATGCGGCGAGAATCATTGGTGATCCAGAGCTGTATCAGAAGATGGCGACGACACAGGAGTTGATCAAGAGGGATATCACGGCTGTGGCTAGTTTGTACATGTAATTTGATGAGTTATGTATGTCTCTGTGTATGTAGGGGTTTGTTTGATTTGGGTGATCAGTTGATTGGTTGGTAACTCTTGAAAAGCGATTGCGTGCGCGCGTATGGATGGCATCACGAGCATTTTGTATATGCTTTTGTGTATTTTCCGGGCTAGTTCGAGCGTCAATTATCGACATGATAGTATGGGGTATATGGTCACCCCGCTTGTCTCAATTTTGCCGTATGTGTTGCCTGCTATATATTGCGGATATCACTCAGTGTTCGTGGAATGCAAAAAGTCTTGATAGACCGTAGCCAATACAGAGAGCGATGATTTTGCACAGGAAAACATTCGGACCAGAAAACCAACGTGGGATGAGCACGACAGCTCGTCTTGACGCACCGTGATAGTTTCTGCGCCGACATGCGTGAGGCTGTAGACGCCAAAGCCGCTGTGTCGATAGTCAGGAGGGCGAAAAAGGGGTTCGGCGGGGTTTGCCACTCTCTTTCCCGCTCCTATACAGGAGTCAGTCATCAACACCAACTTACCGTCTGTTCATCATACCACTCTCCAGCAAATTGCTGTTTACGTTCATCATGAAATTTCCCAAGACTAATTGTAGCAATTGCATTTCCGCGAGAATCACAAGTTGGGAACTGAATAAGATCATGATATGAAACAGAGTGGAACGTTCGTGTTCAATTTGTTTCGATGAAGCCACTGATAACCACTCGCTAACACGCATAAAACGCCCACAGCCTAAGCCCCGTAAACCCTATATTGGCCCCTTCTGGGTTTTGCCAAATGCCCCGGGTAATAGTAGTAAAGATATACGTCATACAAGATTGTGTTTTCAAAAAGGAAAAAGAAAAAAAGAAAAGTCATCAAGACATCCTTCGACGCTCTGTGTCGAGGTGAGGTTTGAGGAAGCCACAAGGCCCAGCCTTCAGCTTCCGTTTTGGTATTACCTTCAACTTGTATTGTTGTTGAAGTTTGTTATTATCAGTCGTGGTTGGTGTGTGTATCGTCAATGACGGGACGCCGGTTGACCCACAGAGTTTCGAGGAGGAGCCCCTGAGTTCTGCGCGGACCCTCATCTTCCGCTCTTCCACTCTCAGAACCCACATCAAGGTGAGTAGAACTTCCTTCGATGGCAACATGGCACCCTTGGGCCAAAATGCCAGCAATCCAGTACGTGGCTGCGCTCGCTGCTCCTTTCCGTTAGCTGTCGCAGCCGCCGAACCGTCCTCTCCCAAAACCTGTGGCACCGTGCGCCCTTCAGATACAACCCACCGCAATACCTCCATCGTCGCATCCATTAAGGGACGCGCCAGTATGGGGCTGCTGGTAAGGATCTTCCGAAGCGTTCGGATACGTAAGGTTGTGGACTGACGCGTTCGTGGTTGCGCAGAATCCGGATTGTTGCTGCGGCTGCTGCTCGTTGCTGTTTGCGGCATTTGAGACGTCGGGGTTGATGAATTCGTCGAAGAAGTTCTCGGGGTTTGCCGGGAAGTGGAGGGTTTCGGTGTCGTCACCAGCCATACTATACTCATCAAAATTGCTGGGGCTGGGGGAAGAGAAAAATTCCGTTTCATAGATGTAGCGATCAGCATCAAAGGTCTTTGAGAGAACGAGATCATCCATGAAATTGCCGAGGCCGAGAGGAGCAGCAGAGAGAGAGGATCCAGCGACGGGGGCTGAGACTGCTGGGACACTGCCAGGCACTTGGAGCGTGGCACTTCCGCCGACCGACACTGCAGGTCATCACACAACACCACAGCAGGATGTTGTGTCGCATCGGGGGAAGTGTCCACAGTCGCAGTGGAGGTAGCATCCGCAACAGGTTGGGCAGCCGTCGATTGCTCCTTCTCGCCATCCTCCTCCATCTCAGGGAGAGGGTTCAATACGGGAGAAAGAGAAGCTGGGTTGACGGTCTCTTCAGTCTTGATTGTAGGGAACAGTTGCTCGAGAGAGGAGTCGTGCTTTGACAAGTTGTGGCCATCTTGTGAGCTGAAGAGCTCTTGTGAGAAGGTGACTGGGGTAGGGTTGAGACCATCGAAGGATGCCGGTCGTGTGGCAATCGTAGGAGCAACACCGTTTTCACGGAGTGCCTGGAGGAGAGTCTGGTTGATCTGTTGAGCTTGCATGAGGAGGGTCTCAAGCTCCTTGTTGCGTCGTTCCAAACCCTCGACTTCGAGCCTCTTGCGCTCTCGTGAAGACTGGGCGGCTCTGCGGTTGCGGAGAACGCGTTCGACGCGACGTTGTTCCTTCTCGTCTTCGGTCTTGGCACGTTTCCTGTTGAGAGGTTAGAGAAGGAGTAAACAAGGGTTTGAGGGTGTAAGTAATGTGTAACATACCTTGGTGGGAGGTTAGTCTTGGGCTCTGGCAGGACTTGACCCCACGACTTCCTCTTCTTGACAGGCTTCTTCTCAGTCTCTGGCGCCGGTGTCGAAGCGGGCGTCGAGCGTGGCGGGATCTGAGGAACTGTGAGAGTAGCAAGAGCCGTGAGGTCGACGTCGTCTGCCAAGGAAACCGGTGACATGACGTCGAGCGATGGGGTTGCTGATGTCGCGCGGTCAGAGCCGAAGACTTCGGGAAAGATCTCGCCAGGAGTGGCGAGGAGAGACTCGGCCGGGTTCTCGAATTTGAGGTTGGCCGGCGAGGGAGAGTGGGCGGCCCAGGAATCCATGATGGGTATCGGCGTCCACGGTAGGAGGACTTGATGTTTGCTGATTGAAAGCTGTGGCAGTCACTGGTGTTGGCGCTGGTAAAGAATGATGTTGACTGCAAACAATGAACTAGTGCGTATATGTTCGCTGACAGTAAAGAGGTGCCTGCCTAATTCCCCAATACTCGAAACGTCAGAGAATGGAGTATTTGTTAAGCTTAATGCATCGCGGGTAAGGTTGACTCCATCCACGCGTAAGTCAGTCCACTAGGCACCAGGATAGTCCAAGACGCCAAAGGGGGAGCCTAGCGGGAAGAGGTCGAGGATGGAAGCTGGTTGGTTGTGTGGTGAAAAGGACAGATCTCTTGTTTGAACAAACTGGGGGGGAACGATGGCGAGTCTGGGTGAGGGGTGGGAGGCCAGGCTGCTTTTATCTTCTGGACACGGTTTCCAGAAAGGGGGCTCATGCCTCAGGCAGCACAGACCTTATTCGTGCCTATTCGTCCAAAGCAGCACGCAACTGGCGGCCTTCCTTCGTCTGATTGGCCACACCGCCGCCCAGATTGACGAAACATTGCGGCGCCCCTCTTGGCCCTCGCATCGAGGCTCCAGATGCCAAAACAGGGAATCGCCGAGAAGCACGCTAGTGGGGCGGCTCATGCCAGTCAGTGCTGGCAATGCGCAGCCAGGGGTAAGAAGACGCAAGCGCAGGGCCGAAGTTCCATCCTCGAGCCCCTAGGCTCCTCAAACCCCTCTGAAGCTCGAACCTTAGCGTCGGCCCTTGGGATTTCCCTTTGACACAAGCGCCCCTCCGGTCCTGCTGTTGATCATGCCCGCGGGGGGGGGGGGGGGGGGGGGGGGGGCCTCATTGTTGGAAGACGCGGAATCGCCGGGCGGGCGGGGACCGACATCGTAAGGAGCTCGATTTGTCCCTCTCACTTGAAGCATCCGACGGTGGGTGCGCTGAGGTGAGATACGGTAGAGCTATGTTCGCACTTCGCATCATCTTCGTACAACTAAAGGTCCGCAGAAGGGACAAGCCACGATGGAGACAGCTGCAAGAGCGGACCCGGCGATAGGCACCTTTTTGACGAACCGCTGTTACTCATCACCAGATTTGTACCGAACATCATCAGTTTGACAGTCACACCGACAAAACTTGCATGCGTGTCATTGCTGGGCGTTGATAGGAACCACCTAGCAATGCATGAAATAGTGCAGATTCGGTAAACAGCTGTCGCCATCTGATCGCCCGACCATCTTTTTCAATGCTTGGGCATTGCGGCAAGCATCAAAAGCGCACGATAATCTTTGTCGACAACGCCGCAGCTTCCGTGAAGCTCCAAACCTCATCGCGGGCAATATCTCCCAAAGCTACCATATCGCTGCAAGCCTCAAATTAGAGTGTGGGTTCCCAAGGTTAGCCGTGACGCGTCTTGATGAGACTATTCCCGCCCGTCCTTTGTTTCCCTCGGACCACTCAACATCAGCGCCGAGCTTCTGGCAGCCGGAACATCTCTTTGAAACGAATGGAAACCATCCATCGGTTCTAGATGGACAGCTCAAAGACTGGAACGCACCATTAGCCGGCGCGCGGCCCCTCCTGTCACAGAGATGGCGCCTTGATTACCCCGGATGGAAGTCCAGTGAAACAAAGTAACGGATGGTGGCTTCCGAAATGCGGAGTACACATGCACATGAACTCGTAACCCCTTTCTCGTTTTTGTTCAATACGACCGCGAACACACTCATTTCATTGATCAATTACCGCACGGTTTAAGAAACCCACAACAAACACAAACCAACCAATTTCACCGAGCCGGGCACGGCCATCACCCGATGCCGCTTGCATTCCACGGCGACCGACCAACCCCTCACCCACCAAGTCGTTCGGAGGCAGCTCAAACCGGACCCGGCGACCGAACGGAAAACCAAGGATGTTATTTGCGGTGAGTCTGCGGAGTCGTCTTACGTACACGAACGAAACCACCTTGATGGCATCCGGGCCCACGCTGCAGGAGATTATGGAGTCAAGACCCGTCGCCGGAGTGGAGCCGTTGGTGACAAAAGGCGGGGAGAGCTCGAGTGGATCGGCCTCCTTCAATTCAATGAAACAAAGAGGCGAAGCTGAATGAAAACAGCATATGGTTCCATCGCCACAAAGCGGATTCTCGACGATAGCAGCAAGATTAAAGAGGCACAGCTCATTGTGGCGTTCTCCGCTTCTTCTTGGAGCGAGCTGAATGAACTTGCTCAGGAGAGTCTCAGCTTCGTGTTTGTCAAGTTCATCATTTTCGCACAAGAAACTCCGAAACTTCAGCCCTCTGTACTTTTCCCTATCTCTGCTCAAAGTCCCCTCACCACCGTGCCTTATCAATCGCCCCACTAAGAGGTCTGGCCGTTTGGGTAAACAAACAGAGGGCAAGTCGGAATGCTCCGCGCGCCCGCAATCCACCATGGTGGTACGCTACACTATCCAGGGGCAAGTGTCTCGATAACCTTCCTTCTACCGACTGGCCGAGGACTGCTGTTGAGTGTCCGTCAGCTCGTGCTCTAGCGTGCAGTCGGCAATCTTGAACCCCGTTGTTTGACAATTCGAATCAGCATCGTGGATTCACGAGCCGTAGGTTGTATCCTCATCGAAATCTCCGATTACTCCGTGGTACCCGTAGCTGTGAGCCTACAGTGCATACATGTGAGGCATCCACTTGCAGGACCATTGTGAATTGTTTCCCATCGGGCATGGGAGCGGCCTCATCGAGCATTACACAAAAACAGTTACGTGGATGTCAAATGTGCAGATATGTGCTTACACGCCGTGCCCCAGCTTACTGTTATACCAAAAAACAACCGGGAAAATCGGACTTGGGTTCTGCAAGAAATTCCCTTTAGCTCAGCCGCTCCGACATGCACATACCTGATATTTCAGGTAGGTAGAGTCAACGCAACAGACTGTACTTAGTGTACGATTCTTTTGGCGATTTCCAACTTCGAGGAAAGCACGTTGCTCTAACTGCTTGAACACCCCATAGATGTGGCCCAGAGATGATACTTGCCATAGACCTTGAATTCCGACTTCCACGTTTTATACGGTATCTCCGTGGTCACATAAAGGTAGTTACCCGGACTGAAGTGCTTCTTGTAAAATGCCGATCTAGTCTCTCCTCAATGGAAGACGCTAGTAGATCCTCGGATGGAAGGGTGGTGAGAGCGGTTAAAGTCTCCGAAAAGTCCAACCTCTAGAATGCTTAAGGTGATAGGTAGTGTAACTGCCGATCTCCCCCCCCCCCCCCCCCCCGTGAAAGGAAGTCAATAAAGTTGAACCCTTATTTAGATTCATTTTTGGCATATCCGAACGTGGCTTGCTCCGTGCTGATCGGGCGGTGATCCGATCCGGATCTGCCAGCCATTCAGAAGCAGTATGGATATCTCGAGTTCAAAATTTAAGGGTTGAAATGGGTGAGGAGGACGGAGAAAAGAACGCCAAGACCTCGCGCTTATCTTTTTTCCCTTTTTTTTTCATTTTCTTTTCTCTCATCTCTCTTTCTTTGTTTCTTCCCTGGGCTCGGTGCCTTGTCGTACGGCATTCCGATCCAGATTCAACCCTTTCGGCGTCCCTTTCATTCGTTCGTTCTATTGGTTTTTCTCCCTCCTACCTCAGGAGTTTGTTTTGGTTTATGATCGCTCAAGAATAGATTGGCGTAGCCTGCGAAAAATCGTTGATCCCTCATTTCCTTATGGCCCGTTTCCCAAGTTCGCGATCGCACAATCTGGGAGCGAGAAGTGAGATCTCGTCCTTGTCTTTGGACGGAGAGATTTTGCTCGATCGCCTCATTGGTTACCCATGCAGGTAGCTTCGGTATGGGTTCCTCCTCTATTCGGCCATTTGGTTTCTCTCGTCTTTTCATCTTCCTCTTAGTTGACATGGCGAACGGTTAGCCCCAAATAACAGGTGATGGGTTGTAGGTCTGTTCTCGGCGCACGTACCGCGGTTCTTGTATTCAGTGTTGGAGGCGAGTATAAGACAACTCAAGCCTAGTATTGTTCGTAAATGAAATAGAGAAAAGTACGTGACGAGTGATGTCATCCATTTTCGAGCATGATCATGATGTCGTTTCCTTCTTCCGAGTAAGCAAATCTACAAGTCTATGCCTCCGTTCCTGAGACAGGTGCGGTAGGCCTGGCGGATTTATTCGGCAGAGTACATGTACGAAAGAAAGCGTCCTGGCGTGGAATGGCCGTCGGAGTTGCAACACTGCATTTGACGAGACATCGCAGTCTTGACTGTGATTGTGGAGTTCAAAGTCTGACGGCGGCGATGCTTCCGCGGATCGAATCTTAACGTCTCGGTGCGTCTTACGCTCGTCCCGTCTCTCCACTGGCATTTTCAAATGGAGGTGAGAAATGCCATCCCCGATGCAGTTAAGCAAAGGTGGATGAAGATGGACTGCCAGTGTGGATGGCGTGGCGTTCGCTTACACTTTGATACAGTGCAAGGTGTGACGAGACGACGTCCAGAGCCAACCATTGCTTGGCTCTGGGCCTTTTGACCATTCAGAAGACTCGGTATGTCTCGCGATGAAAGAAGGAAAGAGAGAGCAAGAGTGGTGTTCGGCTCCCCGCAGAAAATTTAATTGTTTGTGAGCCTAGAAACGGAACACGCGTGCAGAGCCTCCCGCGGCTTGGGTTTCAACCACGACCTCATCTCCCTGTGTCTCCATCTGTCATCTCGCTACTAGCCTTTTCCCATATCGTTTCTAGTCATCGCTTGCCTCCCACATGGCACTTACTTGATGGAGCCGCCTTCTAGACTTCCATGTTGTTGAATTCTGCTACGTATTCATATTCGCTGGTGGATAGGACACGCTTTCGGCTTTCCCACTTTGTGACCCCCAATCTCACACCATTATTCTTACTAAACTTAGCATCTTTCCACTTTTAACGCCATCTCCTCTCCAGCTTTACCCACGACTAATCCACGAAACCCTCCACTTCCTGTGGAGTTCATAACGGGGATCAACTGACGACGCGTGCTAGGGGAAGACTAATGGAAAAGGATATATGGGCGGCCATCCCTTGCCTCTGGTTTTGTTCCATTGTTCTTTAGTGACTTCCACACTCCTTCTCGAACATATTATTACCCCCATTCTATGGAGCCATGTCTGAAGCCAGTGCAGCTAACCGAACCCAGATCAACCTACACTACCTTCCTCCGGGCTTGTCAGCGTCACCTTCGTTACATATTATACAGATGTTTGGGTCATACTGTATAGTCCCAAGCGGCCTCCTACATCGGTGCATCGGGCTCCCGAGGTGAACACATATCCGGCCTAGCCCAGCCACCGCTTCGTTCTCCGATGCCTCACGGGCGATCGCAGGTTTCGGTGCATGCTTGGAATCTCGGCATTCCGGTTCCGACCATCTAATCAACATCACATCCAAGGATCTGATACCACGACGTCGTTTCGGGTTCCCATTCCGCATCTGACCCGCATCTGACGAGCATTTACACTCCCAAAACTGTCACATCATTACGCCAACACGCACTATTTCTGTGATCCCGCTCAAGCCAGAGAATCCAACATGCTATGGTCGATTTGCATCGAATGCCTCTTCTAGGTATTGCAGCGCCTTCTAAAAGGATGATGACATTTTCTTCTGTTGCTGTCTTCCCAACAAAATGCGCTTTCCGATCCCATATGCACCGTTTTAAAAAACCAGCCATGTGTATGCGTTTCTATAACCCTTCCGGCCCAACTCCAGAAAACCCCCTCAACACACCAAGAGAAGCTCCCCCCATACTCCCTGATCTTGAAATTGTTTCTTTGTGTTTTTTACCCGATCTGGAAATCCTTAAAGGACAGGATCCCAGGTACCCCACTGGCCCTTGACGACACCCTCGACATCGCTCGTCACCCAACCGCCATAGAAATCACCAGGCTGGGGTTGGGCGCGCTCGCCGTCCACATAGCACTCCCAAGGAGAGGCGTAGAAGGCAAGGTAGCCCTTGATGGCCTCATAGCCCTTCGCGGGCTCGTTGTAGGCCCAGATTCTGTTGGAGATGGTCTCGGCGGCCGAGATGGGACTCATGATGGAGTAGTATGTGGCGGTTCCCTTCCACTCGCAGAAAGTCGATCTGGGAGTGGTCGCGAGCGGAAGGCGCACGAGCGAGGGGGGAATGTAGTAAGCTGCAGACGGGGGGAGGCATGAGAGTTAGTCGACGACTTCACAAAGCATTCACAGCAGCGTCGGGACGAGCTGAGGTGGCTACAGTTTGAGCGACAGAACTTCCACCTCTAAAAAAGAAGGGTGAAGGGTGATCCGCACAACACGTCGGCAACCTGGACCTGGCCGTGTTGGGTTGTGCAGTGGATGTCGGGACGGGGTGTAACGCTGGAGGACCCCGACGTAGGAATGAGGACTGCGGGAAGAATGGGGTGGACTAACTAGGTGGATGATGGGTCTCCAAAACCCAGTACGCCTCACCAGGAGGGACGTCGGCGATGAGCTGACCGTGCCACTTGATCTGAATGTGACGGGGCGCCCTCTCGACCAGCGGGGGGCGCGGGAAGGTCTGCACGTTGAGCTTGCGAATCGACATGATGTTGGGTCGTGTTCCGAGCCGAGCTTTGGTGGAGTGTGGTTCCTAGCTGAGTGGGAAACCCCAAGAGAAAAGGAAAATGGATACAAGTCTAGAGTCTAAGAGATGTTGTTGAAAAAAGGAAATTGCCCAAGACAAAGAAGATAAAATGGAGAAGAAGAGGAGCGAGTCAAGCCGGAAAGATTGGAATCCGTGGTCTATGGTTTCTGCTCTAAGTTTTGTCCAGAAAAACGAAAAACCCTTCACTCATATGCTCGGGGGGCGCGCGAGCCACGAACAGAGCCCGCAGGAGCCACTGGGGGTCGCTGATAAAAAAAAAAAAAAAGAGTTATCGGAAAAGACCTCTAGGCTTGTAGCCAGTCTGAGCCCAGCGAGCGCTCATTTTCCTTCCGTCGGCGGTCCGTTGCGAATTGGCGGGACTTTGCTGCCCGTGCACAATAGGCTAGAGATACTGTGTGGCTTGATGCCGGTCTTCATTCGGACTTCACTTGCCCTGTCATCCGGGCCCTTGTCGTCTGGTTCAGTTGCTGGCCAGTAGAGGTATTCTAGCTTCCTCCCCCCCCCCAAAAAAAATCGCGAGGCCGAGCCACCTCATTTAGGTGGCTCTCCCCTGTTCGCTCCTATTCTGGCCTAGAGGTGAAAGGCAAAAAACGCTCCTGTTCTCTCCACCGCAACTGCCAACCGTCAAAAGATCGAATCGCCGGTTCCGTTCAGCGAACGACACCAATGCGGGTCGACAGTGCAGACCGCCCAGCAACGAACGAGGCTCGCTGTTTACCGCTCAATTGGCCAGCGAATGTCACTCACGGTGCCAAGCGGGACCCTCTAAAAATGCGGCGCACTGGCAGTTTGGCACACACACTTAGGGGGCTCGAGGGGAGGCACCAGCCACAGGACTGCGTCATAGCGTGGAATCTGTGGAAAGCGCGGGCAGGGCGGGGTGGCAATGCAGAGGCCCCACATGCTACTTCAGCGTCTCATCCGGGCCAATCACGGGTCCGTAGTTCGGGCGACTGCCTCGCGCTGACAGGCCGCCGACCAACGGACGTCCCGGATCTTCCCAACCTGAAGGGCTTCCCGTCATTCTGAACCCTGTCACGCTCGCCAGGCTCCATTCTGTACGTCGCCGTCCAGCACGCAACAGCACAGTAGGCACTACAGGCTAGCAGTGACTTACGTAGCACTTAAGGTAACTTTTAGTACCTAGCAGCATTCAACACTTGCGGACATCCAAGATATCGATCAGGTACCTCTATTCCATTGTTGACACACCATCCATCACCGACCTACTCGACCCGATAGTATTCCAGTCGCCGGCCATCATCCGTCACGACAACCGTACCCGCGATATCCTAACAACTGGATCCTGCTTTCCAGAGCCTAAGTCCACCGCTTGACTTCATTCGCTGTCCCCGCCGAGTCCTACGTAGTCACCGACCGTCGCCCCGACCCTAAACCCCCCACCTCCCTCCATTAGTCCATCGCCGACAGACCATCTCACCGCGGAATCAAGATGGCGAACCGACAGCTTGCAAGAGACATGCAAGTTGAGTTTCAAGCCCGCGTATGTGTTCCGCCATTGGGCCTTGGGTTGTTCCTTGCGTCGGTGGTCCATCCCTTGCAGCGTCGCCTACCCTGCTTGCGATCTTCCATAGATGGCATGGAACAATCACGGAACAACATGAGAAAACATCGATTAGTTGCTAATGACCATCACGGATTGGCAGTTCAATGCCAAGCAAGCACGACGTGAAGCCCAGAAGGCTGCCAAACAAGACAATGAATTGAAGAAGCAGATCCAGAATGTTTGTCACCCCGTTCCGTTCCTTCTTTACCCTCTGGTCATGTCTGTTGGCCGGTGTCCCGCAATATCTTCCTGGCCTGGCAATGCTCCTCTTACCTAGATGGATGCGCATTCCTACTCTGTCTACCATTATCAATACTGGGCATCATGGTCTTTCAAAATGACATGACTCCCGTCTATCATTACGAGCGCCCCCATGCCATCGTGTCACCGCATTTAGAGGAACGCCCAAACTAACAAGCTATGGTTGACATTTTCTAGCTTCTCAAAAAGGGCGAAACCGCGCAAGCCGCCCAAAAAGCCCGCATGCTGCTTGCCAAACAAGCCATCGCTCAACAGATGGACCAAGCCGCTGATATGGCCGAGCTCAGCGTCGCCCAGATACAGGCTAACAACGCCATGAACCGCATGACGTTCATGATGGCCCAGTCATCCAAGACCATGTCACGGGCCCAGCGCAGCGTAAACCCCGAGAAAACGCTTCTAACGCTGGAGCAGTACAAGCAGCAGAACGAGGAGTACGCCATGAGCAACGGCATCTACACGGACGCCATGACGCAGAGCACAAGCGTGCAAGTGAGCGACGATGCCGTGCACGAACTGCTCGGCAAGCTCGCAGACGACGCCGGACTGGAACTGGGGCAGGAACTGAATAAAGCCAGCGCCAGCAAGGTTGATCCGAACGCTGCTGCCCAGCAGGCGGTGAGCCAGACGGCCGAACCAACTCCGGAAGAGGAAGATGCCCTGCAACAGCGTTTGCGGGCTTTGCGGGCTTAAGCCGGAATCATGTGCTGGAACTCCCGGGCCGTTTTCTTTTTCTTAACTTTTGCGGGAGAAGAAAGAGCGAAGAAAACGTAGAAGAACTGGAGAGGTTGGATGAATCGGGAGAGGCGGTTTAGGTGGGTCGTTCCGCTATCGGGATACGTGGGGTGAGGTAGGATCGGTCACTGGGCGGAGGCTCCAAACGGCGGTGAAGCCGGGATGGTTCGATTTCGAAAACGCATGCCGGATCGACGGAGATACACTACATACGTACAACGCTTATGATGACGCAAAAGAACACGACGAAGAACAACACAGAGCCTTCTGCTCGTGGTTATTGGGAGTTTGGGATGACGATGAACATGAACATGAATGGGATGGAGCTGTTGGGGTTGGTGGTGGTTTTCTGAGGGAACAACAGGTCACCTCTGAAGTATCCGATTTTGCAGCAAACTGTATATGAACGGGGTCTCGCTTGTTCATTCACGGTTCACACTGGCAATTCTGCCGTTGGTTTGCTTTCTTAGACCGGCTCGGTCATTTGGTTGGATGATGAACATTTGTCACTTTTTGGTAATTGGCGTTTTTAGGTACTAGCATCTAAACTTCATCTCTGTTCCTTTTTTTCCCTTCCTCTATGATTTCCTTCCCGCTGCCACCTGCGTCGTTACGTTACACGGCAACGGGCTTGGGTAGGATGATCACCAGGTACGCAAACCTGCATGTCGTCCTAAACCTTTCACGAAAGGTTATCTTCCTGACCCTGTAACTGTATCCCAGGTTACGGCCGACCAGGGTGAACAACTGTCTCGTCAACAACTAATACGTTACCTATCATGTATCACCTCCCTGAAATCAGGTTAATAATAGATCCCCTGGCTCATACGTGGTCCTTCTCTGTACGACTGGGCTCGGTCGAGTGTCTGCCGGCTGACCATCGACTGATTGTTTACCTGATAGGATTGGAATAAAGGGTTGACAAGATGGCTGCCAAACCCCCTTTTCTACGTCCTGAATGTGCTCCCAAAGCCAAAGCCAAAGCCACTGCTCTGGCCTCTACAGCTTGCACACTTGTTGGATCAAAGACTTCACTATACCTAGTGCGACGAGCTTCCCGCTCAGCTCATTCGACGATGCTTTTTCTGGAGCTGAACCGCCGCTCTTACATGTTGGTTATCATCTACCATAATCTTTTCAGTATCCCCTTAAAAATACAACTTCCGCGTCGCAGCGTGCGAGCCATACGGCAAACCGTACAGGTTAAGTTAACACGTCATACCATATTTAACGCCTTGCACCCGGTCACAGCAATGAACGTGATTGAAACGCTCGTACTACTACTATCTATACGCGCAAAGAGTTGTCCAGAGCTAGAGACCAATTAACCAAATCAAACCCACTCAAGCATCCATGATCATAGAAACATGCACACGCCTCGCGTATATACACTAGTCACAGTCGTGATAACTCCTCACAACCCACTCCTATGTCCTCGTTGTCATCCTTCAATGAAATAAAGCTCCGGAACGACCCAAGATCTGATGTATTGAATTTGGGCCAACACGAAGCTCGAAAAATTTGGCATGTCTTTCCAATATGGGCCTATGTACAACATCGCCTATTGAGATTCTGCAGTAGGACCGCATAACTAAGAAGAAAGGAGAAAGAAAGAAATGAATAAATCATGAAAGGAGAAGAAACCCCATTCTTGTCCTATCCTGCTGACATGGAACTTGGACTTGGATGTTCGGAGTTGGGGAACTCGAGAGTAGGAGGTAGGAAAGACAAAGACCGCGGATTACTCGATTCAAAGGCGAGGTGAGCCTAGAGGTACCTAGGAAGCTTGGGAAAAGCATGTTCGGTTCGTTGCCATGGATGCCAAGATCCAAAGATGGGAGATGAAGAGAGGGGAAAGGGACTTGGCGATGTTGTGTCTTTCTCACCTTTGGGGGCGAGAACGAGGAGGAGGTGGTGAAGATCTCTCTTGACCCTTCATCTGTATAACGATCCGTTTGGGGAAAGGGGGAGGGGGAGGATAATCACATTCCCGGGTGTTGTTGATCTCTGAATGTGCTTGGCATTGCTACGGTTTCTCGCAACGAATACCCTGAATGGTAGGCTACCTACCCTTTACATGGGTACAAGTTGGTTGGTCGGACAAACTGTCACTTCGAAATAAGAAGCAACAAGAAGTCATGTGGTGCCCGTTGATGGAGATGTCAACGAGGCCGTCCGTTGCGATCCTAAGAGAGTCTCTCACAGTTGACTAATGACTAGCTCACGACGTACAGCATCTGTTCCTGTTTTCAAGGTAAACATTGAAACAACTGAACTCGAGACCGGAGAGCCATGATGACTGTTGGGTATGAGACAGGTATGAATGAAGGTCTGTCGTAGGAGGAGGGGGCAAGGGGAGTGCGATTCAGTCCCTTGGTGATTTTGGATGCTGCAGGTTGTTGAGTGTCCATCAACCCCGCGTTCACTTTCCTCGCCAACCGACGTGCATTACCGTGCCGTGCCGGTAATGCATGTTTCACGTTAAGTGGTTCAGAGTTGTCAACTAGATGCATCCCACTGAGAATAAGAAATACCGCCCGGCACTGGTTTTCTGGTATCGTTTAAGTGACATCTTGTTCGTCTGTAAACCGTGGACCCTTTTGCTTCGAATTTGCCAATTTCAACGTCTATGAACAAAGCACTGCTGCAGCGCCCTAACTTCAGCAAGATTCGCCGCGCTGACTTCAAAGACCTCTTCTCCCTATTTGGTAGCAATAATCTTCTTCCCTAGGGGTAATTTTGTTGGTCCTTTTATAGAAGCCGCACTATTATTACTTGCAGCCCTGGCTTTGTAAAGATGCATGAACTAATAGGGCGGTGTTGCATTTGGTCACTCATCTTCGTCACAAGTTGAGAATTAATAAGAAGCAACGTCTTCCCCTCCTTCATCCTTCTAATAGAGACTTTTGCAAATAAGCAATGCCGCACCATGACCGGTACAACCGGTGGCCGGAAGATTGATCGCATTCAGTGAAAGGGGAGAGAACTAGTTCATGCACTCCAATATTGGTTTCGGCACCTCTTCAAAGCTCAAGATACATAAATGTATTATGGAGATAATAATGAGTGCCGATCAGTCGAACAACATTGGTGATTCTATTCAAACCTGAACGGCGATGCACCGTCGATACTTATCAACCGCTTCAGATATGTGCCATATTGACCCGCTTACACCAGTCTGATAAATGCTTCTCTGCTTGTACTATCTACAGGTTGAAACTTAGAATGTTAAAACGGAATATCGGTTGTTATAAAAGTGAGTAAATTGTTGTTCAGGAATAGCTGTTTTACTGAAATGTGACGGCTATTATTATATGAGGCCTCACACTGAAGGAAGCCGGGCTCCAATCAGAGTTGTTAGTCACCAGGGGGGATTCTTGGATCTTCGCCATCACCAAAGACACTCATTCATCCCCGCTCATCCCAATGCAGCCGCCGTGGCACAGTCCAGCTACGGTATGTATTTCTCGTCTGGGTAAGTTGATGAGGGGTTTCCAAAGATGCATTGCAGCCCTTGCGGGTCAAGTGAACTTCGTACTGGTTAGGACTCGTGAAAAAGAAAGACCGAAAGGCCTGAGGACTAGTCCGGTATGGGGGGAAACCTCGAAGATTGGCCAAAAATCATCATCGGGCAATCCGACCACCACTGTCAGGGAATCTGGCTGCCTGAGGGATCGTCGGCTTTAAACTCTTGTAGGTGAAGAGGGGAAGGAAAGTGAATGTGGGGCTATTGCCGTGTATAAGACGTGTAGAGCTCCCAGATACCTCTATGGATCAGTGAATCGAAGTTTTGTTTAGGACCAAACTCGGAAGGGCCCAAAGAGACTCTGATTTGGACAACACGCAGATTCATATCACGATGTCCCCCCTACCGGAGGAGTTCGACATCATTGTGTGCGGAGGAGGAAGTTGTGGGTGTGTGGTTGCTGGCAGGTGAGTTGCATGGCTTCAAGCTGCACTTGCCGTCCTTGAAACTCATAAAAATCTCGACAAGTTGGCGAACCTCGACCATAACCTCAAGGTGCTTCTCATTGAGGCTGGCGAGAGCAATCTCAACAATTCTTGGATATTCCGACCCGGTATCTTTCCTCGGAATATGAAATTGGACTCGAAGACTGCAACATTCTATGAGTCCAAGCCATCGAAGTGGCTCGGTGGTAGAGGGGCAATTGTACCCGCAGCTCATGTGCTCGGCGGAGGGTCTTCCATCAACTTCATGGTATGCGTGATGGTGATATCCCAGCTGCCATAAAGTCAAGACTAACTGAACCCAGATGTACACTCGAGCTTCCGCGTCAGACTATGATGACTTTCAAGCCAAAGGGTGGACGACCAAGGAACTGCTTCCTCTCATGAAGAAGCACGAAACATACCAGCGTGCATCTCATAATCGGGATATCCACGGCTCTGAAGGCCCCATCAAGGTGTCTTTTGGAAACTAGTAGGTCCCATGAAGAAATGATTGCGGTTTCAGACTAACAGGTGGTAGTACGTATCCCATCAAGGATGACTTTCTCAGGGCAGCTGAATCCCAAGGAATTCCTGTAGTGGACGACTTACAAGATCTGAAAACTGCCCACGGTGCTGAACAGTGGTTGAAGTGGATCAATCGTGATGTAAGTGTCCATTACTTTGATGGTTGGTGGTAAACTAACAAGGCGAACCTAGACTGGCCGCCGGAGTGACAGTGCTCATGCCTATGTCCACGCCACTCGGGCCGTTCACTCAAACTTATACCTGGCTTGTAACACCAAGGTCGATAAGGTAATCATCGAGAATGGTCGAGCGGTCGCTGTACGGACTGTGTAAGTCAGAGATGTGCACTCTCATGTGCAAGGTTGTCAACTAACACACCGACAGTCCAACGAAGCCTATGGGCAACGTAAGTTAGCGCCAATCTGGGGATTGAATGACCCTTACTCACTTGGAGACATTTACTAGGATCGCGGAGTACGCGTTTTCCGAGCTCGCAGGCAGATCGTCGTCTCAAGTGGAACAATGTCCTCTCCTTTGATCCTCCAGCGCTCTGGCATTGGTAAGTGATGCTGAAGGCTGACTAGAAGAACTCGAGCCAACAAAGAGCAGGGAGCCCCGAAAAGCTGCGGCAGGCCGGAGTCAAACCAATTGTCGATCTTCCTGGCGTCGGTCTGAACTTTCAGGATCATTACTTGACTTTCAGTGTATATCGAGCAAAGCCGGGCACGGAGACGTTCGATGACTTTGCCCGTGGTGACCCTGAGGTGCAAAAGCGTAAGCACATTGATGTCTCATGTCATCACCTGTAGAGGTAGTATTGACGAGCCCCTACTAACTTGTACAGGTGTCTTCGACGAGTGGAACATCAAAGGCACTGGACCACTGGCAACGAACGGTGTCGAGGCTGGCGTGAAGATTCGGCCAACTGAAAAAGAGCTGAAGGAGTTTGAGAAGTGGCCAACTCCGCATTTCAAGTCGGGCTGGGAGACATACTTCAAGAGCAAGCCGGATAAGCCCGTAATGCATTACTCGTTGATTGCCGGCTGGTTCGGAGACCATATGCTCATGTGAGAAGTACCTTTGGCCAGTAACTCGATGATAGAGTGCTCGTTACTAACATGTAGTTGTCACATGGCACAGGCCTCCTGGCAACTTCTTTACCATGTTTCACTTCCTGGAATATCCCTTCTCACGCGGTTCGACACACATCAGGTCGGCTGACCCGTACGAAGTACCGGACTTTGATGCTGGGTTTATGAATGACGAGCGCGATATGGTCCCGATGGTATGGCGCTATATCAAGTCGCGTGAAACCGCTCGCAGGATGGATGCATATGCTGGTGAAGTGCAGAATATGCATCCTTTCTTCAACTTCGACTCTCCGGCACGCGCGCACGACCTCGATTTGGAGGACACTAACAAGTATGCTCTGCCTGGAAACATCACTGCTGGTATCCAACACGGCAGCTGGACGGTGCCAGTGCCACCGGCGGATGAGAAGCCCAACGTGCTACATGTGACGAGCAACCGCAAGGCGAAGAGGAAGGAGCTGAAGTATTCCAACGAGGACATCAAAGCCGTCGAGGATTGGGTGAAGCGTCATGTCGAGACGACATGGCATTGCCTGGGCGTAAGTTGCTTCCGGGCTTTTACCAATGCGAACAGCGCAACACATTGTTGACTCTTGGTTTTGATGCAGACGTGTTCCATGGCCCCTCGAGAAGGCAATAGCATTGTCAAGCACGGTGTCTTGGATGAGCGCCTTAACGTTCATGGCGTCAAGGGCTTGAAGGTGGCGGACCTTAGTATCTGCCCCGACAATGTCGGCTGCAACACGTGAGTATTAGCTACCCCATTGTTCGAAGACTGTTTGTAACAACATCATTAATCACGGCCGCACTCTTTCAGTTATTCGACCGCTCTGCTCATCGGCGAGAAGGCGGCTGTCCTTGTGGCAGAAGACTTGGGGTACTCGGGCGAAGCCCTCCAAATGAAGGTTCCCGATTATCACGCGCCGGGCGAGAGCAGACTTAGCTCAAGACTTTGAGGCCGTTGGATGCCCATTTCGATATACCGATTTTATATTTCATTTTTTCTTTTCTTTTTCTTTCGCGTACTGGAACTTCGTCGTTGTTGAGCTTGACGGTGGTGTGCTTTGATTTGGCGGGCTGGTTTAGTAGTTCCCTCCGTGGAACCTAAGAATGAGTTTTTTCTAGCGGCTTGGGAGAAGTTGGATTTGTTTGCAATTTCAATTGTTCCACTGGCTGCAATTATGGCGTGACGGGCTCGCATCAAGAACTTCGTAACAAGAATTCTTCGTTCCTATGCGCCCCTCCCTTTCATTGAATTGCGTCAGTGGACGATATGGCTTGATGCTCCAACATGATAAACGTAGATGGAAGTAATGTACCTACCTAAGTATGGGTTGTCTTTGGGTGTTCCACGTTCCGTTCCGATTCCGAACTGTCTATCTCACCTTCCATTTATCTTATCGTGTTTGTTCGTACCTGCCTCTAGTTATCGTGTATCTCGCCATGAACTTGACCAACTTGATGCTGGACACCGGACGTTTGAACACTATCTCCTGCGTCTTGCTCTCAGTCAAACTTAAAAGCTGGTTCTATCCATGCTCCAGAGCTGAGAATGCCAACATCATAATGGGGTACAACAACAAACCCCCGATGACACTTCAAGAAGGATGATTAGCTTCGAATTTGATCTAACGGGTTATCGCGTATAGTTCGCATCGCAGTGTGACGAGAGAGGCGACAACCTACCGTAAGAAGGGCCTTGAGGAGCATGGACCATTCCCTTACCGGGTTTGGCCATCCTGAAGTCCTCGAGGGAAGTGCTTCTTACCTGTAGGTAGCAAGGCAAAGGTCGGGTACCTGTACACTCGCTGCCTATTAGACTACCACGTGCGCGTATCGATACACTACTAGTGTACCTACCTAGGTAGTAATGGGTAGGGTTGTGTGCTGAATGGTGAATGGTGAAGTAACCGCCTGTGTAGTCTAGACCCGTTTATGGGTGCATGTCACACCCTCTACATGATTGGCCGAGGTGCCATAGCATACACAGAATAGGTTGGTCCTTACAAGTAACTATTCTTCTTTAATTTCAAGCCAAAGCCATGAACCTGAGACACAACTAAGGACCGTTTGTTGTTCCTACACCTTTATTTATCGTCTTGTTCACGTTCAGACGAATGCATCAAGCAGCACCAACGTCACAAACGACAATCATGACCACGAAAACCGTGATCCCAGATGCGAGCAGCATGGCCGAGATAGGTTCTAGTAGTGAAAGTCCTACTATACCCGCGAAAGATGCCCAACCCCAAGACGTCGAGAAGCAGCCATCAAGAGAGACAGTCAACGATAGGCAAAAGAAGGTTTCGGCATTCAAATCCCTTGGCCTTCTCGATCGGCTTTTGGCCGTGTGGATTTTCCTGGCAATGACCGTCGGCGTCCTGCTAGGAAATTTTGTCGACAATGTCGGCCCGGCACTGCAGAAGGGGACATTTGTTGGTGTATCCATCCCGATTGCCATTGGACTCCTGGTGATGATGTATCCTATCCTCTGCAAAGTGCGGTACGAGTCTCTGCACGAGCTTTTCTCCCACCGCACCATCTGGAAGCAGATTGGGTTTAGCATCCTTGTCAACTGGATCGTTGCGCCTTTCCTGATGGTAAGCATTTCTTGCCGATAGTCTCGCCTTACGTAGAACGTCATTCCAAGACTAACTTTGCCCGGTGACAGCTCGCATTATCATGGGCATTTCTACCTGACAAGGAAGAACTGCGTGTCGGCCTCATCCTCGTCGGCCTTGGCAGGTGCATTGCCATGGTGCTCATCTGGACCAGCCTCGCCGGTGGCGATAACGAATACTGCGCCATCTTGGTTGCCATGAACTCCATCCTCCAAATGGTTCTCTTTGCTCCGCTGGCTGTCTTTTTTATTCGCGTCATTAGCGGCGAATCTGGCGTGCGGGACGTCTCGTACGAGGTCGTCGCCACAAGCGTCGGAGTTTTTCTCGGCATGCCTCTCGGTGCCGCCATCCTTAGCCGTTTTACCATCCGCTGGCTCGCTGGTCCCGTATGGTTCGAGAAGGTCTTCCTGCGCTTCGCGGGCCCTTGGTCTTTGATCGGTCTGCTGTACACTATCCTGGTACTCTTTGCCAGCCAAGGCCACGCTGTGGTCCATCAGATTGTGTCGGTGCTGCGCGTGGCCGCGCCGCTGTTCGTGTATTTCATACTTATCTTCAGCGTGACGTTGTACGTGACGTACCGCATGGGCATGGGCTACGCACTCGCTGCGACGCAGAGCTTCACAGCTGCGAGTAACAACTTCGAGCTCGCCATCGCCGTCGCCGTGGCAACGTTCGGAGCTAACAGCGATCAGGCGCTGGCGGCAACCGTCGGGCCGTTGATTGAGGTGCCGGTTTTGATCGGTTTGGTCTATGCCGTGCGGTGGGCTGGCAACCGGTGGGCGTGGAAGAACTGAGTTCGGTGTAAGAAAGCACAAGATGGACATCCATGTGTTTCTTTTCCCGTCTCCAAAGAAAGAGCGCTGTAGGGAGTAATATGGATACCATTATCAAAGGATTGTATCTTTGAGGGCAAGACACTACGAGAATATTAGCAATGCATGATGATATAGAGAAGGCAGATTATAATGGCGGATAGAATTATGCTGCTTCGTCCAAGAGGTCAAACACTCTCGTATTCTTGACGATACAGTCGCTCGGGCCGGTACAACCGAGGACGACCCGTATACGACTGGTGTCTGCGTGACCATGCATGTTGGCAAGGATCGCAGCCGCGACGTCGCAGGACGTCTCCATGCCCGAGTTATAGAGGACAGCTGGATCGGTTAGATGCGATGAGGAAGTTTCGCTGGAATGTGGCCAATCTTCCAGAACTGTTGGTGTGTCATCCTCGTCCGGCGGGCCGATCGATTCAAGGAGACCCGAGTTCTCCTCCGTTCTGTGTGGCGGGTTTTCGCATGACGAATTCAGATTGCAGCTGCGTGCAGGTGTCTTAGGTCGCTCCGCGTTCGGCACGAGGCGATCATGAACCTGCTGATTGTCGATGAGACCCGGATCTCCACGACCTAGGAACTCGTCCACTTCAGCATCAGAGACCCCTTTCTGAAATAGCAAGGCACGTAGTCTCCTGTTCTCGTGCGCCACTTGACGGGCTGCTTGCTGCATCTCGAACGTGGCCTGGACACCGAGCCGCTCCTGCTCATCCAAGCGCCGCTGCAAGTCACGCATGAGCTCCTCCCGGCGGGCACGAGACCGCCGCTGGTTTTCGCGTACCCGTTGCCTGGTCTCCGCTGTCTTGTGCTGTTGGTTTCCGTCAGTCAAGATCTCCAAGGCATAATCATATCGCAGTGGGCTCGGTCACCTTCCACGGCATGGTTCGCTATTAAAACGAAGATAAACAATTCACAGGCCGACGCTATTCGAAACTGGAAGGCGATAGATGGAGCTTGGGACTGGATCTTTGTGCGGTTGGGTGGAACATACGTGCCGCTTTTTCTTATGTCCTCGCAAGAGATTTACCGGGAACGATAAGTAGAGGTAGGTATGAGGGCACTGTCTCATTACAGCGCAACCTAGGTAGGTTGAGGTTTGATGTGGTTTACGGGCAGGGGCAGGCAGGGCGGGTACAGTGCCCCTGAAGTCGAATGGACGGCACCTGCACCCCAGCTTTGTCCCCCCACATTACCGCCCCGGAAGAACCCGCTCGACCCCCTGAGCAGCCCTGTGGCCCTTGCTGCCTGAGGCGCCACAGCACTTTCCACAATCACACGGGCACCTCGGCGGCGCCTTTCCTGCAGCATCCAGGAGGAGCCGAGGCCCATGCCTACCTCTACCCGGACCTCTATGTAACAGCAGATCCACGGTTTATCCACCACCTCCTGGCGACCTGAACCTGGCACCGCACCGACCGTTCACTTGGTTTTCCCTTGACGAACTTCCCCGGATCGAGAACCGTTCTGCAACCGACTGATACCTAGGCCTCGATTCCTCTACCGTCAGTTTTTGTCTGCCGTCTCCATCTTCAATCCAGGGCATCCCATCCACCCCATCCATCCGTCCATCCATCCATTCAAGCCGTCTGTCGAATACCCCGAGGTTGCGATATCGTCATACCAGTCTACTTAGGGACTTCATGATCGCACCATAATCGGACCTCCCCGACTATCCATCCTACTACGTCTAGCTCCCATCCGCTCGCCCCCCTCCCACCCTCTCCGCGGAATCTCGACTTTAGTCTTCCCGATATCAAGTTCGGGATTGATTGCGACACGATAATTGACGACGTTTCATCCCGGTTCCGGCTCTCGGTCAATGTCGCGCCGCTAATCTCGAGATCGTCATCCGAAAAAAAGGACAGTTCAAGATCCTCAATGTCGACAGCCGCCGACGTCCCTAGGTTCAAGGGCCCAAATCCCATCATCCAATCCATGTCAGCAACGAAGCGATCGACTACTAGCACAGATGTCAAGAGCACCATGTCGACAAATTGGCTGGGCGCGTACGGCAACTTCATCACCAAGAATAATCATCAGGTCTCCCAGATAGAATCGACCCTGCGTTCCTTAACATACATCATACCTGGTTTGTGCAATCATCGCGTCGCATCATCGCTTACCGCTTCCTAACATCGTCTACAGGCCGTTTTCGGGATGCCGAGATTGCCTCCGAGTCCATCCACAGCGGCGTCCAGCTCCTCTCTCTCTACCATGATACCCTGCTATTCCGTGCATCCTCCAAGCTATCTCAGCCATCACTCGCAAACGCGCCCTCTCCGCATAAACGATACATCCGCTTTTGGTTCCTCAAGAGTCCCCTCTACCGGCGCGTAGCCTATCTTCTGCAGATCGTCAACTATGTCGAGCTTTTAATCGAGATGGCGGCCAAGCGCCGCGGCGAGCGCATGCGGTGGCGCGCCGTCATCATAATAGAAGCCATCAAGGCCTTTTGCAAGCTTCTTCTGCTGAGGATAACAAAGTCACGGCCACTGATTACCCCGGTTCTGCCCGAGCGAGAGCCTCTGCCCGAAGCGCCAACCGACGAGGAATCCGCCTTCCAAGGGGACGATAGCGGATACGCCAGCGCATCAGGGTCGCCGCAGCAGTCGTCACCGGACGGAGAATGGACCATGCCCCGCACCGGCATGTCGCTGCCCACATTACCTTCGCCCGGCGACATCAGCAGCTACCTCCTTTCGCGGGTGCTAACAGCCGACGACATCAAGCCGGCGGCAAAACTGGTCAATCAGCTACAAGGATCGGCGCAGGTTGCTGAGATCCTGCATATTCTGTCACCATTGGCATTTGCAGTGGCCATGGCTCGCAGCAAGGATAAGCGCAAGGCCTGGGCTCCGTGGGTGCTTGGGTTGGCGATAGAGTTGGTCGCTCGGCAGCTGCGAGATCGCAGCCTACGGACGACGCCGCTCGAACGGGAGGAATGGAGCCGTAGAGGCTGGGCCTTGGGGTGGTGGATGATGCGCGGGGCGTTCTACGAGAATATCACAAAGTCGATGGTGGAGGGCGTGAGGAAACGGATGCCGAGCTTGATTGGAGGCATTTTGGAGGATTATGAGTACCTCTGGGAGAATTATCATTTCAGCACCAGCCCGTAGTAGGCTTCAACGTTTCTGGGGAAGGGCGAGAGCCGGTTATACATGGCGGAGATAACGGTGTTGGTCACTGGTTACCAAGTCATATACCGTCTACGATTTTGGGTTCCGGGATTTTTTTTATCATTCGTAACCACCCAGGAGCTTGGTTCGGCGCGTTTGGATGTCAACAAAGAACCAGTCTGAGCAGTGGGTGCTAAGTGAACTTTGTTGCCAGGGCAATATCAGTGTAAGCGGGCATGGAAGCGTTGGTGATGTACGAGCATGTTCCGATTGGTTCAGCACTTTGTATATAGATACCATAATTGTGATACAACACATTCAACCAGAACTGGGCTTCTGTCCCAGTGTCGTGAGTAAGCAAGGTGTGAAACCAGAGTTCGATCAGCGATGACTAACGAAAATCATCTAAAACAGCAACCTTCAAAATAGGCTCCCTAGACTGCCGGTATGTTCTCTCCACTTGCTGCCCTTTTAACAGTACCTCCTCAGGAACTAACTTGCGGCCTTCGGTCCGCCAATGATTTCAGGGCATCCAAACGAATCAAACAGACGACACTTTTTTGACCATAGTACGGAATAACACTCAAGCAGATATGCCTGGTTTAGGCTAACTAAGTATGTCTATAGATTTATACACACATCCGATTCTTATCCAACTAAAACGAGTGTCCCATCCATTACCACACCATCTTCTCCATCATATTCCGTCATACGCACACCATACTCTAGGTATCTGACCTAACTGATCATCAGCACCTTGAGCCCAACTAAGCCTGGTATCAAGCTTGCTTCTTCTTGGCGGGAGCCTTGGCTTTGCAAGATGGGTCAGGAAACGCAGTTTAGTTCTTCTTAGCGTTGCAAGCCGGGGCAGCGGTGGCAGCGGCCGAAGAAGACGCGTTGGTAGGGCGAACGCCGGTAGGGAATCCACCGCTAGGGAATCCACTAGGAGGACCACCAGCGCCGCCACCAGGGCCACCGGGGAAGCCACCGTTGGAGTTCGCAACACCTCCACTCTCGTAGAAGGTAGCAGCAGCAGAGACGTCCTTGGAAAGCGTGGTGTTGATACCGAAGCCGATCCAGCCGAGCAGACCCTCAGAGACGGTAGAGCCGAGGTAGACGTAGTTGACGATGGGGTCGCCGACCTGCGAGCCTTGCTGGAGGAGCATGTCATCGGAGTTGAGGGTGAGCTTCTGGGTGTTGGTGTTGTAGACGGGCTCGGCCTCGACTTCGGTGATGAGATCCTGGTCGAAGTAGATCTGGCCGACGTGCGAGGCCGTGGTAGACCGGATCGTGTTGTTGGGGAAGACGGTCGGGTCGACGTGCACCATGACGTGAATGTGGGTGGCGCGGCCGGTGTAGTGGCCGGGGAACAAGGTCTCGAATTGGGCGATGCCGTCGGCGTCGGTCTGCTGGAGACCACGCAGGAATGTGGCGTTGAGGTTGGCGGCGTCGCCGTTGCCGTTGCCGTTGGCGGAGACGCCGGAGTAGACGCCAGTGCTGTTGCAGTCTGGAACATGGAGAGTTAGCTTTGTGGGTCTACCAAAGGTGGAACCAAACACTGGAGAATGATGGCGGGAAGTAGCGAGAAAGAAAAAGAAAACGTACGCCAGATCTCAAGGTAGACGTTGGGAACGGGCTCGCAGGTCTCGACATCGTAGACCTGGAGGTCGAGGGCAAGATCGACACCGGCCTGGTCCTCGGTGATGTCCTCGCGGATATACTCGCCAGCGACGTAGTAGGGGCCTTCAGTGACCTCAGGGCTGAGGAAGCAGAAGTCGGTGCTAGCGAAGATCTCGGAGGCGGGAGTCTGAAGAGTGAAAGTGGCGTTGGAATGGTGGGTGCCACGGGCATAGATGGAGCGGGCTGAGGGAAGCGGTGTCAGTCGGTTTCGAGCGGGTCCATCCAGCCTTGAAGGCCATTGATATGAAAGGACTTACCTTCAAGGTTTCTCTTCTTCATCATCTTCTTGGCGAGCTCCTCGCGTCTAGCGACGGCGCGGGCCTCAACGCCACGGGCCTTGAGCTTGTCAGCGCAACGGCCGTAGTCGCTGCGGCCGATAAGGTCGAGGATGGCCTGACGCTCAGCGTGCTCGGCACGGATGTCATGGCCGGGGTGGGCCGTGACGGCGGTAGCGGCGATGGCTCCGAGGAGAAGCGAGGAGAGATGCATCTTGATGGTTTGAGTTCAGAAAAGACAAGATATGGCGTTCGTTATTGTTGTTGTTGTTGTTGTTGTTGTTGTTGATGATGAACAAAAGATCATGTCTCCTCAGTGCGGGAAGATCGTCTGATATATATAACCGAAAGAGCCTCGTGGAGCATATCCAACCATCCATCCAGACCGCAAGGTTCACGGCCAGAACTGGGAAGCTTGAGCCTCCTCTCACATGCCAAGTATCATACACCCATGGCGTTCTCGTCGGAGTGTGCTACGGTATAGGGCCTTCTCATTCGAAACAACCCTGTGGTGACGAGTGCAGCTGTAGGGGAGCAAGGTTCGGAGAAACTTTCTTTGGGTTTTGACCAGGGATCGTCTAGGAGGGAAGGGCAGCAATGCCATCCATTCATTTTCCTGGAAGACCAATTGGCGGAGATCAATATGTCAAGTTGATTGATTGCCACGACTCCATCCAAATTGCTACGATGCCTTCGATGAAACCATTGACACGTGGATTTGCGTGGACACTGTGAAGGAGTCTCCCGAATTCGTCACCCACGGAGCTCTGGTCAGATTAGTTCAAATTCGAAAGGACGAAATATATGGCTGGCCTTGGGCTCGCTTGTACCTGAAGTTGTTGGATTCGAGCCGAGCTTGATCCGCTCGGTAGGTACCTCTTTCATAGCAGGTGCTCTATGGCGAACCTCCTAACGCAGCTTGATATTATGCACCCTGGACAATGATAGATTGAGGTGCTATATTCTGTAACCGCACAGACAGGCCGTGATGACGAAAACAAGAAACACTCGATGCACAAATAGCTGAGGTGGTTGGTGGCTAGGCTTGCACCCATCCCCGTTCAATGCTTGGCCCTCTCAATTCTCTAATGGAGTTGCCGGAGTTGTTTTTTGTCTGGGGAGGATTCGTCATCCCGGCTCCACAGAGTCCACTTCCCCCCTGGACAGGCCCCTTGCTAGTTGCTCGAGAAGATCTGCAAGAAGAGTTAGGGCTGCTTCCGAGTTAGGGATGTTCGGGTTGTGGGGGTGAAACAGAAGGAACCCGAATTTGCACCGCCCATACCTAACGCGCTCATATGGAAACAGGGGGTTCAATTCCATGGCAAAAGCTCAACCTATAGCATCACCTGTATTTGTGTACTTTGCCAATGAGGAAGACACAGCCCTGGTCCACTTGGGGCTCTGCGGAAGCTGGTTGAACAAAGAAGCTGGTTTTCTTCGATTCGACTCTCATTGTTTTATCAACACCCCTCAGGGATAGGCTAGACACTACAGCAGACAGTACGCGTTCGAATTTCACGCAAGTGAGTTAGGACCAAGATGGAAGCTTGGTGAAAACAAGAACATCACACGTCTACCTCTGTGGCTCCATGCCTCTCGATAGCCTGCCAAGACGGGAGAGCCGTGGGATGAATGGGGAGGAAAGGGAAGGCGGAGAAAGCTGCTGCAGAGAGATTTGCAAACGCCCATGATACCTCATCCTAGTCAGCCTAGCTCAACCATCTTGTTTGACGCGCGTTTTTCGTCTGGGCATTGCTGTCAATCATCGTTAGCGAGACACTCGTGGAGGGGAGTTGAAGGCGGTAGAAGCGAAAGGAGTACGTACGTCAACTGGTCGGTAGTGGCAGTCCGGGGTGGGAAGTAGCGAGGGCTGAGCTTACATGAGGAATGGAGTTCTGGCCATGCACCCGGCCCCCTCACTTCAAAGATCCGAAGAACAGCCCAGATCTCTGTCCCAGTTCTGTTCTGCTTTCATTTGCATAGCAACAGCTGATCCTGAAAGACATCATCAAGACCTACTCTCCGGACGGGAGAGACCGGGTTCTGTTACGCTGCGCTGTACTGCATTATCTCAAGTTTCTTGAGTGAAGTGCCTACCGCATCAGGAAGGCCAGGAGGTGATATAGCTCTTGGCAAGTTCCCCTGGTGCTTTGCTGCGGCACTTACCTACCAGACTGTCAAGAAAGGAGGACAGCCTAGGTGGTTCAACACTTGTGCAGTACGCGGAGGAACCCCCACAGCTTACACCGCACACGGGTGAGGAATTCAGGGGAGAAGCCAAGAGCCGCGTTGGGTTGTATCAGCACATGCGCCAGTCACGAAGAGAGAATTACAGATCATGCAGCGAAAACTAGGTAGGCGGATACAGGGGCGGATAAAAGGAGAGTTTACGATTAGGTGCTTACCTCTCGTCATTGCCCCGTCATAAATTCGATGGACCTGCCTAAATTTTCTCTGAATGTAACGCCAAGAACTATGGTCAGAGGGAAAAGGGTGTTTCTGGAAGGTGTTGTGTCTTCACATGACTGGCAAAGATTGCCAACTGCAGTCGAGTAAGTTGGTGGCTAAAGCAATCAACGTTCCATTGCCGCCACTTATTTTGGAGTCCCGGTTCATTCCTTGACAGTTGGGGTTGGAAAGTGGAAAAAAAATGATGACGGACGACTGTGAAGGTCAACTCCAAAAAGAATGGTTGACGAGTCAGACAGCAGAGGTTGTCAATCTTCACGAAAGTCCCTTCTGCTCTAAAGGTTACGCGGAATCCAAAGGCCCCTGGTAGAAGAACTAGACCACTATAGAAGACGCGTCAGCAAACGCAATGAGAACCCGCGTTGACGTGGAAAAGCGGTGGCTGTATCGGAATTGTTCCGTCTCCGCAAAAACTAAACTGGGGAGCCGGGGGCTACGGGTAGGCGGCCACGACTTACCTATTACAATGGAGGCATTTATAACTTCATTACTGTTGGGAAGCGAACTACGATCTTAACTTAACAATGACAAGGTACGTACGTACCAGTTAGTTAGCTGTTCTTCAATGGGAACGGACACTACTTGCCCCATCGAGGACTCTGTTCGTGTTGGTTGTGCCGTTGACGTCCTTTTTTTCCGGCCCAATACAAAGACCAGACAATTACTTCGAGTTTCCGCCTCCAGGGCGTAAGTGGCATACATCACCGCCCTGATGAGGATCTGGATACGCGGAGACCAGCGGACCTTGATGGGATGGATCATGCATATCGTACCAGCCAGCATCTAACAGCCAATGGAGCAATTTTGAGGGGCATACCAATGTCAAAACCCGGGCAAATCCTTATCAACCCGATCATTGCTGTTTGAGCCATGATTGCGCGTCGTCCTTGTTAAGGGGCAGATGAGAAGCAGCTTGGCAGTTTCACTGACCGAGCTGGGTTCAGGACGACACTTGACGCTACATCGTCCAGATGGCCCCACGGTACGACGAAAGGCCCTTGCACTATAATGGCTTCTGATGACACCTATCATGGAGGTAGATTTGACGAAGCTACAACAAACAGCGCCATTGTCGACCTACAAAGAAGAAGTGGTCGCACAACGACTGTCTGGCCGACGCTTTCGTTGTCTCTGGCCGTTGCTCTTTCCGTGTCAATCGAGCCAGCCTACATCATTTCAAGGGTGTGATTGAGACATCAAATTGAATGGGGATACGGCTATACAGCACCTGAAAATTCGATGACCGTCGCCGTTTCTGTAGGTGTTATTGATGATGGCGGTAGTAGTCATAGTGAGGAGGATGAAGATGGGAAAGGCGGGAGTCGACGGCGTTTTATCAGTTAAATCTTCGACCTTCTTCTCTGATCGTGCTTTGCTTCCATCTTCTCTTTTTGCACATTCTATTGATGCGGGAGGTCCTCGCGCCTGCCCTGGTTCGACGTATAGAGTCATGCTGTCTGTATCTGGCAGCAGAAGCGAAGATCTAACAACCATCGTCCCTTCCCGAGACTGAAATCTTTTCACCTCTAAATTTCCAACAACAAATATCCAACCTCTACTCAAGAGATTCGTCTCGAAGTTCATTGACTAGTACTCGATTCCCGTGAATGATTTCTGAGATAAACACGTCATGTTTTGACCACGGTGATACTATGCCACAGTCATGCGTCACTTCCAAATACTCGAAGATCCGTTGGGTACCCAATTCGCCAATCTAAAAAAAAAAAAAAAAAAAAGAGATTTGTAAACATTGCATTATCAGAATGCGGAGTGCACATCACGATACATGTCTGCCTCAATATCTGCTGATAGAATGAAAAGCACATTGTTGAGATGTCTTCTCGTTCCATGCTGCAATGGACAAGTGGATAGTCCCAGTATTACTGCATTAGTGTTTGTATTGGTCAAACTTGCTGCTCAGTATCATCCAATCATCGGAACCATCCTCATCGGGTATGGTGTAGCGGTAACATCGTTGACTCTCACTTCTCAGAAGTGACTGCTCTCTCAACAGCCCCGGGTTCGACTCCCGGTATCCGAGTTACGATAATTTTTATTCTTGATTTTTTTGTCGTATCTTGCGTGATGCGTACATATTCCTGTCCTGGCTTTCCTTTCTTCTTTTATTTCTTTTCTTTTCTTTTTCTTATATATTTCAAGCTTCCAAGGGAAAGTTTTATCTCGTGTACGTTGTGGTACCTTTTTGTGTCTCCCACACTCAAGTCCCGAGGATATTCTTATTGTGCTTTACCTAATTGCCCTAAACAGTCTATGTACATGATAGTTGATGTTCCACTGAAAGCAATATTGGTATTACATTTCCTTCAAGCTTATCGTATTTTCATTCCTTCCTTAGCCTGAGACGAACTGCTGTTTGAGCCTGAGACGGACCAAGACTGACCTCAACTACCTTTGATCGAAAGTTAGAAGATACCTCCCACTCCCTTGTGCTTCGCGGTTGACACTCTGATACTAGAAGCTGAACAGAAGGTTTTCGCAATTGTATTGAAGTAGTAGTTGACCTGTTGTTCCATAGCATGGAGGGAAGAGAAAGTGAATGGCTTAAAACATCAGAGGTATTTGGCTCAGATCGAAATCCAGTTCGCAATGTTTTAGCTAGATGCGGTGCAAGCTGGAGAGATTTGAATTTCGCATTTTAGTCATCTCGAGCAACATGAGTTCTGTGATACACTATGTAAATCGAGCTTCGAAATCATTCGATGTTAAATGTACTGTATTGACTGCCTGGCTGATATGCCCTCGGAATTCGCCATCCTCAAGTTGACAAATTATCCTCCCATAGTCTAGACAAGGCCTCATGGGCCCTGGAACACTGCGGCTCAACAATTTGCTGGGGAAAAGGGTCACCTGTGGGCTCTCATTTCGCGGGGAAAGGACTTAATAACTCAGAATCCGCACACCAGCATAGTAGTAGTCCATGTGTTAGAGCCAGGACCCTGGAGAGCACATCAAACCGCCGCCAATCTCAGAGTGATGTGTGTCTATCATCGGGATTGCGTAATCGTTACCAGCAATTGTTTCGTTTAAAGCAGGGCCCTTCAAGTTAGCGCACTATGAAGATTTGCCCGCTGTTGAAACGTTTGCTACTCAACAGGAAGATAGCATAGACTGGTTCACGACTAACTTCCCTGGATGGATGGCAGCTCCGTATTTGCTCGGTTTCGTAATAAATCCGCGCAACGTGGCATCCGTATGCCTCGAGCGGCGATTGCCCACGGATGACAGTTTCCTAAACGCTGTTTCGGCTATGCCTCGTGTGCCCGAACAATCATTGTCGCGCGGGGCGGTGGGAGCTGCCAGTTGCTCCCACCCATTCGACACAGCTTGAACATAGCGTATAAACGTAGAGGGTGACGAGTCACTTGACTTCCTAGCCAGCTTGACCACACCTCCCACAGACCCAAGATGCCTCCCAAAGTTTTACAAAGGCTTCTGCCGGATCACGTCCTGCGAGCCCTGTTGGTCGTCTTTCGTTCATCGGATTGACGGGATGAATGGAAATGCTCTACGTCGGCGTCTGATAATAAGCTGTCAGCTTTTGACTAGTGAGTGAGCGAGTAACGATTAGATGGCCTGGGCTAGGCCGAAGTCTCTGTTCCTTTATAGTAAGGTCTAGTAAGTCGCACTGATCTTGACGCAAAGCTATTTGCCACGTTACTGTCAATGTATCAACGTAATAATACCTCGTCGCATCGAAGAAGAGCTCCTTGTGCAAGTATCAGTAAAGCGAGACATCGCCCTTGATCCAGTCGGTTATGCGTGATGATGTAAATGGGATCACTCGAAAGTTGGCATGGGTGTTCCGCAACTCAGAAGCAGTGGCGGTAGAGCGAGTAGTGTCATCGCCTGAGAATGTTAGCGTGGCAGACAAGGAGACCAATGGGGTTGTCAGATGGACGACTAGTGTTCGGGGCAGCGGAGCTGCGACCCTTCCGTGGCCCGTGCAAGGCTGGATTCTAGGTTGCGGCCCGTACACAACTAGATTCTGGGTTGTAGCCCGTACACAACTAGATTCACACAAACAAAAATATTCTATCCCACATTTCAAACCCTTACCTTTCTCGCTACAACTACTACCCTAACTACTACCCTAATCCTTACACACTACTCCGCACGCTCCTACCAATTTATTTTCGTAAGTATATAACGATCTAATTAATCCAATAAGTACCTTATATAAACGTATATATATGTTTTTCGGTATTACTAATATTACTTTTAAACCCCTCTTACTTTATTATTATAGTTAATAGTAGTAAGCGTACTAGAATAATTAAAAAGATTATAGTTACTCTTTAAATAATTAAAAATAAAAATACTATTGTAGCTTCTAAAACTATTAAAGAAATTATTATAACCCCTGTTGTAGCCCTTATTATTACCCCCGTTATAGATTTTAAGGAATTTAAAAAGATTAATAATAGTACTAAAAACGCTAGTGCTTAAATTAGCTTCGAGTGTATCGAAGTATTTATAAACTCTAAGTTACCTAATATTAAATTTGATAGTATAAATTTCTTAAAATAATTTATAGCTAAATTTAAAGATATAAAATTATTTAATACTTATAAGAAACTAGTAGTTATACTCGTAAGTTTTTTTTTCTCTATAATTTTATATTCTTTCGGTATTTATTTTTATTAATTAACAGTTCTATAGCCTTTCTGTAGTATCTAATTTAAAACTAGTACGGGTAATAATATTTAGAAGAAGGAATTTAATAATTTTCGATTTATATATATAGAAGTATAGCTCCTTTCGGTAGTAGGCAATATTATTAATTATATTACTTATATTAATTGTAGTATTTTTAAGGTCTATTGTTCGGTGTTTAGTATTTCGAAAGGGGTATATAATAATTATTACTCAAATACGGGTAGTATTTAATACCTAAATTATAAGGAATAAATTATAAATAATACGCGTACCCCATTCACTATTGTAAATACTATTATTCGTATTTGTAATAAACGTAATATTAAATTTATAAAATCCCCTACTATACTAAAGAAGGTATATAAAGATAGCCAATTCGAAGGCTAGATATAAGGCTAATTCTACCCTAGCTACTTCTAAAATATAGCTTTAATTGCGTATTGATTTGGGGTGGTATATAAGAACATATGCGTTGATTTTCTACGGTGATTTTTCTTTTTTTCGAATTTTTAGTAAGAATACTGGATTAGAAGACGCACTTTCTAGATTGAATAGATCTGAATAATTAGTATAGACGAAAGACAAAGAATAAAGGGCTAACCTAATAAGATAATGGACTAGAAAAAGTAGAAAAACAGGGATAATAAAAGGAAAAAAGAGAGAAAAGGAGGGATAGAATATTAATCTCCAGAAGATAACATAACAGATCATTACAACATTCATTTAATCACTATACTAAATAATCAATCTTTTAGTTTTAATTTTTAGTAGAAAAAGAATAATTTGCTTTTAGTAATTTTTAATTATTTGCCTCTATTTGCCTATTGTATTAAATAATTATTTATCCCTCTCGAAGGAATGTTCATTCGTTTCTCTATCTACTTCTAAGAAGAGGATACCAAAAAATCTAATAGCTATCCTTACTTTCCACCGAAAACTGAACATTAAGCCACACAACAAGATGCGTAACGCCAATAAACCGTATTTAGCTTAATACCTCCTATTTCAACCTTCCGAGAAAGGCTTAGAAATTACTTACTACTTAGCTCTGTCTAATTAGACATCCGAGAACTACGGTCCTTATAATAGCTATAGTAGTATTAGTATTATTATTATAGTTTCCTCGCTATTTTAAATTAGTAATAAGGACGAAATAGGTGTTAAACCCTATACTAAATTGGCCAAAACGAATATAAAAACTTTACAACTTCCTACCTTCATTAAAGTTTGCCCAATAATTACTAGCAAGGCTTAATTAATCGTTATAGAGAAAGTTTAAATAGCTTTATTTTAAAAAAGCGTAAAGATCCTTAGTACCGGATATTTACTATAGTCTAGGGCCTTTAATAGTATTTAATATATAACTATATTAGTAGCTATACTAAGATCGCTAATAATATAATTAATTAATAGTTATCCAACTACTATTCGAATATAATATTAGAGTACGGATAATAGAATAAATAATTAATAAGAAAGATATACGAACGAATATCCGAGCAATAATAATTAAATATAAATAAGTATAAATAAAAAATAAGTTGTTAGATAGTAGTAATTCGATTATATAACCTAATAGATAAATAAATATCCGATTAATAGTACTTAAATAAAAGTAAGAATAGAATAGACAATTAATAGGTTATTTGAACAGTAATTTAATTAAAAAACTATTTGAAAACGATAAGTAATAAAAGAATCCGCCGATAAACTAGGGTAAATATCGATTTTAGGCCTTTAAGGACTAATATTCTTAAATTTATAATATATAGCCCTTGCCTAAGCGTAGAAAAATTAGATAATACCTAAACCCTTTTTCTTCGAAAATTTATAATTAGTCCTTAGAGGGAAGGGTACTAATTATTACTTCCGAACTCTTCCTTTATATAATATACCGGTAATAATTATAAATAAATTTTAAGAATTATAATTATTACTATTATTACATTTCAAAAACTAAGAGGAGGTAATTAATTACTATAAATCCTTATTAGAGGGGCTTTAATAATAATATTATTAATATAAATAAGAACTACCGCTTTTAAATACCAATAATAAAGGTAGAAAGGAAGAAAAGATAGAAAATAAGAACCGAAGAAGTTCCTTTTACTTAGGAAAAGAAAGAGGAAAGGAATATTAAAAGAATAAGAAGAAAAGAAAACCGGATAGCAATTTTTAATTAGAGAGGGTACAATAATACTTAACTAGTAGGAAAGTAATTAAAAGGAAACCAGAAACCTTCAAATCCGAAAGAAAAGGAGGATAAGAAACGGATTAAATAATATATAAGTAGAATAGACAATATTAATAGGATTTAAAATAATAGGAATATTTTTATAATTTTAATTTTACAAACCAATTAAAAAGTATTAAATTAGCCTCCTATATTAGTACTAGAACTATTCTTATTATTCCTTCCAAATCCTACTCTTCCTTCTTCTACCCTTACATTAGAAACTACCTTTTTCCTATTTCTATAACCTAATCAATCTCTAACCCCTTTACCAATCCTATTGAGACTCCTATTACTAATCCTTTTCAAGAACCCCTTTATAAACCTAAATAGGGATAACCGCTATTAAATCCCCGGCTACTACTATAATAGTAAATATAATTAGCCTACTATAGAAAACCTATTAATATATCTACCCGGCCCTATTTGTACCTTATATTCGTATACCTTATTTACCTCTTTACTTAATTTTCAAGCCCAGCTTCCGCCTTCTCGTATTACTCTTTTACAACCTATCTAATTACTTTTAGGACTTTATTATACTAAATTAGAGACTAATTATTCCTAAAGCCTTAAACTTAAATAATATCCTCCAACCTACTAAAATCTTCGTTTTATTACCCCTACTTCTACCCCTTTTAATTATTATAAATATCCTTCTTTAGGATTATTAGGACTAAATATTATAACGCCTAAATAGTCCAATTAATCGTAGGAACCTAAATATAAAGTATAGTAAATATTAAGCAATAACCCTTTAAATAACGACCCACTTAAAAGTCTATCTAATATATACCTAGTATAAATATTAATAAGTAAAACTCTTGCAACTTCCTTCGTAAAAGACTACGCGTTTAAAATCAAGTTCAAAGGGAAGAATATCACTATATACTTAGAGGAATTCAATAATAGGGTTCAAAGCTATTACCTCTCTAATAAAGCTAAATTAAATACCTAGTACTAATAATATACCCTAAACGCCCGAAAGATTTATAGAGAAATAGTGAAGGATACTACTATTAAGAGTACCTAAATATAGAAAGAATTCTATCGTCGTCTTAAATAAGAATTTTTAGCGCTAGACCTTAATTAAATAGATAATAAAATTACTATACTAAAAATCTTCTATAGTAAATTAATTCCTTATAATAGAGAAAAAATTATTAAGGCCGTACTTAAATATTCGGTACTTCTAACGAAGTAACTAAAGAAAAAGAAGGATTTTACTTAATTTATAGTTATATACAATTTCTACAAGAAGTTTACTAAAAAAACTAGAAGAATAATTATAACAATTATAAGCCTAAAAGAAAAAGTCTATTAAATAACCTAGTTATAGTTTTATATTAATATAATTAAAACTATTTATAAGTATTTCAATTTCGAAAATAGTACTAACCCTAATAATAAGGAGGATAATTTATTAAATAATAGCCTCGGCGGGGCTTAAATTAAAAAGAAAATATTAGTAATTACTAATAAGAAAAGCAACTTAATCGGATTAAACAACGATTCCAATTAGCCTTCTCGCAAGAAAACTCCTTCAATAGCCCAAATTACTACTTTAGTACCTACTACGTCCTATTTGGCCGAAAAATCGGATATCGAAAAGATAACCGAAGAACTTAGCCAAATAAGGATCTTATAATCTTAATTTAATAAAAAATTAGCAAAGAAATAGAAGGAGGAAGTTCAAATTAATTATTTATCAATAATTAATTAAAATAATACTACTAGTAATAGGGGCGGCTATATAGGTAGTTCCTCTACGAGAGGTAGAAGCGGAAGAAGAGGCAGTAAAGGAAGTAATTAGAGCCGTAGAGATTTTTACTAAATCTATTACTACTAATATAATAGTAATTACTACTAGAATTAATATTAGAAAATAGTAAATAATATTTAGAAGGGTAAATTAGTAATTTTCCAACTTTAAGATCCTATATTAGGCTTATAAATAATAATCACTATTGGAATTAAGGAGGACTATAATAATTTTATTCCTAATAAAGCCTTAACCTTAACCGTTAAAGATAGGAAATTAAGACTTCTAACGTAATCCTAAATAACCGTTTACAAAATATCTCCTAAATATAAGACTATCTTCGACTGCTAGGAAAAGAATATTTGGGTATTAAAGAAGAAATGCTATTTCGAACCCGAATTCTCCTTATTACCTAACGACGCCCGCGGTAAATAGTAATAACAGAATAGTAATTCGAATACTTTTATAAATATAATAGGTACTAATTTATTGAAGTACTACTATATAATTAACAAATTAAACGTTACCTAAGAAGTATACTAGAAATCTCCTACTAAATATAAAATCGTTATAATTCATTAAACGCTAATAGAATACCCTTAGAACCTCGATAGCTATTTTACTAGCTAGTTATATATAATTGAGGAGTATTTAATTCTACTACTATTCTAAGGATAAGTACCTCAAAGCTTAGGGAATATATTAGAAGAATCTAGCATTACAACTATAGAGCCGTTATTACCTTTAATTAATAGTCTATTAATTATACTTCCTAAGGATATACCGATATTAAATAGCAATATTATATCTGCTAAATAAATACTTTCTTCCCTATACTATATAAAAGCCCCTATAAATCCCTCCGATTAACTTAAATAATACGACCCTTTTATAATTTTTGTAGAAATAGCGTATAATTAAGCCCGCTTTATTAAAAAGATATAATTTTTAAAATATAAAATTAAAAGCACCCGTTAAACACTAAATAGTATTATAATTAATCTAACGCTATTTATATAAAATACTAATATACGAGCGTTTAGTAAGTAAATTATAAGCTTTATAGGAGAAATTTCTTT